>NC_135962.1:19597704-20216155 GCF_053455715.1 Rhinoraja longicauda | reverse complement strand
AATGGCAACACCCGTGCCAGATACTTTCTGCTTTACTTTTAAGTTTTTCTCTTTCATCTCTTGCTTAGACATTTTTTTAAGTAACCTCGTAATTTCTTATTTTTTCAGCTTGGGCAACATCATCTTTTGGATTGAGTATGTGTAGGGAGGCACCGCAGATGCTGGTTTAAACCGAGGACAGACACAAAAAGCTGGAGCAACTCAGCGGGTCAGGCAGTATCTCTGGAACAAAGAAATAGGTGATGTTTCGGGTGGAGGCCCTTCCTCAGACTCAAGTCTGAAGACTTCAGTCTGAAGAAGGATCTCGACCCAAAACACCACCTATTCCTTTTCTCCAGAGATGCTGCCTGACCCGCTAGAGTTATTCCAGCGTTTTGTGTCCTTCCTTTGAATCGACCTGTGCGACCCAGCTACAGAAATCACAGGGTTTCTGAATGTAGTGACATGTTGAAACAAGGAACTGCAGATGTCGGCTTACATAAAAAGACCAAATCTGAATAAGGGTCCCAACCCGAAAGATCATGTATCCATGTTCTCCAGAGATGCTGCCTGACTCACTAAGTTACTACAGCACTTTGTGGTCTGTAGTGGAATGTTGTTTACCTTTGACAGTGGATTGCAGCCTACTTCTCAGGTAGGTATATGTGAGGAAAACTTAAACTTTGCCCAAAAGCACAACTTGGAAGGAAAAGAATGGTTGTACCTACTCTCGGAGGTTTCAGATGCAGTGGATCAAATCAGCCAAAGATTGGCTTGTGCGATGCTGGAGAACTCGGAACGGGAACAAGAAAGGTCATCTGCTTGGCACTTTTGGCCAAAGTTTTTTCAAAATGCTTCAGCCTTATCTTTGGCACTCACCGGGTGGCGCCACACGATGGCAGTGTCACTAACAGTCTGACTCGTCTTTTCCTTCTTTTGTTGTTTTTAGTTTGTTGTTAAATGTATGTTTTAGTGTATCTTTAGTTTTGTATTGTGGGGGAGAGGGGGGACTTTTTAAAATCTCTTTCCTCGACGGAAATGCAACTTTTTCCGTATCGCACTGTGGCCTAACGCCGTGGAGCTGGCGATCCCTTTGCTGGGGATCGACTTTTGGGAGCTCCAACCTTGGGAGCCTGTGGACTTAACATCGTGAAACTCGCTTAGGGACCTACTTTGGGAGCTCCAAACCGCAGGAGCTTCGACTTCCCCGATCGTGGGAGCTTCGATCACTCCGACGCGGGAGCTTCGAATGCTGACTGCGGGAGCTTCGATCGCCCCGACTGCGGATGGTTCGACTGCCCCGACCGCGGGAGAAAAGGAGTGAAGAAGATGAGACTTTATTGCCTTCTATCACAGTGTGCTGTGGTGGATGTTTATTTAAATTTTTATGTAGTTGTGTGTCTTGCTGCTTTTTTGGTATGACTGTATGGCAAATCAAATTCCTTGTATGTTCTTAAATACTTGGCTAATAAATTATTTGTATCTTGTATCTAGACTGGCCATCATTGTTGAGAGTGGGCCTGCTCTTGGTTCCCCCGCTCTTGTTAATTGTTGAATTGTCTACCACTAAGCAGGATTGCATAGAATATTAACAACTTCTAGTATTTCTTTCTCACCATTTGACTAACCAACCAACCAACATGAGTGTGCATCCCTATTGCTATTGAACCAGACCAATAGATCCCAGGAATGAGTGGGTTAACTTATGGTGAGTGCTTGACGGCACTTGGCCTGGACTCGCTGGCGTTTAGCAGAATGAGAGGGGACCTCATTGAAACGTACCGAATGGTGAAAGGCTTGGATAGAGTGGATGTGGAGAGGACATTTCCACAGGTGGGAGAGTCCAGGACAAGAGGTCATAGCCTTAGAATTAAAGGACGTTCCTTTAGGAAGAAGATGAGAGGGAATTTATGTAGTCGGTGGTGAATCTGTGGAATTTTCTGCCACAGAAGGCTGTGGAGGCCGTCAATGGATATTTTTAAAGCAGAGATAGATAGATTCTTGATTAGTACGGATGTCAGGGGTTATGGGGAGAAGGCAGGAGAATGGGATTAGGAGGGAGAGATAGATCAGCCATGATTGAATGGTGGAGAAGACTTGATGGGCCAAATGGCCTAATTCTGCTCCTATTACCTGTGACATGATAGACTGAGGAAAGTATGAGCATTTTTTTTTTCAAGAGTCATATTTCAGGCAATCAAATTAGGAAGCAAGAAATACAAAATCACCCAATATCACATCTTTGAAACAAGCTCCTTCTGACTTGAACCTTCAGTCTGAAGAAGGGTTCTCGACCCGAAACGTCACCCATTCCTTCTCTCCTGAGATGCTGCCTGACCTGCTGAATTACTCCAGCATTTTGTGAATATGAACCTTCAACATGATGATTACAGAAGTGCCCTGTCTGACGTGACCTCACAGTATTGTGTGTACTATAGCATATATGTTCAAGCCTTAATCTGTGCACAATTGTTGCTCAGGTGAAATATCTGAGAATAGATGTCGTTGTAGGCTGGTAATCTGTCTTGAGTTACAGTTTAGAAACAAGTACAAGGAGAAATGGAACTGGAAAGCAATTCAAAATGGAATCTCTTTTTGTGTTATTATCTACAGATTTGTGCTAACTCTCATCAGCAACCCTTCGGAACCAGAGACAGACATCGGCCTCGAAGTGACTATTAGCTTCCGGGAACGCTCAGTTGTTCGTAATGCCAAAGTTTCAGGCAAATGGGGAAAAGAAGAGAAAAACATACCTTATTTCCCTTTCACACCTATGCAACACTTCAAGGTGAGTGTCAACTTACCTCGTGTGAAAGTACCACAAGTGTTGCTATCTTGAGATGGTATCCTAATGAAAAGTGTAAAAGAGAGAAGGGAGAGTAGATATGCCATTGAAAGGGAACAAATGCTGGAAATGCTTATCAGTTCAGTCAGCCATAAATATTAACTCTGTTACTCTCTTCACTGACACTGTCTCATCTCTGAGTCTTGTATTTTTTATCCAGCATCTTTTATTTTATTTCATATTTTCATAATTTGCAGTTGTTCCTAGTTTTTGGATAAAGATAACTTTTTTAAGTGAATAGGCAAGAAATTGTAAGCTAATGAGTTCATTAGCAGAATTTCTATTTAATTTACTCTGGCAAATCTGTAAATGTAATTTTGCGCAGGAACAATTATTTTGTTTTTTCCAAATAAGGAAAGCAATTTCTTTGTGGAGCAACTATGTTCAAAATCTTTGATCTCTTTCTTAGTCTAATTCTGCACATAAGGAAAGCAATTTCATTGTGGACCAACTGTGTTCGAAATCTTTGATCCCTTTCTTAGTCAACACATGCATTAAGTAGCTGAGAAAATGTGTAGAAAATAATTGCAGATGCTGGTTTCAATCAAAGATAGACACAAAATGCTGAAGTAACTCAGCGGGACAGGCAGCATCTCTGGAGAGAAGGAATGGGTGACGTTTCAGGTTGAGACCTTCCTTCAGACAGGTCTCGACCCGAAACGTTACCCATTCCTTCTCTCCAGAGATGCTGCCTGTCCCGCTGAGTTACTCCAGCATTTTGTGTCTATCTTTGAGTAGCTGAGACATCTTCAGGATTCATCCCTCATTTGTGCAGGGGTAACTGATGTCAGTCGAAAGAGCAGTAGGAACAAATGTTATCAATGCGCATGGTGTAACAGAGGATAAAACAAATAGCCATATTTTATTGTTATTTCTCTCTCTCTGCTGGTTAAGAATTGGATAGAATAGGCTAAACATGCCTTTAGATTCTGAGGTTCAAATCTAGCTGAGACAAATGAGGCTGAAAGTTTTCTATATCTGGCAAAAGAGGAGGAAAGTGAGATTAGTTGCAAAGAATGGGCTGATGGTATCCTTCCACATTGTATGATTCTATAAAGTGCATGTAAACGTGCAGGGTAGGTGAAGGCAGACATTGAAGTTATGGCAGTGTGTGCACTTTGGTATATAAATAAATCATGGCAACTAAAGGTATTTTGAAAGATTTGTGAAATGTAATTGTGATGATAATGGAACAAATGCTGCATTTGGTGTAAGGTCAAATGTGGGTGATCCATGCTAAGTATATGTTATTGGAAATGGAAACATAGTCATTCTGAAAGAACCCCAACAGCAAGAGGCACTGAGAGATCAAATGATCTGACGCTTGCTGTTAAAAATCCACATCTATTAGCTCACAGTAAACCACTATCCAATTTATTTTATGGTAGTGCACAGTATCTTTACAAGGACGTAAAACAAAGTTAATCTCCAAACTTGTCATTAGTTACTAAAAGAATGCCACAGCTCAATTCATTGCTCTTCCACCTGCATCCAAGCAAGAAATAAAACTCAGTCAGTCAGACTTAGGTGAAGGAACAAAGATCGACACAAATGATTGTTCTTTGCACCAATAATAAATAGCTGGCAGTGCAGTAAAAACTGCAACTTTAGAATCCAAGGCTTTGATGAAAAAGAGTGAATGGTTTACTTTGTGCCTTACTGCCAAATATCGAATGTAAAACACAGATTACATTGCTTTGATTGGATTTATTGAACCTAGACATCTGTTCATTCACATTTAGTTCCTGAGCTGGAATCTGATTTCATTGGTCATATATTTTGGAAGAAGGAGAGGGAATATATAGTTAATGGTGTTATTGTAAATGGGGTGGGGGAGCAGTGACTCAGGATTTCACCTGTACAAACCCTTGAAGTTGGCAAAACCAAGTTCCAACCAAAGAAACACTCAAGAACCCTGATTTTATAAATACAGTGCTAAACCAAGGAAGTTATACTCAATGTTTATTTATGAACGGTTAGTCTCAGATGGAGTATTTAGTTATGGGCACTATTACAAAAGACAACAAAGCCTTGGCATGTGGAAAGGAGATTCAGTAAAAAGATAACCAGGACCAAACATTTTGTTCATGTAGAGACAAAGATTGTTCTCCTGAGTGGAGGTTCATGGGAAATTTAGTGGAGAATTTCAGAGGCTTGAATAATTTTCATTAAGGGCGGCACAGTGGCACAGCAGTAGTAGTTGCTGCCTTACAGCGCCAGAGACCCGGGTTCGATCCCGGCTACAGGTGCTTGTCTGTGCGAGTTTGTACATTCTTCTCGTGACCTGCGTGGGTTTTTTCCAAGAGCTTCGGTTTCCTCCCACACTTCAATGACGTATCAGTTTGTAGGTTAACTGGCTTGGTATAAATATATATTTTTAAATATCCCTAGTGTTGAATAGCATTAATGTGTGGGGATCGCTGGTCGGTGCGGACTCGATGGGCCAAAGGGCCTGTTTCCGCGCTGTATCTCTAAACTAAACTAAGAGTTGCAAATGGCAATCAAGTTGATATCAAGATAGAAATTTAGTAATAGTAAAAAAACAGTAGATTAAACAACATTTTTGCATAGCATCTGATTGCAATCTGAAATAAAATCAAGGAAGTGGTAAAGGTAGATTCAATAAAGTTAAATCAAAATGCATTTGCAGAAATGAAGACACTAATGGAATTAGTCTCCCCTCTCGTTGTTCAGTGGCACAGCAATCCCCAGCCTGAGGATTTCTCGTTAGTAACAAGATTAAAATCCAGTAACCATTAATGAAGGTCATCAGAGAAATCCCTGGGAAGCAGAGAGCTGCATCTGAAAAAGAAAGCTGTATCTGGGCAAGAGAAAGCTGTGTAGTCAAACAACGAGGAGAGACACAACTTCTATCACGTCCAAATGCTGGCCGTGTCAGATGGGTTAAAAACGCAAGGAGTACCCACTTAGCCCACCCTGTCTAACAACAACCCGTTTGACCTGAGGAGTGTTAGATAGCTTTGGGCCTGTTCTCGTTGGAATTTAGAAGGATGAAGGGGGATGTCATTGGAACCTGCTGATTAATAAATGGATAGATTGGATGTGGAGAGTGTGCTTCCAGTAGTGTGAGAGTCTAGGAGCAGACGGCATAACCTCAGAATAAGAGACTTGCGTTTAGAATGGAGATGAGGAGGGATGGCTTTAACCAGAGGATGGCGAATCTTTGGAATTCATTGCCACAGACGGCTGTGGAGGTCAAGTCATTGGGTATTTTTAAAGTGGAGATTGATAGGTTCTTGATAAGTAAGGGTGCCAAAGGTTATGGGGAGAAGGGAGGAGATTGGGGGTAAGAGGGTAATATAGGTAAGTCGTGATTGAGCAGATTCGATGGGCCGTGACCTAATTTTGCTCCTCTGTCTTTGAACATGAATATTCTGCGCTGAACCAAGGGCATTTAATTGCCATGAGAGTGCCAGCAGAGGGCAGGAGCTTGTGTCAAGTCACCAGCAGACCAGTGTGCAGTTGAGAAGATAATTGTTTTAAGTATACAGAGTACACATCTGTAAGTGTACAGACTGTTGCACTCAGAGCACTCTACCGAATCACCAGTCTGCAGATGGGTTTTCCGGGTTTCTTGAATAGTAATTTTTTTTAAGAAAGGTATTGTGTGCTTAAAGAAACGGTTGAAGGGCAAAGATGAAAGAGCAGATGAATGGAAACACACTGGTCTGGAGATGGCACAGGCACCATATTTAAGGGGCAGCACCGTGGCATAGTTGGTAGAGCTGTTGTCTCACAGCTCCAGCGACTCAGTCTGGAATTTGCACATTCTCTCTGATTTCTCCAGACCCTCCCACAGACATGTGCTTGGTAGGTAAATGGTCACAATAAATTACCACGACTCTTTAGGTGAGTGGTAGAAGCTGAGGGGAGTTGATGGGAATCTGTGGAGAATAAAATAGGATTAGTGTGTTCAGGTGTTTAATTGTTAGTGCAGACACAAGTGTTTCAAAGGGGCCATTTTCGTGATGCGTTATTCCACGACGCCCTGTGATGTCTGATTGCAAAATTCTTCAACATTTTAAAATTTGCTTTCAGATGGAAATCCAATGTGAACATCAGCAGTTCCGTGTGCAAGTTGATGGACAGCAACTGTTCGACTTCACGTATCGCCTCCAGCAACTACAAAAATTAACCGCATTAAAAATTGTAGGTGACCTTCGATTGACAAAAGTAGTTTAATCCTTGTACTAAATTTCTCAAAAAAAAGTTACAATTTAAGGCGATGGTTTCCCCAGTAAGAATTGTTTTAAATAATTGTTTTAAAGTCTGCACTTTCTCCAGTCCTGCAACATTTGCCTTCTGAGCAGCAGCATTCTGTCTGGCGAGCAGTGAAAAAAATATACCTTTTCAGTAACACAATTTAGAATTTGTTTGACTTGAGTTTTTTCAAATATTTGATTTGACTTTAAAAGCAAGCCAGCATATATGAACTCTTAAGAACCAACTTTTCTTAATTAAATATTAATTATGTTCCAAAGTCTGTCAGCTTTTGCTTTTAATGACTCGTATCACATTGCTGTCAACCATCCCTTTGCATTACTGAGTCCATTTAGTTAGGGTATGTCAGAACAATTACATGGACATATGGTCCTTAGGAGTTAATGACCCTCACTGTTTTTATTACAGGCAATATCTGTATTAGACAACTTTGTTATCATCGTCATTTTTATTAAGTTGGCTAGATATCTTACCAGATCAGGGAGCGGTTAACACTGATGTAATGCACAAATCTTTGTACCCTTGAACTACTGTTACAAAAGCGATAGTTTTACAACACCCCCCTCCTCCTCCCCTTTCTCCCCCACACACCACCTTTCTACCCCCAAGTCCCACCTGGACTCCTACCCATTTCTTCCCTCCCCCTCTTCCTACATAGCTTCCTTCTTCTGGCTTCACAATTCTTCAATCCTGTTGCACACCTTCCTCTTTTATCTCTGGTCTTTGTTCCAACCATGCCTATTAAAACCCCCTTGCCTGTATTCACTTATTACCTGGCATGCTTTGTCCTGCCTCGCCTCTATGCCAGCTTTCTTTCGCCGACCCCCTCCCCCTCAATCAGTTTGATGAAGGGTTGTTATATTATAATTGTACAAGACACACTTGGAGTATTGTGTTCAGATTTGCTCATCCTGCTATAGCAAAGATCTCATTAAAAGATCTCATGCAGGGAAGATTTCCCTCATGCAGGGAAGATTTACGACTATGTTGCCAGGGCCTGAGCTATTAGAGAAGGTTAGGCAGGCTAGGACTTTATTCCTTGGAGCATAGGAGTATGAGGAGTGTTCTTATAGAGGTGTACAAAATCATGAGTGGCACCCATGCACTTTTTTCTTAGGGTAGGACAATCAAGAATTAGAGGGCAAAGGTTAAGATGAGAAGGCAAGATTTAATAGGAACCTTAGGGGCAACTTCTGAGACCTGGATTATCTACACCAGGTATCTCAAGGCACTTGGAAAATGCCATAAACGCAGTTCTGTAAAATTCCCCAAATTCATTAGGATAGGCTAACCAATGTCAGCATTCTTCTCACAGGAAAACGTCCCCAGTGTAAAGATTCTAGTGATTTTTTGGGTTGCGTAGATAGATTATGTCATTCGCATGACCCAACACCAGACACCTGAAACAGACACTCTATTTCAAGCTATGTTGTGGGGAGAAATTACCAAGTGGACTAAGAAAATGATTCAAGGATGGGCCCAAACTTTCTTGAAGAAGTGAACTTCACACCTGGGAATCTCATGACTGCTCAAAGTGGAGAAGGAACAAATGAGGATCATATTGAGAATCTCAAGGCCATACATCAGGATCACATAAAGTTCTGCATCAGCAGCAAAAAGAACATACCACTTCACAAACTATCCACCTCATCAGTCATTTTTGGCCCTTCCATAAAATAAACAGCAGAATTAAGCACCACAAAGTGGGATTGGAAGACTCAATCCTATGGTATTTCCTAAGAAGAAGGAAGTTTGGAGGATCCTTTGACAGTAGAAAACTTTTGGATGGTCCAGAGTGGATGACAACACCCATACAAATGTAAGTCTTTTGCGTTTTTGGTTGAACATAATTATGTTAATTATGTTTTAAGTAAATTGAGATGGTTCAGATTTAAAGTGGAAAACACACCCAGTCATTTTAATACTCCCTCTAATTGACATTAGATGTTTCCAGAGCTTTGAAAAGTTGACTGACTCATTGGTTGTGAGTATAGAAATTTGAGTCACACTGAATGGTTTGAATAGAATTGAAGCTGTTTATTCACCATCACAAAGTTTTGTTCATATCAATATTCCAGCTAGGGGTGGTCAGAACTGTATAAAAAAATAGTGTCTTATTGAGAGTACATTTGCAATATCTGACTAATGAAAGGCCTAAGACAGACACAAAATGCTGTACTAACTCAGCAGGTCAGGCAGCATCCCTGGAGAAAAGGATTAAATGACGTTTTGGGGCATAGAGTCATAGAGTTATACAATGTGGAAACAGGCCCTTCGGCCCAACTTGCCCATACCAGCCAACATGTCCCAACTATACTGGTCTCACCTATCCACATTTGGTCCATATCCCTCCAAACCTGTCCTATCTATGCACCTGTCTAGCTGTTTCTTAAACATTGGGATAGTCCTTGCCTCAACTACCTCCTCTGGCAGCTTGTTCCATACACCCATCGCCCTTTGTGTGAAAAAGTTACCCCTCAGATACCTATTAAATCTTTTCCCCATCACCTTAAACCAATGTCCTCTTGTCCTCAATTTACCTACCCTGGGCAAGAGACTCTGAGCATCTACACGATTTATTCCTCTCATGATTTTACACACCTCTATAAGATCACCCCTCATCCTCCTACGCTCCAAGGAATAGAGTCCCAGCCTACTCAACCCCTTAGCTCAGACCCTCTAGTCCTGGCAACATCCTCGTAATTATTCTCTGTACCCTTTCCAGCAAGGGTTGAGAATCTCCTTCAGACTCGAGCCTTTTCTCCAGAGATGTTGCCTGACCCGCTGAGTTTCTCCAGCATTTTGTGTCTATCTTCGGTAAAAACCAGCATCTGCAGTTCCTTCCTACACATAATGAAAGGCCTAGATAGAGTGGATGTGGAGAGGATCGTTCCAGTAATGGGAGAGTCCAGGACCAGAGAGCACAGGTTCAGAATAAAAGGATGTACCTTTAGAATGGAGATGAGGATTTTTTTTAATCAGAGGGTGGTGAAACTGTGGAATTCATTGCCACAAACGGCTGTGAAGGCCATCATTGATTATTTTTAAAGCAGAGATTGATAGGTTCTAGATTACCAAGGGCATCTAATAATCTTATGATCTCTCAATCGATCTACTTTAAATATTCATCCAGACTACATTTTCTTGCTGTCTCAGCCACAATACAAGACCATACATGAGGACATCTCTTTTCACTTGAAATTTGAATTAGACCTATCCTGAATTAACTTTCAAAATAACTCGCAGTATAAGAAAATAACTGCAGATGCTGGTACAAATCGAAGGTATTTATTCACAAAATGCTGGAGTAACTCAGCAGGTCAGGCAGCATCTCAGGAGAGAAGGAATGGGTGACGTTTCGGGTCGAGACCCTTCTTCAGACTCTTTTAAGACTTCAGACTCAAAATAACTCCATCGTTGAAATAGAAAACTGCCATCTGAAGACCACCCATGTCAACAAAATTAAATTTCTATTATTGACCAGCTAAAATAACGCTGAAAATTCATTAAATAATTTAAAAATTGCACTGTACCTATAAATGTCACATCTGCAATCTTGTGCTCTCTTGCATGTTTGCACTTGTTGCTCAGTTCAGTTTAAGTTTACTCTGTCAACACACACTACTTGGTGCATGAATCCAATATTTCGTCTCACTGATCAATACACATAGCAACACAAAATGCTGGAGTAACTCAGCTGGTCAGTCATCAGTCTGAAGAAGGGTCTCGGCCCGAAACGTCACCCATTCCATCTCTCCTGAGATGCTGCCTGACCCGCTGAGTTACTCCAGCATTTTGTGTCTACCTTCAATTTGAACCAGCATCTGCAGTTATTTAGCAAGGTTAGTTTTCACCATCAGATGTTCATTAGAATGAGAGATGTGAACATCAAGCACCATTGTACAGTTTTGTTATATGTGGATATGTGTAATAGATTCATTATAGTAATATTGCAATCTAATGGATATTATACTGATGCCTGGCTTAAAGATGTCCAAATACATGGAGATGGACTATGAATAAATAATATTCACAGGGCCTTTGTAGAATGGGACTTGTGTGAGTCAGCACTGGAGATGAAGAAAAGGCCTGAATCCAGAACAAACATCTGTTGTACTTTGTACCTACTTTAACAATGGCTGCTTCAATTTGTTCAGTACAAATCCAACTTGATAATAATTTTGCTGTATATTGATTGTCACTCTGTGACGCTATGGTGATGTTGGCAATCCATTGACTTACAAAGTGGTAAGGTTAAAGTGGTGATGCCAAGAACCTGACAAACACATTTATTTATGTGCCTTGGTTACCTGAACTCACATCTCGGTCAATTAGCATGCACAGTTACCCTCTTTGTTATCCTCCACCAAACCCCATAACCCTCTTGTACACAAAGTGCTGGAGTAACACTTTGTCAGGCAGCCTCTGCCAGTTCCTTGAATGCTGCCTGACCCACTGAGTTATTCCAGCACTTTGTCTCCTCTTGTGTACACCAATATCTGCTGTTCCAGTTTCTACCCATACCCTCTCCATGGTTAGAACAAAAAAATCATGGCAAGAATGATCTGTTAAATAAATACCTCAATTATTTTATTGTTAATAAAAGAAATTCAAAAAGTACTTTCATTTACAAACCTTTCATCCAACTATTTAAAACAAATCTACACTCTATAAATGCTGAGGAATTTGTGTTACTTTCTTCCGTAGACTTTACAGAGTAAATGCTTTTTAAAATGCTTTCAGAATTCCAGGTATCTGCTCAGGGCCCACATGGGCTCACAGCGCCCTTAAAGGTAAACAGTTCCAGGAAGTGGAGACTGTGGCTTGGAGTACCAGAGGAGACAGAATTTCACATTAAGTAAATGAATAAAACTTGTGGTCGTCATTTCCTTGATGTTGCTGATTTTAAAAAAAGAGGCAAGCAAAATGAAAAGAAGCCAATCCACAAAGAAAGTGGGAAGATAGAAAAAGGTCCCCAACAGCACAGCACTACGGGAATGGTGGCTGGCAAAAATAATCCACTACATCTTAAATTTAAAAATCACAGCATTTTGGAAATTTGAGGCATGATGTGGCATTGTTTGATTTTGAAATTTGTACTCAGTGCTTTTTATTGTGCTTGAAGAAAGTTCCTGTTTCACTTTTAGTTAACGCTTTAGTCTCATGCAGATAAATAAAAAACAATTAAATTGAATATTATGTGAAATTCCATTAATATGTGCAAACTTCTAACCAAAAACTAATCATTTTCTGGCAAATCTGGAGTTTTTCTCATAAAGTTAAAGCAAGGTATCCCCTTGGCAAAATCCGAGGGTAATATCCAGCACTTTGAGTCTGTAGAACAACATTGATCAGTGTGGAATAGTAGATCCAGTTTCAGCATCTTTGAGATTAACAGGACACTTCAATGGTCTACATATTAATCTTCATTCTGGTTTTATACCAGGTCCAAAGTATACACTTTTGTATATTATTATGATTTTTAGATAATTTTTTCAGTTTTTATAAATTAAGTTTTTTACATGTTTTTGGCCTTTTATTTTTAAATCCACTATTTTCTTTATTTTATCATGCACTATTTTCTGAATTATCTTTGTAGCTTTTTTTAATAATCAACAGTGGGCACCACACATGGCCTTTAATTCTCCACTTCCTCATCCCTTTCTAACTCGTATTATTAGGGCCTATTTGTGGTGTAGTTAATAACTCCTTTTCCCACAGTCTCTTGACCTCCTTTCAAATTATCTCAAATGAAAAAGATTACACAGGAAGAAGACAGTCCCCGAAGTGTTTGTCTTTTTATCAGCATCAGGTTATCTGCATCATAGTCAGCGTTTTTGAAAAGTTCCTTTACTGCTTCAGAAAGCCCTCTTGAGACGAGCTGGTGAGGAGGAGCAAACTAGGACTAAAATGATCTAAGGATTGAAAATGATTATTTCTGATAGTGAGAGAGAATGAAGATGAAAGATGTCATTGAGACAATTACAGAGAAAATCACTGAAGACCATGCCACTGAGCAGAGGAGGAGAGAGTCATGAAGATACACGAATTGGGTCAAAACAAGGCCTAGTGTCACATCAAAAATGCAGTTTTTGACACCTTCCCAAGCCAACAATGGTCATTTGTGGCTGGCCCTGGTATTTTTTGCCTCCAGCTCTTCTCCCCCCCCCCTCCCCCCCACCCACCTCCTACTTTCAATATGAAGAAGGGTCTCCACCCAAAACGTCACCCATCCTTTTTCTCTGCCTGACCCACTGAGTTACTCCAGCACTCTGTGTCTATGCAGTTTTTAACATTTGCTTTCCTTCCAAAGCCCGGATCATTTGCAGAGCTATCAGCAAGCACGAGATGGAGTGAAGGATTAAGGGAGGATACAAATGTAGAATAGGGTACGGCCAAGAAGAATTTTTTATTTCATCTGTGGATGCGTGGTGATCCAGTGAGGTTTACTGAGAAAGGATGAAAGATTAGCTTGATATAACATGGGGTAGATGTAAGAGCTGCAGATTGTGCAGGGTGGAACTTGAAACGTTGGAGGCCAAGCTGAAGAGTCAAAAGGTAGGAAGTCTGGAGCTGATTGGTGTTGGGAATGGCGATTGTGTTGACGATTTAGCTAATGTAGATATAGAGATAGCCCGTGAGGTGAAAATGAATGTTAATGTAATTGATGATTTAGAGTTATGATCAGAACCCATTGAGTTTTAAATCTCAATTCTCACTTTTATAACAGTAGCTTAAGATATAGGAGTAACATTAGGCGATTCAAGTCATCGAGTCTACTTCGCCTTTAAAACATTGTTGATCTATTTTTCCCTCTCAACGTAATTCTCCCGTCTCCCTGTAACTTTTGATGCCCTTCCTAATCAAGAACCTATCAATCTCTGCTTTAAAAATACCCAAAGTCATTGTTTAAGGCAATGAATTCCACAGATTCACCGTCCTCTGGCTGAAGGACTTCCTCCTCATCTCCATTCTTAAGATGCGTCCTTTTATTCTGAGCCTGTGCCCTCGGGTTCTAGACTCTCCTATTGGATCATGCTCTCGAAGACCATGCTTTGATGTGCAACTCATTCTGGATTGACATAGCCACAATTTATCAACGTGCAGTCATGAAAATATGCTTTAGTTTCTTTCAAAACTCTTTCTTCTATGGATGCTCCGATAAGGTTTTTTGCTGGTTAATGACAAAAGAACACAAATTACGGAATTCACAAGTTCTACCTGAACCTTTTCCCTAAAAAGCCAGCTAGTTTTGTAGAGAAAATTGAGCAGCGATAATTTCCAACCATTCTCCTGCTCTCAAATGTTTTCCCTTTCTTCTTCTGGTCTTCCTTCTCCCTTTTGCCTCTCTTGCTCTCACAGTTCTGTTGAATTCTATTTAGGATCATATTTGCAGTGGTTTTTATTGATAGAGGTTATAACATGCCCTGTCCCTTGTGTTTTTTCTACACAATTTATTTAGTTATCATTTAACTTAAGAACAGAGCTAACTTTGCATGCAGGTTACATGAAACCTTTGGATAGCTCCTGGTGCAAGGTGAATCAGTTCATTACAAATACAGGATTCAGCAGGTCACTACATTAGGTCTTTTGTCCATATTTGGTGTGCACCAGTTGCCCCTGGAATTTCTGAATCCACAGGCACCTTCTGCAACCAAAAAGCACCAATCTGTTAAAGCAATTATAATCACAATTATATTTATTTCTGCTTGTTAGTACTAATTGCTACTTCAACCAATCTCAAATTGTCAATGAGACAATATATATTTATTTTAGAATGCAATCTGAGGGTTTCTCTGTTGCTCCTTATGAATCCCTTAGTTTCAGAGTAACAGGAACATCAGTTGTGGTTCCCAGTCCTCACTACACTACTGCAGAAGGATCATTAAGAGGCGGCATAGTGGCGCAGCGGTAGAGTTGCTGCCTTACAGCGGCAGAGTTCTGGGTTCAATCCTGACTACGGATGCTGTCTGCAAGGGGGTTGTCCGTTCTCCCCTTGACCATGTGGGTTTTCTCCGGGTGCTCCGGTTTCGTCCCACTCCAAAGCTATACAGGTATGTAGGTTAATTGGGTTTGGTTAAAAAAAGTAAAAGGATAGTGCTAGTGTATGGGGAAATCGCTAGTCGGCGTGGATTCGGTGGGCCGAAGGGCGTGTTATCGTGCTGCATCTCTAAAATAAAGTACTCAGTTGTTCTTGTGCGAACCACATTTGTATGCAGATTGTATGAGGATAGATGTGCATTTGATAAACCTCTGACTGCGACCAGCAGCCTCTTCCATTGAGAAGACACATGTGAATATCAGCTGAGAAAATAATTAAACTTGGCTCTCACTTTCAGTTGAATAGAATTCAAACATATACTGGACAAACTACCAGTAGGGTGTATAGATGTGTATCTCACCATCAATACAAATAGGTGGAAAAAAAGGAATTTTGTAAATGCAGACTTACTCCAGCTACTTTTGAAAACTATTTTCGCTAACCATTGGCACCAATTCTAATACCAGTCTTCTTCTAAAACATAGACACCTATAGAAGAAAGGGCTCTGACAAGAAATATTAACTCAGTTCTGCTGAGAATTTCCAGCACTTTATGTTTGTATTTCAGATTTATAGCATCTGGGTTTTTTTTGTCTTTAGATACCTGGCTCTGAATTTGTTGCACTGAAACTCTTTCCTAAGTGGCTCCCCCTAGCGTAGTGGGCTCCACAGATCTCGTCAGTGGCCATTCCCCAGATATGTGGGGATGCTAGGCCATCAAGAGGAACATGATCATCTCTTTATCTCAGATTCATTTTGAGCTAAAGGTTCAGAAATGTGACAAAGAGTAGGAATCCTTGCTGCTGATTCCTCGTTAAGACCATTGTAACCACCAATCCCCTCCTCCCCACTAACCCCTTGTGCGCAGATCAACAGCTCGGCATAATCCAGGCATTGGATGCAAGATCTTTCGGGTTTCTACTGCATTTGGTATTTGTTGGACTGCTATCAAAGAAAGAAGCAAATTCCATTGAGGATTCCTGCAGCCTCTGTTTCTGCTCCGACTAATCCTATCTGGGTATCAGTGCAATCGTGCGGAAAGCACAGCTTTGGAGTAGTGTGCGTGCTGAGCCAAAGAATATAAGCAAACTCTTTGTTGATGGTGAAAATGCTACAGCCACGTGTTCTGTTGGTTATCTGGGTATTATTACTGGAGAACAGTCCGGGAAGGAACTGAATATATTTCCAACACCACCCTCCCCACATTCCTTGCACCAAACTTTACCAGTTTAGCTTTTTAGTTTAGCGATACAGAGTGGAAACGGGCCCTTTGGCCCCCCGAGTGTACACTGACCAGCGATACTCGCACACTGACACTATACACACACTAAGGACAATTTACCGCAGCCAATTAACCTACAAACCTGTACGTCTTTGGAGTGTGGGAGAAAACCGGAGCACCCTGAGAAAACCCACGCAGGTCATGGGGAGAATGTACAAACTTCATAACAACAGCATCCGCAGTCAGTATCGACCCCGGGTCTCTGGTGGTGTAAGGCAACGACTGTATTGCTGCACCACCGTGTTGAATAAAAACAGGCCAGAGATGAGATAACCCAGCCGGCTCCTTTAATAATTATAGTTGTATTCCTTTAATTACACTCAAAATTGCTAGCCAGCTTAAAATTGCACTGATTAATATTTTAAGGTTTCCACCACTCAAAGAAAAAAAGTCCAAGCTCATCAGCTATTTGCACATCGTTTATACAATACAAAAAATGAAAAATAATATCTAGAAAAATAAAGTGCTTCAATTATAATATGGGAACATAAATAGTGACAAGATGATGAGCTTTTGTTCTTGCCCAAGATTCCAACAGACAGCATTGTTACTGTGTTACATTGCTGTTGAGAGTTGTCCAATGAGCCTGGTCAAACAGTTTCCTCTTAAAAAATTACAGGTAGACAAAAAACAAATCTTAATGCAAAGTTTAAAAATCACAACTTGCTGTCCCAGTTTTGTATCCAAAGTCCACCATATTTAATTCTTCCTGTAAAACAATTCAGAAAGTCAGTGGATAATATTTCTTGACAGTACGCCATTCTTCGTGAGAGAGTGTGTAGACAAATAACACATGAGAAATACTTTCATATTTAAGATTGCCTTCACCCATAATCAACCATAACACTACCTTGAAAAGAATCAACTGCTACAAGATTGAACATTGAAATAGTTTTTCCAGTTCTTTTTCTGTGTTATATTTTCCAACTGTGGGCATTTACCAGATGTTTACGATACTCGTTTGATTGCATGAATCCACTCAGATCTTTCAGCACGAGAGCCAGCTTGTATGTAATAATGCACATCATTGGTGGTAATGATCTTGAAGAGGTTGCCTTGAACATTCCCCTTTATTCCTGAAATATGAAAAGGGAAATATCAATATTTATTGCATTAAAAAAGAAATCCTGCATGTGTCCCAAGTTTTCTTACTTAAGAATATATCAGAGTGGCATAGTGACACAACTCGTGTTGCTGCTGATTTACAGCTTCTGTGACCCAAATTCAAACTTGTCCTTTGAGGCTGTTTATGTGGAATTTGCACATTCTCCCTGTGGAGTTTCCTCTGGGTACTCCGGTTTCACTTCACAGGCCAAAGACATGCTGATTAGTAGGTTAGTTTATCACTAAAAATCGCACAGTGTCAAGGAGTGGTTGAAATCAAGAAGGAGTTCTTAGGAACAATGGGAAAATAAATTGGGTTTAGTGCAAGATTAATGTAAATGGGTGCTTGATGGTCATTGCAGACTTGGTGGGCTGAAGGACCTATTTCTGCGCTGTACAATTCTGCAACTAATATAGTATATTTAATAGGTTTTATAAATCTCTATAAATCATTCTGAGATTACAGAGGGATTTTCTCAAGATCTAAGCAATGCCAGTCCAGTTTCAGTAAATTTCTGTATTTTAAAGTAAACATCAAGATTACTGGAAATACTCAGCTGGTTAGGCAGTATCTGTGGAAAGAGGAATGGACATATTGTTGATGTCTTTTCATCAGAAAAAGGAAAAATTAGAAACTGACCATGTTTAAGTTTTGAAGAAGGAGGATCCAAGAGAAAACAGTGAAAGTCTAATGAATTCTAGCTTTTCTAGAGTGACACAGTGGCGCAGAGTTGCAGGTTTGTAGGTTAATTGGCTTGTGTCAATTGTCCGGAGTGTGTGATACAACTCGGAAACAGGCCCTTTGCCCAGAGTCCGCACTGACCAGCGATCCCCACACATTAACACTACCCTCTACACACACACACACGGGACAATTTCTTTACACTTAAACCAAGCCAATTAACCTACAAACCTGTACATCTTTGGAGTGTTGGAGGAAACTGAAGATCTCAGAGAAAATCCACTTGGAGAATATACAAACTCCGTACAGACAGCACCCGTAGTCGGAATCGAACCCGAGTCTCTGGCGCTGCAAGGCAGCAACTCTACTGCTGCGCCACCACGCTGCCCACGGTGTCATTGTGCCATAGTGTATGGGTTTTGCTGGTCAGCAAGGACTCAGTAGGCCAAAGGATCTGTTTCCATGCTGTATCTCAAACTAAACATTTTCATTCCCGTTGTTGTAAAAGACAAAACACGGGGGTGGGGGGGCGGAGCTTTTTTCATAGTCACAACTTATTCCAACATCTTCCTTAGCCTTGCTATCCCAATGCACATCTCACCTTCTACTTTGATTGGAATTGGACGCTCCACTAGTGTGAATGCCTCAAGCACAATATTTAAATTCAGGAACTTTCAAGTAACTTCCATTGCTCCTCATGAAACAGTTAAGTGTTGCATTTTGCAATAATGGTCTTGTGTATATAGAAATTGCTGAAAGCCAACATAACCTTTGGTCATTGCATGCTACCAGCAACTATTGTGACAGTATTAACTCTTAGTTTTACATTTGTGTTTGTACTATTTATTCCTTGGTTGTACGTGGCACCAGCAAACCATTCATTTAATTTCTTCAGTTGCTTTAACAAAATCATGGTGAAATGGAAATTCACCACAGGTAATGACCCAAAATGTACCCCTACTTTTGCTGATGGATGGAAAGAGTGGGATTCCTTGCACATCAGCATATACCACACTTGTATGTCAATGCACTGCAGCTGAGCAGTGGTGCTGGAAGTCAAATTGTTTCACTTCACCTCTGGACTCAGCCGGTCCTGCCAATGGTTCCTGATCAACCCGAGCCAAGGGATTAGATAGGCACGGGATCAGACACCTAACCCTGGCTGGTGCACCTAGCATCATTGCAGTGAGCTCACTTATTCAAATTGAAAAGCTGTGAAGGCAAGTGATCTGTCTGTAAAAAAATATTGATCTTTTCAACTTATCTAAATCAGACGAATGTAATTCCAATTGTTTTTGTTTTTAATCTAGTTTTTAAAACTTATTTAATTATATTTCAACCGTATTTAAATGCTTCTGAATTATTGAGGTTATTGGAAGTTGTGCGGCTGGCTGCACAAGATCAGCAAATCTTCACAGGAGGCCATCGTTGATGTATAGTTGTAGGAAGGAACTGCAGATGCTGGTTTAAACCGAAGATAAACACAAAATGCTGGAGTAACTCAGCGGGACAGGCAGCATCTCTGGATAGAAGGAATGGGTGACGTTTTGGGTTGAGACCCTTCTGCAAACTCCGTTTCAGGTCGACCCTTCTTCAGATGAAGAAGGGTCTCAACTCGAAAGGTCACCCATTCCTTCTATCCAGAGATGCTACCTGTCCCGCTGTGTTACACCAGCATTTTGTGACTATCGTTGATATATAGTTTGGATCAAGAATGATGTGACTCAACTATTTTCTTCACAAATGAATGGCTTATGGAGTTATTTCAAAGGTTAGAGCCTACCACATGCCGATCAAGATGCCTCATCTATACTAGTCTAAACCTGCCCACGTTTGGCTCATATTCCTCTCAACCTTACCTATCAGTGCACCTGTCCAAATGTCGTTCAAATGTTGTTATTGTACCTGCCTCTACTACCTCATCTGGCAGCTCATTCCATACACCCACCACCCTTGTGTGAAAAAGCTGCCCTTTGGGTTCCTATTAATTCTTTCCCCTCTTACCTTGAACCTGGGTCCTCTGTTTCTACCCTACTCTGGGCAAAAGACTATGCATCTACCCTATCTATTCCAAACTATCCCGTCTGGTTATTAAAAGTCAACTACATAGCATGGGTCTGCAGACACCATCTCCAAGCCAGGCTGGACTGACATTACAGACTTACTTCACTAAAGAAAACAAATAAACTTAATGATAAACCAGTACTATTCGTGATCATTTTTCTTTCCAATGCCGGCTCCTAAATTACAAGGTTCTTCATCATTCCAATTCATCCATTTCTGGTGCTCTTAGAAAGCCTCTAACTGCACTCCAGCATCATAACCATTGCAGGACTGTATTCTTGCAAGCAATGCATAATGGTTGCCCAAAATAATGGTGGCCCAATACCCAGTTTGCAGATCTGGAGGTTCTTTCCTCATTTGTTTCTAATCAAGATGCCAAACCTCACCTGGTGGGATTCCATTATCTTCCAATGCAGATACCAAGCAGCCACGAAGTGACATACCACCAACTGGTTCATTATTTGTTTCCTATTAGTGTAAAACAGTTATTGCAAGTCAGTTGGGGACAAGCTTGAAGTAAACAAATGGCAACATTAAAACTACAAGGAACACGAATTGAGTGTGAATTATACTTTGTTAATATTATATGTACATTCTAAAATCACTGCCTCAGGCTAAAAACTGCCTTTTGATGATGTTAGTGAGGGCAAGTTAAATGTTCACACAATGTTCTTTTATTTGCCATTGATGCATCACCTGGACTAGTTATCTAACATCAGTGATCTGCATAAAATGAGGAATTCAGTGGTGCAGCATGTGACTCAGTTTACAGTCATAGAGCTATACAACTCAATGATACTTTATTGTCACATGTACCTAGGGTACAGTGAAATGCTGTGTTTTGCACACAAGTGCTTCTGCCCAATTTGTCCATACCGATCAAGTTCAAGAGTCAAAACAGAACAATTCAATTCTTACTTACTGCAGCTTTACAGGCATAACAATGCAATAACACAATAATTAAATATACAATAGTACAGATCATTAGTAATATTAGGTAACCAAACCACAGTTCAAATTTAAGTATGCAGTACAACCTATACAATCTACAGTAGACTATAGCTGAGGTTGGGTTGTGATTAGGTTGTTCAGGGTGGTTCAAGTGCTTGATAGATTGTGGGATAAAGCATTTCTTGAACCTCAAAATTATGGCCCTGAACCTTCTTCCCAATGGTACCATAAGGTGAAAGTGTGGCCAGGAGGTGTGAGTCTGAAGATATTTGCTGCCTTTTTGAGGCAGTGCTTCCTTTAGATCCCTTTGATGGCAGAATGATCAATACCTGGGAAGGATGGGCAATATCCACCACTTTCTGCAGTCTCCCCCCTTCTTGAGTGTTCAAGATACTGAAGAAGGTCGCAATCCAACCTGTCAACATGATCTCTATAGACGTGAATAAGATCTATAGATATTTGGTGAAATGCCGAATCTCCTGAAATCTCTGAGGAAGTCGAGGCTTTGATGAGCTTTCTTTGAGATTGTACGAATGCACTGGCAGATTATCAGACATATCGTTGTGGCATTCCCTCTTCGGATCGTTCACCTTGTCGTGGTGAAGAGGCTTGCGTGCCCCCATTAGACATATAATACACCTTAGAACTTGAAGCTGTTGACTTTCCCTAATGAAGACAGGTTCATTAATCCTCAGCTTTTCCTTCCCGAAGTCAACAATTAGCCTCTGTGCTCTACAACACTCCCCAGGGCCCGACCATTTATTGTAAAGAACTGAAGAATCAAATAATTAGTCCATAATTAGATTTGGAATCCAATCTGGATTTAGTAGTCAAAGGGGGTTGGGAAGGACATGTGAAGATCCACAGGCACTACTCCCATCTCCTGATGTTGCATCTTAGAAGTAGAAAACTACCCTCACTGTAAACTGGAGTTAAAACACAAGACAGGTACCTTGCAGGGATCATAGTAATGTAGGTGTGAAGGTTCCTCCCTCAGAACAAAACATCGCACTTTCCAGTTCTTTCTTTTGTGTCCCTGAGCAACACAAACAAATCATCACATTGAGGATATTGCAATGCATGCAAGTGAAAAACACCAACGTTTAGCAGAGGTATAATTTTCTGAAACATGTTTACTGTTAGCAATTGACATTCTGTGAGGCTTTCAAACTTGTCACTTTCAACTAAGAACTTTATACCGATTTTAATACTCAGGACCTGTGCACGTATTACAGGATAAAGCTAAGCAGAATTTGAAACACCATGCAGTAACAACGACAGAAACAACTCCTAGCCCCACATCACACTTCCAATGGTATTGGGACTAATCTTGACTTTGAGAGTGTAACACGAACAATATCATTAAATTTCAATCACTGTTTCAATGTAATCCATTGAAAGGGCAGGTCTGGAACTATATACCAACAAGATTACCAATGGTTCAATGTTTCTTTATTGTCACATGTACCAGGTGCAGTGAAATACATTTTTTGCACACGGCTCAGCAAGACCATTCCCGTACATAAGCACAATCGTCTTGGTTAGTTCAAAATGTACAGACCAGCCCACTGAGTCTATAAGCAAGAGGCACCACTTTGGCACCATTTTACAGTCCCAGCTGCATCTGGCCACAAAGGCCCGTTACAGCCGTCGCCTCCACCCGGTCGTTCCGTGAACCAATGTCACTACCCACCGCTGCTCCCAAACTTGCTAGAGTGTGATGGCATAGCACCTGGTTCCTTCTCCAAGTGGTTATTTTTTTCAATGAGAGCACACTGTAAAATAAGATCTCATCGGATCCTCCCCAGCTTATGAACAGTCGGTATATATGGAGTAACTGTTTGGGAGACTGGTGGCATGGATTTGCCAACTGCTGTGGGCTGGAATCATCTTCCGCTGTCCGGGAACCCTTTTCACAGCCACATTTTTGCAAACTGTTCCGGTTGCGAACAGTATTATAGAGTCATATAGTATGCAAACTTACCCATGCCGACTAAGATACCCCATGTGCACTCGTCCCAGCTGCCCACATTTGACCCATATCCCTCTAAACCTTTGCTATCCGTGTACTGTCCAAATGTCTTTAAAAATATTATTATAGTATCTGCCTCAACTAGTTCCTCTGGCAGCTATTTCCATATACCCACCAACGTTTGTGTGAAAAAGTTGCCCCTCAAGTTCCCATTAAATCTTTCCCTTCTCATCTTTAACCCATGTCCTCTGGTCCTTGATTTCCCTACTCTGGGTAAAAGACTGTGCATTTACCCTATCTATTCTGTTCAAGACCAGAATCCTGCCTTAACCTGTACATAGTTTCACTCTGCTTCAAGGGATCACTGATCCTCGGTTAACTTTTCCCTTGACCTAGTAGATGAGCACTGACCGAGGATTGAACCCAAATCATTCAATGGTATAGCTTACCCAGTTAACTAATGCACTTTAATACTAATAACAATCAACATATCAACTCGGGGAAACATTTTCACTGACGGCATTTATTGTGCAATTGACTGCATCTTATCTGAGAGATGAGCAAGATCTTTCCATTTCTACTTAATTTCGGAATATTTTCACATTACACCAAGACTGAAAACTAGTTACCTGCTTCATCAAAAATCCTTGCTTTACAATCTTGCCACTGAGCTCAATATGTGGTATTTCAATTTTATCATTTGGACTATCCGTTTTCCTCTCACTTTTTGCCTGCAAAGAAAGTAAACTACTGTAGTTAGTTTCAGAATTCTGACCAGCCTCCCACACAACCAATCACCCGCTCACATCCCACAAAGAATTAATAAAACTACTGGTTTGTCCTTCAGAAGTCACAACATGATGACAAAACTCATTGAAGACAACATGGCATCTAATGTGTAAAGGATTGTTAACAATGAACAGTAACGGTAGGATTAGCGATGACCCTTCTTTATTTCACAATCACAATTTAAACTTGCACAGAGACGATGATCCTCCCAGCCTTTCACGCTATAACATAAAGAATCTTATTTTTAATGGCAGCAGGGTCTGTGACTAAAAGACACACACTTAAACTGGAAAAGCAAGTAAAGAGTAGACAAAATATAATTCCGCATGATGTTACGTTCAGAAATTCAATATTTGAAAAAACCCAGCTTCAACCTTTTACTGGAGAATTGTTTATTTACTTGAAACAGGCACATTTGCAGGTAAATGATGTGAGGAGTAGGACTAAGTGGGTACGTCTTTCAAAAAGGGTCAGCATAGCAAAATAGCCTGAACGGCCTCCTTTACATTCTTTGATTCCATCTCAGCCCCCCAAATGAAAGCTACATGTACATTGGACATTTCCATTGTAAGTCACAGTCTCAAGGCAAAAGGTCAATGAGCAGCAGGTTATTGTACAAATGACTATTTTTTTAACCTGACGACATCAATAATAACAATCTTTGATACACACAAAGCCACAAGAAATATTAGAGGTCAAAGAAGAAAGAGTTTGGGACATGTATAACAGGTATAACAGAGCTTTATTTGTCGTTCGGCACCGAAGTACCGAACGAAACTACATAGCAGTCATAGAAAAAAAGAACACAAGACACATAACCCCAACACAAACGTCCATCACAGTGACTCCAAACACCCCCTCACTGTGATGGAGGCAACAAAACTTCCACTCTCTTCCCCACGCCCACGGACAGACAGCTCGTCCCCGACCGACCCGCACAGTCCCCGCACCGGGTGCTGAAACGTCCCGCGGCCGAACCGGGCGATGAAAGGCCCGCGACCAAGCCTTGCGCAGCTAAGTCCAGTGGCCGAGCCGCACCGGGCGATGTAAAGTCCCGTGGTCGAGCCGCACCAGCGATGTTAAGTCCCGTGGCCGAGCCGCACCGGGCGATGTAAAGTCCCGTGGCCGAGCCGCACCGGGCGATGTTAAGTCCCGCAGTCGAGCCGCACCAGCGATGAAAAGACCCGCAGCTGAGCCGCACCGGGCGATGTTAAGTCCCGCAGCCGAGCTGCACCGGGCGATGTTAAGTCCCGCAATCGAGCCGCACCAGCGATGTAAAGTCCCGCGGCCGAGCCGCACCGGGCGATGTTAAGTCCCGCGGCCGAGCTGCACCGGGCGATGTAAAGTCCAGCGGCCAAGCCGCACCGGGCGATGTAAAGTCCAGCGGCCAAGCCGCACCGGGCGATGTTAGGCCCCGCAGCCGAGCCGCACCCCGCGCCGTGAGGAAGAGAAAAGTTCCCCCCCCCCCCCCACACCACCACCCCCTCCCACACATACACAACCAAAAAAATATATAAAAACCATCCCAACACCGACACACAACAAAAAAAAAAAGGAAAAAAGACGAACAGACTGCTAGTGAGCCGCTGCCGTTAGGCGCCGCCACTTCCGGAATGTGACTATCAATTATTCGTAAAGTTCAACAGGCTGGATATTCTAACTCCTCACCAACAGTTACCTGTATATCAATGTTCATGGAATAGGTTGCAGCCAACAAATATATCAGAATTGAGGAATTAATTACATCAGGATGCACCACCAACTTAGGTTGCCCCTCAAAGATAGACACAAAATGCTGGAGCAATTCAGCGGGATAGGCAGCATCTCTGGAGAAAAGGAACAGGTGAAGTTTTGTGTTGAGGCCCTTCTTCAAACAGAGTCAGGGGAGAGGGAGACTAGTGTTATGTGGAAGAGTAAGGTGTGAAAGCAACAGATCAAAGCAGACTATAATCAAGGAAATGTAGAATGGATCATTGTTAGCTGAGGGGACAGTGACAACTAGGCCATACAAACAGCAAAATTAATCGAGTCAGTGAAACTAGTCAGAGACGTAGGGTGGGGGAAGGATGGAGAGAGAGGGAAAGCAAGGGTTACTTGAATTGAATTGAATACATTTTATTAGCCAAGTATGTATACATACAAGGAATTTACCTTGGTGCTTTGCTTGCAAGTAACAACACGATATAGAGTAGACAATTACAAATAAAACAGGAGGCTAGACTTTTCGCTGTTGAGTAGAGCTACTGCTCGTAGAAAAAAGCTGCTTTTAATGTCTAACTGTGGCAGCTTTGACAGTCCGGAGTCACCTTCCAGAGGGAAGTGCTTCAAAGAGTTTGTGGCCAGGGTGAGAGGGGTCAGAGATGCTCTTACCCGCTCGCTTCCTGGCCCTTGCAGTGTACAGTTCGTCGATGGGGGGGGGAAGGTTGCAGCCAACAACCTTCTCGGCTGATCGAACGATGCGCTGCAGCCTCTGGATGTAATGCTTGGTGGCTGAGCCAAACCAGACCATGATGGAGAAGGTGAGGACAGACTCTATGATGGCAGTATAAAACTGGACCATCAATGCCTGTGGCAGATCGTGTTTTCTCAGCTCGAGAAATCAAAATTCATACTGCTGGGTTGTAAGCTGCCCAATCGAAATATGAGGTGCTGTTCCCCCAATTTGTCTTGGGCCTCGCTCTAACAGTCGAGGAGGTCCAGGACGGAAAGTTCAGTGTGGGAATGAGAGGGGGAGTTAAAGTGTTTAGCAACCGGGAGATCTCGTAGGCCTAGGCAGATTGAGCTGAGGTGTTCAGCAAAACGATCGCCAACCCTGCATTTCGTCTCACCGATAGTCATTGATACAGTGGAGCAAGGGCTCAAGATATGATTGCAACTACTTAAGGAAAGATGTTGTTTTGCTGAAAAGAGTGCAGAGAAGATTTACAAGGATGTTGCCAAGGCTTGAGGGCCTGAGCTATAGGGTTGGACAAACTAGGACTGTATTCCTTGAAGCATAGGAGAATGAGAGGTGATCTTATGGAGGTGTACAAGCTCATAAGGGGAATAGATAGGGTAGATGCATAGAGCCTTTTACGCAGAGATGGGGAATCAAGACCAGTGGACACAGGTTTAAGGTGAGAGGAGAAAGATTGAATAGGAATATATTGGGTAACTTTTTCCACATAGAAGGTGGTGGCTATATGGAATGAACTGCCTGAGGGGGCAGTTGAGGCAGAAACTATAATAACATTTAAAAGACACTTGGATTGGTACATGCATAGGAATGGTTTAGAGGACAGACACATAATGCTGGAGTAACTCAGTGGATCGGGCAGTATCTCTAGAGAAAATAGATTGGGGACATTTCGGGTCGGGACCCTTCTTCAGGCCCAACCTAAAACATCACATCCATTTTTCCAGAGATTTTGCTTGATCTGCTGAGTTACTCCAGCATTTTGTGTCTATCTTTGGTATAAAGTAGCATCTGCATTCCCTTTTTATTATGTAAGGTTTAGAGAGATATTGACCAAACATGAGCAAGTGGGACTAGTGTAGATGGGGCTCCTTGATCAGTGTGGGTAAGCTGAGCTGAAGGGCCTGTTTCCATGCTGTATGACTAACTATAAAGCTCAACATTCTCCAGCAGCAGTGTCCGAGAGATTTGTGCCTCATTCTGGGAACTTGGTGGGCTGGTATTCTTACTTTGTGACAGACACAGGAGCAATAACAAAACACTGCAGAGGAGGAGAAGATGCTTGTGCATGAAACCATTACAATTGCTGCAATGCAGGAGACTTACAAAACAATACAGCGCTGTTGAATCATCGAGGAACTGCTCTGTGCTGACGATATTCCACCTGGCTTTTGTGCTTTTATCTCCAACAGGCTTGATCATATCATCTTCGATGAGAAGAGAGGCAACAGTGACGGCATCTGATCGGGAATGGGCAACTTTTTTGGACACCAGCCAGTCAATAACTGTCGAGCCTGTAGCCAAAAATAAAATAAGAAGATTCTTGAGGCTAACAAAGATAGCAACACATTCAATAAAGGATCAAAACTCCCCAACTTCACTCCCCAACTCCCCAACTTCAAGGTGCATGGGATCATGACCCCAAACATTTGTAAGACGAGTTAGGAGGAAATTCTGCAGTGCCAGTATTTCAATGTCTATTTCAGATGGAAAAGCACCGAGAGATTTTCTTGCTCCCTCACCTTTAAAGGAGGTTCAGACTTTTCCTCAATGGTTGCAAGGGAAATGCTCTGTTCAAATATTGCAGAGGCTGACAATTCTCATACCCTCCAAGAAATATTATTCCTTTAGCGATCAAAGGCTGGAAAATCTATTTAAAGGTGGATTAATAGTATCTTCTTATTCCCGTAGAGGTGGCATGGAGGCGCACAAGTTAGTGCCATCACTTCATAGTTCCAGTGGCATGGGTTTGATCCTGAACTCAAATGCCAAGTTTGCACTCTCTCTTCTTAACAAACCAAATATGTTGTAGGTGTACAGGGGAGTAAGGAGGGGGAAATGGGAATGAGAGGATTGCTCTCCTCGGAGCCAGCATGGACCCAATAGGCCAAATGGCCTCCTATGCAATGACGAAAAATTCTATCACAATGTTTTAATGACAGACTCCTACAGAATGCCTACAAATTCAGATCTTACATTTTCAGATTACATTGACTTAAATTGGAATGAGAAAACCACTGTTAAGCAGCTTCATGCTCCTGCTTTTTCTTGTAATGTTTTAGTAAAGTGGAATAAAGTTACACTGAAATGAACTAGGACACAAGTGTTTACAGAACCCATGTCCGTCATATACCACCGACATGCTGGGCTTTTGTCTGAGCAAATCCAGTGCCAGTCTTTTCAAGCATTTGTTTTTGCTCCTCCTCCACCCAAAAAAAAATTAGGTTCTCAGAGCAACAGGAGTTGGCAAAGGGCAACTAGCTGAATCCAAACAAGCTGCCTGGCAACACTGCAGACACAACAGGCGAAATACAGAGGTATCTGTGGTCGAAGGGCATGTTGACATTCAAATTCATTCCCCAGCGAGGACCGGGTTCAGAGACAGAAGCAGGGTGTCAGGAACCCCAGCCCACAGGGCAATGAAAGGGATCCAAGCTTCATCAAGATGATCCCAACCTATTTTGTTTTTAATCGGTATCACTCATTCTTTTTTTACCCCTATTTCACACGAGCCTCCTTTCCACCACTAAAGACATCTGTTTCACTCATTTGAGCAGGATTTTAAATATTTATTATGTTTCAAAACGACACATATTCTCCTCCTGGGTACTGGGTTACAATACATGATTTTTTATCTTAAACAGAGTCCACCAAGAGTGAAAACGAATTAACACACATGAACTTCCGTGTATTGTTTAAAAAATATATATAAACTGAATCAATGGAGCCAAGAAAATCACCACAAAGATGACTGATAAACATTGTTGTCCTCCCTAATCATGTACATTTTGAATGCGCATTTTTGTTTCCTTTGAAGAATGGACGGAGGAGAGAATAGGTCACAGGGAAATAGAGCAGGTACAATGGGATGGCCAGCATGGGCTCAATGGGCCAAATGGCCTTGCTCTCTCTCTCTCTCTCTATATATATATATAAGAATTTTTTTTAATGTTCAATGGCTTAGCCTTGTGAAACTATAGGTTGTGAGATCCAATTTAAATATTATAGCCAGTGATTTTAATGGAGCTGTTCCTTTTGCTTAATAATACAAGATATAATAAGGTGCGATATTTGATTCCATCAAAGGCGGCACAGTGGCGCAGCGATAGAGTAGCTGCCTTGAGACTCGGTTCGCTCTTAACCTCGGGTGCTGTCTGTATGGAGTTTGTAGGTTCTTCCTATGACTGCGTGAGTTTTCTCTGGGTGCTCCGGTTTCCCCCCATATTCCGTACACGTGCAGGTTTATAGAATAATTGGCGTCTGTAAATTGTCCCTCGTGTATAGGATAGAACTACTGTACAGGTGATCACTGGTCGGAGCAGACTCTGTGGGCCAAAGGGCCTGTTTCCATGCTATATTTCTAAAACCCAAATGGAACCACAATTGGAGTATTTTGTGCTGCTTTGCATTCCACAGTGTTGGGAAAGTGTGCAAACAGCTCAGATTAAGTGAATGGCTGCTTGGCGTGAAAACTTGAAATGAAAATGACATGGAAAAATTGGAGGTATTATTGCCAGTGCAGAGGAGATTAAAAGATAATTTGCTGAAGGCATTTCACATTATCTGCAGATGAGACACAATGGATGAAAGCAGGTTATTTCTTGTGTTTGGGGGACCTACAATGAAGTGCACACTTATTCATTGTTAAAGAACAAGGTTTAATTCTTCAGGTGCACTCTAACTTACCGGTGAAGCATTGTTTGTAGGTGTTCCCATATTCACCATTTGTCATCTCCTTGATCCCACTGTTGGTTTCTTGCATCTCCTTAATTACGTGACTGCAAGTTAAAGAGATTGTGTTTTTTTAAACTTATTTACACATCCCCAATGCAGTTGTTGCTGGCAAGCTATTAAATGTCCCTTTCCATTAGCCACGTAATGTTGGGAAACCAATGTGTTGCCCAACCCATGTTGGGTTTGGCAACACATTGAAGGAGTGGGTGTGGAACTACACACTGGCCACCCCGCACAAGATATATACAGTTCATTTCCTTGAGGGGAAAAAAAACTAGGTTTTAGCAAGTGCAGCAAATTAATGGTCATCTTACTGATATTAGCATTAAAAAAAAAAAAAAGTAACCTCTCAAACTGCCTTGGTGAAATTTGACCTCCAGTTCTCTGGGTTATTCACCTAGATCTTTGCATTATTAATCTTGATCTCTGTTTTGCTACACCAGTAGCATGTACATGTATAAACACCCAGGATAATATAGTCAGATTGGATTAATTTGAACATCTCCTTCATTCGTCATGTTTTTAATAGTTAATATGGTGCTAAAAGTATGTTAATTTAACAGCAGATCTGAAAAATCCAATTTACTTATCGTATCTTGTTCCTTGTATATCCCTTTTCTATAGTTTATTTTTAATGCTCCACTGCAAAATCTACTCAAGGTATGCCTACTATGAAGAAGTCCCGTTCGTCTATCCGACAGGGGTTCTGCGAGACCTTCTCTTTGTGATTCCTGCTCGAAGTTCTAATTCAGACTCACTGCCACAGCCATGTGTGCTTCCTCAACAATTGACTGTGCTGCCATCTGGCTTCCAGCTCCATCACTAGGCCACCCAGTTTGGGTCCAACCAGGATTGCTGGTACCTACACTGAATGCAGTTTAGCACAACAGTTCTCCTTCCATGCCCTCAATATACACTCTCCACCATGTGCTGGTAGCTGCAGGCCTCTGTTCCTCTTGTAGCTCTGGGCCTCCCTCACCCACACTTGCAATTGGCCTCAACTTTACTTTATTACCTGCCCATCTGAAGAAGGGTCTTGACCCAAAACATCACCTATCCATGTTCTCCAGTGATGTTACCTGACCTGCTGAATTACTCCAGCACTTTGAGTCCTTTTTTGCATCTGCAGTTCCTTGTTCATCCCTCTTACTTTATTTCCTTCTTATTGCACCAAATACATGTTTTTAAATATTGAACAAATGAATTGTTTGGTAACATGCTTCAGGTATTAATTAGAAAAATTGGACAAATTAATGGGATTAAGAATTGATAAATCCCATAGTTGCAATGGCCTACAAATTGGCGTTTTAAACACAGTGGCTGCAGAGACGGTGGATGCGTGGGTCAGGATCCTTTCACATTTCCTTGGATTCTAGAATAGCTTCAGTGGATTGGAAGGCAGCAAATGTAACACTGCTGTTCAAGGCAGACAGGAGAGAGGAGAAAACAGGAAACCACAGGCAATTTAGTTTGATATCAGCTAGTTGGGGAAGTTTTGGAATCTACTATTGTAGAAGTAGGAACAATAAATGATGTTATGTGAAAGCAGAGTCAATAAATAGTGGTAATAAAAGCATTTGTTGCTTGACCAATCCAGCATATTACCTTTGAGGATGTTATTAAAGGGGCGTGGCTGTGTTCTGCAGCTGCGGCTCACCGGCAGTCTCTCTGTCTTTTTTTTGTTTTTTGTCTATTGTCATCGTTTAATGTACGTTTTGTTCTATTTTTAACTCTGTGTATGTGGGGGGGGTGGTGGGGGGGCTGGGGGAAACCTTTTTTTCTAATCTCTTCCTCAACGGAGATGCGACCTTTACCGTGTCGTATCTCCGTTCGCGCTACGGCCTAACATCATGGAGTCGGCGGCCTCCAGCTGGAATCGACCTTGAAGACTCCGGTCGCAGGGCCTGGACTTACCATCTCGGAGGCTTCGGCCGTGGGCCCTGCAGACCGCAACATCGGGAGTTCGCAGGTCCCTGGCTGGCGACCGGTTTTTGGGAGCTCCAGCCGTAGCAGCTTCGACCGCCCCGAAGCGCGAGGTACGATCGACCCGCTCGCAGGCCCTTCATCACCCTGCGTGGCTCGGCCGCAGCACTTTCCATCGCCCGGTGGGGGCTCAGGACTTTCATCGGCCTGCTCGGCTCGGCCCTGGGACTTTCCATCGCCCGGTGGGGGCTCAGGACTTTCATCGGCCTGCTCGGCTCGGCCCTGGGACTTTCCATCGCCCGGTGGGGGCTTCAAAAAGTTGGGAGCCTCGATCACCTCGTGGCGCCACGGGAGAAGAATGAGGAGGAGATAAGACTTTGCCTTCCATCACAGTGAGGGTGTGCCTAGAGCAATCACTGTGATGGCTGTTTGTGTAAAAATTGTATCTGTGTGTCCTGTGCTTTTTGTTGTCTACTGCCGGACCCTGACGTGAGAGGACGCTGGCGTTGTTTATTCGCCGCTTTTCCGTTAGGATAGTTTGTTTGTTTTTATGTTGATTGTTTTTGTAAAGCGCTTTGAGCACCCGATAAGGCGCTATATAAAATAAATGAATTATTATTATTATTATTATTAATAGGATAGATAAGGAGGAACCAACGATTACTACGTTCTGGATGTTCAAAAACCCTTCGTAAAATAGAGTCTCTGAATCAGAGATAATATATTATTATCGATAAAGGCTATATTACTATCGTTAAAGTTAAAATATAAATTGAGAGCAGGATTATACTGAACACTTTCGAGTTGGTGGTCTCCAAATAGAAGGGAGTCAGATGGATTTGTTAAGAGCACAAAGCTAGATTAGAAAGCGAGCTGTGATGACAAGACGACGACTTTATGTTATTTACCATGATAAGAAATCATAAAAACGTTTTTAAAAAAGTGTAAAATTATAACATGGTCACAATCGGAGGATTAAGTGCCCTTGCACTTAACACTCAGGAACATAACATTAAGGTACAGCAAGTTACAAGGAAAGCAGATTATTGGTTTTACTGCCAATAGGTTCGGAATTCAGGTGACTTGTAATTGATTATATAGGGTTTTGATGAGATAATACTTGGAATAAATGTACAGTTTTGAGGATCTGTTCCCAAGGGTGGACATATTTGCCTGGTTCATTAGATTAATTCCAGTGAAGTGACAAAACCCGAGTAGTGTGACATATACTTTCAGCAGTTTAAGAATAAACATAATTTAATTGAAGCATTAAATTGTGAGCAAGCTTGACAGGAAGACTGTTTCCCTGACCTGGAGGGACTCGAACAAGGGGGCATTGACTCGGAAATGTGATCTAACGTTTCGAACAGTAAGGATTTGTGAAATGTAATGGCCTAAGGCACCAAGGACCTTTTTAATTTTGGACACAGTGCCGGAGTAACTCAGCAGGACTGGCAGCATCTCTGGAGAAGGTGATGATTCGGGTCGAGACCTTTCTGCAGAATGATTGATGGGGAGATGGAGAAAGCTGGAAAAGGGGAGGGGCAGTACAAAGCATGGCAGGTAATAGGTGGACACAGGCAGGTTTTTTTTTTCTGATAGCCAAATGGAACCGATCTTAAGAAAGGTCTTGACCCAAAACGTCATCTATCCATGTTCCCCAGAGATGCTGCCTGACCCATTGAATTAATCCAGTACTTTGTGTCCTTTTGTGTATTGATCAGCATTTGTATTCTTTGTTTCTGCTTTTTCACTTTCATTGTTCTAATAAGCTGACACAAACTAGTTTCTGGATTTCTGCTGCCCTTGGCATACATTAAAAGGGACTTTACCTGCTGTTAAATGCAAAACAGAGAACAAGTTAACACTACCATTCTAAAATAGACCTTGCACAATTCACAGCATTTTAGGGTGAAAACAGGTAAAGTACTTCTATATTTTCACTATTGCAAATATTTCTTTGATCTGCATGATTGTTGAGATGGTAAGACCAATGCAAACTATAATTACGCCTGTCTTGATGTCCGGACTACAATCGCTTGGTAATCTGACCCAGGGTGACATTAGGTTTGCTACAATTAACCTGGAGGGTAGTAATTGATCTGAAATCCATTGTCTGAAAGCATGGAGGAAGGAGATTCAACAGCAACTTCCAAAAGAATATTGGATAAGGAGTAAATCTGTGGAGTTGTGGTATAGTAACTTCTTCCCATTGGCAAATAACCTATCCTTGGTGTTCCATTTGGATAATGGTTACCTGGCCTTCACTGTCTACCTTACACAGAAAGACTGGCATTTGGCCGAGGGTCCAGAATGAGTTAGCAGCTTCACAACAGAAAGCAGAAAATTCTTGGTAATAGAAAGATAGAAACAAGACATACTTGATGGCCAATAATCAGAACAATGACACTTACCTCAAGCAAATTTTTGCTGATATTTCGAAGGACGTGTCAGAAGAGCACAGTTGCTTTTGATGCTCTGGGTTAATAGCCCTGATCACAACATTAATATCTTTAGCCCACGAATCTCGCTCCTCGCGACAGGAAGCTTCAAGGAAATGCTCAACAGAATTCTTTGCCTTCAGTTTTATCGCCAGCTGTCAAAATAAACAGGTAACCAGATCTTTGCAAGTTATTTTCCTTTGCCAAAATTGTACTGATTCTGCAAAATCTGCATTCCTTAAAATGTTACAAAACTGATATCCCTCAGGTGGACAGCAACATGTAGAACAAAGCCAAATGGATCGAACAGCTCCCAGACTCAATGCTTTATTAATGTCTTTAAAATAAATCTCAGCAGAGGCCGCAGTTGGAATGCTGCAGGCTGAGAGAGCATATTCTAATTGCAAACTAAATAACAATGCAGAGTATCAGAAAGAAATTGCTCAATCTTAAATTGTATTGCAAAATTATGGAGTTGCAAGAAACAAATGTACAAGCATAAAATTTAAGAAACTTGCTTTAACATTCTTACCGGCCTATTTTCATAATCCAGGCAGGGACAGTGAACAGTACATCCTACTAAAGAAATGATGCCTCTGGGACGAGATTCCTTCTTTCCTCCTTCAATTTTATGGTAGAGAAGTTGATCCTTGTATAATACAAACCACCGTGCTTTCCAGTTATGAACAACATGACCCTTAAATTAAATGAATCGTATTAAAGCACCCTATATATAAATTATAAATAGCAGAAACACCCTTAAATGGCATCATAGGATTTTTTAGTAAAAAGTATTAACTTTGACAGATAAAACAAGCTCCCTTTATTGGGTATTATTTATAATTGTGAAGACGAATGGAATATTCTTTGTGGTGTTATGTTCAAACATACTTGAACTAGTTTGCTTTCAAATAGTTTGAGGTCTTAGCCTGGTGTCTGTTGTGTAGCCATGCTGAAGCAAGAATGTATTTAACTCAAAATAAATTGATCTTAAAAAGGTTCGGTCACTGCACTATGGAGGCAATTTTGGCTCTTTGCATATGAAAGTCAACCAGGCACACCATAAGGATCCAAGGGGCCTTTGAATGAATTTTTAAAACAGGTTGCAATCTGACAGATTGGTTCTGTTGATAATCAGCCAGAGGGCTATTCATACCGAAACACAAATAGGTTGGACTTCACAATTACCCACGGAAATAAATTGAATACATACATTGAAAGACTGGAGCGACTAGGCTTGTATACACTGGAATTTAGAAGAATGAGAGGGGATCTTATCGAAACATAAAAGATTATTAAGGGGTTGGACACGTTAGAGGCAGGAAACATGTTCCCAATGTTGGGGGAGTCCAGAACCAGGGGCCACAGTTTAAGTATAAGGGGTAGGCCATTTAGCACGGAGATGAGGAAAAACCTTTTCAGTCAGAGAGTTGTAAATCTGTGGAATTCACTGCCTCAGAAGGCAGTGGAGGCCAAGTCTCTTAATGCATTCAAGAGAGAGCTAGATAGAGCTCTTAAGGATAGCAGAGTCAGGGGGTATGGGGAGAAGGCAGGAACGGGGTACTGATTGTGAATGATCAGCCATGATCACATTGAATGGTGGTGCTGGCTCAAAGGGCCGAATGGCCTACTCATGCACCTATTGTCTATTATCATATAATTCGAGTAGGAACTACACATGCTAGTTGACACCAAAGATGGACAGGTCAGGTAGCATCTCTGGAGAAAAGAAATAGGTGACATTTCAGGTCAAAATCCTTCTGAGGAGAACTTCTTCAAAGATCATACAATGCCGCACTGACAAAATTTGGTTGAATTGTTTCAATTCTTGCTTCCAAAACCTGCTCTAAGGCAACATATAAACCCCCCCCATCCCCCCGAATATTAAACTCCCTAATGGGAGATCTCATAACCTGACCTGGTGGGATAGAATATGGACACAATGAACACCCATGAGTAAACGCATGAGCTCCTCATATCCTGAGGTCAAGCACCTTGCATCAAGCACCTTCTGTGGCCTGGTGGTGGGGAGGGGTGTCAGTCTATCACACTCCAAGGTGTTCAGTGCGTTCATTATAATCATCATGCGCACAAACCTAGGACGGATCCATTGGCAATATACTCAAGTAGCATCAAATTTATCAATAATTCTGAACAGATACCGACTGCCTGTGTGGTACGGCGATAGGGAAGAACCACTAAATAACAATAAATAACAAATGGCAAGAAAAGGGATATTCCAGATAGTTTTACGAGTTTTCTTTTGTCACCACGTGTAATAAACTGCTGTTATTTTTAATCCCCCCATGACTAGATATTGCTGAATGGAGGTGGTGACCTTTCCTCATCTTCACCTTTTGAGTAGGTGACCCTAAGTCACTGGATGAAGAGCACCCCCCTCCCCCCCTCTCCTAGTTTAACAAATATCTCCACTTTTAGGTAACATCTTAAGGTGAAGGGGGAAAGGTTATATAGGAATCTGAGGGGTAACTTTTCCACACAAAGTGTGGTGGGCTTATGGAATGAGCTGCCAGAGGTGTTAGTTCAGGCAGATACTCTATAGCAAAGTTTAAGAAACATTTAGGCAGGTACATGGATGGGACAAGTTCAGAGGGATATGGGCCAAACGTAGGCAGGTGAGCCGAGTGTAGATGGGACATGTTGGTCGGTATGAGCAAGTTGGCCGATGGGCCTGTTTCCACACTGTATGACTCAAACAACCCTCTCCCCTCTCGCACCTATTTCTACCCTCCGCCTAAAATCCTTCCGCTGACTTCACAATTTGCATCTCTTCAAGTTTCTGCTATAAACCCTGCCCTTTGTTCTCAGCATCTGCCCCCTCTTCCCTCCTCCCTCCCCTGTGTTCACCCATTACCTGCCACGCTTTGTCCTGCCTCCCCCCTCCTTTTACAAGAAGTCTGAAGAAGCACTAAACGTCACCTATCCATGTTCTCCAGAGATGCTGTCTGAAGAAAACATTTATTCACACAGAGAGTGGTGAATCTGTGGAATTCTCTGCCATCGAAGGTAGTTGAGGCCAGTTCATTGGCTATATTTAAGAGGGAGTTAGTTAGATGTGGCCCTTGTGGCTAAAGGGATCAGGGGGGTATGGAGAGAAGGCAGGTATGGGATACTGAGTTGGATGATCAGCCATGATCATATTGAATGGCGGTGCAGGCTCGAAGGGCCGAATGGCCTACTCCTGCACCTATTTTCTATGTTTCTATGACCCGCTGAGCTCCACCAGCACTTTCTGTCCACTCCCTCCCGGTCTGGTCAGCGCTGTTCAGCCACCCCTTGCACCAGGTGCGCACCTCAACACCAGGTGCGCACCTTAACACCTGGCCCGCAGGCACCAAGCTCCCTCTGCCCTGCCCCGGTGTGTGGGCGTTGCTCCAGCCCCAGGGTCGGCTCGGACAGCGGAGGGGGTGACGCCTCCCTGCGACAAGAGGACAACAATAACTCGAGCAACGTCTCCCGAGGGTTTCCAGCGAGAGCCACTGGTGTTGGGGTCGGAAGAGCTGGACATGGTGGAGTTTTACAACAGTCCGGCAGAGGGGGAGAAAACCACTCGGCCCTTCTCCCGCTGCTAACTCACCCCAGGGCCCTCTCACTGCCCACGCCACCTCGCTTCAGTCTCCTCCCCTAGACTGGGAACGGTGGACAACATAAATAAATAGAAGACCCCCCTCCCTCCTTGACAAAAGAGATGCATTTTTCGAATGACTCGTCCGTGTTTTATTGGCACTGTTTCAAGTCTGCTTGGAGATAGGCAACCGTGATCTAACCTCATGGCACACGAGTTCCTTAGCCCAGGCAGAGGTGGCATCGGCGGGCGATGCACCCCGGATAGAGAGAAGAGGGAAAAATAACATCAGGTGAGTATATTCACTTCCTAACGTTTAGAAATTTGGTGGGGTTCTCTGTGAGTGAGGGCGAGCGGGATAAGCGATGTTGAGACGAAACAAAACTGAAGAGACAGACCAATGGCAAGGATAGGAGAGACTGGGAGGAAAAAAAGAGAAACAGAGAGGAAAAGAGAGAGAGTACGAATGGATCCGTACAGAGTTGACAGTGGTGAAGATTTTCTTTAAATCATTCAATTTTACTCTTTGGAAACAGTCATGGTTGCAATTATTTCACGTTTAACTCTGTCACTGTACATGTCAAACGCCAAGCTGCATTTCACTGGATGTAATCAGAAAGGCAATAGGCTCCCTTACCCTTTTGACCAGGAATCCTTCTCTTATTACAGCCGTTTCTCCCTGCATGTTGGCGAACGAATATCCAGACACTGTCTGCGTCCGGCACTGAACTGTGAAACTTTAAATACTTCAGGAAATATGACGACAGGTCGCCTGCCTCCTCCGCACCTTGGGTGCACCCAGCATGACTAATTCTGAGTAATCCTTGCCTGTGGGGCCTATAAAGTGGTTATTTGATCAGCAGGTAATGTAAGAGGAAAAAAAATCCTGCTGCGAGTGAAGATCACAAAGGCAAAATAAAAAGATCACGAGGGTACCCCGACCTCCACACTGTTTCTCCATTCTTCATCGGGAGAAGTCGAGAAAGTTATTGTGGTGTGTGACACAATCAGATATTTGCAGTTCAACTATCTGCTGCAGGTAGATCGTCGATTTGCAGCTATGTACATACTACAGGTTTTCCTGTGTAGGTTCTGACATGTCTGGAAATTCTCCACTCCAGGATAAAGCAATGTTGATCGGATGCCTATGCACGTTTTGGGCAGCCAAATGTTGAGCAGAGGGCCCCCGAGGGAAGCGCATGATAAAACAAGCCTTGTCTATCTCGCATGATACTGCAGTCTTGCTGGGATTCAGGAAGGAGTCAGTAAACCTCGGGTTGTGGAAGGTATGAGAGAGAGAGAGGGAGAGGGGGAGAGGGAGAGAGGGAGAGGGAGAGAGAGAGCGGTGAGACGATCGGCTCATGAGTCAGGTGGTTCAGAAGAAATGGGGGTTGGGATTTTTAGGACTTAGAAGTGCCGCACAGCAGACAGCGACGGTTCAAACATGGGTGGGGCTTGAACAGTCTATTGGGCCGACGTCTGGTTGGTGTGGGAGGGGGAGAGGGAGAGGGGAGGAATACATGAGTGGAGGTCCTCAAAATTTAAAATGGGATGCGAGGGCGGATGTGAACCGGCATCTGCAGTTCCTTCCTATACGGGATCTAAATCTAGTTCTCTTCTATTTCTCATCTGCAAGTTGTCCCTGGGTAACACTAATTGCAATCAAAGTTAGGTTCCACGTGTACACTCAGTTTTACCTCATCGTTATTTTTTTGTGACGACTTCCAAGAAATGATTGGGATGACTGAATCCAATGTAGTTGTTTCCTCATCCCTCGATATGACTCTAATGCTTTCCCAGCCAGTGTCTGAGGACAAACCAGACGCATTTCTGATGTATTTATCCTGAGATGAGCTGATGTCCACGTCCATTTTCACTGAAACCACGCACTTCCAACTCCATAGTTTCATATGTACCAGCTCCAACCTCAACTCACCTACTCCTGAAGCTCTCAACTGTGCTTCTGTTAACTTGAGACCCGACTGTCCCAGAGTTATCGTGCCTGGCCAGTTCTATCCTAGTAAAGTAAAGCTCAAGCACTAACCCACTGGCTACATCTTCACTTGCCCTAATCTCCCATCAACACTGTGCATTGATCGACGTCTGAAGCCAGTTCCTGAATGTCTCAAATTAAATTTCTCATTCATGTTTTAAAATCTATTTGTAGCTTTGTACCTCACTATCTCCGTAACTTCATCAACCCCATGCCCCATTGTAATCATTACACATCTAGTTCTCCTCTCTTCTGGACCAACCGTTGGCCATTATGCTTTCAGTTATACAGACACTAAACTCTAGAATTCCTCAAACACCTCTGTGCTTTTCCATTTCTCTCGCTCTTGAAGATACCTTATCAACATAGATCTTAAATAGACTTTGGCTCCACTACCTCTTTACAAACCCAAATGGGTGCCAAATTTGCTATGATATTTTACTTAATTAGAAGTGCTCTTTAATATTGTCATTAATTTGTTTTGGCATTGTGGGTTTGGGGATAAGCATTGGCCAGGCGATCGGGGAACTCCATTGTTGGCCTTCTATCTGTCACGTGAAGGGAAAGGTGGGTCAAACTTGAGTTCATCTGAAAGGTTTCACCTCTAACATTGCAATATCCCTCAGCAGTGCATTGAGTGGTCAACCTTGCTGACACCCTGGAGTTGGGCTCAGGAGACTACTAATTTGGAAGAAAGTAATATAATGCAATAAGTGGAAATATTAATTATAGTTGTGGGCAGCAGAGTGATGGAGCAAGTAGAGTCACTGCCTTGCATCTCCAGTGACTCGCCTACAATCCTCACCTCAGGTGCTGTATGTGCGGAGTTTGCACCTTCTCAAGATGAGTGTGGATTTTCTCTGAGGGCTCCAGAATCCTCCCACACTCCAAAGACGTCCAGGTAAATTTGCCACTACAAATTGTCACTTATACATAGGCGAATGGTAGAATCTGGGGGAGCTGATGACAATGTGGAATTAATGTAAATTGACAGTGGATGATTGGCAAAGACTTGGTAACTGAAAGGGCCTGTTTTTTTGTGACTCTATTGGGCCTTGCTGTATCATATACAGCCTAGGTTCACTCGTCCTGTGTTTATATGTATTAATGTTCCCTAATTGGGCGGCACAGTGATGCAGCGGTAGAGTTGCTGCCTTACAGTGCCAGAGATCCGGATTCAAACCTGACTACGGGTGCTGTCTGGACAGAGTTTGTACATTCTCCCTGTGCTCGCATGGGTTTTCTCCAAGTGCTCTGGTTTTCTCCCACACTCCAAAGACGTATGGGGTTGTAAGTTAATTGACCTGTATATTGTAAACTGTTCCCAGTATGTAGGACAATACTAGTGTATGGGGTGATCGCTTGTTGGCATGGACTCAGTGAGCCAAAAGGCCTGTTTCCATGCTGTATCTCCAAAGTCTAAACTGAGATAACTGAAGTTTAGGGACCTGCTATAAAAAAAACAGTACATGTAAAACATAGATGGAGTGAAAGTACTTTAATTTCTTCCTGGCATGGCTGTACTGCTGCTCATTTAGCTAATTTGTACTGATTGTACAGATACTTGGACACTGGTTCATCATACCAGCCTGTCAGGCGCCTTTCATCACTAACAGTGGAGCAGTTGAGTATTTAGTTAGTGATGTGCTGGAATATGTCCTAAAAATGGAAGTCCATTGGTTCACCTTTCCTGGAAAATCTGGTGAAACCATTTGAGAATGGACTAGGGAATATGCATCAAGTAACTAAATGGAAAGTGAGAACAAAGCCACACCTGTACTGATTTAACATGGTCTTGTCCAAATCTTGACACACTGTGCTGGAGTAACTCAGTGGGTCAGGAGCATCTCTGGAGAACATGAATAGGTGACGTTTCAGGTCAGGACTCAGTTCATACTGAAGAAAGGTCCTGACCCGAAACATCATCTATCTGTGTTCTGCAAAGATGCTGTCTGACCCACTAAGTTACTCTAGTACTTTGTCATCTTTTGTAAACCGGCATCTGGAGTTCCTTGTTTCTACTTTGTCCAAATCTTGGTGAACAACATACAGATTGCAGCTTGCCTCAGTAGTTGCCTAACCTTGTCGCTCTGTTGATTGCTGTAACCCTAGTGACAACGTAATCTTAACATGGACCTCTAATCCAGGAGGGAGTTTGTCATGGTTTGTCAAAAGTAGCAAGCCCCACTCCCAATGCTTTGAAAGCCAGAACCCAGTCTAACCGGCTGTAAAATTGTCAATAGAATTTTAATGTCTGCTGCATTTGCAAACATATAAAATTAATCAATATGTTAAAATCATGATTATAGTAGTAAATGTTGGGAGTCATATTGTAAGGCGAAAATATACAATTAAAAGCAAGGCCTTTAACAGTATTGATTGCAGAGGGATCCTGGAGTCCAAGTCCATAACTCCCTGATAATGACAACACACGGAAGAGTTGTAAACAAGGCACAAGGAATGCTTGCCTTCAATGGTTGGGATATTGTGTGCAAGAGTCAGGCAGTCATGATGCAGCTCTATAGGATTCTGCTGAGGCTGCAATTGGAGTATTGTGTACAGTACTGGTCACCCCATTCCAGGAAGGATGTGGAAGCTTCAGAAAGGGTGCAGAGGTGGTTTACCGGAATGGTGCCTGGTTTAGGAGGTATTAGCTACAGGGAGAGTTTGACAAACTTTGATTGTTTTCTTTGGAATGCAGGAGGTTGAGGGGAGTCCTGATAGAAGTATGTAAAATTATGAGAGCCATAGAAGGGGTAAACAGTCAGAACCATTTTCACCAGGAAGGAAATATATCAAATACTAGAGGGCATAGATTTAAATGTGAGAGAAGCAAAGTTTAAAGGAGATGTAAAGGTAAATGTTCTTTTTACAGAGGATGGTGAGTGCCTGTGACACGCTGCCAGGGTGGAGGTGGTGGAAGCAAATATAATAGTTGCATTTAAGAGACTATTGAATGGGCACATGGATATGCAGGGAATGGAGAAATATGGATTATGTGCAGGAAGATAAGAGCTGATTGTGGCATCATGTTTGGCACAGGCATTACTGGGCCAAATGGTTTGTTCCTGTGCTGTACGATGTTCTATGACTATATTTCTAAAGTACCTAATCGTCCCATCCAGGAAGGTGTGTTGTAACATTGATGCACATCTCGGAAGTATACAATTTTTCTATAAATAATGCTAAAATAGTAACTTAATCCAAAGTGTGACCAAATTCTTCAAACTCGTGCTTTGTTTTACCACAACTGAATACAATCAAAAATAGTTCTCAGGAGTTTATCAGCAGAGGCAATTCCTTTGCCTAATTGCCAATCTGTAATTGTGGCTCATCCAATGTCCTGTCACATGACTGTCTGAATTTTAAAAAGCCATAAAGAATGTGTTGACTGCCTGTTATGACTAGCCAGTAGATAACGTGTAATTTAAATGTAATCAAATATACACTGCATGCCCAAAAATGGTTATATGTTATTTCCAGACTAGTAGCGAGCTAAATAATTGCCTCCAGCTGCCTGCATTGCGTATGCCTTTGTGTTAGGGTGGAGTTTGGTATGAATCATTAAGTTTTATTTTCACCAAGAAAGACTGGTCAAATTGATTGCATCATATCAATAGTAGCTTTCCACTTGAGCATTGTGGGGAGAGGGAACAGCAATCACAAACTGTGGATTTGGTGCAAATGATAAACTAACCCTTCCGGCGAAGAACAGATTCGAATTCAAAGTGCCGCCAGTCCTCAAATATCTTTCACATAGTCATTTAAGCAAACTGACAATAATTAGTAGCACCTCAATGAGTTTCAGATTGTTCTAAGACAGTCATAAGGACTGGAATGTCATTTCAGAACCTTAACATTGGGCCTCTGTGCTTTACCACTGTTATAAAAGCCACAATTTTGGATAGTTCCCATTCCAGATTTTATGTAGAATGAGCAAATGTGGCCTGCGCAATCCAACAAGGACTAAAGTGGGGTGCATTTGGCTAAAAATAAGATTTGAACATAATGAAGCAACTCTGTAGCAATTACTTTACTGACTTGTACAGCAAGTCACACATTTGTAGCAATGCAGTCCAGAAGTAGAGAGTATCAACTGCCTGCAGTTATGCTGGAAAATCTTAACTACTGAAACTATAGCAGGTATGGCTCACTTAGTTGAAACAGCACCAGTTAGACTAGGTAGATTCAGCAGATGAACAGTTCTGAGGGAGATGTGGAAGTTTCAAATAATTCATCTTTATTAATTGTGCATTATTAATTATTGCATTTAATAATTCAATTGTTTTAATTTTAGAAGTTTAATACTATAATTATGTTTTCCTTTTTGACCAAATTTACAACCTCTGGTGATCCAAGGTTCCCTTATTTTGCCACTCTTATCCCTCCTTATTGGACCGTATCGGTCCCGAACCTTGATCAACTGGCCTTTAAATGACTCCCACATACCAGATGTGGATGTATCCAATAACATATCTTAAGTGAATCGGAAGCAAAAATGTAGATTGTCAACACTCCTACATTGAGATGCTTTGGTCCTTTCAATATTTACACACTGGATCAAACAATTTTATCTTGCATTTCTTTTCCACGATTCAGTTCCCCCTCTTTCTCCCAAATAAACATAGCACAAAAAGTAAGGAAATTTGTGTTTGGTAGATTATTTCTTTGTTGTAACAATGCTTCTTGGCAATAAATCTTATACCGTTGGAAAGCCTGTTTATTTCCCTTTTAAATGGTGCCACATTTGTAAGGAACATGCATTTGTGGGATGAGCAGCAGAGCTGAGTATGTGGGTTGCGCCCATGAAAAATCTGCCAAATCTTCTCTGCCAATGCCAAACAGCTTATTCTGCCATTGACTCTTGTTCGGTGTTGTTTGGTGGATTGGATGATTGAAGTCTGAAGAAAAGACATATTGGCAATTTAACAATTTATTCATTTAATAAACAGGAGCCTCAGTAGCCTGTGGAAGAACCATACACAGCCACAACAGCCTGGCACCTCCTCCTCATGCTGGTCACCAGCCTGGTCACACACTGTTGTGGGATGGCATCCCATTCTTCAACCAGCATTTGTCGCAAGTCAGCCAGTGTTGGTCACTGGCACGAACAGCACGCCCAAGCTGATCCCACAAGTGTTCAATGGGGTTGAGGTCAGGACTGCTGGCAGGCCATTCCATCCTCTCCACTCCCAAATTCTGGAGGTAGTCTCTGAGAAACCCTGCTCTGTGGGGGCGAGCATTGTCATCTTGGAGGATAGAGTTCGGTCCCAGACTGTGGGGATATGGGATTGCCACTGGTTGCAGACTCTCATCTCGATATCTCTCTGCATTGAGATTGCCTCCAATGATGACAAGCCTCGTTTTTCCAGTGAGGGAGATCCCGCCCCACACCATCACACTGCCTCCACCAAAAGATGTTACTCTATCGGTGCAGCAATCAGCATAGCGTTCTCCACGTTTTCTCCACACTTTGACCCTATGATCCAACTGCTGTAGGCAGAATCTGGACTCATCGCTGAACATAACGTTCCTCCACATGTTCAGGTTCCAGTGCACGTGTTGCCGACACCAGCGCAAACGGGCCTAACGGTGAAGGGCAGTCATGGCAGGCCTCCTGGCAGCCCTATGAGACCGGAGATCGGCTGCGTGCAGTCTGTTCCGAATTGTCTGGGCAGAGAACCGTCGGCCATATCATCCTGCAAACCTTGACTGCAAATCTGTAGAAGACAGCCTACGGTTCCTAAGTGCTGACAGGGTGAGGAAACGGTCTTCTTCGGGTGTCGTCTTCTTGGGACGCCCACTTCGCGGCCTGTCTCTGACATCCCCCGTTATATGGAACTTGGCCTTCACTTTGGAGATGGTACTAGGGTTCACTCCAAATAATGCCGCAACTTGGTTTTGCGGAACACCAGCTTGAAGTTGCCCTATCGCACGGGCCCTATCCAGATCAGTCAAACGTGGCATGCCGATTCTTGGAGCAGACACCTATTGACTCTTGTTTTGAGCTTCTGGTACCCCCAGGTGCTGACAATCAGGTGCCTGATTGGCACCTGATTGGCAGCATCTGTGAGCATAGGCCCTGCTACAGTGGTCAGTAGGTGTCTGCTCCAAGAATCGGCATGCCACGTTTGACTGATCTGGATAGGGCCCGTGCGATAGGGCAACTTCAAGCTGGTGTTCCGCAAAACCAAGTTGCGGCATTATTTGGAGTGAACCCTAGTACCATCTCCAAAGTGAAGGCCAAGTTCCATGGGCGGCACGGTAGCGCAGCGGTAGAGTTGCTGCTTTACAGCGAATGCAGCGCCGGAGACTCGGGTTCGATCCTGACTACGGGTGCTGCACTGTAAGGAGTTTGTACGTTCTCCCCGTGACCTGCGTGGGTTTTCTCCGAGATCTTCGGTTTCCTCCCACACTCCAAAGACGTACAGGTATGTAGGTTAATTGGCTGGGTAAAATGTAAAAATTGTCCCTAGTGGGTGTAGGATAGTGTTAATGTACGGGGATCGCTGGGCGGCACGGACTTGGAGGGCCGAAAAGGCCTGTTTCCGGCTGTATATATATGATATGATATAACGGGGGATGTCAGAGACAGGCCGCAAAGTGGGCGTCCCAAGAAGACGACCGTTTCCTCACCCTGTCAGCACTTAGGAACCGTAGGCTGTCTTCTACAGATTTGCAGTCAAGGTTTGCAAGACGATATGGCCGACGGTTCTCTGCCCAGACAATTCGGAACAGACTGCACGCAGCCGATCTCCGGTCTCATAGGGCTGCCAGGAGGCCTGCCATGACTGCCCTTCACCGTCAGGCCCGTTTGCGCTGGTGTTGGCAACACGTGCACTGGAACCTGAACATGTGGAGGAACGTTATGTTCAGCGATGAGTCCAGATTCTGCCTACGGCAGTTGGATCATAGGGTCAAAGTGTGGAGAAGACGTGGAGAACACTATGCTGATTGCTGCACCGATAGAGTAACATCTTTTGGTGGAGGCAGTGTGATGGTGTGGGGCGGCATCTCTTCACTGGAAAAACGAGGCTTGTCATCATTGGAGGCAATCTCAATGCAGAGAGATATCGAGATGAGATTCTGCAACCAGTGGCAATCCCATATCTCCACAGTCTGGGACCGAACTCTATCCTCCAAGATGACAATGCTCGCCCCCACAGAGCAGGGTTTCTCAGAGACTACCTCCAGAATTTGGGAGTGGAGAGGATGGAATGGCCTGCCAGCAGTCCTGACCTCAACCCCATTGAACACTTATGGGATCAGCTTGGGCGTGCTGTTCGTGCCAGTGACCAACACTGGCTGACTTGCGACAAATGCTGGTTGAAGAATGGGATGCTATCCCACAACAGTGTGTGACCAGGCTGGTGACCAGCATGAGGAGGTGCCAGGCTGTTGTGGCTGTGTATGGTTCTTCCACACGCTACTGAGGCTCCTGTTTATTAAATGAATAAATTGTTAAATTGCCAATATGTCTTGTTTCTTCAGACTTCAATCATCCAATCCACCAAACAACACCGAACAAGAGTCAATGGCAGAATAAGCTGTTTGGCATTGGCAGAGATTTGGCAAATTTTTCATGGGCGCAACCCACATACTCAGCTCTGCTGCTCATCCCACAAATGCATGTTCCTTATAAATGTGGCACCATTTAAAAGGGAAATAAACAGGCTTTCCAACGGTATAAGATTTATTGCCAAGAAGCATTGTTACAACAAAGAAATAATCTACCAAACACAAATTTCCTTACTTTTTGTGCTATGTTTATATTGACACCATTTTGAATATAGTTGCTCAAGTACATTACCTCTGGCAAAACAATTGGTCATTACAATAGTCATTTGTGAGCCTTGACAGTGAGCACTATATTTTTGCAGCCTGCTGTAATTCTGTTCACTATTCCAGTAACAGTCACCTATATATTTCCAATTATTACCCAAACCCATTCTAGCAAAACTGACCGTTGTGTTCAGCCTCTATGTAATGGTGGAAAGATAATTTTTCATTTAAACTCATTTTCTATAAGATAAGCTTTCAAAATTTGACCTGTGGAAAATCTCTTCAATTTTACAAAACCCACTGCTGTTGAATACTCATCTTGCAAGGGATTTAGATTATAAATCTGTAAGAGTAAACAGGAACAGCAGTAGGAAGTTTAGCTGACAGAACAGAGTTAACTTTGGGAAATGAAAAGTAAAAATGGCTACCTAGAACAAGTCAGTAGTAGACAAAGGAAAAATATAAATAAGATGAAAATAGTTAAGTTCAAACACTATAGGGATTTTTCTGATGGTCAAACGACCCTCTTTCGCGAGGGGCGGGGGAACCAGTCACCAGAATTCCACCCTACATCTCTTGGGAGTATTTTGAGATAAAACAAGTCTGTGCTCCAAAAATCAACGAGACTGGAAATCTGAAATAAAAACAGAAAATGCTGGGAACATTCAGTAGGTCTTGCTGCATCTGTGGAAAAGCAAGCAGAGTTAACATTTCAGGTCAAAGACCTTTCTTCAGAAATGGTAATCTTTTCCAAACCCTCAAGTGTCTTCATCCTGAAATGTTAAGATTATACAGATGCTGTCTGACTCAAGTGTCTCGACCCGAAACATCACCTATTCATTTTCTCCAAAGATGCTGCCTGATCCACTGAGTTACTCCAGCACTTTGTTTCCGTCTGCAGCATTTATTTATTCATATTTGTCTGCACAAACACCTTGCGAAAGCTTGCTGTGCAGTTTATTGTGCATTCCTTTCTGAACAGGATTAGGCTTTGCGGGGGCGTTGGAGACAGACACATAAAAGCAGAGGTTTCTGTGGGAAATGTTTCAGACAGTCGTCATCTTGTAGAGTGTAGAGGTGGCGACTCTTTTTAGATCGGGGGGGGGGGGGGGGGTGGAATAGGGGTCGAGAAGGCTGGAGCAGAAGCACACAAATGACCTTTGCTAACAATGAGGCAGAAAATCCAGGCAGGGCCAAACAGACGACAATAACACCAAAAATGTGCTTAGGATCAGAATGGGCATTAGGTGGGAATGACAGGTCCCAACTTAACGCATGAACTAATTTAGTTAATAATATAAGGCAGAGATTTCCTGAAGGAATCTGAAGTTACTCAATGTTTAAAGAAAAAAAGAAAAATTACAGAAGAAAATTGTTTGATAAACCAATTTCTAAGATGAAATCAAAATTGATAACTTCATCTTATTTGCTAATCCCCCACCCAAAACTTGAAACATTAGTTTCTATCATTATATGCCAAATTATCAAAAAGAATGATGCATTAATTATAGTTTGCATTGCTCATCTGAATTAAATTGCTTTTACACAAATAAAAAGCATAAGGGAGAAGTTCCCCCTATCCTTCCAACACACACTAGCTGCTCACTCGGGTTAGTACAAGAATCAAATTAGCATTGTAGGTGCAAATTCTCTCCAGCACCTTCACGCTGCATATAGAACAGCTCCCATTCCTGCAGTGCAGTGAAAGCTAAAGTAAATGTTCATAACTATACAAAATAAAAATAATTCCAGGTAAATGGACCGAGAAGTTATGAAGGCAGTCGGATCACCAGAAGACATTCTTAAATCATACAATTAAGAATTTGTAGATATATTTAATGCTAATTTTTGCTGGTGTGTGTGTAGGAATGAAAAGTGAAGTATTAAGGATAACTTATCAGAAAGTAACAAAAATATTGTAGAACTAGAGGAGATAATGCGTAGGCAGATTTGTCGGGAAAGGAAATAGCAACAATTTTACCGTCAATATTTTAGAAAGCAGTGGATATGAAAATGATAAGGAGGGTTTCCAATATAATACCCACTTTCAGAAATAGAACAGACTAAATCAAGAGACTGTAATAAATTCAGATAATGTGCTTTCCAACAAATTGGAAGTCCCGACAGTTCAGCATCGACTCACAGGGCCCTGGTTCCTCCATTGCCCCGAATCTCACCTTGTTCTATATCTCCACACTCCCTCAAGCTGGAAAATGTGGCACCAGAGTCCAGAGCATTCCAGATCAAAACAAATTTATTGTTTACCATTCACCAAAACGTTCAGCGGTAGGGTTCTCGATTTCGCAACTCAAAACGAAATTGAGGTAGTTTAATTAATGACAGTCAGAAAGAATTCATGAACAATTGGGTATTGACAAATTTAATAAATGCAATGAGGATTCTATTATTAGATTCCATCTTACTCCTGACTTGGGTCAACTCAGATTCTGCGAGAATTTGTGACAAATTAGAGTAATATGTATGGCATGACCCAACATTTAATTGTTCACCACAAGGCACCAGGACGCAAGCAGTAATAAATCAAAGGCATCTGAAATTATAGCTATGCTGTTAGTCTGATGTGTATTTGAAAATGAGGCAAGTCCTCCAATAAGACAAACTGATAACTTGAGCTTTAGCCAATACTCAGTTGAAATGAACTAGAGCCATTTCATATAAAACCAAGAACTGTTTCAATCATAACACGTGCATACAAAGTTCAGCTGATTACTATTCTTCAGCAGCTTAGCACAGAGCCATGCCAACAGATGAATAATCGCTCACCATACAACTGCACTGAAAAACAGAGTATTTAAAAGCAAACCTTTCGATAGTGCCCTAAATAATAAGCGAGGCAATAAATGAAAGTAATTATTATATTGCCTTGAGAGTATAGATTCAGGATGGTTATTAGAATTGTAAATACTGTGTTACAGGTGTTTTTGTTTAATGAATTACTCCCAAGTAATTTGGAATCCCAAAGTGTTAATATCACAACAACTTGCGTTTAGACGGGTATTTGGTTTAGCTGGTACAGAGAATTGGAAGTTTGCACTTTAGACATGAACACTTTTGGTTTTACGATGATCAATGTCACAATTTGCGGGAAGTGAACTAAATAGGCATAAAGAATAGGGAAAGTCTTTTTTAAAGTTGTTTGTTTTAAAGATAACACCACACATTTGGGAGTGCTCCAGTGAAACATCAAAACAAAGCATTATGCTTTACTATTACTATTTAATCATCATAATAGGATAATCCAAATTCAAAGCGATCAAAGAGGGGTGGTTTTGATTTGCATATCCAATTTCACGCACTGTCAAGCTACACAATCAAAGTGCAAAGATAGCTTTGTGGTGGAGAGAAATCAAATGTTCATGTCCAAAAGTAGCCCCTATCCAATGTTAACAAAGTCAGATGTTTCAAGTCACAGACATCCATAACAAATTATTAGGTAGTGGAAAAAGAAAGCTTAAGAAATACAAAAAAGACTTGAAGTTTCACTAATGTCATTGTATTTTGCCAGTGTTTATTTTTTCGTTTGATGTTTTGAATACAATCTTTTGGGGAAATAAAAATACCTTCTTCCAAAGAACAACATACTTGAGAAACTGAAAGCAGTGATTTTCTGGTGTTTTCAATTGGAAGGAGTTCCGCTGCAAATTTAACAGTAAAGAACAGGTTGATGCCCAACTTTCTTTAAAGAACTCTAGCAGTTACAGCTTTTCAAAAAATTGCATTAATCTGGTTCATTTTATATTGGTTATGAAAAGGTTCAGAACAATTTCCAGTCATGTTAGGGCAAATGAGTAATCAACTATCTGTATGAAATATTTTGGATACGTCCAATACTGATGGCTTAAGAGTCTGGTATTTGAATGGAATTTTGTCAAATTCCAGAATTCAGCAGGTAATTAATCTTCAGTTTTTGCTTCCATTTCATCTGCATCATCATCTCCGTCAACCTCAGCATTTTCCCGCTCCAGTCGTTCAAGTTGTCTAGCCAGCTCCGTTTCATCCGTATCTGTAACCACTTTGGGCTGTAAAAGCATCAACAGATTGAATGAATGAATGACTGAATAAGTTTATTGGCCAAGTATGCATTTACAAGGAATGTGCCTTGGTGCTCCGCTCACAAATGACAACACTAACATACAGTTAACAATTAAGAATAAAGCATAAACACATCAAAACAATAAGGATACACCATTAATGCAATACAGATTAATGCAAAAGATATGACCCAAGGTATAACCTAGATTGTACAGAGTTGTTCACCAACCTCCATGCCTCAGACTTAAATGGCCAATTCCTTACTCTCAAATTGTTCCCCTAGGTCACACAATCCTTTGTTAGGGGAAGCATCTTTCCCAAATTTGGCTTGTCGAGCCCTTTAAGAAATGTGTACATTTCAGAGTTCCTCTCACATTTTTCTAAATTTTAAGTCCAAGCACCCACCTCTGCAGCACCTCAATAGAAGCAGCTGAACAAACCGAAGACTCTCACTCTTTACTCTCTGTCCAATACCCAATTGTCAATTCATGTAAATTCTACATATTCTAAAACATCAGCCAATCTCATGTGGTACCTTTCTGAAAGCCTTCCTGAAACTGATTACATTGCAGTCCCTGAATTCCCCCATCTGTCCTATTATTCAAATTCATCAAAAAGCTGATTAGTCAAATTTTACTTTCATAAACCTATACTGATTTAGTTCAATCCTTGTTTTATTTAAGGTGATCTGTTATGTCCTTCATTATAGATTTCAGCAATATTCCTGCTGCTGACAAAGACTGTTCACTATTTTCCCTGCCCTCCTTTCTAAAATAGAGAGGGTCACATTTGCATCACTCCAATGCACAGGAACAAATCCAGAATCAACCAAACCTAGGAAGATAACAGCCACAGTATTCACTTTCTCAAAAGCCACCTCTTTCCAAACTCGAGCACAAGCCAAAAAGCCCCAAAATGAACTGTCCGTTGATGGTCAAGTCTCTTACCTCCTCTCTGGCCAAGTGTCTAACAGCTACTGATCTGTAGAAAGTGATAAGTTGGGCCAAGAGGACAACCTGATACAACCACAAATGCATCAGCAGAGGAAAACAACTCAAACCCTTCACACTGCTGTGCTTAGATTGTGTAGCTAGGCTGCGTCACGTTCCAGTAAATAATTAATGTTTCCGTGAATGGGTCACCACAGAGCATCCCGACCTGGTTTGCAAAGTCAGCTGTTTTCTTTCCTGTATGTTCAGTTCTCTGAAGTTCTTAGGTTGTATCGTGGTACAGTTGAAATCACTTGTACACTGATGAAATGTGCATAGGATAACCACAATAAACTTTTTCACTACATTAAAAACCACATTGGATTGTAAGATTTAATGTAGGAATAAGTGCAGGCATGAAAACGAGACTGACCTCCATTTGGATATTGAAAACTCCTCTTTTCTCCTCAATACGATCTTTAATGGCGGACATAGCTTGGTTTAGAACAGAAAGACCTTCTGTACGTTCAAGTGTTGTGGTAGTCATGACGTATCTTGGAGGAGCTATTAGATTTATCTGGACAAGGAAGTAAAAGTTAAGTATCATGATTAATTATTCACCACAATTTAAAAAAGGGCTTCTGGAATTCTCATTGTCACTCACACAGTTCCACAAAATAGTTTGGCTGAGGAGGACAAAGCCAAACGACATGTTCACAAAAAAATGTAACCTAATGATATGTTCCGCATATGTTTTGCATTCAAATCTTTTTCCTTGAACATCACCCGAACCATTTATACGCACAATATCAAATTATAAATTAGAAGTTAGGATTACACAAGTTGGCTGGTTTTCCATAAATTAATTCTTTTTGTTTCATCAAATTCTCAAAGTATCCAACTGTTACATCTATATAGTTCTTGCTACAAGTTCACCATTCCGAATTCAATTAATTTTAATTTAGTTCATTGTCATGTATACCAAAGTACAGTGAAAAGAGTTTGATGCGTGCCAACCAGTCAGTGGGAAGGCAATACATGATTACAGTTGAGCCATCTACAGTGTACAGTTGCATGATAAAGGGAATAACATTTAGTCCAAGATAAAATCGGATTGAAGATAGTCCGTGGGTCTCCAATGAGGTAGATAGTAGCTCAGAACCATTTTCTAATTGATAGGATGGTTCAGTTGCCTGATAACAGCAGGGACGAAACTATCCATGAATTTGGAGGAATGCATTCTCACATTTCTGTACCTCTTGCATGATGGGAGAGGGAAGAAGAGGGAGTGAGACTCATCCTTGATTATGTTGGTGGCTTTGCCGAGGCAGCGTGCAGTGTAAATGGAATCAATGGAAGAGAGGTTGGTTAGTGTGATGGTCTAGGCTGTGTCTGCAATTCTCTGCAATTACTTGCAGTCTTGGCTGGAGCTGTTCCCAAACCAATTTTGATGTCTCGTCACTGATTTGTTAAACATTTGCTTACCTGAACATCCTAATAAACCTTCATCCAAATGCAACAATGTGATATTTTACAAAATATATAGATCGAAACATAACATAGGAAGTTTTTAATGAAATAACCATCACTTATGTTTGGCAGTAGCACATTTTTATATTTAATTAATGTGCGATTTATTGTGCTATTTATTTTAATTACAAGCTCCGAACTGTGTTCATTGAAAAATTTAATGTTCAAAACAGATGGATAAATCTACAAAGTTGGTACATTACAATTCTCATCTCAGTATGGGATTTTAAAAAAAATCCCACTTAATAAATAAATTGATTGTTAACAATCCCAAAACTTCAAATACCTTCCAGAAACAAGCGATTTGGCCTAACTAGTCTGTGCCACACACAAATTTCATCCAATCCCTTTTATCCATCTATCAGAATATCATTATAGCTTTGTAACACTAACCAAAGGCCCAATTCTTTACCCTGCCTGGCTCCCCTCTTTACTGAAAATTCACACCAGACCTCAAATTTGTAAGTGGAGTCAATTACTTGACTAGCTCGACAAGTAACAGTTCATAGAACACTCACCTTAATGGGCATGATTTCTGTAGAACATCCTAGACCAGCTCGAAGCGCCTCTTTTACAGCATCAATACCTTCATATCCATAACATGCAACTTCAATATCTGGTTAAAGACAGAAAATGATCATTAAGGAACAAGTGAAAATTGAGGCAGGAAAATAAAAACCTAACCCAATTTTAAAATAACCAATTACAATAATGGTATTCAATATATGTAAAGCATTAGCAAAACAGAACATCAAGGCCTCTGATAACATTATTAAACAAAACTTCATCGAGCCACAAGGAAATATTAAGATGACCAAAATCATAGCCAAATATCTACATTACAGAATAGCGTAACAGTGAAGAGAGACTGATATAGGGAAAAATTCTAGGACTGAGGGGTGAGGCAGCTAAATCATGAAATGTAAGGAGGCAAAGATTAAATTAGATCAATAATGATCAAGGGATCAGGATTTGAGCAGTGCTGACATTCAAGATTTGATAAGATTGCAGAGCCTGGACTCAATGACAAGACACCCATGTGAATGTATGAATGAGAATTTGAAGACTTACGATACGATAGAACTTTATTTATCCCAGGAGGGAAATTAATTTGCCAACAGTCATAAAACACACAAAATAAATGAAACATGAAAATAAAGTGACGAATAGCAAGGCTTTGGGGATGTGCAAAGATTGAGGTGAGGGGAGGGGGGGTCAGTTTCAGTCTACCTCACAACAGAAGGGGGAGGAGTTGTAAAGTTTGATAGCCACAGCAAAGAAGGATCTCCTGCGGTGTACTGTCCTGCATATTGGTGAAGCCAGTCTGTTGCTGAAGGTACTCTTTAGGTTGACCAGTATGTCATGGAGGGGGTGAGCTGTATTGTCCGGGATGCTCCGTAGTTTGAGGAGACCACAAGACCACATCCCAAGAATCCATCTCCCCCCCCAGGACAGAGCCAGCTTTCCTGATTCTTGACAGCAATGCAGATCAGTAAGCAGAGAACAGATGGATAAGCAGAGGTTGAGTTGCAACATGGTTACAAGGCTGAGATTAAAGCAAACTTGTGACTTCTCTAGACAGTTAAACTTATGTAAGCACAAGGGAAGGAGGGAATATGAATTTATGCCATTTTCTACTAATGTCAATGAATAGTTCAATGAATCATTTACTTTTTATCCAATCTCATGCAAACACCAAACCACAATCAATTAATTTTGAACCAACTGCCCACTGTGCCCTGATGGTAGTACAGAATCACAACAAACCTACCTGCTCGAATTTTAACAGCCTGTGGGGTCAGACGCCGTCTAATATTTTCAAGCAACACACCCCGCTCTTCTTCTGTCAAATCAAGAGTGTCTAGAATGGCAGGGTCTCTGTACAGGAGTTTGGGGTTGGGGAATGGAAGAGAGGGTCACGATAAAATCATTTAGTCAGACTAAAGTCTACACAAGAACAATCTGTGCACAGCAATGTACAAGCAATCAGATAAGAAAAAAGAAATGGCAACGTGGAAAGAATATTTCCATCAACGAAGGATCTAAGTTGGTGCTGTGATTTCCTCGATAGATCTACTGAGCCACACAGAACAGGAAAGCAGTTATTAAATTCACAGCTTGCTCCCAAGGTTAAAATGGAGTGTTGAAGCTAATCTCAGTCCTGTTGCTGAAAGGATACTGGAGATCAATCAGACATGTTTGGCACTCCTATCAAAACCAAGTGTTCCTGTTGCAATTACAAGTGCAGATAGGATTGGTTCCAAATACAATGAACTAGGGGAATTGCCCTGGGACATCATGGCTTGCATACAAGACATAGCTTGCCTAACAATGTTGTTAAACAAGTGAAATGCGCAACAAATTTGTCCAAATCTAGACACTGTGTGCACCATATTTATTCTTATTTGTGGGACCGCTCAAGCAAGCAAACTCAGTCAATCTGCATATAGACTCTACACAAGTTGAGGCCACCTCATATAAATAGGCTAGAAGCAAATAAATTAAAAGGCTTTATAATGCAACAGGCCCTTCAACTCAATTTCACTATTTGAACACTAGGCAGATCTGCAAAAAAAAGCAATGTTCATATTGTTAGCCCTGCACATCAATTTACATAGTCTCATTTGTTATAGTAGTTTTTGAACAAGGGTGGAATCAAACTTTAAAAAAATTAATCTCCAAAGTTAAAGTAAAAGGAAAAAAGCCCTGTATAATGGGAATTAGATGAAACATCTGAGAAAAATGAAATACAGGAATAATTTAAGATCCAGCATAGATGAAAGTTTATTTCTAGTATTGAGTGGTCAAAAATCTGCAAATGAATCTGCAACAGGGGCTTATTAAAAGCACAATGATTGATGCAAACAGGCAAGAAATATTTGCCCAATTTAATTTTGACATTTATTACCATGCCTCTCAAAGTAAAGGCCTATTGTAAATTACCAGAAACCGACTCCTATGAAATACCCAGCCTTTTCTCCCTTCCTCTTAAAACTAGTCTCTTTGTTAAATCATTTCCCCAGTCTCCTGCATTTGTTTCCCATGGCTGCCTTTTTTGATAAGTTAGGTATGTAGGTTAATTGACTGGGTAAATGTAAAAAATTGTCCCTAGTGGGTGTAGGATAGTGTTAATGTGCGGGGATCGCTGGGCGGCGCGGACTTGGTGGGCCGAAAAGGCCTGTTTCCGCGCTGTATATATATGATATGATATGAGGCACATTTTCTATGGTAAATCCTATTTGTTATTGGCATGAGATGAAGTATTTGGAAAAGCCAAGATGTGACATAAATACCAAATTATAGATGGTCTTCTCAGTTGGAAGAAAGAGTTCAATTAATTTTACACTTGGCAGCAGCACACAAAAACTTAAATTTAGATGCAGCATGTCAACAAAGTTTCCATCTGCTGACATCACGTGTCAAATTAATTAACTGCCTCATGAAATCATGGGGATCGTGCCTAGATTAAATTCATAAAAGCGTTTATGGGATATATTCTGTGAAAACATTCAAGCAGATAGATGTGACACATATTATATTACTTTATAACAGGATTGCAAATGGAATTAATAAAAGATTCCAAGACCCCTACGGGTGAATTTTCTCTGTTGTAATACAAACTTACTGTGTTTCCATCTTGATAAACAGAGGGGCAGACTTGACAAAGATAATGCAGCTATATTAAAGTCCATGACAATTAAACTATTTATTTTTAAAACAAGTGAGATAGGAACTGTCCCAGAAAATTCCCACCCTTGAGTGAAGAAAGTAAGTTCATTCTTACGAAACTGCGTGTTTAAACGCATCATAAGCTCCATATCCAGGCCTCCGGTACTTCTCATCAAAAACCCATGCTGTCCTCTGAAATAAGGAGTCTAGCTGTTCATCTTTTGTGTACTCAAGCACTTCTGCCACATGTCGTAAGATACTGTAAACCTATTTTAAAAAAAGCATGAAAAATGTTTTACTCAAAATAAACAAACACCAATTTGTTTATTTTTTAATGGAAATTTATTTTAAAGATTGAATCTGTGTCTTGATATCCCACAAGTTTGAGTCAATGGTATTACAGTTAAAATGGTATCCAGAGTGAACATCAAGCAGATTAGATGAAAACCAAGGTTATTTTTGTACGGTTTGGCAAGAGACAACACAACTCCAAGATTCTTAGTGGTTTCCATCATACCTATTGCAAATCACCAAAACAGGGAGAAAACTAGTCGCACTCATTTGAAAGAGATCTTCAATTCAGTGCCTCCCTAGCAATAGACATCTTGTTTATTTTCTCACCATTTATCTTGGATCAGGACTTTGCTATGATTAGCGATCAAAGATTATAATTTGCAGCGTGTCTCTGATATTGGTAAAATTTTGGATATTAAGGCTCAATGCATTATATCCTACTCATGGACCAACATTAGCAGCATATCCAGAGCTGTCCAACATTTCCAAAAGGCTTGAAATTGTAATAAAACTCAAAAGGGCAAGAATGTCACCAAATGGGTGAAGACGAAATTCTACAACTAAATTCTGCTCAACTGGAATTCTGTCCTTTATTCTGTCCTTTCCAGCAAAATTATAAAATAAACTTTATTATGAAGTGTAATTACATTTTTACTCCAATAGCTAAAAGGGAAAGGATCTAAAACGTATTCCACAATTCACTGTTAAGAATTAGAAAAAAATGGTTCAGTCTCACTTTACTGTTTAATGCAACAAAAAATGGATATTAGACAAGACTACTGGGAAGAAAATGAATTTGAAATACTGGAGGCCTCTTATGCAGGATAGTCCACTTGCATGAAAAGAAGAACTAAGCATGAAGAGGATGCTTCCACTGGTATTTAATATACAAACCTTTCTGCAATGCTGTTGAATGTAACAAGCTTGCAATCATACAAACTAATGTAAAGCCACAATTTATACATACAATTGCAGAGCAAGTAAATAATTGGCACATTTAACCCAAGACCCAGATTTTCCTTTGCTGTATTAAATGTGAGAGAAAATGAAAATACTTACAGTCTTGGATTTGGTAAACTTGTCTTCACATTTTATGGTTTCTTCTTGGGAAACTCTGCGCTTAGACAGATCGATATAACCTGGATTAAACAGGAAAGAATAAGCAATCACTGTTTCACTGTGCCACCATTTACCAGTCATTCATCATGCTATTCATTGACTATATATTCCCATATCATCATTCCAAACAAGTTCACGCTTACATTTCTGGACTCCTGCACATCTGCAACTGGCTTCTGGACTTGACCAGCAAATCTTGATCCATTACAATTGGTCTAATCATTTTCTGCATCCTGATCCTGAACACTGATGCTCTTTAGGATTGTATGTTCACTTCCTTGTTCTACTCCCTATACACCCATGACTGCATGGCAAGTACAATGTCAATGTAATCAAGTTCACTGATGATGCCACTGTTTGGTCAGTCAGACCTGAAATAATGATGAAATAGATATAGGAAAGAGGTTGAGAATCTAAGGTCATGGCATCAGAATAACCTAGATCTTAACACCAGTAAGTCAGTAGAGTTGGTTGTTGACCGAAAAAACACAACCCAATCCTCATCAACAGAGCTGCTACAGAGATGGCCAACACCTTCAAGTTTCCAGGTATCCATATCACCAGCAACCTAATCTAGTTTCTTCACAATGATGTGGCGATCAAGAAAGTTTGATCAATGTATTTACTTTCTTAGGCATCAGAGAAGATCAGAACATCAACAAGGACTCTTTCAAACTTCTGCAGATATGCTATGGAAAGTATTCTGACAAGATGCATCACAGCCAGGCAACTGCTCTGCCCATAACTGCCTGAACCAACCGAGAGTAGTGAACAGCCCAGTCCATTACAGATTCATCACTTCCTTCCATCCAGACAATCATCACTGCACCTTGCATCAGGAAGGCTGGAAGTATTCTCAAGGGTGCCTGCCACCCTGGCTTTTCCATTTTTCTCTTCTACCTTCTGCAAGAAGATACAGGCGTTTGAAAGCTCAGATGTCTAGACATTAGAACTGCTTCTTCCCCTCTGCGACCCGACTCCAGAACCAATCATTGCTTTCAGACCCCTTCCTGGAGGTGCTCTACCTCATTCGGTTGTTCTGTTTTTGCTTTTTAATATTATTTTACACTATAAACTCGCACCATTCTGTTTTACACTTGCTATTGTATTTATCATTATTGTATGTACACTGTTTGAGCTTCATGTGAATAAGGAATTTCATTGCACCCTGGTGTATATGACAATAATCTACCAGGAAAAAATTCATCTGTAAATATGCCTTTTTGTGCAATAACATTACAATAGATCCCTGGCCAAAGCTCTTGCAGAAAGTCAATAGCCTACAACTCGGGTTAAATCTGTTAGTGCATTTCACATTTAATTGATCATTAAAGCTTCCGAAAGGGAAGAAAAAATCTTAAATAATCTCACACAATCCATTCAAAAAGCCAAGTTCAGCATATGGATAATTTAGCTAAATAGTTCTAAATAGTTCTATTAGCAACTATTAAAGGGCATCTGAATATTAAATTACAGCAGGTCTTTAATCCAGTTATTATGGAACTATGTTAAGAGAAAGGATTATGCACATACATTAAGTTTCAACTTTAAGAGGAAAAATATGAACACACAGCAACTGGCACATTTCACAATCAATCCCACCCCACTGCCAAATATATAATTTCCCTGGCTACATTGGGCCTTGTTCATTATTTCTGACACAGAAACAAGATAAATGACATTTGAACCAAGAGACAAGAGCAGCAAAGCAACAATTTAAGAATGCAAAAATTCCTTCAGCTACACCACACCTAGAGATTTAAAATATCAACACCTAAAGAATACAATCTCCATGTCTTACCTTTCTCCTTGTCCACTCTGATCACAACCACACATTCATTCCTACCGATACGAATAAGTTTGTTGATAGATCGGATACGTCTCCTTGAAAGCTCACTGAGGAGAATCATGCCTTCAATGTTGTTGTATTCTAGAAGGCTTACATAGGCACCCATCTCAGCGATAGAACGGACATTTACCATCACCACATCTTCCACTTCTGGAAATTTGTGCTGGTAAAATCGACAGCTAAGAGCAGGCATCCTGAAAAAGAAAAAAGTTACAATGTTTCAGTAGATTAAATGAAAAAAAAAAAAAAAGTTCTGGAGTAATTCAGCGGGTCAGGCAGCATCTCTGGAGAACATGGATAGGCAATATTGTTGGTCGGGACTCAAATGGGATGGGAAGATGCAACTGGTGGTGTGATCACGTTGAATGCAGTGGAAATGTGGGAGAATTGTGTGTTGGATGCGGAGGCTGGTTAGCTGAAAGATAAGTACTGGGGACTTTTAAATGTGTGAAAAGTTATGGACATTGTATTAGTGACCTGAAACAAAATCGAAACCCACTTTTCCCATATATTTGCTTCTCTTGGTCACAGCAGTCTACATTTCTATTAGAAAAGCATGGGTTTAAAACAAATTAAAATTTTTTTTTTGTTAATTCTGGAAGATTAAGGACTGCCTCTTTGGACTGTTGCAATAATTGACTAATTCTTAGCTTTCTAGTTGTGAACATAACGAACAAATTGCATTTAATTTTGCTGACTTGTAGCACACAATTCACTAGGATTTTGTGAAGCAAGCATGCATTATCAGATAAGTCTGTGAAACATTCTGATAACTAATCTTTAAAGATTAACAGGTTTTACATGAGCCAACTGCAGAAACTGAAGCCTTCCTGATGGGCCGCGACTGTGGACTGGGAGAGCGGCCGGAGGGCTTTATCGAGGCGCTGCGGTCTCGATATCTCCTGAATCGCCACATAGAAGCCCGGGTCGGGGCCTCGCTGGTCGGTGGAGCCTGAGGCTGGGGCCCGGGTCGACATCACGGATGTGTGAAGTGGGGCATCGACAGCGGTGAGGCCTCTCTCGGCGGCAGCAGCGGTGAAGCCTTGCGACGATGGGGCTTCGGCGGTGAAGCCACGCGGGTCGACCCGTGGTTGACACTCAATGAGAGTGTGGAGGAGCCGAGAGGGAGGGGAAGAACAATGGAGGATCCAACGTGGGGGGACCGCTGTGAAGGAGGTGGGGAGAGAAAAATGGGGGAGGGGACGACAAAGGACAATGGGGGCCCGGCAAGGGGGAACCACGGTGGGTGGAGGACAAAAGGGGGAGCCGGCGTGCTTTGTAACTTTGTAAGCTCCGTAGGTGACAGCTATTTGTATACATTGGGTATGCAAGCAAAGAATTTCACTGTGCCTCGTCACATGTGACAATAAAATATTCCTATTCCTCTTAAAATCCAAATGACAAAGAGTGCAAAATATAGCTTTAATGATTTAACAAGAAATTTAGGTGTGTATGTTTTTGTTTACCTTGCACTCTACTTGAAACTAGTTGTGTAGATTTGCAGCCCCCTGTTAAACAAATTTTCTGTAAAAATCTGAATAGGATTAGCTTAGCTGTGATGTTTCTGTACAATATCTACTTGCATAATATATTTTCTGGATATATCAATGGATGGCATTTGGGAAATTAATGTATTTTGTTTTGCATTTCTTTCAATTGAGACATGGGATCAGCTAACTCAGTACAAATAAGGGATTGATTTAAAATATGAATTTTAGCAGTTGGCATTCCTCCTAAAGGATGCTACATTGGTATTGGAAAGAATAGATGCAAAGTTTTAAACGCAAATGAGAGAATTTTAGAAACATTTCCAACTTGGTTTTGAGACATTGCCCATCACAATTTTACTTTGTAAAATTAAAAAGTTATCTCATTTGTGTTTTATTCTCAATATCCTGTTTTGCACTCTGCTTCAAAATTTTCTCCATTCCAAGATAGACCAACCTGTGCTTCAGCTATTCTGTGTAGCAAAATATTCTGTGCAATTGTATCCAAACCCAAAAGTCAAAGTAAAACACATTGTCACAACTACTGGTTTCAAAACGTCAATTTTAATTAATTTCATAATTTTAAATCATCTCCTCCTTGCTTTCTGTGCTAATGGAAATATTCCTGATACTTTATGTTTAATTTCTCATTTGAAATATAATAATGCAGTGCCGTGAAGACTGGCAATCCGGTGGTAATGCTGAACAAATGCTGGAGCTTTCAGAAGAGTCACCATTCAGATGAAACAATTGGTCAAACCCCTCTCAGCTGAGCCAAAAGATCCGATGACACAATTTTGAAGAGTGGAGATGGAAAAAAAAAATCCCTTTTCCAGTCAATGTTTATCCTTCAACTAATATCTAAAGTATTTATTCACAAAATGCTGGAGTAACTCAGCAGGTCAGGCAGCATCTCAGGGGGAAAGTCTGAGGAAGGGTCTCAACCCAAAACATCACCCATTCCTGCTCTCCTGAGATGCTGCTTGACCTGCTGAGTTACTCCAGCATTTTGAGAATAAATACCATCGATTTGTACCAACATCTGCAGTTATTTTCTTACAATATCTAAAGTATAGTCTCTATCAGGTCACTACATGAAGCATCCAAGTTTTCAACTACATCAGTGACTACCCTTTGAAAAGTACTTCACTGATTGCAAAGAGGTTTGGATGGTGGCAAGGTTCTGAAAGTGCGATACAACTACTGTAAAATAGTACCCAACTTAGTACACAAGAGTTTCAGACCCAGAAGCATGCATTCCAAAACCAATGACCAAAATAAATCTGGCACTGATCTTGCAATGGATGCAAAGTTAACCTGCATCAGAGCGCAAACTGCTTTTGTAACCAAACATAACCTCACAAAATGCTCATCTATTGGAATTAATTTTGCTTTGAGCCTCACTCAGATCAAGACATCACAAAGTAAGTCACATATGATAATTACTAAATGCACCTAACCTGCACTGTTCAAGATCCAGCACAGAGGTGACAATGACAACTTTTCAGCACTGACCCATTGCTCCCCACTGAAAAGAGAAATACCAAATCTGGGTGGTACTACTTGAGCCCAATGGGTATAGAAACAGGGTAAGTCACAAAATAAGGGATAGGTCACTGATTCTTCATTCAAAGGCTGATAAATCTTTGCAATTCTCTATCCTGGTTAGCTGCCAAGACTTATTGTTTGCATTGAAAAGAGAGATTTCTGGATATTAAACTAATCAAGACATAAATAATAAGCCAGTCCAATAGCATTCTAGTGGGAGATTTGCTACCAGATTTGACTGACTGCACATTTATGTGTATGTGACAAATAAATTGACTATTGACTATTGTCCTTGTTCTACAGTGGTGCAATCATATCCAGTACAACAATGATTCCACTGTTCCCAAGCTCAAATGGCTAAAATACAGAAGATGAAAGAAAAAACTAACAGGAAACAGTACCCTCCATAACGTTTGGGACAAAGACCCATCATTTATTTATTTGCCTCTGTACTCCACAATTTGAGATTTGTAATAGAAAAAAATATCACATGTGGTTAAAGTGCACATTGTCAGATTTTATTAAAGGGTATTTTTATACATTTTGGTTTCACCATGTAGAAATTACAGCTGTGTTTATAAATAGTCCCCCCATTTCAGGGCACCATAATGTTTGGGACACATGACTTCACAGGTGTTTGTAATTGCTCAGGTGTGTTTAATTGCCTCCTTAATAAGAGAGCTCTCAGCACCTAGTCTTTCCTCCAGTCTTTCCATCACCTTTGGAAACTTTTATTGCTGTTTATCTACATGAGGACCAACGTTTATGCCAATGAAAGTCAAAGCAGCCATTATGAGATTGAGAAACAAGAATAAAACTGTTAGAGACATCAGCCAAACCTTAGGCTTACCAAAATCAACTGTTTGGAACATCATTAAGAAGAAAGAGCACTGGTGAGCTTACTAACAGCAAAGGGACTGGCAGGCCAGGGAAGACCTCCACATCTGATGACAGAAGAATTCTCTCTATAATAAAGAAAAATCCCCAGACACCTGTCCGACAGATCAGAAACACTCTTCAGGAGTCAGGTGTGGATTTGTCAATGACCACTGTCCGCAGAAGATTTCATGAACAGAAATACAGAGGCTACACTGCATGATGCAAACCACTGGCTAGCTGCAAAAATAGGATGGCCAGGTTACGGTTTGCCAAGAAGTACTTAAAAGAGCAACCACAGTTTTGAAAAAGGGTCTTGTGAACAGATGAGACGAAGATTAACTTATATCAGAGTGATGGCAAGGGCAAAGTATGGAGGAGAGAAGGAACTGCCCAAGATCCAAAGCATACCACCTCATCTGTGTAACACGGTGGTGGGGGTGTTGTGGCCTGGGCATGTATGGCTGCTGAAGGTACTGGCTGACTTATCTTCATTGATGATACATCTGCTGATGGTAGTAGCATAATGAATACTGAAGTGTATAGACACATCCTATCTGCTCAAGTTCAAACATATGCCTTTATTAAAATCTGACAATGTGCACTTTAACCACGTGATTTTTTCTATTACAAATTTCAAAATGTGGAGTAGAGGCAAATAAATAAATGATGGGCCTTTGTCCCAAACATTATGGAGGGCACTGTCAGTAGAAGCAAAGAACTGCAAATGCTGGTTTATACCAAAGATAATCACAAAGTGTTGGAGTAACTTAGCGGGTCAGGCAGCAACTCTGGAGAAAAAAGGATGAATGACGTTTCGAATCGGGACCATTTTTCAGACTGAAGAGGGGTCCAATCTGAAAAGTTATCCATCCTTTTTCACCAGAGATGCTGCCTGACCCACTGAGTTACTCCTGCACGGTGTCTCTATCTTTGAAGTAAAGGGATAAACCGGAAATTGACGTGGCATACAGTTAGCTTTGCTCTCACAAGAATTTTTCATCTTATTCGTGACAGAATATGAAAACTCTATAAAATGAACAAGTTCACAATTTATAGGAGTAGAATGAGGCCCTTCGATCATGGCTGATCTCTGCCACCTAATACCATTTTTTTTTACCTCCCCAGAACACTTGACACCCATTCTAATCCAGAACATGTCTATCTCTCCCTTAAAAATATCCACTGACTTGACAATGAGTTCCACAGATTCCCACACTCTGACTAAAGAAGTTCCTCACCTTCTACAGATAAATGTGAGGTGTTGCATTTTGGGACATCTAACAAAGGCAGGACCTACACAGTGAATGGTAGGCCTCTGGGGCGTGTTGTAGAGCAGAGGGATGTAGGAGTGCAGGTGCATGGTTCCTTGAAGGTCGAGTCGCAGGTAGATAAGGTGGTCAAAAAGGTTTTTGGCACATTGGCCTTCATCAGTCAGAGTATTGAGTACAGAAGTTGGGAGGTCATGTTGCAGTTGTATAACACGTTGGTGAGACTGCATTTAGAATATTGTGTTCAGTTCTGGGCACCACATTATAGGAAAGATATTGTCAAGCTTGAAAGGGTTCAGAAAAGATTTATGAGGATGTTGCCAGGACAAGAGGGTCTGAGCTTTAGGAAGAGATGGAGTAGGCTGGGTCTCTATTCCTTGGAGCGCAGGAGGATGAGGGGGTGATCATTTTGAGGTGCATAAAATCATAAGAGGAATAGATCGGGTAGATGCACAGAATCTCTTGCCCAGACTAGAGGAACCGAGGACCAGAGGACGTAGGTGCAAGGTAATGGGGAAAATATTTAATAGGAATCTGAGGGGGTAACGTTTTCACACAAAGGATGGTGGGTGTATGGAACAAACTGCCAGAGGAGGTAGTTGAGGTTGGGACTATCCCAACATTTAAGAAACAGTTAGACAGGTACATGGATAGGACAGGTTTGGAGGGATATGGACCAAACACAGGCAAGTGGGACTAGTGTAGCTGGGACATGTTGGGCCGTAGAGTCCTGTTTCCACACTGTATCACTATGACCTTTTTAAAAGAGTACCCAATAATTCTGAGGCTATGACCTCTGGTCCTAGATTCTCCCACCAGTGGAAACATCTTTTCCACATCCATTCTATGCATTTCATTATGTTGCAAGTTTCAATGAGGTCCCCCCTCAATCTTATAAACTTCAGCGAGTAGAGAGGTCCAGTGTTGTCAAACGCTCTTCATATGCTAACCCACTCATTCGTGGAATCATTCTTGTAAACGAGTAAAAAGCGACTCTCAATTGTTCCCAATACATATTAAATTTAGTCAAACCGACAGTATATTTCATTGAAAAGGCAAGACAAATCCTTAAAATGTGAGCTAGGTGTCTTGAAGCGCAGTGTTTCACTTTTCAAGACTACAAAAACTCCAGGACAGAATGATGCAATAGTCGGCCGTGCATTTCACCCCAAACCCTACTTCTCAACCACACGTGGGCACACAGCATACAACGAACAACTCGAAAACAAGGTAAGGATGATGCAGCCTGCCTGACAAAAAGGGATGTACAGTCTATGTGAGGGAACAACTATACAGTCTATAATGTGAGGGAGGTCCCCGCCAGACCTGCTCGGGTTTAACCTGCCACACTTAGTCGCTTTGAGATCCAAGTATGAGACGCGGGTGGAAAAAAGGCCGGTCGATGCGTCACCCCGCCGCCAGGCTGCGGTAAACGCGCCTGAAGTAGGCCGCAGCCCGGAGCAGCGGCGTGGGTGGGCGCGGACAACAGCGGCGTCGGTGGGCGGCGGCCTTCACGCCTCACCTACCTGACGCGTAGGTGCAGTAACACTGCTGCTGTTGTTGCACAGAGGAGGGCGAGCGCTGTCACAACCGGCCGCTGTCCTGTCCCGTCCCGCTCGGCCCGGCTCAGCTCACAGGCCCCAGAGACAGCACCGCCACCACACTGCGCACGCGCCAGCAGCACCGCCGCCACACTGCGCACGCGCCAGCAGCAGCACCGCCGCCGCCACACTGCGCACGCGCCAGCAGCAGCACCGCCGCCGCCACACTGCGCAAGCGCCAGCAGCAGCACCGCCGCCACACTGCGCACGCGCCAGCAGCAGCGCCGCCACACTGCGCACGCGCCAGCAGCACCACTGCCACACTGCGCACGCGCCAGAAGCACCGCCGCCACACTGCGCACGCGCCAGCGCCAGCGCCGCCGCCGGAAGCCGATGTCATTCGTTTCCCCACACCTCCAGCCCAACCTTGCCTCGTCTGAAGCAGGGTCTCGACCCGAAACGTCACCCATTCCTTCTCTCCCGAGATGCTGCCTGACCTGCTGAGTTACTCCAGCATTTTGTGAATAAATACCTTCGATTTGTACCAGCATCTGCAGTTATTTTCTTATAATACTTGCCTCGTCGCCTCTCCCTAATTTATTGATATCTCATTTCACACGGGATTTTTCCTGACTCCCCCGTACTTTATTTCCGCGATGGTTGGCATGGACCGGTTGTTGTAAATCGGCCGCAACGCCCCAACTGCGCGGTGGGGCAGCGGGACCTGGCGGCCGCCATCTTGGTGGTGGCGGGTGACCCGGTGACACAGGCAACCGCAGTTGCTGCTTCTCGAGTGATCACAGCAGGCACATCGCACCCAAGACTCAGTGCTGGAGTAACTCAGCGGGTCAGGCAGCAGCTCCGGAGAACACGGATAGTGAGAGGTGCAGATGCTTGTTTAAATAGAAGGTAGACACAAAGTGCTGGAGTAACTCAACGGGACAGGCAGCATCTCTCAAGAGAAGGAATGGGTGACGTTTTGGGTCGAGACCCTTCAGACTGGTTAGGGACAACGGAAACGAGAGACAGAGACGGTGACGTGGAGAGATAAAGAACAATGAATGAAAGATATGCAAAGATGGGAAAATGTGGCAAATGGTGGGATCCCGTTGCCATACCACTAGCCACATTTCCCTTTTCCACCACTTTCCACCTTCCGCAACTCATCCCTTCCCACTCAAACTACCCCCTCCCTAGGTACCTTCCCCTGCAACCGCAGAAGATGCAACACCTGTCACAATACCTCCTCCCTCGAACCTGTCCAGAGATCCCGACAGTCCTTTCAGGTTAGGCAGAGGTTCACTGGCACCTCCTCCAACCTCATCTACTGTATCCATTGTTCAAGATGTGGACTCTTATACAGCGGCGAGACTAAATGCAGACTGGGCGATCATTTCGCGGAACACCTTCGCTCAGCCCATGTGAACCAACCTGATCTCCTGGTTGCTGGACACTTTAATTCTCCTTCCCATTCCTACACAAACCATTCTGTCCTCGGTCTCCTCCATTGTCAGAGTGAGGCTAAATGCAAATTGGAGGAACAGCATCTCATATTTCGCTTGGGCAGCTAACAGCCCAGTGGTATGAATATTGATTTACCTCACTTCATGTAACCCTGGCATTCCTTCTCTCTCTATCCCTCCCCCACCCAAGTCTTCTCATTTTCACCCTACAAACAGCTTTCCTTTATCATCTTTACTTTTTTGCATATCTTTCATTCATTGTTCTTTATCTTTCCACATCACCGTCTATATCTCTTGTTTCCCTTATCCCTAACCAGTCTGAAGAAGGGCCTCGACCTGAAAAGTCACCCATTCCTTCTATCCAGAGATGCTGCCTGTTCCATTGAGTTACTCCAGCTGTTAGAGTCCTGGATAGAGCAGATGTGTTTCCACTAATGGGAGAGTCTAGGACCAGAAGGCACACGCAGCATCAGAATAAAAGGATGTACCTTTAGAAAGGAGATGAGGAATTTCTTTAGTCAGAGGGTGTCATTGAGTATATTTGAAGCGGAGATTGATCAGTGAGGGTGTCAAAAGTTAAGGAAAAAGGTAGGAGAAATGGGATTCAGAGGGAAAAATAGATCAGCCATGATTGAATGGTGGAGTAGACTCGATAGGCCAAATGGCCTATCTCTGCTCCGATGATATGAACTTATGGATGTTTCCATTGGGTTTGATTTACTACAGCACTTTTCATCTTGTTTTACTTTCAATGTAGGATTGTTATAGAGAGTGCTTTATTGTGTACCAAAACAGAACAATGAAATTCTTAGATAGAGAGTTTCATTGTTCTGTTTTGGTACATATGACACATAATTAGATAGACACAAAATGCTGGAGTAATTCAGCAGGTCAGGCACCATCTCTGGAGAAAATTGATTCTTACTTGCAACACCACTTGAGTATAGAAGTTGGGAGGTCATGTTGCAGTTATATAAGTCGTAGGTGAGGCCGCGTTTAGCGTATTGTACTCCGTTCTGGGCACCATGTTACAGGAAAAATGTCAAGTTGGAAAGGGTACAGAGAAGATTTACGAGGATGTTGCCAGGACTCGAGGGCCTGAGCTGTAGGGAGAGGTTGAGCAGGCTGGGATTTTAATCCTTGGAGCACAAGATGATAAGGGGTGATCTTATAAAATCATGAGAGAAATAGATCAGGTAAATGCAGTCACTTGGTCGGTGTGGACAAGTTCCACGCTGTATCAATCGATAACACAATAGGTTTGTAAACACAACACTCAATAGATAACATAATAAACATGCAAGGAGAAACATCCTTATTTCTGGATTGAACGTATCGCGTTGCTGGGAAGAAGTGGGTGGGAGAGTCTGGTCACATCCGGCTGTAACGTGATGTGCGCAGCTGACGGTCGAGGTGCGAGAGTGAACGGAGGTAAAATTTGGGTCAAAATTACAGGCGCACTTGTCCGGAGCGGAGCCGAGCCGAGCCGACCTGACGACAGCGCAGCGCCGCGCCTTACTGAAGGTCCTTCCTCAGAGCCCCCGGGAGATTGTCCTTCTTCCCCCCCTCACACGTAGGTGGATTGCTGCTCGAGATCAAAACAATGTCGGGGAAGGAAAGGATTGAAGTCTTTCCATCGCGAATGTGAGTATTTTTCTCATCGCAGTTTCCCGTTATTTCTAATTTTGGATCAATTTTAGGGCGGAAATCTGAAGGGTTCTGGAAATTTGCAGTGTTTTCTGTTAAAATTAACACTAGTGTTTAAATTTTCAATGCGACTGTGCTTTACTGCATAGCCCCAATGTAAGGGCCTGGTTCTTGCTGAATCATCTGTCTCTTTCCAAATAAAGGAACTACAAACTATAAAAGTTTTGGCAGTGATTGGTGGTGGATGGTTCTTGAAATTGATTGCTATGTCCGTACTCAGTTTAAACGACTTACTATTGCGTTAAGTTGCAATTCTGCATTGCAATTGGGTTATTGTCATACGCTTTTGGTTTGAAGCAGAAGACGTCTAGCTAAGAATTATTTGTGTATGGCAGAGGTTGCAGGATCAATTTATCCCAAAGAGGCGGAAAGACTCGGAAGCCAAGGACAGCATAAAAATTAAGGAGAGGAAGTATAACATAGCAAAAAAGAGTGGGAAGACAGAGGTTTGGGACTCTTTTAAAGAGCAACAAAAGTTAACTAAAAAGGCAATACGGGGAGAAAAGATGAGGTACGAGGGTAAACTAGCCAATAATATAAAGGAGGATAGCAAAAGTTTTTTTAGGTACGTGAAGAGGGAAAAAATAGTCAAGGCAAATGTGGGTCCCTTGAAGACAGAAGCAGGGGAATTTATTATGGGGAACAAAGAAATGGCAGACGAGTTAAACCGTTACTTTGGATCTGTCTTCACTGAGGAAGATACACACAATCTCCCAAATGTTCTAGGGGCCGGAGAACCAAGGGTGATGGAAATCCACATTAGGCAGCAAATGGTTTTGGGTAGACTGATGGGACTGAAGGCTGATAAATCCCCAGGGCCTGATGGTCTGCATCCCAGAGTACTTAAGGAGGTGGCTCTAGAAATAGTGGAAGCATTGGAGATCATTTTTCAATGTTCTATAGATTCAGGATCAGTTCCTGTGGATTGGAGGATAGCAAATGTTATCCCACTTTTTAAGAAAGGAGGGAGAGAGAAAACGGGTAATTATAGACCAGTTAGTCTGACATCAGTGGTGGGGAAGATGCTAGAGTCAATTATAAAAGACGAAATTGCTGAGCATTTGGATAGCAGTAACAGGATCATTCCGAGTCAGCATGGATTTACGAAGGGGAAATCATGCTTGACAAATCTACTGGAATTTTTTGAGGATGTAACTAGGAAAATTGACAGGGGAGTCAGTGGATGTGGTGTACCTCGACTTTCAGAAAGCCTTCGACAAGGTCCCACATAGGAGATTAGTGGGCAAAATTAGAGCACATGGTATTGGGGGTAGGGTACTGACATGGATAGAAAATTGGTTGACAGACAGAAAGCAAAGAGTGGGGATAAATGGGTCCCTTTCGTAAGTGTGAGGTTATTCACTTTGGAAGTAAGAATAGAAAGGCAGATTATTATCTGAATGGTGTCAAGTTAGGAAGAGGGGATGTTCAACGAGATCTGGGTGTCCTAGTGCATCAGTCACTGAAAGGAAGCATGCAGGTACAGCAGGCAGTGAAGAAAGCCAATGGAATGTTGGCCTTCATAACAAGAGGAGTTGAGTATAGGAGCAAAGAGGTCCTTCTACAGTTGTACCGGGCCCTGGTGAGACCGCACCTGGAGTACTGTGTGCAGTTTTGGTCTCCAAATTTGAGGAAGGATATTCTTGCTATTGAGGGCGTGCAGCGTAGGTTCACTAGGTTAATTCCCGGAATGGCGGGACTGTCGTATGTTGAAAGGCTGGAGCAATTAGGCTTGTATACACTGGAATTTAGAAGGATGAGGGGGGATATTGAAACATATAAGATAATTGGGGGATTGGACACATTAGAGGCAGGAAACATGTTCCCAATGTTGGGGGAATCCAGAACAAGGGGCCACAGTTTAAGAATAAGGGGTAGGCCATTTAGAACGGAGATGAGGAAGAACTTTTTCAGTCAGAGAGTGGTGAAGGTGTGGAATTCTCTGCCTCAGAAGGCACTGTTGGCCAGTTCGTTGGATGCTTTCAAGAGAGAGCTGGATAGAGCTCTTAAGGATAGCGGAGTGAGGGGGTATGGGGAGAAGGCAGGAACGGGGTACTGATTGAGAGTGATCAGCCATGATCGCATTGAATGGCGGTGCTGGCTCGAAGGGCTGAATGGCCTACTCCTGCACCTATTGTCTATTGTCTATTAATACGAGAACTAGTTACGAATTTACTACAGACAATTAGTTTGCATTTGGTCATCGTGTATTACTCAAACTCACTTTGAACAAAGTGCTCATCGATCCAATAATTCTAACCTCCCTTACTTTCATCACTATTCGAACATCTGCACTAGATGGCAATAGTTCAAGATGGCCATAATTCTCAAAACAAGTAGGAACAATCAATAAATGTGACTATCAGTATTGTCACTTCCCATGAACAAATTAAGAAAATTACAGGGCGGCACAGTGGGCAGCAGTAGAGTTGATGCCTTACAGCAGAGACCCAGGTTCGATCCTGACTAGGAGTGGTTTGTATGGAGTTTGTATGTTCTCCCTGTGACCGTGTGGGTTTTCTCCAGGTGTTCCGCTTTCCTCCCACACTCCAAAGACGTACAGTTTTGTGGGTTAAATGGCGTCTGTAAATTGTTCCTAGTGTGAAGGATAGAACTAGCATACTATTGCTGGTTGGAGCGGACACGGTGGGCCGAAGAGCCTGTTTCGACACTGTATCTGTAAACTAAACTACTCTGTACATGTAGACACCAAATGCTAGAGTAACTCAGAGCCGAAACGTCACTAATTCCTTCTCTCCAGAGATGCTGCTTGTTCCACTGAGTTACTCCAGCATTTTGTCTATATGTTAACCAGCATCTGCAGTTCTCTCCTACTTTCTACATACAATAGAACTGGTAAAAGTCTTTGAAGGATGACATATTAATTCCTACAATGAATGTTCCATGTTATCACTGTTAATTCATTGGTAGCCTTTTCCCAAGATTCACTCTTCAACTAACCGCCAAAAAAGGTTATTGCTTATTAGCCTTACCATTTAAAAATTGGCTATCATAAATTGCAGTACTTCACAAGCAAATAATTGAGCAGTTTCCAGGAGATGTGAAAAGTAGTGTGTTTTACAAATTGACTGTCTTCTGTGACCTTTTTATAATGCAAAACATTTTTTGAAGTAAATATTTTCACATAAGCAGATTGGGAACTGGTTTGAGGGGGTTGTGGTATCTGATTGTACCAGAGAACTAAATCACACCTCACCATGAATAAACACTATTTCTGCACATTTATTTAACATATCTTGATTGTTCAACATTCTGGTATATTTATCCTAATTAACTGAATGTAAAAAAATACATTTTTGGTAAAGTATATATAGACCTGATTTGAAGAAAGTAAAAATTTATTTTTAATGCAAATGCAGGGTAGCCTGATTTATGTTTCAGGATCTGGGCATTGTTGACAAGGCCATTTTTTTAGCCTACATAATGACCATGTCATAAGCTATTTTCAAGGACGTTTAAGAGTCAGGCATGTGGATAGGTCTGGAGTTGCAGTTAAGCCAGGTGGCAGATCTTCTATGGTGTTGTTTTTATTGAACCAGATCGTTTTTAATGAAAAATGAAATTTTAAATTCCAGATTATTAAGAGAATGACTACTTTCTCAATTCTCTTGAGTTTTTCCAGTTCATCTTGATTAAATAAACCTCCACCCTGGTTGATGGATATTGCATTATTTTATCCACTTTCAGTGAATAGTAGCAGAGGTCTTTGACCTTGTTATGCTTGCTATTTAGAGTAATACAGCACATAAACAAGCCTTTTAGCCCACTATGCCCATTCTGGTCATGTCATATGTACAACTATTTACCAGCATTTGATGCTTAGCCTACTAAAGCCTTGGCGATTCAAGTGCTTTTAATTTACTTAAAAGTACTTGTATCCACCACCTTCTCAGGCAGTGTTACAGATTGCAACCACACTTTTGATGGAAAAATAAACTGTTGTTCAGATCCCCTCTGTATCTTTACCCTTCACCTTTAACCTATCACCTATTGTTTTTTATGCCTGAGCTATATGCAAAGGTTTCTTGCCATCAGTGTTATCCACGCCTCTCCTATTTTCATATACCACTCGGCTTCCTCTGCTCCAGGGAAAACTAACCATCCTATTGATTTGCTACCCTAGTTTAGTTTAGTTTAGAGATACAGCACGGAAACAGGCCCACTGGGTCCGTGCCGACCGGTGATCCCCACACACTAACACTATCCTACACACACTAGGGACAATTTACATTGATACCAAGACAATTAACCCACAAACTTATACGTCTTTGGAGTGTGGAAGGAAACGGAAACATCCGGAGAAAACCCACGCAGTCACAGGGGAATGTACAAACTCCGTACAGACAGCATCCGTAGTCAAGATCGGGTCTCTGGTGCTGTAAGGCAGCAACTCTACCGCTGTGCCACCTTGCTGCCCCTCCCAGGTATTCCATCCCAGGCAGTAATTTTGGTGAGTTTCCTTTGCACTAGTGTGGTGTCCTGAACTGCGTAGAATATTCTACAATAATGTGGCCTGACCAGATTTTTATAAAGTTGTGTCAAGATCTCACTGCTCTTGTATTCCATGGCCTGGCTAACAAAGATAAGAATCCAATATGCTTTCATCACCACCTTTTCTCCACCTGTGCTGTCACCTTTAGAGATCTTTGAACTTAGATACTAATGTTCCTTTGTTCATCAATACTCCTTAGGGCTCTACCATTCATGGGATATATACTACCTTTATTAACCCTCCCAAAATGCATAATTTTGTACTTATCAGAATTTAATTCCATGTGCCATTGCCTTGTACTAGGTGGTCAATATAATTTTGTAGCCTCATTGCCCAACTTATCAGATACCCATCAATTTTAAATTAAGTGTCATATCTGCACTTTCCTCTTGCCACCTGTGTCCTGGGTGACAAAGAAATGGGAGTTTTCGTTTAAACATTTTGAATGTGTTGATAAGAAGCTATAATGTCAATTTTACATGGATTCTAATGAAAAGGTAATACAAATATGACATATATCTGCTGTTTCTTTATCCTGTTGCTACAGGGCACAAACTATAATGAAGGCCCGGTTGAAAGGTGCTCAGACTGGTCGCAATTTACTGAAGAAAAAGTCTGATGCTCTTACACTACGCTTTAGACAAATCCTGAACAAGATCATAGAGGTGAAATTTATGTATTAAAGACCACCAATATAAATTTAAATAAATATTCCCATTTATTGCTATTGTGGTTAACATTGAAATTTCAGTGTATTACAAATTTTGATCAAGAAATGGCTGGAAATGGTTAGTTTTAAACACCATATCTATTTGGCAGCCTTTACTGTCCTTCATATGACATCGCCCAGGCTTGCATCCGACCACCGACGCTGCTCTAGCCGAGGTTTGGAGCAAGCAGCCAACAACCAGAATGTATCCCCTTAGAATTGTATTTACATTATTATTTTTCTTGCGAGTGAACCTCTGCTTTGTGGAGTTTGACTGCAGCCATGATGTGTGCAAACCAAATGGTTCTTTGTGAGTTTATAGACGTGTGGATGCAACAAGTTTTTTTTTTTGGCCTGCACCAAGCAAAATTGATTTAGGGCAAGTCCTCCACTTGTTATTTTAATTAAACTTTGCCTTTGTAAATAATGACAGAAGGAACAAATAGCAGCAAGAGTTATTTTTTTAATGTATAAAGGAGCAGTGTTCTACATTTAAAAACAAAATAGCGACAATAAAGTTAAATAAAATAAAAGCCATGAACTCTGGACTAGGATAAATTAGCTGCACAATATTATTTTATTTATTGTGATTTATCTGTTTCCAGACCAAGACATTAATGGGTGAAGTAATGAGGGAAGCAGCTTTTTCCTTAGCTGAAGCTAAATTCACTGCTGGAGATTTCAGGTGTGACTGCAAAGAAAAATATATTTTGCTGGATTACCTATTTAATCCTCATTGTACAAAATTTGCAGCATTTAATTATTGGTTAGTTGATGTTTGTTAACCATGAATTGATGACTGTGTTGCATTCACTTTATGCACAGAACTTATCAAAGCCTCTATATAGTGGATTAACGTTAATGTTGAACAAATGGACACAATTTTTTTATTTAGCATTTTGCACACCAAAATTGTATATTGCACATTAAGGACATGGGCAGTTGGCATTATTATTTCCATTTAACATTTATTGCTAAAGTTGTGTATTTGCATAATTGTAATTATATGAAGGAGTGTATTATCCAAGTTGGTTATTATTGTATTTAATTTCTGGATTCTGATATATGCAGTACTACTGTGATCCAGAATGTGAACAGAGCTCAGGTCAAGGTCAGAGCAAAAAGAGACAATGTAGCAGGTATGTTTTTATTGACACTTTGATATCTTGATTCTCTTGGGAATTGGGACATTTCTATAGCTGCAACATCAGTTTTACACCTAAATTAGCAAGAATCTTTAATTTGATGGGATTTAGATGATTTTGTAAACATTTGCCAATTTAAAAGAAGCACTAGCAATATTCTGTAGACTTATTGCCAGAGATGTAATTGCCATTGACATTTTTTTCTCCAATATTTTGATGTTTTCTTGTCATGTTCAACCTTAGTGATGGGGAAACAATAAATTTATTTGTGTGGAAAAGAACTGCAAATGCTAGTTTACACCGACCGAATAAATGTATTTGGTTTGTTCAGTTGCTTGTTTTGTGATGAGACCGACTTTTCCATCTGATATTTTACTACATTTTGTTTTTTCTATGTCTTCCTCCTTTCTGTGGGGTGAGCCTGCTCCCTCATTCTGCTGGTGCCCAAGCAGCTACTTATTTCTTAATGTGATAGAATGAATTCTGTCATTGGCTGTCCAAATAATATACAAGCTTTCAAAGTGGGGTGGTTTTAATTCTAATTCCATTTTCCACTAAATGTAACATAAACAAATGCAAACAAATGATGGGCTCTTATTCTGTTTCTTTAGATTCATCATGATGGGGTAGAGGTAGAGAAAATATTTTCCCTTATGGTTTGGATCAAAACCAAATGTCGTAAATTCAATTGCAAATTTTATCTGTGTGTTCATTAGAAAGTGGAACACTACCCCCTGTAATTGGCGGAAATGCAGTTAACCAAAATCCATATGACAAAAGATGGAAAGAGTCTTGTCTTGTTTGGAGTATAAACACAGTCAAAAGAGCAATTAAATCATATAGTCTGCTTGGACCTGATATATCTAAAATTTCCCGTTTGGTGCCCTGATTTGGGCCCCCTTTCCAGTAGGGAAAAGCATCCTGTGTAGTTTTAGTGGTGGATAGATTAATACTAATGATCAGTCAGTTAATTTCTTTAGCATTGTAATAATATTATGGTAGTAGACCTAAATGACCAACAACATAGAGGATAAAAAATGTAACCTTTTTCCACACCTATCTCATTCGGGGGAGGGGGGGGGGGCATTAGTTGTTGGCTGCTTCTCAAACTTCTACAAAGTGGTAAAGAAATGTGCATTTTTGAGCAAGAAAAGGAGAAGTGCATGAATTGTGTCCTTTACAAAAAAAATGACTTGATATAAAATTTATTTGATGTTCCCTCATTTAGTGAATTTATTTTTTAAATAGGTGTTGTACTGCCGGTGTTTGAACATTATCACGAAGGAGGAGATAGTAAGTAAAAGCTCTACTTTTATCAAAAATGGAAATGTTCATTGTGCTTCTTAATGATTAAGTGTTTCATAGTAACTGCATTATCCATAGAAGATATGAAATACAAGTGTTGCACCACAAGGGGTCAATGATGTCGTCTGTTGGCCTTGCCTTACAGGTTGCTTAAGTCACAATTTGATGAAAATGTTACCTAAAAGATGCAGAGACAAAGCAATGGTAATTTGGGACAGCAATTGTGTATGTGCGGGAAGGATGTATCCGTCCTAAACACCAATGACAGAAGAATCATGGCACATTCAAGTGTGGGGAGAAAAGGGAAATGTAGTCCTAGTGGATAGCATAGTCAGGAGAATAGACATTGTTCTGTGAAGCAAAGAAGTTCCAAATGTTGTATTGCCCTCGGTGCAAGGGTTAAGGACAGCTCTTCTACACTGGAGAAGAACTTGGAATGAGATGTGGTGGATCAAGCTACAGCATAAGGTTTCCAAATTTGCTGTTGATAGAAAAATGGGTGGAAGGTATGTTGTGGAAAGAATACTGTGATTCTGCAAAAGGATGTGGATAGATTGGCAAATGGTGTTTGGCAAAATGTGAGGTCAGCCACTTGGGTAAAATAAATTTGCTATTTAATATAGGAGTTGGAGGGTGGGTCAGATTTGTGTGTAATTAGAAGGGCTAACGTTTGCCGGGACTATTTCTGGAGAAGAGTGAACTGCGCAAAGTGGAAGGGTTGTACCTGCATCAGAGTGGGCTCTACATGCTTTGGACTTTTGCTTGTGATATCAGAGAAGGGGTGGGGAAGTAAAGGTTTAAACTAAATTAGATAGGAAAAGGGCTATAGTCAAGTGGTGGTAAAAAAAACAATGTCATTCCTGTAGGCAGAGCTGACAAAAGTATTTTAAGGCATACAGGAAGGGTGCAAAACTAAATTGCATCCAGAGTCTGCCGAGTAAGGCAGATGAACTGAGTGTTGATTAGAACTTAATATTGTTGCTAATAATAGAAAGGTAGGACTGACTACTCTGTGCTTCAGAGTAAAGAATCCTCGGGCATGATAATGGGGGTATCAAAGAGGCGGCATTGTAATACTGTATTGATTATCATGGAAATGAGAATATCCTAGAAGTGTTGTAAAATAAGGCCATATGGAGGTTGAGATGAGAAACAGAGGGGTGATCATTTTGCTGTGTATAGCCTAACACAGTCCGAACAATTGGCAGGAAATGGGAGTGGATATGTACACAAATCAGAACTGAAGAATAATTGGCTCTTGAGTAGGGATTTCATCTTCAATATTATAAGACAATAACTGCAGATGCTGGTACAAATCGAAGGTATTTATTCACAAAATGCTGGAGTAACTCAGCAGGTCAGGCAGCATCTCAGGAGAGAAGGAATGGGTGACGTTTCGGGTCGAGACCCTTCTTCAGACTGATGTCGGGGGCGGGACAAAGGAAGGATATAGGGAGATCTGGGAAGAGAGGGACAGAGGAACTATCTAAAGTGGGAGAAGTCGATGTTCATACCACTGGGCTGCAAGCTGCCCAGGCGAAATATGAGGTGCTGTTCCTCCAATTTCCGGTGGGCCTCACTATGGCACTGGAGGAGGCCCATGACAGAAAGCTGCGCTCGGTCCGCGTTGGCCAAACTGGTCTCCCGGTGGCCGAGCACTTCAACTCCCCCTCCCATTCCCAGTCTGACCTTTCTGTCATGGGCCTCATCCAGTGCCATAGTGAGGCCCACCGGAAATTGGAGGAACAGCACCTCATATTTCGCCTGGGCAGCTTACAGCCCAGTGGTAGGAACATCGACTTCTCCCGCTTTAGATAGTTCCTCTGTCCCTCTCTTCACCTCCCCCTTCCCAGATCTCCCTCTATCTTCCTGTCTCCACCTATATCCCTTCCTTTGTCCCGCCCCCCTGACATCAGTCTGAAGAAGGGTCTCTACCCGAAACGTCACCCATTCCTTCTCTCCTGAGATGCTGCCTGACCTGCTGAGTTACTCCAGCATTTTGTGAATAATCATCTTCAATATTGATTTGTGCTAAGTGGCAAAAATGCCAGTCTGAAACTTATTTGATATATTTGGCTGAAGATTTATGCTAATGTCTCATGATCATGTGTTTCTAAACTATATCCCTCATGTAACCTCTTTCAGTGCTGTTTGTTAATACAGCTGTTTTGTAATAGCAAAATTGAATTGCTGTTTGTAAAGGTTACATTTGGAATAGTTTAAACACTGATCCTTTTTATATTATTGGCGTTATCATGTACTCCTGATTATAGCTGCTTCCTTCTCAACAATCCCTAACACTTGGTAAACCTACATATGGCAAGTGGGAAAGACAAATATTGGAGTGCAGGGCCAATATGTTCCTGTAAGGTTGAAAGGTAAGGGCAACAAAATCCAAGGAGGCCTGGATATCAGTGTTAAAAGGGCAATTAAAGAAAAAAACATACCAGGTTTAGAGAAACTGAACCCAGGGCAAGCCTGTCAAAAAAATTGAAAGTATAGCAGAGTTCTTAAGAATTTAGTGTCGCAAAAATCAGTGGTAGGCAAGATTAGAAAACTCAAAGCATATTATATTCAGGATAAAGGAATATGGAAAGAAAGTAGTGTAAGAAAATAACTGCAGATGCTGGTACAAATCAAAGGTATTTATTCACAAAATGCTGGAGTAACTCAGCAGGTCAGGCAGCATCTCAGGAGAGAAGGAATGGGTGACGTTTCGGGTCGAGACCCTTCTTCAGACTGAAGAAGGGCCTCGACCCGAAACGTCACCCATTTCTTCTCTCCTGAGATGTTGCCTGACCTGCTGAGTTACTCCAGCATTTTGTGAATAAATAGCTTGGAAAGAAAGTAGGGCAATCTGGACAAATGGTAATCAAATTGTTATATATTCCACATAAGGACCCTGGCAGGTGAGGCAGAGGTTCACTTGCACTTCCTCCAAAACCTTCCCCCACATAGTTATAGTTGGAGATGCACAAGTTATCCTAAATTTTTAGTTACAGTGCTTGAGCTGATGTTATTGAGGTTTTTTTTTCATTGTTAAGGTTATGAGTTGACCGGCCTGGCCAGAGGTGGAGAACAGCTGGCTAAATTGAAGAGGAATTATGCCAAAGCAGTGGAACTTCTGGTTGAACTGGCATCATTGCAGGTATGAGTTAATGAAAAGCAAGACTAGGATCTGATCTTGTACCAATAAAAGTTTAACATTTTAATATGTAAAATTACATTAATGAAAGTGTACTTCTGCTAATGTACTACAACTATCAATCTTGTTAATGGTCATGCTTGTGCCATGGAAAGATTTGATTTTAGCTGTGCTTGTGTAACTGAGATGCATGTTTTGAAACATAGGAAAAAATACTTGCAAGTAGGGAATTCTTAGTTTTTGTTTGCCACTCTTTGCAGACTAAACTTTAACTCTTTTTATTGCAGACTTCATTTGTGACATTGGATGAAGCTATTAAAATTACCAATAGGCGTGTAAATGCAATTGAACATGGTAGGCTCTTAATTTCTGCTATTGCCTTTAAGATACAACGATTTCAGACAATTGAGCATCTCAATTAATTTTTTTAAAAAGTCATGTTGCAAATCTTCCTTAGAAAATGTGAAAGCATTCTCATTTAATTTTTTTCCCCATAGGCAATCACATGAAATCAATTTAGTTGAGTCCTGCATAGCTGGATTTAACATATAACATATAACAACTACAGCATGGAAACAGGCCTGTCCGGCCCTACCAGTCCACGCCGACCATTCTCCCTGACCTAGTCTCATCTACCTGCACTCAGACCATAACCCTCCAATCCCCTCCTATCCATATACCTATCCAATTTACTCTTAAATAATAAAATCGAGCCAGCCTCCACCACTTCCACCGGAAGCCCATTCCATACAGCCACAACCCTCTGAGTAAAGAAGTTCCCCCTCATGTTACCCCTAAACCTTTGTCCCTCAATTCTGAAGCTATGTCCCCTTGTTGGAATCTTCCCCACTCTCAAAGGGAAAAGCCTACCCACGTCAACTCTGTCCGTCCCTCTCAAAATTTTAAAAACCTCTATCAAGTCCCCCCTCAACCTTCTACGCTCCAAAGAATAAAGACCCAACCTATTCAACCTCTCTCTGTAGCCTAAGTGCTGAAACCCAGGCAACATTCTAGTAAATCTCCTCTGTACCCTCTCCATTTTGTCGACATCCTTCCTATAATTGGTTTAATGGATTGAATAAAATAGGTAATTCTTGTTTCCTTCCTGTAAATTAGGATACAAACATTTTCTTCTTAAGCAGTCCATGAGTACAGATTACCATTTCCGTTTGTGGCTATAGACCAATGAAGGCTCTGGAAAATATAAAAGTGTAATTTATTTGAGCAGCAGAACAAAGCAGTCTCAAAATTTGATGAATAGGCTTTCCTCTATTGATGATTGAGATTGTCAATTATCAGCTTTGTAGGGTCAGAGAACAAAACCACAATGGGACAAGTATTCTGGATTATTGACCATCCTTAAAAAAAATTTGATCTATCACATCAGAAATTTAACATTTACTAATGGCTATGAAACATTCCAATAAGTTTGGAAATCTTTTATTGTAGTAACTTAAGCAGGTTTTTTTTCAGGATCATAAGTGGTCTCAGTATTGTGATCTCAAAACTTTCTCGGGTTCAAATTCTCATCAGAGATGTTTAAATGAGTCATTCCAACTTCTAGTTACTTATTTCTCCTGACCTAGCTCCTTGAACTTAATTTTAAACTTGTTTCTCTGTCACCATTTTCCTAAACAAATTATATAAATTGCAAATTGGCCATTGGACCAGAAAATGGCTGCTTCATTGAAGGTTTTCTATGCTTGCAGAGTGTTGGCAAAGATAAGGTCCCTAACCATAATCTATTAAGTAGGGAAATCCATATCTTAGAAAGAAAAAAATGTACAGTACCTTGAATTCAATAGAACAGTGATGCAGAGAAATCTGGTATCAAGTCCAGAATGAGATGAAGGTTAAAGAGGACTAGAGGGGTTAAGATGAGAAATAATTATTCGCTGAAGGTGTGGTAAAAGTGATTATCGATGTAGGACAACCTAATTTTATAATACAACCTTGGGTAAGGGTGACAATTGCAAGTGGAAAGTTATCTGGAAAATGTGTAATTTCTCCTTTTACAAACTGGCAAGATGCAAATCTGGAACTTTGTCATATGCTGTATCAGAATTGATGTTAGTCATGGATTCATAATGTCATGTTAATACTCAACTAATTACTGTACCATTTTAACTTAGTGATAATTCCTCGGATTGAACGCACATTGTCTTATATTATTACCGAGTTGGATGAAAGAGAAAGGGAGGAGTTCTATCGGTGAGTGTTCTGGCATTGTATTCTGTTGGACCATCTCTTAAATTTGTTATTGGGTTACTTAAATGTACATAAAACAGCAACGTGGGACATTTACAAATTCAAAGACAAAGGCATCAATTTGCAATGTCCACTCTACATACAGGTTGAAAAAGATCCAGGAAAAGAAAAAGCAGTTGAAGGAAAAGAGAGAAAAAGAACAGGAAGGTCGGAGATTAAAACATGATAATGCACCAGCCAACCTACTTGAAGATGAAAAGGACGAGGACCTGCTCTTTGACTAATCTAACCAAGTAGCTCCCATTACCTACTATTCATTGAAGCAGCGAGCTTAAAATTGTGATGTATTTGTGTGTTATATTTAATGTTGATTTGCAAACCCAATTATATGTCAGGTGAATACTGTTTTGTAAGTTCACAATTTGTTACATGTAAACAAAACATTGATTCTTGCACATTTCTGTACTGTATGGGGGGGATGTAATTATTCACTATTACTCTTTACGGTGAGCTAATTAAATATTTCTTGCAAACCAAGTTGATTAAATGGTTTGAAAAAGCAATGTTAAATAGTTGGATGTTCTTATGTTGTAACACACTTTCAAGTTCTAGTTGGAGCATTGTGCATAATGGTAATTAAAAATAGTACAGGAATGTGCCTTTAGTCCTTTGAATATTCCATGGAAATAGCTCAAAGTAGATAACAGCAATTAAAACACTGTTTCCAAGTCACCTTGTTGGTTAGTAATTAGGTTCCCATTTTTCTCCTCCTCTGTTGTGCTTTTGACCCAGTCTGGAAAAGCAGTATTCATAGATCAGTGTTTTTAAGGAAGAATCCACTATTTTCTCTCATTATTCTCCTTTGAACTACAAAGATGCTCCCGTCTGCTTTATACCACGTCTGTAAAAAAAGGCAGAATCCAATGATATTCAAAGTTTATTGCTGGTGTAATTGCACTAATCAAAATTTGTATATTCCACAATGATTCTAAAATAACAGTAACATTTTAAAGTTTGTCATGTACATATAGAATGAAGATAGTAAAATTATATATTTAAATCCCTTCCAAGTATGACTGCAAATAGAGGGAAAACTCATGTATAAGAAAATAACTGCAGATGCTGGTACAAATCGATTTATTCACAAAATGCTGGAGTAACTCAGCAGGTCAGGCAGCATCTCGGGAGTCTGAAGAAGGGTCTCGACCCGAAACGTCACCCATTCCTTCTCTCCCGAGATGCTGCCTGACCTGCTGAGTTACTCCAGCATTTTGTGAATAGAGGGAAAACTCAATCTTTCTGGCTCTCATACCCTAAGGCACACTCCCTATCCAAAAAGCACAGTGGGGATGAAGAGACTATCTTGCAGTTAGTAATTCAAGTTAAACATCAAAACCTCTGAAATACCAAACTAAATTTGTTAATAGAAAACATAAATAGCAAGGAATGTAGGTCTCACAGGAAAAGGATACCCATTTAATCAGAACAGAGGATTTACTAGATCTTTACTCCTCCTTCCCTCTTCTCATGCAACCCATTCTCTCCCCCACTAAGCATAGCTTCCCCATCTTATCTTCTCTCCAGAAAAAATGTCATTAGTGTGGTTGATTAGCATAGTCACGTCATTAATTAACTTCAAAAACTAAACAGCCAGTTGAAATGAGATTGACACTTGCTCTTGTGAAAAAATCCTCAATTTTTGTTTGAAAAAGACATGGGCAATCATTCAGATAACAGGAACATATATTAGGCTGTTTCGTGTGTTGTAAATTTTCTACAATTACTTAATAAAATTGTTATTGGTATGGATAAATCTAAGGACCTGCCACAAATTTACCACACAAATGGGGAAACCCAGAATCTAGCCAAAAAGCAGAGAAATCAAGAAATATTAAAGTACTTGAAATTTATTTGGTTTACTTAAAGCATAATAGGCACCTCACAAACATGGATTTACCTAAATTCAGTGAGTACTTACCATGGCATATCTTAGCACTTCATTGGGATCAGGTATGGCGTCCACTTCAGTTCTACGACTTAGAACAGGAAGGCATCAACTACTGCAGCTTGGCAGAACATGATCTGGTTTTCAGATCTTGATCTTCAAATACTCTTCCTTTTCTCAGTCAGATGCTGTGTTAGCGCACTGAAGGAAAGTGATTTCGGAAACCATTCTTTATTGCTGTACCCCCTGTGCTCTGTTGGACCTCAACTGTTAGTTTTTCTGTTGAGATTGTGCTGATTTTCTAAACCAAAATGACTTCTCTTTGTGGTTAGTTTCTGGATCTCCTGTTTGTTCTCAAAATAAATATTCCTGATGCTTCCTAATTGAAGAGCCAAAAGTCTCGTCACAGGTAATAATTATGGTGGACAGACACAACCTATTGGCGCTTGTCAAGTTGTAGTTGGTAAATCGAAAAGAGCTGTCTTTTTGAGGTCCTTAACACCCTCAATATTGATCTTTTTGCAGCAATGTTCCTGCACCTATATCGTTTTGGAGATCAGACTGATAAAGATATAGGGAATTTGGCTGTGGTCAGTCCAACAGTCATCAATATCAGTTACAGTGCAAGTGATTTCTATGTGCTTAGGGTCTCTTGTTCGGACAAAGGCATTGTAATTTAACATGCCTGAAGAAAGGGCATTGCAAGGAGTCTTTTGCTCATTTTGAGTAAAAAGTAACACGTTGATTATGACATGAACATGCTCCAAGCATTTTGTCCAAAGGACACTCTAGTGAAGTCAGCTTTCCCCACTTGCTCCTTGCCAAGTCATGCATTACCAGAGGATCGTCTCTTTTCCAGCCTTTGCATTGAAGTCTTTGAGGAGGATTAATTTGTCGCCATTGTGTGAATGTAGCATGCAGATTCCATATTACAATGATCCTGAGGTTCCACGAGTTGAAAGTTGTTGACATGGCAGACAGGTTCATTCTTGACATAGATCTACAATAGGCAATGAGCAATGGTAACTGACTGCTGGGAACAGACTTGGGCTTTTTTTTAAACTGGGGGTTGTAAAAACAAAATTGTACCCCATGGAATTAGTATAAACTTGCTGTGTACGAATGAAATAGCTAATCTCAAATCACCCAATGATACAATATATTAGGTCTTTTAATTCATGTCTCTGCTGATTATACCCAATGTAAGAGTTTTATAACAACGTGAGATTCTGTAATAACAAGCAATCGAAATTCACTTATTTATAACATGGAAGAGTACATCAAAGGAACGCCCATTGGCAATGCCGAATTTAAATTAAACAGATCTCTGATATATATCCCTCCATTCTCTGCAATGTTCATGTGCAGATCTAAAACATCTATCACCACTATCATGCCACCAACACCCTAGGCAGCATATTACTGGCACAACCACCCTAAAAAACCTGCCCTGTGCATACCTTTCAAGCTTTCATTTTAAGCCTATGCCCTTAAGTCAATGACATTTCCACCCTGGGAAAAAGCTTCACAGTGTCTACCTTATCTACGCATATCATATACTTCTATCAGGTCTCTGTGTTCTCGAGAATCCATGTTTGTCCAACTTCTCCTTACGGCTAATACCCTCTATTCTTGGCAGTACCCTGGTAAACTCCTTCTGAACCCTCTCCAAATCCTTCCTGTTATGGGCCGACCAGAACCTGAATGCAGCCTAACCAAAGTTCTATAAAGTTGCAACATGACTTCCTGATACCCAATTCCCCAAGGCAATCATACAAATATGCCTTCTTTATTGTATTATCAGTTTCAGGAAGCTATGGACCCTAAGAACCCGTAACATTAATGCTATTAATGGTCTTGCTATTAACTGTATACTTTCCCTTTCATTCAACCTGCCAAAGTCCCGACATCTCGCTTGCTCGGATTGAGTGCCGTCTGCCATTTCTCCATCCATATTTGTAACTGATCTATATCCCACTGTATTTTTTGTTTACTAACCGCACTGTATGCGCCTCCATCAATTTTGCTGTCATCTGCAAACTTACTATCTAAATTTATATTCAAGTATCTATATATTTCACAAACAAAGGTCCCAGCACAGATCTCTGCAAAACTCAGACCGCCAGCCACACGAGTAATTTAATTGGCAATAAGACATTTACATTGAAATATTTAAGTAAACAATTCAACTCATTCATATCAGTAACTGACCTTTATCCTTTGACAGCCTTCTTCAATGCTGCAACTCCACCGATGTTTGTGCCTGCTGGCTGTACATTTAGTAACCGATCCATCTACATACACATATATATGTATATATATATATATATATATAACACAATCAGCAGAGGTGCTCACACTGATCTCTGCAGAACACCACTGGTCACAGACCTCCAGCCAGAATAACACCCTTTCACCACTACCCTCCATCATCCATGGGTAAGCCAGTTCTCAATCCAAACTACTAAATCACCTTGATCCCATGCATCTTAATCCAAGATGGCTTCAGAATGGCAACCTTTGGATGATTCTATTCTCATAGAACTGCTTTCTGATCCTTCTAAGACACAAAAAATGCAGATCAACATGAGCTGCAAAAGTGATTTTGCACTCACACATGAGTCAGGTGTGTTTTTATTGAAAATCTACAAATACACTTTTACATTATTCCATGTACTAGTCAAGTGTCAGAAAATAATTTCTACAATTAGAGTGTAGATATATCGCCAGCTGGGGCCGTACCCCTGAATACAGATAGATTCCTAACGTTAAAATCTGCATTTTGCACATGGCACATCCAAACATCTGCCCAATGAACATTAAAGGCATGAAGATTGTACATATCATTTGGCATGTCATCAAACCCAGATATCTATTGTTTGATCCACCAATAAAGTTAAAATACCCCAATTGCTTCCACGGCTATCAACACTTAACCATGTCATAGTTGCTGCTTTGCTTTTAAACAAGCAGTTCTGCATCAAGTGCACCATCCACAATGCCTCTGCACTATGTTTAATACTGGAAAAATCACTTGCATAAAAAACAAACAAAATTAAAACATGCATCATAAATCATTCAGCCAATTTTATCCAGAAACAGTGTCGATGAATTCCAGTGTTTAAAAGCTAGTCTCAAAGATGAGAAACATGTCATTACTAATCAAGATTTCATGAAAAACATTTTACTAGGACTCTCATTCATTTTAAATTAAAACATTCACATTTGAATATTGCCTTTTGAAAAGGCATCTGCTTAGGATGTCCACTGTGCCAATTATTGACTGACTGTACAGTAGTTACATTCAATAATTCTATTCCAGCCTATGATCAAATTTTCTGATCATAAGAGACAATGTATTAGTCTGCACAAATTAGGTTCACACAGACACACTTTAAAAACAAATGATCAAATCTTTCAATTGAAAAGTCTCTAAATTGCTCAAAGCTAAAGTGTTTCCTGTTAGGAGGAAACAAAATATACTAATGTAAAAAAAATCTATTTGGTGGAATTTATGAATTCTATTTTCCAGAAAAAATATAATCTTGTCCTTCGTATACTTTCCTCACAGAGACCTGGAACAGTGCTTGTCACAAGCTATCGCACATCAAGGCTGCAACCTAAACAAAATAAAAATACCGCACCTAAAAGGGTTAAATCTGCAAGGTCCAGAGACAGGATTATGTACAGTGCGATTCAAAGAAAGCTAATGACAGAAGTGTATCTATATTTACATTATAAATAGTTTCTACAATAGTAATTACACAAGTATTTCTACCACCAATTGCTGGCATAAACTGGAATGTCAATTAGTTAATCCCTGCCCATGGCTCTCCCTTCTCCGACCCCCCCCCCCAACTCCACATTCTGCCGTTGCAGTTCATAATCACTTTCTGACAAGTCCTGTCACTTGTTTTTCACCGGAGCCATGAAGATGGGACCCATTGAGGTTCTGTGTCAAGTTTGTTTATGAGGCGAATTAACTCCTGGTATGCCTTTTCCAAGTCCGTATTAACAATTGCCGCATCAAAATAGTGTCCATAGTTTTGCTCCATTTCCCTGGCCTTTTCTATGATGTCCCGTAAATCTTCTGGCTGCAACACAAAAATAAATGTTGAATATAGTTGTAGCTGCAGCATTCCTTGAGTAGACATAGTAAAGGGTTACCTGTTCTATGTTGAATTAGATCACAAAAGGAGTGACTGGAATTAAACAGTCAAGAGAGCAATTCCCTGCTTTGACAGATATATTAGTTTAGTTGAATTTAGTTTAGAGATACAGCGTGAAAACAGGCCCTTCGGCCCACCGAGTCCACACTGACTAACGATTCCTGCACACACTATGTACAATTTTCTAATATTACCAAGCCAATTAAACCTACAAACCTGTACGTCTGTGGAGTGGGAGGAAGCCGGAGCTCCTGGAGAAAACCCGCACATGTCACGGGGAGAACATACAAACTCCATACAGACTGCATCTGTATTTAGGATCGAATCCGAGACTCTGGTGCTGTAAGACAGCAACTCCACCGCTGCACCACCGTTCTGCCCTTCCAGCACTTAAGATCCAATTCAATACCATCCTTACAACAGCAGGCTCTCCACTTCCAAAAAATCCTTTCGAGTGCATCAGATATTCCACTCATTCACAATCATTTTTATTTAGAAGGTTATATTTGAGAATGGGGATTAGATTAATATTATCAAAGAGTATCAAATGTTGATGCATTCAGAAGACTTTTGTCAGTTGTGCTAATCTTGCCTACAACACAGGAAGTGGAGTACACCATGCAGCACTTTGATGATAATTTCATTTGATTATTGCTGACCTGTACAGGAATACCATTTATCCACATCTGCTCCAAATGCTTAGCAAGCTAAATTCTAACAAAGTCAATTCTAATGGTTGCCATTGATCAAACATCAAAAGTAGTGGTTAAGAGGCCTCATGAGGAGATAGACAAGATGTGGAGAAACTCAGCTGAATACCATACATACAGAAGCAAAGTTGACATCTTTCAATATCATTGTAAAGGAACCATGATATCTTGCTAAGAGATAAAAGATAAAAACTTTCAGGACTCTGAGCACGACATGTATTGTGGGTGAGAAATAGGTGCAGAAAGGGAAGCCTTTGTAGGAACTGCTCTTAATGACAGGAATAAGCAAATCAGCCAGAATCATTCAGCTGAACGATGTGTCATGCAAATAAATGGTATGCTCAAACACCAACACTGCAGGACTAGCACCATCACAAAGTATCACAGGATGCCACTTGTAAAGATCATCCGAGGTGTGTGTGGAAAATGAGTAAGCATATTCAAAAATGAACCTGCAAAAAAAATACAGAATGATTTTAGAAGTTTCAACACTTTTAACGTCAATAATGAGGAAAGGAGGATTGGCAATAATGTCTCCCTTATCTTTGGGACTTGTAATATGATGGAATTTTGGCCAATGTGGAAATTGGTTGAAGTTTAGTGTGCACTACTTAAGAATAGGCAGAACTGTTTGAATTTCACATAGGTAAATGTGATTTTATCCATTTGGGAAATTACAAAGTCTCCCCATAATCCCCAACACCCTTACTAATCAAGAATATGTCAATATGCGCATTAAAAATACCCAATGATGGCCTCCACAGCCGTCTGTGGCAATGAGTTCCACAGAATCGTCACTTGCAAATATTTGGTGGTTTTTTTCTGCAGACTGCACATATTAATTTTAAATCTATGATTGATAGACTTCTAATAACCAAAGATATTACAGGATTGAGAATCAAGATAGCTCCTTTCTCAGCTCTGATCTCACTGATTGCCATTTGGCTGGAGGAGCTCGATGGCCAACTCTTACTACGATGCTCTCGTGGATGCGTAATTATAAAGTTCACAAAAGCAAGGAGGAAAATAAAGCTCAAGAGCATGCTCCATGGAATATTTTGGAATTTTTACATTAATCACAACAACCTTCCTTCTCTTCCTAGCCTAATTGCTAAACATGTTGATGAAGAATGGTCAGAAAATTACAACAATACTGAAAGATAATATATCATGTTACATTTGAAAAATGTAAAATACTTTGTAATTAATATAAATAACAGGACAAAGTACTGCTGCTGCCAGTTCTTGAACTACACTCAACAATATACTATATTTTATAAGGGTCCACAGGAATCTGATTAAATAGCGATTTTAACCATAGAAAACATACCTTAGGATTTTTTCCCTCTTTGGTGAGCATTGCACGCAATCGTTCTTGGGAAGGTGGCGCAATGAAGATTATGTAAGGTTTCAAGTCGGAATTGCGCAGAATCCTCAGTGACTAGAGAATTTTAAAAAAGCAGCAAGGTTAAAAAAATCTTGTATGGTTATTTTATAATTTTTATTTCCATTCTATTGAGACTCAACTTGTCGAGCTATGAATTACTTCAGATACCCAGACCACTTAATCTAATCCAACATTTATGCTCCTTGGATCATTTAAACCATAAGATGGTGGGGTGGACAAGCTCTGCCATATAGATAGTTAAGGGCGGCATGGTGGCGCAGTGGTAGAGTTGCTGCCTTACAGCGTCAGAGACCAGGGTTCAATCATGACCAAGGATGCTGCCTGTACAAAATTTGTACCTTCTCCCAGTGACCTCTTAGGCTGCGTGCCCCTGGTTTCTTCCCACATTCCAAAGACATAAAGATTTGTAGGTTAATTTGGTTTTGGTAAAAATTGTAAATTGTCCCTAGTTTGGAGGATAGCACTAGTGCACGGGGATCACTGGTCGGGGTGGAAATGCCTATTTTTGCGCTGTATCTCTAAAACTAAAACTAAGTTAAGTTTTCATTGAAAATTTCATGAAATCTACATCAAATTAGAGAAATACTGTGGGCCATAAAATATATATGTTTAACAATAAATTTTATTGGACGTATTTCTATTTAAGATGAAGCTATTAAATTAACATTTGATGACTAGGCTAAAATATCCTAAAGATTCCAATAACAAAACAGGTAGATCAAATATGTCAAAGCTGCTTACCTGTGTATGTAAATTTAACAAGCATATCTTTCCAGAGTTGATCACTTGTCGTACTGAATCAATACTAGTGCCATACAAATTCTTTTCATATTCTCCATGTTCGATGAATTTGTTGGTTGCAATGTCAGCTTCAAAAAACTGACGTGACACAAACAGATAATCACGTCCATTCACCTCATTATCTCTCATAGAGCGTGTTGTATCTACAAGTGTGAGAATACAAGTTGCAGAGAGCTCAAACATACATTATAGTTAAATCAAAACAGTGCAGTTAACTTACGTGGTACTGCTGGAGCAAAACGATCAGCCTCTCTTTCCATCAGCTTCTGTCGCAGTTCATTCTGACCACAATTTACTGGACCAATCAAAACTATTGGCCTTTTCCTGCTTGCTGGTTGATGATACAGTGACATTTCTTCATAGGTCAAGATCTCATCATTGTCATAGTCTAATGGAGAAGGGGGTAAGACACATAAATCATGAAATTAATCTCTCTTCTACTTTGCATATATAGAAAAAACAGGTCAGTTCTTCAGAAGTTTCAGAGATTAAGTCCAAAAACACTATTATGGTTCTGCACATTTTTTGAAAAAGCTTCTAAGGTACAAAGAAACTAATAAAGTTATTTGGAAGCTTCTTCTAAAAAGCTTTATCAGTTTTTTTGTACCTTATGTCAGTTTTTTTGAAGCATTTAGAAAGCACTTTGTACATTTCTGAACTGATTCTTATGTCACATGAAAAACATTCTGCCCAATACAGTTGCATCAATTAGGGATTAGAACATTTCGAAATCCCAATAAAATTATTTATCCTCACAGGGTTTTCAAAAATAAATAGCAATAAATTCATGTTATTATCAAAAATACTAAAGGCTGTATGTTACATTGTTCAAGAGAATACAGTTGCACCTGGTCAATAGACATGACTACTCATCAATTACAATGTCCCCAATGGTTAAAGTGGTAGCTTTGTCCTTATGCTGTAAAGATGTCCAATTACTGTGGGGATTGGAAACATGAAGAGTTTTCTGGCCCTATACTGTTAGAACCCAAGACAACCCTGTTTTTGCATCTCAATTTCCAAAGTAACTCTAAAGTAGTTCTCTGGTTCCCAATCAAAATCGCATACATAACCAATTCAGTCCAGTTTTATGCAACTGGTGCTCCCTAATTCATCACTCACTTATACTCAATTCACATCATGGAAACATGTATTAAAGTAGAAATACATGTATACAAAAAAAATCAGAGGCATAGTGTGTAATGCGGTTTATATTAATTTTGAAAATGAGGCTTTTTGTTCAATCCTAACATTCATCCTTCCCCACTTAGCCCACCTGAGTATCCACTGTAATTTCTTCAACCCATGGTTTCTTCTATTAATGTTCTTATCTGTTTACACTCTCTCTTTCCTACAGAAAGCGAACTCCAGACTACTGAGTTATTCGGTGCAAGACTTTTGCTTGAATGTAGCAAAGAGCCAGAATCACAACCATAAGTGCAAAGGTTGAGGGAAACAAGGTATTATTGGGTCCACTGGCAGCTATGTAATTAGCCATGACCATAACTGAAGTGGAAGGTAAATAATCTCCAGTACTGAAAATTCAATAAAATACTAAACAACCTGATAAATGTGTGAAGTATAGGTTAACATCTGTGTACTTGATAGATCTTGAACATGTTTGAAATGCAAAATTATTCAAGTTTAAATATTTAGAATGTTATCTCAAGCAATGGCTTTATTTCACCAAATCAAATTCCTCACATTATAAATGCACTTTTTTTTTTTACATACCATCAGTTCGATTAGCATTATACAACACTTTTTTTCGCTTCTTCTTATTTTTCTTAGCACACCAAAGTTTACCTAAAACATAACAGCGTTACTCAATCATGCACATTTGAAATAAATTTCAAAGTCAACTTTTAACCAAATGACAGAACATTGTCAGAGGTTAGAAAGTGCAAGGTAAGAAATAAAATTAGTTGTTTTCATCAAAACAGGGAGGAATCTAAATGTGGTGAAAACTGCATGACATCTTTGATCCTAGAACAAACAGCAAAGGAGACCAGCCGTTGCTCATCGTTGGTTCAATTCTTTGACCCTTTCCACAAATAAGGTAGCAAATGTTTTACGTCAAGGAGTTAATCACTCAGAAAATTATAATTGCACATGCTGTTACCCTACCTGCTACTGCTTTCCAGATCACAAATCGCAACATTAAAATATTCCAAACTCTTCTCTGTAAACTCAACTTATCTTAGTTTTCTTCCTGCATTCTAACTTTCACCAAGTCTCTCATCCATCATCACACTACACGTTCTAATGCAACCTCGTGTGGTGTGGTGTGGTGTGCTGTCAAATTTTGTTTGGCAATGCAGCCAAGAAGTGGCTGGGATGTTTGTCACGTTCATGGTAGGAAATGCAAATTATTTTGTCAATTAATGCAAATTCATATCCTTCAGTTATAGCCATAATTTTCCAGGGAGATTGGACAAATGAATCTCTGGATATTTAAGGCGGAGATTGACATATTTTTGATTAGTAAGGGTGTCATGGGGAGAAGGCAGGAGAATGGGGTTGAGAGAAGATAATTCAGCCATGATAGACAATAGACAATAGGTGCAGGAGTAGGCCATTCGGCCCTTCGAGCCAGCACCGCCATTCAATGTGATCATGGCTGATCATTCATAATCAGTACCCCGTTCCTGCCTTCTCCCCACACCCCCTGACTCCGCTATCCTTAAGAGCTCTATCTAGCTTTCTCTTGAAAGCATTCAGAGAATTGGCCTCCACTGCCTTCTGAGGCAGAGAATTCCACAGATTTACAACTCTCTGACTGAAAAAGGTTTTCCTCATCTCCGTTCCAAATGGCCTACACCTTATTCTTAAACTGTGGCCCCTGGTTCTGGACTCCCCCAACATTGGGAACATGTTTCCGGCCTCTAATGTGTCCAATCCCTTAATAATCTTATGGTTCAATAAGATCCCCTCTCATCCTAAATTCCAGCGTGTTCAAGCCTTAGTCGCTCCAGTCTTTCAACATACGACAGTCCCGCCATTCCGGGAATTAACCTAGTGAACCTACGCTGCACGCCCTCAATAGCAAGAATATCCTTCCTCAAATTTGGAGACCAAAACTGCACACAGTACTCCAGGTGCGGTCTCACTAGGGCCCTGTACAACTGCAGAAGGACCTCTTTGCTCTTATACTCAACTCCTCTTGTCATAAAGGCCAACATGCCATTAGCTTTCTTCACTGCCTGCTGCACCAGCATGTTAACTTTAAGTGACTGATGAACAAGGACACCCAGATCTCTTTGTACTTCCCCATTTCCTAACTTGACACCATTCAGATAATAATTGGCCTTCCTGTTCTTTCCACCAAAGTGGATAACCTCACATTTATCCACATTAAACTGCATCTGCCATGCATCGACCCACTCACACAACCTGTCCAAGTCACCCTGCATCCTCATAGCATCCTCCTCACAGTTCACACTGCCACCCAGCTTTGTGTCATCCGCAAATTTGCTAATGTTACTTTTAATCCCTTCATCTAAGTCATATGGCAAAGTTGAATGGCAGAGTTGACTTGATGGGCCGAGTAGCCTAATTCTGCTCCTATAACCTATGAATACTATAACTACAAGAAGAGCATCACGATTTCCATTAGCTTTTGCTGCTAATGCAACAATAGCAATGATTTTAGTTCAGCATTTTGTCGTTGACTATTTGAATCCACCAAGATTTTATTGCTTTTGGAATGCCTTCATAATCTTGTCACTCCTTTGATCTATATATAATAATTACATTGTGATATTAATTCTATATGATAATGGTATTACAACATATGATATCCAAAGAGATACGTTCTAATGTACTCTATTCTGATTTGGATAATATTTTCCAAAATATGGTTTCTCTATGAACTCAATGTAAAATATCACCTTGAATCTCCAGGCTTAATAGCAGTAATTACTTTCATGAAAACAAATGAAAAATTGCAGTACACTACCCAATATTCACTTCAGGGCAAGAAAGGATCTATATATTCAAGATGATTTCAAACAGTCGAGCTGTTTTTAATGCTTCAGAAATGCTCCAATGTACCATTGATGTCTAAGCTGTAATTAGCGAAGTGCACAAAATAAAGACTTGTGGACTGACAAGATTATGAAAGCATTACAAAAACAATGTTGTTATAGATATACACACACAAAATATAAATGAGCAGGATTCCACTAATCCTATAGGTGGTAAATGAACTGGCCATAACAATTATACTGCAGCAAGGGTATCAGATCTGTGGTAATTTAATAAGGATAATCAGTTTAATTGTGAAAAATAATTAAATTGGAGGCTAATGAACTGGGAGTTATTTTGAATCATTCAACTCCAAACTATAACCTGAGAGGAAGAACAAAATAAAATAAATAAACGAGGAGAAACAAGTTAAAGAAATCTTTCCTGTTTGCAACATTGTGCTTTATCATAAAAACAATAGCTGATTGGATTTCATGTGATATCTCATTTTTTTTCATAACACTGGCATGGCACATTGCTATTTGAATGCGTTTGGGCGATTGTGACATTCACTTTAGGTCAGTCATAGAAAGTGACTATTCGGTGTCAGAGTATTTCATTCCAATGTCATGGGAAAAGATCTCCAGGTAGCAGAATGTAGTTGTTGCGAGATATTGCCTCTTCCTGCTCCCAATTACTGCCTACAATCAGGTTTTAAAAAGAAACTGCTCATAGATGTCACTTTCAATCTCAAATATGAATATATAACCTTCAATGTGAAAATCCAATTTTGGCTTGAAATTACTTAAATTTGAATTTATATTTCCATACCTGATTTTTCAGGCTCCTTGTCTTCTTCTATTGTTTGTTTCATGGCCTCTCTTTGTTGCTGGAAGCTCTTCCCTGTTTTCATGAAGGAAATAGATTTACAGAAAATGCACAGAAAATAATTCATACTTTAAAATTATCATTTATTAGAAAAGTTTATTTACTTGTCCAATCCAAAAAAGTAAATTTATCACGTATTTTTTAACCAAGCATGTTAAAAGGCAAGCTTTTCTCTGCAGGTTATTTAAAGGAGACCACAAAAATCCAACATAATAAAGCCGGCAACTCAAAAGAATCGATTTAAACATCATCTTTGTTGCTTTAAATTGGTGAAGGAGGGGTAGTAAATAATTTCATCTTGCATTGCACTCAAGCTGTGCAAAAAGGAATCCAGGTCTGTTGATCCCACAATAAGGGTGTTAAAGAAAATATAGTCAATTGACCAAGGGCAAAATTCAGCTGCAATGTAAAGAAGATTGCCGACTCGATTTCTTGTTAAATTTCTAGTTGGAATCTAGATTATATGGTATGAAATAGTATGAAATGTCCTCAAATCTTGGTAAGCTTTACAAAAAGTTTGGCACCAATGCATACACCCATCAATAAATAAATTAGTCCAGTGATATATCATTAAAATGAAGGAATGATGACACTTATGCCATGATAAAATAATATCAACAAACTTGAAGGCCAAATGCAATACTGTTCTCAAAATTAGGAACAATCTGAGACATTTATGTGAAGCAAATTTTTCTCTTTACCATCAAGAAAGGCAAAGTGTACTTTTTCAACAGATGAGAAATGATATTCTGTGGGGGTCCTACCTGGAACAAGCCCAGCTAATGGCTGATTGTCTTCATCTCCATCTCTATAAGCCTGCCACCAGTTGGGGTCTTCTTGACTTATTACATGAAGTATGTCTCCTTTTTGGAAAGATAGACCCAATTCACGACAGGGAATGTATGGATCATCCGAGGGGTCATAATCAAAGTGGGCTTTTACATGCACCTAAAAAACAAAAATGGTTTCATATATAATCAACATTTAGAGTCATAGAATCATACAGCACAAAAAAAGGTCCTTTGGGCCAACTCATCCATGCTGACCAAGATCCCTCATCTCTCATTTACCAGTTTGGCTCACATCCCTTTAAACCTTTCAACTCCATGCACTTGTCCAAATGTCTGATAAATGTTATTGTACCTGCCTCAACTACTTCCTGCGACAGCTAGTTCTATATCTCCACTACAGTCTGTGTAAAAAAAGTTGCTCCTCAGGTTCACATTAAATATTTCCCCACCTTAAACCTATGCCTTCAAGTTCTTGATTCGCCTACCCTGGGGAAAAAGACCCTGCATTCCCCTATCTATTTCCCTCTTGATTTTACACACATCTAAAAGATCACTCCTCAGCCTCCTGCTGGGAGTAAAGCTAGAAGTCCTGCTGGGATGTTAGCTAGTCAAGAGTATTTAATTGTCATATATACCAAGAACTGATCAATGAAGTTCTTACTTGCAGCAGCTTAACATGCCTATAAACACAATACTGGGTGGTATGGGACTTTTCACGCAAGCTGCCTTTTTGAGACAGTACCTCAGATAGATCCCTTCAATAATGGGGAAGACTTCCGGAGTTTTGTGTGGATCCTTATCAAAGGCCTTGCTGAAATGATCTCTCACACACAAACCAGGCTAACTATCCCCAATCAACCAGTTTTTCCAAAGGATTATACATCTTACTCCTCAGAATCCTCTCCAATAACTTTCTCACCACAGATGTTAGGCTTACTGGTCAAAAGTTCCCAGGTTTTTCTTTGAAGCCTTTCTTAAATAGAGGCACAACATTAGCCACCATCTAGTCTTCTGGCACCTCACCCACATTTGACAGGAATTCACATATCTCAGCCAGGTCTCCTGCAATTTCTTCTCTGAATTCCCATTTCGTAGTCTTCATTGCTTTTAAGATTTAGAAAAAATTCTGCCAACATCGCCATGCACCCATACCAGGGAGCCTGAGATCCAAGTCGTACTGTTTGATCAATATTTTTGTAATGTCACACTAAAGCATTTCCCAGGGCCTGATAAAAACGATTCAGCAGGAACCCAGGTATGTAGACCAGTTCCTTGACATATAGCAAATTTTACCAATCACCTCCCGATTAAAATTCGCCTGACAGCAATCTTCTACCAAACAGGAAACAGAATAACATGCCCAAAGTCTAGTTAACAAAGTTTAATACAATAACTTTTTTTATTGCAAATATATTCACTGCAGTTAACCTTTGCTCTTCTAATATACTGGCTGACAGATTACACAAACTTGCAGTTTTGAAACCTGTACGGTGAATCATTGACCAAGAAGAAAAACAAGCCTTCCCCCATTTTGTCATCTTGTCTCAATAACTTTCCTACCCCACCACCACAAAGATGGATAAAAAAAACATTTTGCCGTACATCCACAAATCACAAATGTGCACTTTTCAATTGGTTCAACTATTTTAAAAGTTAACAGATTCAGCTGAACTATTAGGACTACCACCAGTTTGCTAAAAGAATAAGATACATTCAAATACAAGTTAAAAAAATAATTCAGATCAGTAATGGTTGGGTTCTTCTGAGTCAGTTTATTTAAATCTCACTTACCACCATTTCCTTGGCAGGAGGAATCTTGGTCTGCTGACTGGGAATCAGCACAAAGGTCAGCGTACCATGCATCTCAGCCTACGTACAAAGAAAATGTTGGTTGATTTTATATAGAGGTGACCATGGACTCAAAGATCACATATGCACTTGCAGAGTTTCAAGGTTCAAAAGAACATAGTTTTAAAATGACAAATAGAAATCACATACCAACAAGTCGAACACCTCATTAACATCTTTTCCACGAATCTCAATTCCATTTATTTCAAGAACTTCATCTCCTTCATGCAGTACACCACTCTTCTCTGCAGCTCCACCCTTGACTATTCGACTAATAATCACAGATTCAACATCATTACGTACCGTGGCTCCCTTAAAAAGGAACACAAAACAGCACGTTATTCAAGTTGAAGGTCAACTAGACAGGTTAAATGCAGAGATTCTGGCTGAATCAACTGACGCCATGAACTTATCAAGGAGGGCAATAAAAAGACCCATGGTGCTTATCCTTGTGAGAAGCAAGAAAAAAGATTAATTCACAATTCTTTGTCCCTAGCGATCCCCTTGTCAATGTCATAGATAAATCTCCCACTCAGAAGAATGTGCTTAACAATTATACCCTACATCACATTACTAATAACCATGTACCTGAATTTATTAACCGGTTTTATTAACCGTTTTTTATTAACCGGTTTCTAACATCACGAATCACTGGTGGAACAAACAACCAGCATTGTTTGAACTGGCCTCGAGCTTGCAGCACCTTCTTGAAGAGAGGAAGGGTTGCAAAAAAAATGTAATGGCAGTTTTTCAGGCAAGATTGTAAGTGTAAAAGTTTTGAAAAGGGCCACTAGATGGCGTTAGCATGCTGTATTGAAATGAAGGATATGCCAGATGAAATGCATGAGAAATAAAGAGTGAAGACATAAATATGTTAAAAGAGATCAATAGAATACTTTCCATTGACTCTTGCTGAATGCAGTAATGAGCAAGGTTACAACATGAAAGTGTCATTGACATCTTTTCAGAAGAAATAGATAAAGCAAATAAATGCTAAGCTTACAACTTTAAGCAAAAAGCAAACTGTGGGTCCAGCTCAGCAGGTCAGGCATCAATTGTGGAGGAAAATGGACAGATGACTTTCAGGTTGGGAAGTCTGAAGAAAAGGTCCTGACCTGAAATCTTCTTCTTCTTAAGCCCTTTGCTCCTCTAGGGAGCATAGGCCATTGACAAATGTCCTCCACCTCACTCGGTTGTTGGCGGTTCTTTCGAGATCTCCCCATTTGAGCCCACTCCCAGACATTTCTGCCTGGACACCTCTTCTCCAGCTGTTCCTGGGGCGACCTCTTTTCCTTTTTTCTTGGGGGTTCCATTTCAGGGCTTGCCAGGTGATGTTTGTGGCAGGTTTTCTGAGGATGTGTATAATGGACTGCCCACTGGCCAATTTGATTTCCCCTGACTGTGTCCATCTTGTTTCTGCCAAGCCCAGGACTGAGAGATTGTAGCGCACCATTTTGTTGGCAACAGTGGCAGCCTTGCCAGCCTGGAACATGGTTCAGATGTTCCATGCCCCCACAAGGATGGATTTCTTTGGCGTCAGAAGGTGTGTCAGCTTCCCAGTGCTCTTGCGGGTTTGGCTGGGAAGCGTTATGTTCCATGTCGCTGGGGCACCTTCTTCAACCAAGTGTGTAATTTGGATTTCATTCGTCAAAGTTTCTGTAACTCACACTTTTTTCCAGGGTGGGGTAGTTAACCCCACGCCCAACCCTCAATTTGGAGGACCAGGGACTGCTTCGTCTGCCTCCTAACCCATGACCTGTCCGGTTTGGTTGAACCTGCCAGGGATATAAAACCCCATCCGGCATAGCTCACAGGATCACTGGAGTACGCAAGCCTCTCCACCACGTCAAGGTTGCAGTCCAGGAGAAGCCTGACCTGAAATGTCAATTGTCTATTTCCTTCCACAGATGCTGCCTGACCCACTGAGTTCCCAAAGCAGCTCGTATTTCGTTTGAGATTATAGCATCACGATTAGCTCAAGATTATGGCTTTATCTTGCACTAAATGTTATTCACATCATCCCCTCTATCATGTATATGTACACTGTGGATGGCTCGAATGTAATCATGTATTGATTTCTACTGATTGGTTAACACGCAACAAAAGCTTTTCACTGTGCCTCGCCTCGGTACATGTGACAATAAACTAAACATCTGCAGTTGCCCGTGACAACATTTTTAAGCAATTGAGTAACAGGGATTAAACCTTCTCTTCTGCCAGATTTGTGAATCGAATATAAATCGTTCAATATTCACTAATATACTTTAGTATATGAATGTAGTTATTTCCCATCAACTTAATTCAATTTGAAGACAAACTTGAGTTTGCAGAATCAAGCTCACTGGAGAAACGACAAACCCTCAGCAATGGACATCTAAACTGATAGGTCCAGATCTGCAGTAATTCAACACTTAAATCTGTGCACTTAAATAGGGAAATGGCTTTAAAATAAGACCTTACAAAAACTGTTATTCCAAATTGGTTTTAGCCAATGTATTTTTGAAACATCATCTCCATTGTGTCAATTCGCACACAGGAAGCTTTCATTAACAGCACTGTGGCAATGACTAGATTTTATATTTTTATAATGCTGAATGGAGAATGAATACTGATAACTTTAATTTGCTCACTCTTTGAAATACTACCTTAGGATTTTTTTTTAATGTCCACCTTAACAGGCAGGCAGTCTCAAAATAATACCTCATCCAAGGATGGGATGCCTATCAATGTGGTACCCCTAGTTTACTGCAATGGATGGTGAGCATAATAAACTGGCTGTAGGCCAAAGGATTCTTGGGTCATGTAAACATGTACATCAGGAAAACGAAGGAAGGAAATGTTGCTCTCCCTTCTTTATATTGCTGCTCTTAATATATGAAACGGAACTGTTACGAACAAAAATGATAAATGTTATAAATGTTGTAACAATAGTAAAAGCACTTAACAAAAGATAGCTTGCAGCAGATTAGATGCAATTTTATCAAGGTTTCACCAGCCTACCTCTACCTACACCACCAACTTTTAACATAGTCTCTTAGTTTTCACCAAATTACAGTTCTGTAGTAATTAACCCCGAATCTCTTTCCACGGATGTTTGTTGACCCAAGTATTTCCAGCATGTTCTGCCTTGACTACGAATTAAAGTGAGCAAGTGCAAGATATATACTGAAGAAATGAAATGAAGTGATTGATTGATTTACTTCAAGTAGGATTTGCAATTAAATTGCCTGCAAAATTACAATGAGATTAATGTACTGAAAGTTAAATCGTCATTGTAAATTGTTCTGTACAAATACTTTCAAACTTTGTTTTTAATCCAAAACTATTTAGACAATTCTTGTTAGGCTCTTTATCCTTGCATAGTTTCCAAACTGATAGTATTTCCGATATTTTGAAATGAAAAGTTCCAGAAAAAAATCTCAAATAAAATGTTCTATCTTTTTGAATATTCTCCCCCGAATATTAGGTCGCCTGACCTAGATAGGTAGATAGAGCTCTTAAGGATAGCGGAGTCAGGGGGGTATGGGGAGAAGGCAGGTACGGGCTACTGATTGGGAATGATCAGCCATGATCACATTGAATGGCGGTGCTGGCTCGAAGGGCCGAATGGCCACCTCCTGCACCTATTGTGTATTGTTTGACTACTTTATGTTCTGTAATATTCCATATCAGTTGAAAAATTGGTCTATAAACCTTGCACATGGAAAGCATGGAAAGCATATAATAATTTAAATATTCACTGGTTCATAAGTTCATAAGTCACAGGAACAGAATTAGGCCATTCGGCCCATCAAGTCTACTCCACCATTTGATCATGACTGATCTATATTTCCCTCTCAACCCCATTCTCCTATCCTCCCCATAACCTCTGACACCCATACTAATCAAGAACCTATCAATCTCCTCCTTCAAAATATCCATTGACGGCCTCCACAGCCTTCTGTGGCAATGAATTTCAGATTCACCACCCTCTGACTAAAGAAATTCTTCCTCATCTCCTTACTAAAGATATGTCCTTTTATTCTGAGGCTATGGCCTCAGATCCTAGACTCTCCCACTAGTGGAAACATCCTCTCCACATCCACTCTATCTATGCCTTTCACTATTTGGTAAGCTTCAACGAGGCCCCTCCTCATCCTTCTGAAGTCCAGGGTAGCGTTTCTCAACCTTTTTAACCTTGTGGAACCCTTGAAATCATTTTCATGCCTCAGGGAACCTCTATATAAAAAAATATTATATATCTTTATTAATGTTTGCTTTATATTGGTTCTAGTCCTGGGGAAAATAAACCCACATATGACCACTAATTGCAGTAATTTAGAGTATAATGTCACCTTGCTTATTGAAGTACATATTAAAGTACTTGAAGTACATATTAAAGTACTTGAAGTAAATTCGCACATTAATTGATAATCAGCCCAAAAAGGTGGTAATTGGCTTTTCTGCTATGTTTTATATTTATCCCCGTCTTAATTAATCAATATAGTTATATAATCTTGCACTTGAATTTAATATTTACTCACAGTTCCACCACTGATTTTCTGGCACTCTTGGTTCCAGAGCTTTGCTGGTTTATCCATTTTACCGGACCAAAGGAGGTCACGGCCTCCAAGAGGGGTACAACGGTACCGGAAAGGTCCACCTAGGCTTCTGGAGGGGGGGCCGAGATACCGGCCTGCAAAGCCAGCCAAGGAAATCGGCTATGGGGATAGATGTGTTGGCTCCAGCTGGGCTGGAGTTCCAAGCCCCGGCCGCAGGTTGCAAACTCAACCCACCGATCGGCCGTGGAAGTCCCAATGAGGTTGAGATTGGCTGTCTTGCCCAGCCTATGTGCCACATTTTCGGGGAGACTTCCAGGGCGGATGGGGGATTTAAAGTGGGTTCTCGTAATTATGTCTGGATTTTTCTCTGAACACCTAGCGACCACTAGCGGAACCCTAGCGTTCCAGGGAACCCCGGTTGAGAAACGTTGGTCCAGGGAGTACAGGCCCCGTGCCGTTAAATGCTCATCATATGTTAACCCAATCATCCTTGGGATCCTTGTCGTAAACCTCCTCTGGACCCTCTCCAACGCTAGCACATCCTTCCTCAGATATGGGGCCCAAAACTGCTCACAATACTACAAATGCAGTCTGACAATGCCATATAAAGCCTCAGAATTATATCCTTGTTTTTATATTCCAGTCCTCTCAAAATAAATGTTAGCATTACATTTGCCTTCCTTACAATTGATTCAACTTGCAAATTAACTTTTTGGGAATCCTGCACCAGCACTCCCGAGTCCCTTTGCACCTCCGATTTCTGAATTCTCTCCCCATTTAAAAAAGAGTCTATGCCTTTAACCCTACTACCAAAATGTATGACTTCACACTTTGTCACTCTGTATTCCATTTGCCACTTCTTTGCCCTCTCTCCCAACCTGTCCAAGTCCTTCTACTGAGTCCCTGCTTTCTCTACACTAACTGCCTCTCCACCTATCTTTGTATCATCTGCAAACTTGGCCACAAAGCCTTCAATTCCCTCAGCCAAATCATTGATATACAAATTGAAGAGTAGCGGCCCCAGGACCGACACCTGCGGAACACCACTAGTCACAGGCAGCCAACTTGCTATCTTGCTAAATGACCCTCAAAATGGCGGCACTGCCCTAGCAGCTGCCGCTCACCTGCGGTCCATTTGTCTTTGTGTTTTTGTTGTTTTTTTTGGTCTTAATTGTAGTTGTGATGTGGTGTTTTTGTGTTTGTGTACTATGTGTGTATGTGGGGGGGAGGGGGAAACTAACACTGTAAATAGATGTCCCTTCAGAACGGAGACCCGACCTTTGTTTTCTGGGCCGTGTCTCCGTTCCTGCTGCGGCCTACCATCGGCCCAACTCCTGGAGCTGTCGGCCTCCGGGGCTCTGGTTCGCGGAGCCCGCGGATCGGACTTACCACCACCGGAGCCGGCCGTCTTCGGAGGCTGCGGGAGCGGCTGCGGCTGCGACTCGCCTTAGGCTCGGGCCGCGTGGATGCCGACATCGGGAGCTCCAGCAGCGGCAGCGTGATCGCCCGCCCCGGATCGCTTGGGGCGCGGACATTTCACCGTCCGGCGCGGCCTAAGATAGGCCGCGGGATATTTCTCTGCTGGGCGGGGGCTTCAATGTCGGGAGCCACGACCGCCCCGACATGCAGCAACAGCGGCAGCAGCAGCGTGTTCGCCCGCCCCGGATCGGACTTATCATCGGCGGAGCCGGCCGTCTTCGGAGGCTGCGGGAGCGGCTGCGACGCGACGCGCCTTGGGCTTGGCCCGCTGTGGACCGTCCGGTGCGGCCTGCAACCACAACAACCTGACTGCGGGCGAGGACAGCAGGAGAAGGGAAAGACATTGTGGCCTTCCATCACAGTGAGGAGAGAGAGGACTGGAGGAGACTCACTGTGATGGATGTTTCTTTGATGGATGTTTCTTTTTTTGTGTGTTTTTGGGGTTGGGTGGTTTGAGTGCCTGTTTGATGCTTTTATTGTTGGACTGTGTTTTTGGGGGTTTTGGGGTGTGTGATTTGAATGCCTATTTAATGCTTTTATTGTTGGACTGTGTTTTGGGGGGTTTTTGGGGTTGGGTAATTTGGGTGCCTGTTTAGTGCTTTTATTGTTGGACTGTGGGTGATTGAATTAACATTTTGTTCAAGATGGCCGCGCCGTTGTGTTTGGCTGCCTGCCACTATGTTTCTTTTTTTTTTCCTAGTCAGATGTGCAGCACTTTGGTCAACGTGGGTTGTTTTTAAATGTGCTATACAAATAAATTGACTTGACTTGACTTGACTTGCTATCCATGCTAGGAATATGCTTGGAATATCCAAATATTCACTGGTGAGCATCTATTGCTGCCCCAAATCCCCTTGGACGGGTGGTCACCACCTTTTTTTGACTGCTTTCGTCCTCTTGTGAACTCCCAGTGCTGTGAAGTGGACACTTCCAGGATTTGGCATTGACTGCAGCAAACAAAGCTCCGATACCCACCCCACGCTGGTTCTGTCCCATACGTCTTGGATGCTGAAGTCAGATTTGCTGTCTAACATTACAGTCTAAACATATGGGTGAAAATAAACCAGAGCAAAAAAGAGACTACAGACTTTGGTTATTGAGTAGACCTACTACTCGTGGTAAAAAGCTGTTTTTATGCCTGGCTGTGGCTGCTTTGACAGTCTGGAGTCGCCTTCCAGAGAGAAGTGCTTCAAAGAGTTTGTGGCCAGGGTGAGAGCGGTCAGAGATGATCTTGCCCGCTCGCTTCCTGGCCCTTGCAGTGTACAGTTCGTCAATGGGGGGGAAGGTTGCAGTCAGCAACCTTCTCAGCTGATCGAACGATCCGTTGTAGCCTCTGGATGTCGTGCTTGGTGGCTGAGCCAAACCAGACCATGATGAAGAAGGTGAGAACGGACTCAATGATAGCAGTATAGAATTGGACCATCATTGCCTGTGGCAGAAGTCAACTGTTTTCGCTTTTTCTTTATTTTCTTCATTTAGCACACATTGTCTAGATGTTCAGGCCTGCGCAGTTCCAAGTTGTCTGGAGATTTATGAATGCAATACAGGATTGGGTAAATTAAATGCTACATAATACTATAAAATTGGTGTCACTTAATGTAAATGGGATGAATAGTCCAGTTAAAATGAGCAAGGTCCTGGCTAAACTGAAAAAAGAAAAGGCTCAAGTACTATTTTTACAAGAAACCCACCTGCCTCAACAAGAACATGAGAAATTAAAATGCTTTGGTTTTAGAAATGTATTTTATAGTTCCTACAAAACTAGCCAAAAGAGGGGAGTGGCTATCCTTATCACAAATGCAGTCCAATTTGAATGCCATAAAGAAGTCAGGGACAAAGAGGGAAGGTATGTATTAGTTAAAGGAAAGCTGGAAAACAAAGTGGTGACACTGATCAATGTATATACCCCCCCAAGAGAGTACCAAATGTTTTTTCAAAACTCTGTTTGACATTATTGCCTTAGAGACTGAACCTATTTTGATATGTGGAGGGGGCTTCAATGTGGTCATGAATCACAATTTGGATATGACAAGCCTCAAGAAAAACAAGGTGCATCTGACCAAGTTTATTAACACATCAGTGCAGGAAATGGGCCTAATTGTTGGGAGAGAACTTCACCCTTTAGAGAGGGACTATGCACACTATTCAGTGCCTCATTCAGTCCACTCCAGGGTTGATTACTTTTTAATGAATACTTGTGAAAGCCACAGGATCACATAGTGTAAAATCAGGGTGGCAGATGTATCTGATCACAGTGCGATCAGCTTGACAATACATCTGGATAGTAGAAAAAGAAATACTGTATGGAGGTTCAATGTGGGTATTTTGAATAATAAGGCAAATGTGGAACAGATAAGGAAAGAGATTAAAAGGTACCTAGAAGAGATAGATAATGGGGATGTGGACCCTGTAATACTGTGGAATGCTATGAAGGCAGTTATACATGGAAAGCTGAAAGCTGATTGTGATGATGTCAACACATAAAAAGGCCTGGCTAGCCACATTATGGACATAATGTAGAAAATTTGAAAGAACTGGAAAAACCCCATAAAAACATACAGGATCAGTTGGTATTAAAATAGATTAAGGAAATAAGCGGGGGGGGGGGGGGGGGGGGGGGGGGGGGGGGGAGATATAGAAAAAAGGGCAAGATTTGTAAAGCAGACCTATTATGAAGCAGGTCCAAAAGCAACTAGACTCCTGGCCAGACGCATGCATAAACAACAGGCCTCTAATACAATTCATAAAATAAGAGATCCTCAAATCAATCAATTATCACATGTGCCAGATGAGATAGAAAGAATATTTGAGGAGCACTTATAAGTAACTCTATTCCAAACCACCATCAGCTGACGAAAAAACAATGAGAAGTTTTCTTAACTCACTCGACCTGCATTCTATTGGTGAGATACAGAATACCATTACGTCACAATTTATTGTTAAGGAGCTGGAAGCTGCAAACAGTAGACAATAGACAATAGACAATAGGTGCAGGAGTAGGCCATTCAGCCCTTCGAGCCAGCACCGCCATTCAATGCGATCATGGCTGATCACTCTCAATCAGTACCCCGTAGACTTAAGGCTAGTAAATCACCAGGCAGCGATGGGTTTCCACCAGAATGGTACAAGGCCTTTAAGAAGTAGCCAACACCTCTGCTCCTGTCTTACTTTAACTGGACCCTTAAAGAGGGCTGGGCTCCCCATCATGGAAGGAAGCAATTATTACCATTTTACCCAAGGAAGGCAAAGAAAAGAGCAAAGTAAAAATTTCAGGCCAATCTCAATTTTAAATGTAGACTACAAGCTATTTACCCCAATCATTTGCAAAAGACTAGAGACTTTTGCACCATATCTGATTAATGAAGACCAAACTGGATTTATTAGAGGGCCAGGACAATATTAGAAGAACCTTCCATATTGTGGATAATACTCAAAAAAAGGGTACGAATATGGTCCTGGTTAGTTTGGGTGCAGAAAAAGCATTTGATAGTGTTAATTGGGTATTTTTATATGTACTAAAGAGATTTGGTTTCAATGAAAATGCAATTCGGTGTATTAAAACAATTTATCATGAGCCTACAGCTACGATTAAGGTAAATGGAAACCAGTCTAAAAGGATCCAGTTAGAGAGAGGCTCAAAACAAGGATGCTGTCTTTCTCCTACTCTCTTCATTTTATATACTGAACCCTCAGCACAAGCAATAAGGCAGAGAGAAGAATAGGGGGGAAAGAACATATCATTCATTGTTTTTCTTGAACGACCAGATATGTTTCCCAAATCTAATGAACCTACTTGAAACATATGGACACTACACAGGGTATAAATTGAACATAACAAAAACACAAATTATTTCATTTAATTATTCTCCATCCCAACAAATCAGAGATGCATATAATCTGAAATGGAATTCCAAAACGATGCAGTATCTTGGTATAACCAAAACACTTTCCAACATGTTTGAAACTAATTATAACAAAATTGAAGAAAACATCAAAAAGGATGTTGAAAGGTGGTCTACCCTTCCTTTAGACTTCGGAGCCAGAATAAACGGTTAAAATGAAAATCCTACCTAAGCTACTATATTTATTCCAATCTCTCCCAATTCATGTTCCCCAAGACAAATTCATAGCCTGGGATAAGATGAACTCTAGATTCATTTGGAATAGAAAAAAACCAAGAATAAAACGAACAACACTTCAACTGCCAAAAAGCAAGGGGGGAATGGCTTTAACAAATCTGAGGGAATATTTTTATGCAGCTCAACTCAGACCTCTGGCTTGTTGGTGTAGACCTGATTGAGTCTCGATGGACAGAAATGGAAAGGGAGATACAGGGTTACCAGACCCAGATCTTGGTGGGAGACAAATATCTGAGAGGGGCTTTGAGACATGCTATGGATCCAATAGTAGCATTTACATTAAAAATACAAATTAAAAAGAGGGGTTCATGCATTGAAGTGGTTCGCATATGACTCAAAGTTTAAGCCAGGGGTGTATGGTTCAAGATTCAAAGAATGGGCACAAAAAGGCATAACGGCAAAGTGTACGGTTTCAGAAAATGGTGAGTTTATGAGGCAAAGTATGGTCTCGAAAACAAAGATTTAGATACTTGTAATGAAGAGACTACTTTACAAAAGAGATAAGGCCGGAACTAGATGGAACTTCAAATAATGTGATTGAGGTGATTGTCGATGCACACAAGCAGAAGGGGCCTCGGGTCATCTCTGCTTTCTACCAAGCTCTGGGAAGAAGCAGGGGGGAATCAACACTCTACATAAAAACAAAATGGGAAGCAGAGTTAAAGATTCAAATAACAGAAGAAGAATGGTATTAAATGTGTGACAATGTACATCCACAAACTCACTAGGATAGAGAGAATTCTGCTGGAAGAATTTAACTCGCTTTTTGATAACACCCAAAATAAAAAGCAGGCAACGTTGCACAACAACACTGTTGGAGGCTGTGCGGGAGTATGGAGGCTGACCACTCGCATATTTTCTGAAAATGTGCAAAGATAAGGCCATACTGGGAAAATGTTAATGCAGCGGTTAAAAATATTTTGGGTTATAAAATCCCAAATACCTGCCCTGTGATGTATCTTGGGAACATTAAAGATGTTGTGATGAGAGAAGATATCTACTTGACTAAAGTTCTACTTGCAGCAAGTAAGAAAGCCGTTACCAGACATTGGCTTAATGAAACAGTCCAAAACAGGAACAGTGGCTGGAAATTGTTCAAGACATCTTTGCTATGGAAAAGTTCACATACCTTTTGAGAGTCAAAGAGAATACATTTGAAAATAACTGAATAAATGGATCATTTATTTGAGACACACCAACTAAATGAATGCCTATAGATATTAGAGAATTATATTATATAGAACTAGACTGTTATATTATATTATATAGAACTAGACTGTTCTACAACAAAGACTGTTCTACTTAAGAACACTGAAAAAGTCTGGTCTACCCCAACAGCTGCTGAAGACCTTCTACCGCTGCACCATAGAGAGCATCCTAACGCATGGAATCCCTGTGTGGTACCTCAGCTGCACGGAGGCAGAAAGGAAAGCTCTACAGCGGGTAGTCCATAGAGCTCAGAGGGCCATCGGAACACAGCTACCAGACTTGGAGGGCATCTACAACACACGATGCCTCAGAAAAGCCACCAGCATCCACAAAGACTCTTCACACCCCTGCAACAGTCTGTTCGAACTCCTTCCATCGGGCAGACGATACAAGGCCTTCTATGCCCGCACCTCCAGACTCAGGAACAGCTTCATCCCCAGGGCCATAGCTGCTATGAACCGGTCCTGCTGAGCCGGATGGCCACAACGCATAGATCAACTTGCACTTTACCCTGTCCAAAACTGTTACAACTGTTCGTTTCGTTGGGTTGCTGCTGTCTAAATTACCTAAATTAGTGCATCGTATGGGAGGCGCATTCCCAATCTCGTTGTACCCCTGGGTACAATGACAATAAAGATATATTGTATTGTATTGTATTGTAGATAATATGTTTGTATGATAATTGAAATATTTCCAGACAAATATTTCCAATCATTGAGGTACAATGAGGTTCCAATATTTCCAACCATTTTGTATTTGGTAAGTGTACCTCATTGTTTTATTATAATTTTTAATTTTGTTAAATTATTTTTCTTATTTTATTTATGTTGATCTTATTGTACTGTTCTGTCTATATCTCTGTGAAAACTCAATAAAAACTTAAGTGAGGAAAAAAAAAGAATGTCTTCAAGGAGACTAGGAACACATGGCTTCCTGTTCACCTGATAATCTCTTCCCACAACACAGTATCTGTTTCAGGAGTTAGGGGTTGGGCATGTGAGCCATACAGCCCACCCAGTGCAGCGAACTGAGGGTAACTGGGGATGTACTGAGGATGTTAGTCTAGGGGAGGACACTGATCTTGGTTCACTTGTACCTTTGGTGAATTTAGAGAATTTTCTGAAGACAGTAAAAGTGGAATTTATCCAGTGTCCCAAGATGCCTGCTGTACGCAAAAGGGTGCAGTTTTCTGATTGCACACTTCATCTTAATAATAATAATATATTCCTTTATTCGTCCCACACCGGGGAAATTTACAGTGTTACAGCAGCAAAGTGGATAGCAGAAGAGCAAGAGATCATTCATTATAAATAAAAGATACATAAATTGTCATCAGTTTTCTGTGTGTTCTTAGCTGTTATTGTTGACTCGTCTGCAGGGAGCAGTGCTGGTTGTGCAGTCTCACAGCAGCGGGAAGGAAGGACCTCCTATATCTTCACGCACTTGGGGTGAAAGAGTCTGTTGTACTTCGTGGTCCCGGTATCTGTTATACCTTTGTTATGACTCTGGACGGACCACAAGTACACGTGTTTAAAAGGTTAGAAAGCTGGAGCTTAAATCCAGGCCGTTTTTTCCACGGCCACCAGGAAAAAGAGTGACCACCAAATCACCTCATTCTCTTATATACATGTTACTACACGAGCAAACAAAGTAGTCCTTGTGATACAACAAAGTAGTCCTTGCAATATCACAACAGAGTCTGTCACTGAAGGAGCTACTCAGTGCAATCACAGTGTCCTGCATGGGGTGGAAGTCGTTGTCCAGCAGCAATGTTAGCTTTGCCATCATCCTCCTCTCTCCCACCACCTGCACTGAGTCGAGGGGGCAACCCAGGACAGAGCTAGCCTTCCTGACCAGCTTGTCGAGTCTCTTCCCTTCCGCCGCTGAGATGCTGCTGGTCCAGCAGGCCACTCCATAGAAAATGGTCGATGCAACCACCGGGTCCCCTGCACTCCAAAGGACCTGAGTCTCCTTAGCAGATAAAGTCTGCTCTGGCCCTTTCTGTATAGCGCATCGGTGTTTTCAGTCAAATCCAGTTTATTGTTGAGGTAGACACCCAGGCACTTATAAGAATCCACCCTCTCGATGTCTATTCCCTGGATATTCACCGGTGTCGGGGGGACCTGGCTGCGCCTGCGGAAATCTACCACCATCTCCCTGGTTTTCCCTGCATTGATCCGGAGGCAGTTCCGCTGGCACCAGTCCACAAACTCCTTGATCAGTTCTCTGTACGCCCTGTCCTCGTCGCCCGTGATGAGGCCGACGATGGCAGAGTCGTCAGAGAACTTCTGTAGATAGGAGTCTGCAGAGCTGTGCCTGGAGTCCGCAGTGTACAGGGCGAACAAGAATGGAGCTAGCACTGTTCCCTGCGGAACCCCAGTGCTGCAGACCACCCTGTCCGAGACCATTTCCTTTGTCCTCACATACTGTGGTCGGTTGGTGAGGTAGTCTAGAATCCAGGACGTGAGGTGGTGATCCACTCCTGTGCGCTCCAGCTTGCCCCCCAGAAGCCCCGGCTGGATGGTGTTGAATGCACTGGGGAAATCAAAGAACATGATCCGCACAGTGCTACCCGGCTTCTCCAGGTGTGAAAGAGCTCTGTTCCGTAGGTAGACGATGGCGTCCTCCACCCCGATGCGAGTCTGGTAGGCGAACTGCAGCGGATCCATTGATGGTCTCACCAGGGGGCGGAGATGAGCGAGGACCAGATGCTCCAGTGTCTTCATCAGGTGTGATGTCAGTACCACCGGCCTGTAGTTGTTGAGTTCCTTCGGGTGCTGCGTCTTTGGTACCGGTACCATGCAGGATGTTTTCCACAGCTGTGGAACTCTCCCCAGTTTCAGGCTCAGATTGAAGACATGCTCCACTATTCCGCACAGCTGGTCTGCACAGGACTTGAGGAGCCTCAAGCTGATGCCATCCGGACCAGCCGCTTTCCTCGCATTGATCTTCCTGAGCGCATTTCTCACCTGGTCTGAGGAGGCAGATTGGAGCACAGGGGCTGAGTGCTCAAGAGTGTGAAAGGAGGAGGGGGTGTGGGGGATGGTGTGGGGGGAGGAGGTGGGGGTGGTGGGGTTGGGGCAGAAGAAGCAGAAGGTGACTGTGACCCAAGTCCCAAGACCCAAATCTTCTTTACCAATAAAACAAGATTCTTTTCATCAACTATTTTTGAGATATATTAATGAACTCCATGAAGCAATTTATTTGCTCAAATCAATTGTACTGGTGAAATATATTAAAACGAAACAGCACAAGTCAAGTCATGATTTCGAAGGGTGTGTACCAATATTTCATGTCAGACTGCCCTTCTATTTTTTTAATATAATCAGGTTGAAAACATCAGCGACTCCAAAAATGTCACCACACCTCTTCACAACCACAGTAAAGGTCACATCATGGAAATAATCCACCCAGCTCCTCAAATCCCATGCTAGTTCATTGAATGAGCAATCCCATGAGTTGCACGTTTTGCTGTCAAGGCCATCATCTACACTGACATCCCTCGACATTTTGGCAATTTGTTAAAGCTCTTTTGGCCTAAGAGTAGGAACACTCAGAAACATCCCTCCATACTTAAAAAATGTCATCCTCTTGGGGGTACACACTGCTGAACCAAGAACCTGGTATGTACACTTGATTCCACTGGCCTCCTGCAGTAATGAAAAGGTGATCTCATTGCCAGAAACCTAGTGTGTGCTTGTTACTCCAGAACAATCTCTGGTCTCGTCAAGAGCTGTATCAACAAAGTGGAGAAGTCAGCTTCTTCTGGAGGAGTCAATGAGAGAGCTCATAGAATCCGGTTTTCTGTCCCCATGTGGAGCAGGTGTTGAAAGAATTCTGCAATATGATGGGGGCGGCATAATCCATTTTAATTATGTTTTGATTCCTTGAAATAATTACTGAATTGTTCTGCTTTCACTAGGTCTATTTAAACTTTCAAACAATTTGGTAATTGTCTTAAATGTATACATCTTAAAGACCGCAAAATCCCTTGTTAAACAATGTTTAATATTAAAAATCAGCTTCTGCAGTTATTTCTAGCTGCAATCATCGAAGCAAACAATCATTTAAACATTCAGCAGAAAATCACTTAAATTCTGCTGGCTGTTAAAGCCTGAAATATTAAATGTATTCAAAACAAATAATTCTTGTATCTCACAATATTGATTTGCAGTTTGCTGTTGTCATTCTGGGAATTACAAAGACTGTTAGGTTGGATGTGACAATCTTCAAAGTGCCCACAAGGTATAACCTCAACGACAGAAGCAACTTCAAAATTTCACACAAGGAAAAGTGCAATTTTTAGATTGATGGAATACTTATCCATGCAAATCAAAGAGTACTGTTACCAGAACTTAGTTTTCAAAACTATGATCATATGCTTTCTTGCAAATATTTCAGTTTAGCAAGGTGTTCTGATGATAACATTTAAGGAAAGTTGGTATAAGTAACAAAAACCTTAATTGAAGTAGCTTAATTAACAATTGTTAAGATAATGCAAGGCAAGAATATTTCAACATCATAAGTGTGTGTTATTTCAACTGCCCAAGATTAGCGATAAGCTGAATTACATTTTGAAATGTCATTTAAATGTTTCTTGAACTAATATTTTGTGAAATGATCAAGATTGGCAGAAGTAAAAAATTGATATCAATCTTAACATGCAAATAGTTTGCATTTGAACATAGATTCTGATAGAGTTGAAATTCTAATATTGATATTTTTCTGTGGAGTGAATGGACAGAAACATCACCAGTACATTCCCTTCACAGATGTTGCCAAACCCGCTGAGTTCCTCCAGCATTTTGTGCTTTGCACAAGATTCCAGCCTCTGTAGTTTCTTGGTTATAATTATTTTTAAAAGTACAGTGCAATTTGTTTCCTTGAATATTGTGTGCCCGAGAATAAAGTGCTGCATTCAACTGAGAATACTCAGTTACTGTCGTGCCTCACATCAAGCTGAAGTGAGCAATATTTAATACTCACAAGGGGGATATCACGTGCTTTTTCAATACGAACAATTTTCACAGTTTCTCCACCATACTGTGCTACCCTCTCATAAACATGGTCATCATTTTGCGATTCCAAAAGCATTTCCTGCTGAGCCACTCCATCATGGGCGAGAAGCAGTGCCTGAAACAATCAAATCAAACAAGCTTAAAATCAGCACAGTTCGAACCCACCTCAGTACCATAAATCTGATCCATTTCTTATTTTACTCAGCAGAAATATTATACAATGATTCTTCATCCATCACCCAGTTCAGGTTAAGGGTACTAGTTTAGTCATTTTTTTCTAATGATTGCAGTATTCCCACTGGCCTGATTTTTCTTTACTTAATTTTAGCTTTCAATCAAATCTCGAAAGATTTAAAAGTATTTGCCTACATTAACATTGGACCTGTTGAATGGCATTACACACAATTTATTTTTATCGGAAATGAAATAGGCAAGCAACCCATTTCCAAAAGGCAAATCATAAGAAAACTGTTTTTGAAAAAGACCCAAGGAGAGAACATTTTATTTGCGTACTTTGCATCAAAACATCTCCACAGCGCTATACGTAATCTATTTTAAACATTGCTATATTTCTTTTGCCAACAATTTATACAATTTCTGGGAAGGAAGGGATGGCTACAGCAAACTACTAAGATGTACAAGAGCAAAGATATGCATGAACAAAATGTGAAAGAAATTGAGGAACTGCCAAATGTCATCGTGTTTCATTATCCATTGTTAATTGTTCAGAAAATGATTAAATATGCATTGAAATCATTACTTATTATTGGTTTCCCATCCACCACATTAAATCATGATATTAACAAGTACACCAGGGAGCTAAAATTTCCTCTGCACACTGACTTTCCTATTCACCTAAATATTATTAGTTGCTCTTTTAATATGAAGAAAAATATATTTAATTTAAAGAACATTAAATCACAAGTTTTATTTGCTGAAGTACTTGGCTTTCAAATATTTTCATGACAAATACCTGATAATTCCTAAAACAGTCAACTGCCGAAAAATAAAAACTTAAAATAACAAAGCTATTCCTGCTAATTGAAAAAAAATCAATGTAATATCAAAATTAAATGTTCCCTAATCAGCTTTATTCTATAATATTTTTGAACCAAATTTAGTGATACAAGAAGTAAAAGCAAAAACTAACAAGTACATACATCAAAGAGAGGTGAAGCAAGAAGTGCACGAAGTTCCTGTCCATCCTTCTGGTGACTAATGGTCAAAACCTTTTGGACCTAAAAAGAAAGAAAAAGCAGCGTAGAGTGACTCCAATAGCATCGGTATTGTAATATACTTTTCCTATGTACCCTACATTGGTCTCACATGAACTTGCCGGTAGATTAAGGATGATTCAAAATGCGTGCAGATTAAAAGACACCTTAGTTCTACCAAAAGTAAACTGATCACTGATTTTATTGAAATGTCTGGACTTTAAGATACGAGGTGTCACTGGCACAAATAGCAGTATCAGAAAGATATACGTCTTCAAGCTTGTTCTTCTCTTCAATACAACCATTGATGATTCTAACATCTCAAATTTACAAAGCCAGCCAATCTTCATATCCTCGTTAATCCACGTATTAACATTTCAGGGAATTTTCGTTCAATGAGATCACCTTTCTCTCAATGCATACACACCAATCATATTCTTTCATTCATCAATATCTCAGGAATCATTGCAGTGAATTCATACTGCAGGACTTTGAAGGCAAGTTTATAAAATTAAATATTGCAAATGGTTAATACGTAAAATAAACAAGGTCAGGCGGCATCTTTGGGGGAGAAACATAACTAATTTTTCTGGCCAATGAGGATTAACTGTTCCTCTTTACATATGTGTAGGAAAAAAACTGCAGATGCTGGTTTAAATCGAAGGTAAACACAAAATGCTGGAGTAACTCAGCGGATCAGGCAGCATCTTGGGAGAGAAGGAATGGGCGACCTTTTGGGTCGAGACCCTTCTTCAGACTGATGTCAGCAGAGGGGGCGGGACAAAGATAGGATATAGTAAGAGACAGGAAGACTAGTGGGAGAACTGGGAAGGGGGAAGGGATAGAGAGGGGAAGCAGGGACTACCTGAAGTTAGAGAAGTCAATGTTCATACCGCTGGGGTGTAAACTGCCCACATCGAAATATGAGGTGTTGTTCCTCCAATTTGTGCTGGGCCTCACTCTGACAATGGAGGAGGCCAAGGACAGAAAGGTCAGATTGGGAATGCGAGGGGGAGTTGAAGTGCTGAGCCACCGGGAGATCAGGTTGGTTGAGTCGGACTGAGCGGAGGTGTTCAGCGAAATGATCGCCGAGCCTGCGCTTGGTCTCGCCGATGTAGAGAAGTTGACATCTGGAACAGCAGATACAATAGATGAGGTTGGAAGAGGTGCAGGTGAACCTCTGCCTCACCTGGAAAGACTGTTTGGGTTCTTGGATGGAGTCGAAGGGGTAGATAAAGCGATAGGCATTGCATCTCCTGCGGTTGCAGGAGAAAGTACCTGGGGAGGGGGTGGTTTGGGTGGGAAGGGACGAGTGGATCAGGGAGTTTCGGAGGGAACGGTCTCTGCGGAAAGCAGAAAGGGGTGGAGATGGGAAGATGTGGCCAGTAGTGGGATCCCGTTGGAGGTGGTGGAAATGTTGGAGAATAATTTGTTGTATGCGACGGCTGATGGAGTGGAAGGTGAGGACAAGGGGGACTCTATTCTTGTTGCGAATGGGGGGGGGGGGGGGGGGGGGGGGGAGGGGGAGGGGGAGCAAGAGCAAAGCTGCGGGATATTGAGGAGACCCTAGTGAGAGTCTAATCTATAATGGAAGAGGGGATCCCCGTTGTCCAATCACTCTACACCTCAATCCCCCACCAGGAGGTCTTCAAGCCCTCTGTTTCTTCCTCGACCATAGAACCAGCCAATTTCCATCCACCAATACTCTCCTCTGCCTAGCAGAGCTGGTCCTTACCCTCAACAACTTCTGCTTTGACTCCTCCCACTTCCTCCAAATCCAAGGCATAGCTATGGGCACTCACATGTGCTCTAGCTATGCCTGCCTCTTGTTAGGGTACATCGAACATTCCCTGTTCCAGGCGTACATTGGCCCTATCCCTGAACTCTACCTCCGCTACATTGACGACTGCATTTTTGCTACCTCTTGTACCCATGCAGAACTCACTGACTTCATCAATTTCACCACTAATTTCCATCCTGCTCTTAAATATACTTGGACCATCTCCAACATCTCCCTATCGTTTCTGGATCTCACCATCTCCATCACAGGAGACAGACTAATGACCAACATCTACTACAAACCCACTGACTACCATAGCTATCTTGACTACACTTCTTCCCACCCTGTTTTCTGTAAAAACTCTATCCCCTACTTCGGCCCACCGAGTCCGCTCCAGCTAGCGGTCATCTCATACACGAGCACTATCCTACAGAATATGGACAATTTACAATTTTTAAGAATTGAAGATAAGGCACAATAATGGTAAAGTTAATGCTGGCAACCAAGAACAAATTTCTAACCCATAAAATTCTATAAAGGAATCAATTCTTTGATCAAATTTAACATTTGTCCTACCTCCAGGGATAGCTCCTGTGCATTGGAGCTTAGAGGGTAAGGTGGACTCATCTTGTGCATATGAACTGCTACTGTATTGTGAATGTTGAAGGCATTTTGAAAATCCCGGTTCTGAACCAGCTGCAAAATGAGTGCCACATCATCCTGACTCTGACTGTCAACCAGGTTGTGCTGTATATGTTTTAGAGAAGTCAGCAGGTCTTCTACTTCTGAAATTTAAGAAGACAAAAGCCTTGTCAGTAGATTCATTCACAAAGCATGTCATAACTCTTCTTTGTAGGCAAGGATCAAATAAATTAACAACTGATGGTAAATTGTGACTCAGTGATTAGGTTGATTGATTGAAAGATAAAGCATGGAAACAGACCCTTTGGCCCACCGAATCTACACTGGCCATCAACTGTTCACACGGGTTGCATGTTATCCCACTTTTGCAGCCACTCCCTACACACCAGAGGCAATTTACAGAGGCCAATTAACTTACAAACCTGCACGTCTTTGGCATGTAGGAGGAAACCAGAACATCTAGAGGAAACCCAAGCAATGAAAGGGAGAACCTGCAAACTCCACAGACAGCACCCAAGGTAAAGATTGAACTTGGGTCTCTAAAAATGCCCCAATCCCAATTCTCAGTAAATGAACTGACTGATTCCCAACATGTTATCAACTTGTAAGCAAATTAACCCATAAAATGCTTTAAGAAAAAATTGTGGGAGGAAACCGGAGCACCCAGAGAAAACCCATGTACACAGGGAAGGTACAAATTCTGTACAGACTGCACCCATAGTCAGGAATGAACCTGTAGCACTGTAAAGCAACAACTCTATCGCTGCGCCACTGTGCCATTCTTACCCAAAATTCATATCCAAATACACACTATCCCAATATATCTCACACCTATCCCTGCCATTACCCCACTAACTCCCACTATATTCTACCATTCCTCCACACACTAGGGTCAACTTAGTGGCTAATAAATTTATCAACATATACATTTTTGGATGAGAGAAGAAACCAAAGCACCTGGAAAAAACCCACAGGGAGAACATGCATATTCCACATAGGTGCTACCGAAGGTCAGGATTGAAACAGGGTACACAAGAGACACAAAGAACTGCAGCAGCTGGAATCTTGAGCAAAATATGAAATGCTGAAGAGACTCAACAGGTCAGGCAGAATCTGTGGAGGGAATGAACAGATTAATTCCGACTCGAAACATCGCATGTCCTCTCCTTGCACAGATGCTGGTTGACCTGCTGAGTTCCTCCAGCATTTAGTGTTTTGAAATTGGATTGCTGGATCCATGAGACAACGACTCTACTAGCTGCAGCACTGTGCCAGTAATGTAACACTGTAAACTTAATGCTGGCTAGCTATCATTTGTATCTTCACAAAGGTATGCTGAATTTGAACCCTCTCAATTTTGTGTTGTGGGTGGACCTGACACAAATGACTCAAACACAAGTCCCACAGTGGAAGCTGCATGGTGCTAAGGTGCAACATCTACCAGAACGTTTTATAAAAAATGCTAAAATTTAAACAGTGATATATTACCCAGTACGTGAACTTTCTTCTCAAGAATCAGCATTAATATTTGCATTGCAAAGGCTAGAAATGCAGCACATAATTTATCACAATAAACATATTTCCTACATTCGTAATACTAACTTCACATCTATTTTACCTTGCAAGTCAAGCAATCCTTCATGCAATGAAAGAAATATCATGTATTTTAAACTTTGATATGCTTAACAAACAGGAAAAAAAATCAAATACTGCCCATGAAACAGAAAAATGGTTAAAAGAAAATCATGGATGAAATTAATTTGGCATTCATCAACAATCATTAAAAAAGCAAAGCAAATGGAAAAACGGACACAAACCACAACTTGTTGCCAATTGAATGCCACAAATGCTCATCTTTGACCTATTGATAAGGTTTAAGGATCCACTAGTATTGACATAGTGCCCAAAGCACCCAGGATTCAAAATGGCATGGCTTTGTAATGTGGCAAGCCATGTACATGGGAATGTTATTATGTGCCTTGGCCAGAATAAGCTCTGTTCATGAAACCATGAATCTGGAGGAAAAGGCAGTTAGCTTCCTTAACCAACTGTGAAGCTTGTCGGCAAATGTTTTTGAATGCTCTTCACATTCAGCTTAATTCAAAAATTGAGAATCAATTAAAAAAAATAACATCCTATTTTTTAATTAAAATTTTAAAGAAACAAAGATAAAATCAAAAACACCAAACACCAGTCATCAAAACTGTAAGGTGAGCAAAAAGAAACTAATATTGAAATTATAAACCTATGGTGATTCAGATCATCACGAGAGGTGGGGACAAGAGAACTGAATTCTATTTCAGCACTCAAAGCACAAGTAAGAAAATCATTGTTGTAAAGTATAAAGTCAATTGCTTTACTTTTTATGCATTGGTTTGGTTCAATTTATTCTTGATATTTTAAATGAAAATCAGAGGGGGATGAACAGGAAAACAGGAGTGACAAAAGTTGGGTACCATGTAGGCACTAATATTGACATTGGGATTAATGGATTAAAATCCATTCAGGTTCAACTGGGCTTCTGTACTACATAAAGCAAAGCAGTGCAAATATGAATAGGAAAATTAGCATTTGTGACAAAATTTAATGTTAGTTTACTGTAAATTGTAAGGTTTAAATTTACACATGGTCATTATGATCTTTGTTGTTGCTTTATATGTGTGGTATTAGCAACAATCTAATTTTTACATCAAGAAAGAAGATATATTTGCAACTATTTCAACTTAGAGTACGATACCCGGTGTACCATAATGAATTAACATTTTATATTTGAATTCAGATGTGTTAATCTTAGCTATGTCCTCATTATATCTTGTAAATTGTAATTATGCAAGCACATCCTATGCTCTTCTGTACCAACATAATAATATTTTATTGGCACTACTATGAATTCTACTTAAGAGCTCAGAATGACTTATTCACACAAATTACCCTATTACATACCAAGAATTTTAACCGCATTGCTGGGTCCCTCTAAAATAAAATCCTCTTCCTTATCAAATGTTGGATTATCAATTCCCACTTTAGGTTGAACTTGTGCCAGCTTCTTCAGTTGAATGGAAGAATTGAGGTCGAACTCCTGTTTTTTCCCCTCTTCTTCTCGCCTACGACGCATATCATCCTGTTGCTGGCGAATCCTCTCCAACTGAGCACTTCTGCGTATTGGCATGGTTCGTGAACCCAAATCATCAGGACAATCGACAGCCATTTCTCGGTGTCTTGCTGGCTCATCGCGAGATGAAAGGTCTAAGTTCTTAGCATCACTATCTGATTCATCGGCAATGTGCCCATTCATGTGTGAGGTAGTCATGACTGAAATTTTAGTCCTTCAATTACTAGTTTCTGGAACCTGCACTTGAAATTCGGTTCCTTCTCAGAAGATTCATGTTAATGATGATGGAGGTACTTTCTCACGTGAACTTCACATTCCACTCTAAAACTGAGATTAGCCTGGAGGAAGAAAACTGCTGGTTAGAAAAAGGTTCAATCCACTGGAAAATGTTGTTCAAATCTAAAAGAATCCATTCCTTCAACATTTACTTATCTTCCCACTACTATTCCATGATGTGTACACAAACCCATACTCCTCTAACTGCTCATGGACAAAGCCCTCCCAAACTCTCCAATGGGGCCCTTGCAAGGTAGGTCATAAGGTCAAAGGGCATGACGCATGGAGTCGCTCAAGCGTTCTGGAGGCCAAGCAAGCCTCCGGCATACACTTGTCACACACGCAACACGTATGTGTTGAGTTACTCCAGCATTTTGTCTACCTTCGATTTAAACCATCATCTGCACTTCTTTCCTCCGACGAGAGAGGAGGAGAATGCACCGAGTTAGCAACAGGCTGTGCCCGGGAATTGATTGCAGAGAAGGATGAATGAGGTGACTGAGCATTTGAAGCTGGCTTTGTATCAGTCCAGCAGTGCCACACTGACAACGCTGAACGCTTGTGTAGGGAGGAACTACAGATGCTGGCTTCAACCGAGGATGAGACACAAAAAGCTGGAGTAACTCAGTGGGTCAGGCATTTGAAATGCTGAACACTTACTGTACAGTGAGCCTTCAATGATTTATTGAGTATTTTATCGGCACCGCGTTCATCACATTGGAAACGGCGCCAGTGGAAACGGAGACGCGAGAGAGCAGAGAGCTTAACTTCCACACAAAACTAACAATTATCTCTGCAGTACAAGACGTGGAACATTTTGGCTCCTGTTCAAAATACCTCTGGTTTACACTCCCTCTGGGCTGCCAATGCCCTTCCAAGATAGACACAAAATGCTGGAGTAACTCAGCGGGACAGGCAGCATCTCTGGAGAGAAGGAATGGGTGACTCCTCGGGTCGAGAAGGATCTGAACCCGAAACGTCACCCATTCCCTCTCTCCAGAAATGTCGCCTGCCCTGCCAAGTTACTCCAGCATTTTGTATCTAACGTGTCCTCCACAGTGTCACCTCAAGGGGAAGCGGCTTCCCAACTGAGATCTCTTCTGCACATCTCGCTATTGCTATCACATATATTTCAATGCAAAATAGTTTGCAAAAGAGCACCTATTTCTGAAGGCAATACCATCAACCAACAAGTCATTTTATATGAGAGAGATGTAGATACAAGGAACTGCCAATCCTGGAATATTGCATAGTGCACAAAGTGCTAGAGTAACTCAGTGGGTCAGGTAATATCCCTGGAGGACTAGAGTAACTTTATAAATTCATTATTGCAGCAAAGTCATCAGAACTGGTCAAAGTGTACTCTCCAAATTAAACATGAGTTTATTACAAATTCCTTTCTTTCAGCGACAGCAATTTTTACTCCCCCTCATACATAATGGCATTTTTTTAAAAAAAACTTTTTCTTCTCCCCCAGGTTTTCAGAACAGCTGTAATTACTCATTTAGTCTGGATTAGCATTCTAAAGAACTTGACGTATGTTTCTATAGTAACAATTTTGTCAGGCATCAGGATGCCCTGGCATCATATCAAAAGATACTTACATCACTCTGGGAGAATTTCCACATTTCAGCTTCTTTCTGTCCCACATCAATTTAGGTTTTGCATGGCTGCCTGTACAATATAGAAATATTTTGTTTGAAAACAAGTAATCATCAACATGCACAACCACATTTGCTACTCCAAGCCAAGAAATCAGACAGCTTAAGCTAGATCTTAAGAATCTGTAATATATCATAACCATCATAAACAATAGACTTCTGAATTATCTGATCAATTCACACAAGTTGCTTTAGAGCAATGATTTTCCTGTTATCAGCTGTATGAAACAGTGGCAACATACTCAAAATTATTTTTATTCTGGCTGTTAAGTGGGTGTACAATCGCTTAGAATGTATTATCTGTCTCATATCACCATTTTGCAGTCAGATATGGCCACAAGGGCATATCCATTTTCTCCCCTTCAACCTTCAAAATCATATAATCAGCTCAGTTTTGCTGACAGTACAGAACCCAGCCTGTACATTAAAAGTTTTCTAAAAATCTATTTGCAGTCATGAGACATGACATTTTCAAATATTACAAACAGCATACAAAACCTTTAAAGCAATTTAAAGACCTTTGATAATTTCAGGCCACAAATAGGCCCTGGTTCCATCTTGGAATGGGATCTCAGGATTCACTACTAGAGTCAACTATATGAGACGACCTTGCAAGGAATTCTGTTTCGTGGGATGGCTCCAGCAAATTTTTTTAAACGACCTGATGAATTGCAGGGCAACTAGTTAATACATCAGCATTTCAGCAGGTTCTGCTGTTTAAAGCAGTTATGTTTAGTGATAATAAATTGTCTTCCTCAAATATGAAAAGAAGAATTTACAATTTAAAATTTAAGTTAAGAAAACAGAGGTATTTTCACATAACTAGAGAATTGTCTGAAATGGAAATTATGAAAGCCATTGATTTACTAATTGAATTAGCAAAAATTGATTGACCATTACAGCACACAATTAGCGGTAAAACTCTTTTCTTGGCTCAGAGCACAATTCATACCTTTTGGTCAACAGACCATACTGGAGAACAGGGTTAATGCTTCAGTGTAGTACTGACATTTTTCAGAAGTGATACTAAAATGAGTTACTGAAAACATTCCATTGCACCACTTCAAAGAATAGCACAGGTGGTTTTATAAGTGATTAGCAGCGCCAAATTAATTGACATTACTGCCAAGTGCAAGGCAGTCTATTTTCAAATTATTCTCAATGTGTGTACATCATTGTCATCAATATGACAATAAAATTAACACTTTGTCATTGAAGGGATGGTTTACAGTGCCCTCAATAATGTTTGGGACAAAGACCCATCATTTATTTATTTGCCTCTGTACTCCACAATTTGTGATTTGTAATAGAAAAAAAATTACATGTGGTTAAAGTGCACATTGTCAGATTTTAATAAAGGCCATTTTTATATTTTTTGGTTTCATCATGTAGAAATTACAGCAGTGTTTATACATAGTCCCTCCATTTCAGGACACCATAATGTTTGGGACAGCAACGTCATGTAAATGGAAGTCATGTTTAGTATATAGTTGCATATCCTTTGCATGCAATGACTGCTTGAAGTCTGCGATTCATGGACATCATCAGTTGCTGGGTGTCTTCTCTGGTGATGCTCTGCCAGGCCTGTATTGCAGCCATCTTTAGCTTATGCTTGTTTTGGGGGCTCGTCCCCTTCAGTGTTCTCTTCAGCATATAAAAGGCATGCTCAATTGGGTTCAGATCGGCCGATTGACTTGGTCACTCAAGAATTGACCATTTTTTAGCTTTGAAAAACTCCTTTGTTGTTTTAGCAGTATGTTTGGAATCATTGTAGGAAAAAAACTGCAGATGTTAATTTAAATCGAAGGTAGACACAAAATGCTGGAGTAACTCAGCGGGTCAGGCAGCATCTCGGGCGAGAAGGAATGGGTGACGTTTCGGATCGAGACCCTTCTTCTGAATGGTCTTGACCCAAAACGTCACCCATTCCTTCTCTCTCGAGATGCTGCCTGACCCGCTGAGTTACTCCAGCATTTTGTGTCTACCTCCTGTTTGGAATCATTGTCTTGCTGCAGAATGAACAGCCGGCCAATGAGTTTTGAGGCATTTGTTTGAACTTGAGCAGATAGGATGTGTTTATATACTTCAGAATTCATTATGCTACTACCATCAGCAGTTGTATCATCAATGAAGATAAGTGAGCCAGTTCCTTCAGCAGCCATACATGCCCAGGCCATAACACCTCCACCACCGTGTTTCACAGATGAGGTGGTATGCTTTGGATCTTGGGCAGTTCCTTCTCCTCCATACTTTGCTCTTGCCATCACTTTGATGTAAGTTAATCTTCATCTCATCTGGCCACAATACCTTTTTCCAGAACTGTGGTTGCTCTTTTAAGTACTTCTTGGCAATCCTATTTTTGCAGCTAGCCAGTGGTTTGCATCTTGCAGTGTAGCCTCTGTTCATGGTGTCTTCTGCGGACAGTGGTCATTGACAAATCCACACCTGACTCCTGAAGAGTATTTCTGATCTGTCGGACAGGTGTTTGGGAATTTTTCTTTATTATAGAGAGAATTTTCTGTCATCAGCTGTGGAGGCCTGCCAGTCACTTTGTGATTAGCAAGCTCACCAGTGCTCTCTTTCTTCTTAATGATGTTCCAAACAATTGATTTTGGCAAGCCTAAGGTTTGGCTGATGTCTCTAACAGTTTTATTCTTGTTTCTCAGTCTCATAATGGTTTATTTGACTTTCATTGGCACAACTTTGGTCCTCATATTGATAAACAGTAATAAAAGTTTCCAAAGGTGATGGAAAGACTGGAGGAAAGACGAGGTGCTGAGAGCTCTCTTATACCTGCATTAAGGAGACATTTAAACACACCTGAGCAATTACAAACACCCGTGCAGCCATATGTCCCAAACAGTATGATGTCCTGAAATGGGGGGACTATGTATAAACACAGCTGTAATTTCTACATGGTGAAACTAAAATGTATAAAAATACCCTTTAATAAAATCTGACAATGTGCACTTTAAGCACGTGATTTTTTTCTATTACAAATCTCAAATTGTGGAGTACAGAAGCAAATAAATAAATGGGTCTTTCTCCAAAACATTATGGAGGGCATTGTATTTTGAGGTTGTTATTTGGACAAGCTATTTAAACCAAGACCTTGAACAAAACAACATTCTAAATATGAAGTTTTTATTGGAAACTGGACACTGATCACAAAGGGTTCCAAGCAAGTAAGACAGTAGAATGATTGGTTATATTTAATGCCATTTTCTGAATTTTGTAGCATCAGTATCTGCAACACAGCCAGTACTCAACATGAATTACTGAATAAAACTGACATCAACTTCTGAATGTGCTAATAAGCACTGACTGCTCCACACAGACAACACACAAGACAATCCAGCAAAGTCAACATGACTTCAGAAAAAGGAAATTGTTTGACATATTCGCTAGAATTCTTTGATAATGTATCAAATTGGGTGGATACAGGGAAACCAGAAGATGTAGTGTTTTAGCATTTCCAAGAGGAATTCAAGAAGGTGCCATATAACGTTACTGCATAAGAACGCATAGAGTTGGGGGCTAAGTATTGGTTTGGATATCAATGTGGCCAACTAAAAATAGGCAGGTAATGATAAATGAGTCATTTTCTGATTGGCAATCAATAACTGGTAGGAATGCCACAAGGGACAGACGAGAGGGGGTCTCAATTATGTACAATGACTATGTACATAAAGCAACTTTGGATAGGTTAGGTAGCAAGTTGTAAGGAGCACAAATGGCATTCGAGGGATATAGGTAGGTTCAGTGAGTGAACAAGAAGTTATCAGATATAATAGGGGAAAATGTGGTCATCTAATTTAAAGGGATGAAAAAAAAACAAATTACTCAAATGGTTGAGGCTATAAATTATTGAGGAATATAAAAGGAATCCATGTTGTATGACTCTCTATGACTCTAAAAGGAGAATCTGGCACTCTAATAAAAGAACACAAAAAGATTAGCATGCAAGTACAGTAAGTAATTAGGAAAGCTAATGGATTATTGGCCTCTATTGCATGCAGTTCCAGTTGCTCCATTACAGGAAGAATGCAGTGCCTTTGAAAAGGCTGCAGGAGGTTTAGCAGAATGTTGACTGGATTTTGTGGCATTAGCTACTAGGTTGGACAAATTGGGTTTATTTTCTCTGGAATGCCAGTGGTTGAGAGGAGACCTGATAGAAGTATATAAAATTATGAGAGCTATTGCTAGGGTTGACATTCAGAACCTTTTTCTCATAATTGAGATGTCAAAGACTAGAGGGCAAAGCTTGAGGGTGAGAAGGGAAAAGTTTAAAGAAAATACACACGGCAAGTTTTTTTTACATCGAGGGCAGTGGGTGCTGGAATGAGTTGGCGGGGTAGTGGTGGAGGAAGATAAGATAGTGGTTAGATAGCCACATGGATATGCAGGGAATGGAGAGATATGGATCATGTGCAGTCAGATGAGATTAGTTTATCTTGGCATCAAGGTCAGTGTGGGCTGATGGGGCTGTTCTTGTGCTGTACTTTTCTATGTTCTAAGTATGGAGTATAAAATAGGGAAGTATTGATATGAATTTACAGGGTTTTGGTGAGACCACACCAAGAATACTGTTTATAATTTATTGTCTCCTTTTAAAAAAGGATGTGCTTGCATTCAAGTTAATGCAGCAAAGGTTCATTAAATTGATTCCTGATTAGGAGTTCACATAGGAGGAAAATGCAGCATAGAAGAATGAGAGATCTTCTATAGAAATAAAATCCTGAGAATGACAGGGTGGATGCCAAGAGAAGGTTTCTATGAGCGGAAGTAGCTAGAACTAGTGGACATAGATTTGAATCATTAGGGTGCCCATTTCAGACAGAGAAACATGAAATATTTCTCTCAGAAGGTTGTGAATCTTCAAAATTCTCTACCTCAGAGAGAACATAAGCACTATGTGTGAACAGAATTACTATATATATTCAGTAGAGATTGACCTGCATTTAAATCACAAGCAAACCATGGGGTATGGTGAAAGTGAGAACATGATGTTGATGCCAAGAATGCATCAGCTATCATTATTCTGAATGGCAGTTGAGGGGCCAATTGACCTATTCTCTTTTATTTTGCATATTGTATGTACAATAATCTACATATAGTCTATATTCTTTTATTTCTTGCCTTCCAGCCTACTCGTAATGATCTTTCAAACTGACTAGTTGAAGAGCCTCTCTGCTGTATGATTGATAAAAGATACTGTACAAACAACCAGATTATGTAAATCTTAGTGCATCACATCCAAGACTGATATGATTAACATACGGCTTTTTTTTTAAATCTTGAGGACAGCAGATTTTAGGTTTCCCCTCTCCAACTTACTTTAACCTAAGGATTCTTCTCATTCAATCCCAAACATCTGTTTACTTTTCTTTGACACTGTGAAATCTGTCCTGGACAACCCCAGCTGGGAGAACAAAATCCCTATCATGTTTTGACCCTTAGGAGTATGGCATGTTTCTATGAAATCACCTCCCATTCTTTAAGTCAAGCAAGCTTGAGGCCGTTCTGCATAACTGCTTCTCAGAGAACATTCCCCAACTATCGCAGCAACTCTTCAATCAGAAGTGGCCAGGCTTACTGCTGAACCATTTCCTGGCCAAAGCTAGAAGTCACAGTGTTAGAACACGGGATCAATTTTATGGGATCACCACAAATATAAATTCCTTCATACAGACCCTTCCCAGGTTACAAATGGCCAACTTACGCACAACCGGGACATGTAAACGAACACTTCAGAGATTGGCAGGATATATTTTCTGGGTGCAGGCTTCTTCTGAGGGAACTCAGTTCACAGCTGCATTTCCAACATGAACTGTTTGAGTTGCCGACAGTCCTCAGGAATGGAACTCTGTGGTAACCTGGGGATGACCCATCAAGAATGGGATATTTGAGCAACCCAGTTTATTCATAGCAAAGAGACAAGGCCTTTGATGATTATGAAAGTAATTCAAAATTGGAGTATTTGTGACAAATATAACAAATGGTGGAGTACGTTTTGGAGTTATTTGGTCTGTACCTTCTATTCTCAATGTTTAGCTGCTTATTATATGAATAATTCAAACTACCTCAAATACCTCCCTCAAAATAATGGTAGGTAATTGAATTCATAAAGCAAGGCCACATTTTTTATATTAAGGTGAATTATTACTTGCCCTTGAGGCTGAATTGAAGTGACAAATCAAAATAAAAGAGAAACTTGGACTTGTATAAATGCACACATCTTGATTATTTAACTAAAATATCCGCTAGAGATCCATTTTAGTTCATTAATTCAAACCAATTCAGGACTGCAGCATCAAGTAAACGATGTCACCTACATGGATAGAGGATAAAGTTAAAAAAACTTTTAATTTAATTTTTGAAATATTTAAAAGCAATTCACTATTCCAAATTGTATTATCCTCCATTTTCACAAACTAACTTTCATTTATACAATCAATTTATCACTCTCTCCATCTTCAAGAAAGGCCACCTTGTGTCATTCTCCAAATGTTATAGGAAAGATTAAAAGTTCGCTGATTTTTCAGGACACACTCCAATGAAAACTAAATAATACAAAACAATAGTGTGTTAAGTCTGAAATCATTTAGACTTTAGTCAAATCATGACTAAAGTACATCTTTGTACTTTATATCAGCATATCAGCATCAGCCAAAGGTTCAAGAATTCGGTGCTGAAAGACAGGCAAACTACTATTTTTTCCAAAAGTATGCCTTCCAAAAGCTTAATCAATAACGCATGCACTGTTAACAATGTCACCAAACATACAATTAACCTTCAAAACAGATCAAAAAATTTATGCATCAATGATAAGAATTCGTTAAAATGTGCATTTTGGTTTTATATATTTTGCGTATATGATAATATATGGAAGTTTTAAAACTAACTAGGGAAGACATACAAACTCCATACAGAGAGTACCCGCAGTATTGAATTCGGTCTCTGCCGCTGTAAGGCAGCAACTCTACCACTGCACCACTGTGCCAGCCTGCGCAAAAAGCTTGAAAGAAAATAATTCTAAGATATCCATTCAAACGTTAATTTAAAAATTGCAGAAGTGTTCTATGGGACAAGTATTGTGATTTTGAAGTACTGCTCAAAATGAAACAACTCGACAGGAATGAGTGGGTTAATGTATAATGAATGTTTGACAGCACTGGGCCTCTACTCGCTGGAGTTTAGAAGGATGAGGGGGGGACCTTATTGAAATTTACCAAATCGTGAAAGCCCTGGATAGAGTGGTTGTGGAGAGGATGTTTCCATTAGTGGGAGAGACTAGCACCAGAGAGAATAAAAGGACGTTCCTTTAGGAAGGAGATGAGGAGAAATTTCTTTAATCAGAAGGTGGTGAATCTGTGGAATTCATTGCCACAGAAGGCTGTGGAGGCCAAGTCAATAGTTATTTTTTAAGGCAGAGATAAATTCTTGATTAGTACAGGTGTCAGGGGTTATGGGGAGAAGGCAGGAGAATGGGGTTGAGAGGGGAAGATAGATCAGCAAAGATTGAATGGCAGACTAATTGTTTCATTCTGCTCCTATCACTTATAAACTTATGGACAGGAATTTGAATTAAAAATTTATATTCTGCACTGAACAATCCAAATAATATGACTTGATAATATGACAAAGATCTAAAGTAATGCAATTATCCCTTAAAAATGCAAAATACACTTTTGCACAAAATTTACAAATTACAAGTATTTTGTTTTAAAGTTCAAATTTGATGCTGATCTAAAGTAGTTTGAAATTGACATAAAATGGTTTATAAATACTCCCTGTGCAAGGACAGGTATTCCCCTTGTCTTGAGCCAGGAATCTGTCTCGAAATAAGGGGATGGTTATTCCATGGCATAGGCAAATAGAAATTTCTACAGAGGGAGGTCACACCCACACAGAGACCAAAAAGGTATCAAGCAATATGGGTTTAGTACAAAGGGAGTGGCAGAGGTAAAATAATTTGATGAATGATGGAACACGCATTAGAAGCTGAAGGGCTTATTCCTGCCTCTATTTCTAATGCTCTTAAATTAGGCTCCATGCCAACATAAAATCTGTACTGAACTGAAAGACTGGATGCTATCAGCTCAGGCACAGTATTGTAGCAAGTTGAGTTGCTCCCTCACAGGACCAATGACACTGGGATCTATCCTGATTTCTGGTGCTGCCTTCTGGTGCTGGTGTATTGAATACGCACATACATTCCATCACGTAGGTTTCTTCCATGTGCACCAATTTTTTTTTTCCCACATCTCAAAAAGGGTATAGATCGGAAATTGTCTACGATCCATTTTCCCATATAGTGGATGGGTAGTTAAGCCTAGGGGGAGTGATGAGATTATGCGGAAGAATGTCATAGGGAAAATTGAGGTTCTGGATTGTTTTGTGAGCAGGTATAAACTCCACGGCCAAAATAGCCGCCTGCTATGTTGCAAGAAAATATGGAAATATTCCGTGAATGAAGCCGTTTTGTTTAGCTGTTCCTGCTATATTTTACATCTTTTAAATTAGGAAAAAAGTCATTAATTAGTTATGAAAAGTGAAAAAGGAAAGACATGGAATAATGTTGCTAATTTGCTGATCTGCATGCGGCTACTGGTTCAAAAAGGCAAATCCTACATCAGTTCCTGTCATCAGTTACAATATCTGCATAGGAAATAAATTCAAATACATTTACACACATGCTCAAATCTTCCTTCCTGGAGTTATGCTTTAAACATTTCTGGTCACCAGTATTCCTACTGTAGATAAATGTATTCACATTCTAAATGTACAGATTGATGCATATGCTGCAAGCAACATGAAATTCAAGTAGCATAAATTGCCGACCCAATGGAATCTTAAATTGCTACTCTCTGGAATCAGGTCAGGCACATCAAGAACTATGGCATATGCACTGCCATGAAGTACATAGATAAGCCTTTGCAATGACGTCATGTGTCAAAATAAAAACTCTTGGAACATCATCAGCACTAATCAAATTTCAAACGTTTAAAAACTTTAGTGATGGTTACCAATCGGAGTCAAAAACCAAAAGCATCTTTGCATTATCTTCTCCCTCGATTTTCAGACATCAATATTTATTCAATTAAAGGGATGCTTGTGTATTTCAGAAACATTGCTCATGTCCTCAAAATTTATTTGTTCATTTATACCCATCAAATACCCAGAAAACACCATTGACATGTGGAAGACAACGGAACTACTCCAATGTTGCACAAACGTTTTAAAACCCATCTTAACTGCAGTACGGTTTAAAGAGAAAATGGAATTCAACCCAGCAGAAATGGAGAAATTATTTATAATGGCTAGGAAATTCAAGATATCCTAAAAACAGTGGTCAAATCATAGAGCATGAGAGTTAGCGGAAGCATGGCTGACCTGTTCTTAAACTGTTTACCTAATTTTGTTGAACCTCTTGAAATTCTTAACATACACCCTTAATGATCCATTAATTTACTTTTGGAGAAAACAAGTTCAAAGTTTCTGACATCCTCATTTTCACAATGAAAAGGCATTTCCTGATTTCACACCCGATTTATAGATTGTGGTCTTGGATTGAATGCTCACTCAGAATTTTTCTACATTTTTATTATATAACAAACTCAATTAGGTTAACCCACACCTTCTGAACTCAATGGAATAAAACCCACATTTACGTCATCTTTCCGTCTAATTTAACACATCGTCCTTGGGATCTTCCACAAATATTTATGAACACCCAGCACCAGTTAATATTTCTCTCGCAAACGTATACTACCAAAGAATGATCCACATATTCTTGAAGTGGCATTATCAAGGCCATAAATACTAACATGCTTTTCTTTATACACCTTCACACTTGAGAAATATATAATTGGTCACAGATAATAATGGGTTCCAGTCTTGTAATTTTTGAAAATGAATACCCAAATCCATAGATTCTAGTCCATCAACATTGAAAAGGAAAGGAAGTGGGGGAATAAAAGATTCAAGAGAGTTTATCTTGGAAAAGGGGAACTAAAATACAAATAATACGCACCAAGTATGTGCTCAGCTGAGAAACAGTTGATTAGATCAACCACAGGACCTAGAAAGGAAGTTGTTCGCTAAGAAAAGCAATACAGAGCATTTTGAAAAGCTACTGATTGAGAGGAACCACAGGCAAGAGCATTTGGCAAAAAGCCTCTCGAGGAGAACAAGAGACTTGAAAGCATATTCCCACATCTGAATAGGTTATTCTTTTTTTATCTTGCAATACCCATTATAGAGGTGACCTGATGTAATATTTGAATTTGAGGAGTCCACAAATCATTCTGTTATGCTTCTCTTGTTTCTTCACACTTTGGAATGAAGGCAAAATAATAAAGGAATAAAGACAAGGTAATAAAAATCACCTTTACTTTAGAAAAAGGTGATTCTTAATCTGGTCGACGAATAAATATTCACTTTTGTAATTGTAATAACTATTTCTGCACTGAAAAATAAGATTAGGTGGATATAGCAGAAGAAATAAGTATAAAACTAACACAACTAATATTAAAATGTAAATTGGACTCCAATGTTAACAATATTTTTATGCTCAGAAAATAGAATTTTTGTTAACCTTTACTTCCACCGTATCTCCCAATTTCACCTTTCTTTCCCATGATTTTATTTCCGCCATTTGATCTGATGTAGGTTAAAATATTAACTGATATCCTGGGATTTAAAAAAATCCATTCCACAGCACCATACCTGCTCACATTAATGACAATCAAGGTGATCCAAAAGTAAATATAAATAGCATAAATATTACCATTGGCACTGAATATCATTAATACTAGAGCTGAAAGTTAAATGCTGGGTAAAATAAATACCAGGTAAGAATTTAGTTATGAAGAATTTAAATTCAGTTAGGTATCTTGAAAAACAGCCATTGTACATTTTCCTAAAATTTTCTATTTCATAATGCTCACTTGTAAAATAAAATTTAGAGAAGTAAATAATGGAGAACAATAGACAATAAGTGCAGGAGTAGGCCATTCGGCCCTTCGAGCCAGCACCATCATTCAATGTGATCATGGCTGATCATTCTCAATCAGTACCCCGTTCCTGCCTTCTCCCCATACCCCCTGATTCCGCTATCCTTAAGAGCTCTATCAAGCTCCCTCTTGAATGCATTCAGAGAATTGGCCTCCACTGCCTTCTGAGGCAGAGAATTCCCAGATTTACAACTCTCTGACTGAAAAAGTTTTTCCTCATCTCCGTTCTAAATGGTCTACCCCTTACTCTTAAACTGTGGTCCCTGGTTCTGGACTCCCCCAACATTGGGAACATGTTTCCTGCCTCTAACGTGTCCAACCCCTTAATAATCTTATATGTTTCGATAAGATCCCCTCTCATCCTTCTAAATTCCAGTGTATACAAGCCTAGTCGCTCCAGTCTTTCAACATAGGATAGTCCCGCCATTCCGGGAATTAACCTAGTAAACCTACGCTGCATGCCCTCAATAGCAAGAATATCCTTCCTCAAATCTGGAGACCAAAACTACAAAAGTACTCCAGGTGCGGTCTCACTAGGGTCCTGTACAACTGCAGAAGGACCTCTTTGCTCCTACACTCAACTCCTCTTGTTATGAAGGCCAACATTCCATTGGCTTTCTTCACTGCCTGCTGTACCTGCATGCTTCCTTTCAGTGACTGATGCACTAGGACACCCAGATCTTGTTGTACGTCCCCTTTTCCTAACTTGACACCATTCAGATAATAATCTGCCTTCCTATTCTTACCTCACACTTATCCACATTAAACTGCATCTGCCATGCATCCGTCCACTCACACAACCTGTCCAAGTCACCCTGCAACCTCGTAGCATCGTCCTCAGTTCATACTACCACCCAGCTTTGTGTCATCTGCAAATTTGTTAATGGTACTTTTAATCCCTTCATCCAAGTCAGTATATTGTAAATAGCTGCGGTCCCAGCACCGAGCCTTGCGGTACCCCACTAGTCACTGCCTGCCATTCTGAAAGGGACCCATTTATCCCCACTCTTTGCTTTCTGTCTGCCAACCAATTTTCTATCCATGTCAGTACCCCACCCCCAATACCATGTGCTCTAATTTTGCCCACTAATCTCCTATGTGGGACCTTGTCGAAGGCTTTCTGAAAGTCGAGGTACACCACATCCACCGGCTCTCCCCTGTCAATTTTCCTAGTTACATCCTCAAAAAATTCCAGAAGATTAGTCAAGCATGATTTCCCCTTCGTAAATCCATGCTGACTCGGAACGATCCTGTTACTGCTATCCAAATGCTCCGCAATTTCGTCTTTTATAAATTGACTCCAGCATCTTCCCCACCACTGATGTCAGATTAACTGGTCTATAATTTCCCGTTTTCTCTCTCCATCCTTTCTTAAAAAGTGGGATAACATTAACTACCTTCCAATCCACAGGAACTGATCCTGAATCTATAAAACATTGGACATTAGAACAACAGGGAAAGGATATCAAGATGAGCATTAGAACCATCTCTGGGCCTTTAATTATATTAGAAACATAGAAAATAGAAACATAGAAAATAGGTGCAGGAGTAGGCCATTCGGCCCTTCGAGCCTGCACCGCCATTCAATATGATCATGGCTGATCATCCAGCTCAGTAGCCTGTACCTGCCTTCTCTCCATACCCCCTGATCCCTTTAGCAAAAAGGGCCACATCTAACTCCCTCTTAAATATAGCCAATGAACTGGCCTCAACTACCTTCTGTGGCAGAGAATTCCAGACTCACCACTCTCTGTGTGAAGAAATGTTTCCTCATCTCGGTCCTAAAAGACTTCCCCCTTATCCTTAAGCTGTGACCCCTGGTTCTGGACTCCCCCAACATCGGGAACAATCTTCCCGCATCTAGCCTCTCCAACCCCTTAAGAATTTTATATGTTTCTATAAGATCCCCCCTCAGTCTTCTAAATTCCAGCGAGTACAAGCCCAGTCTTTCCTCATATGACATATTGCTATCAAATAAATCTTAGGAGTTTCAACCTCATTGTAACAACTTCAACAGCCACAGTAAATCTTAGCACTTTTCCAGTTACAGATATCTACCTGAAAATCTCCAATGTTAGTGACACACAGTAAGCAAAATAAGCTGCCCCTGCCTTTGACTGCACTCATTTATATCAATAAAGTAGCCAAAAAAAGTTTTGGAATAATTCAGTGGGTCAGGTAGCATCTCTGGAAAACATGGACAGGCAATGTTTTGGTTTAGGATCTTTCTTCACACTCACTGTAGCTGTTGATTGAAAGTCAGAAGAGAGGTGGGGGTGGGACAAAGCCAGGTAAGTGGGTAGTCTACGTCAGAAAATGGTCAAATAGCAGGAGCAACAGGAATCAGTGGGCCATAACCAAAATATCAACTATTCATGTTCCCCAGAGATGCTGCCTGACCCACTGAGTTCAGCATTTTGTGTCGTTTTTTTCAGCATCTGTAGTTTCTTGTGCCTGTAATGTACCCAAGTTTGTTGCAACAGGACATAAATAGGTTGAACAAATAGAATAAAAATTGACAAATTGACGACTGTGTTCCTGCATTCGACACCAACACCATTGTCAAGTTTGCAGACGACGCTTGTTGATTATAAAATGACAATAACTTCTCAACAAATTAAACCATCAACAAATGCAGGAAGCAAGATCCAGGCACACTCAGTTACTGGCAAATGTATTCCAGCCACACAACTGTGTCAGGTAATGAATATTTTCAACAAGAAAGAATCTCTGACATTCATTAAGAATTACCAGTGACAATTCCTGCACCGTCATTAATGTCCTTGGGTGGGGGTCGGGGGTAGTGGGGGGGGGGGGGGAGAAGTATGGATAGGGTGAAGGTTGCTTAAAAAAAAACAGGAAAATTATCACTGATCAGAAAGTCAACTGGACCAAGCACAGAAGTATGGTAACAAGATGAACAGGTCAGAGATTGGTAATGCTGCAGCAATGACATCTTCCCAACATTTCCACAGAACAAGTCAGGACAGTTGGTTATCATTATGCTTCTTCCAGCACACTTCAACAACACTGACGTTGTTCGATGCCATCCATCAAGCTGCTCTCCATGTTAATGGAGCTGAAAACTACTTACAAATAAAGTGGTTATTTCCCATAGATCTCCTGTCTAACTTCTAGTTTAATACCTATGGATGACATTTTCATTGGACTTCAAAGGGAAATGTATGTACAGTGCATTCAGAAACCCCTTTACTTTTTCCACATTTTGTTACATTACTGCCTTATTATAAAATGGATTACATTTTAAAAAAAATCATCAATCTACACACAATACCCCAGAATGAAGAAGCAAAAACAGGTGTTTAGAAATTTTTGCAAAGTAATTAAACAGAAATAACCAAAACATCTCATTTACATAAGTATTCAGACCATTTGCTACGACACTCAAAATTGAGCTTACGTTCATCCAGTTTGCATTAATTATCCTTGAGGTGTTTCTACAACTTGATTGGATTCCACCAGTGGTAAATTAAATTGATTGGACATGATTTGGAAAGGCACACATCTGTCTATATAAGGCCCCACAGTTGACAGTGCATGTCAGAGCAAAAACCAAGCCATGAAGACGAAGGAATCAGGCCTTTATGGTAGTGGCCAGATGGACGCCACTCCTCAGTAAAAGGCACATGACAGCCCGCTTGGAGGTTGCCAAAAAGCACCTAAAGGACCATGAGAATCAAGATTCTCTGATCTGATGAAACCAAGATTGAACTTTTTGGCCTGAATGCCAAGCAGCACCGCTCATCACCTGGCCAATACCATACCTACGGTGGTGGCAGCATCATGCTGTGGGGATGTTTTTCAGCAGCAGGAACTGGGAGACTAGTCAGGATCGAGGGAAAGATGAACGGAGCAAAGTGCAGAGATATCCTTGATGAAAACCTGCTCCAGAGCGTTTGGACCTCAGACTGGGGCAGATAATCACCCTCCAACAGGACAACGACCCTAAGTACACAGCCAAGACAACGCAGGAGTGGCTTGGAGACAAGTCTGTGAATGTCCTTGAGTGGCCCAGCCAGAGCCCAGACTTGAACCCGATTGAACATCTCTGGAGGGACCTGAAAATAGCTGTGCATCGACACTCCCCATTCAACCTGCCAGAGCTTGAGAGGATCTGCAGAGAAGAATGGGAGAAATTACCCAAATACAGGTGTGCCAAGTTTGTAGCGTCATACCCAAGAAGACTTGAGGCTGTAATCGCTGCCAAAGGTGCCTCAACACAAAGTATTGAGTAAAGGGTCTAAATACTTATGTAAATGTGATATTTCAGTTATTTCTTTTTAATCACTTTGCAAAAGTTTCTAAACACCATTTTTCACTTTTTTTTATTGTGTGTAGATTGACGATTAAAAAAAAGAATTTAATCCATTTAAAAATAAGGCTGTAATGTAACAAAATGTGGAAAAAGTGAAGGGGTCTGAATATTTTCTGAATGCACTATATAAATGCAAATCAGTGCACAATGATAGAAGTACACCAATGGAATTTTGTACTACCTTTTAAGCAATTAAATCGGATTGACAAAGCCACTGAAGGCAAGTTTAATAGTGCCTATACTATGGGCCGAATGAGACATCAATGTCCACTGTCTCTGATTGCCACACTTCACTTTCTTCAACAGCTCCCCACTATCGCCTTCTTTTGATGTCACTGTGTGGGGGTCCTCTCGCAATGCAACCTTCACTACAGTTAAGATTGCAAATTTCCACGAGAAAGTGGTATTCAAATAAAACCCAATTGTGACAGCCTGCCAGGTCACAGACTCAAAACTCACTGGGAATTTAAAATTCAATTAAAGTAATGCTGAGCATGAAACTTTGATCACCATGATTGTTAAAGTCATGAGCATAGATTCTTCCCCAGTTGACAGGAGGCTTCTGATGCACTGCTTTATTGGTTTGGATATTTTGGAACCCAAAGTTACATTTATTTCATAATGCATCTGTGTACTTTACAGATAAGTTCACATAGTTAATTTTTCTTTCACTCCTCCAGTCACTGCGTGGTTTTGTTGTTTAAACAAATTAAATGATTGGAATGATAGACACAAAAAGCTGGAGTAACTCAGCGGGACAGGCAGCATCTCTGGAGAGAAGGAACGGGTGATGTTTTGGGTCGAGACCCTTCTTCAGACTGGTTAGGGACAAGGGAAACAAGAGATATAGTCGGTGATGTGGAGGGATAAAGAACAATGAATGAAATTATTGGAATGTTTGGAATTCCTGATGGTACAAGGTTATTTGGGAGTTAACAACTTTTTACATTCAGCATAAATCATTCATAATTCATTTTAGAAGTAATTTGCAATACAGTGGATACATTGGATGCTTAATCGCGCCCTGATACCCAAAAACTAGTTAAAGGTACAGAGCTTAAATTCTCTTTTCCAAAAAATCCTTGTTTAGATGTACAATTCAATGAATCTGATACATTTGAGATGGCACCAGAATAATGTATAAAAATACCATGAGCATAATGAAAAGCCTTATATCATGTATATTCTCCTACCCCATACATAATTGCAGATAAATGTGAGGTTATCCACTCTGGCGGCAAAAACAAGGAGGCAGATTATTATCTCAATGGTGTCAGGTTAGGTAAGGGAGAAGTGCAGCGAGACCTGGGTGTCCTTGTACACCAGTCACTGAAAGTTGGCGTGCAGTTACAGCAGGCAGTGAAGCAAGCTAATGGAATGTTGGCCTTCATAACGATAGGATTTCAGTATAGGAGTAAAGAGGTTCTTCTGCAGTTGAATAGGGCCCTAGGAAAACCACGTCTGGAGTATTGTGTACAGTTTTGGTCTCCTATTTGAGGAAGGACATCCTTGTAATTGAGGCAGTGCAGCATAGGTTCACGAGATTGATCCCTGGGATGGCGGGACTGTCATTTGAGGAAACATTGAAAAGACTACGCTTGTAGTCACTGGAGTTTAGAAGGATGAGAGGGGATCTTATAGAGACATATAAAATTATAAAAGGACTGGACAAGCTAGATGCAGAAAAAATGTTCCCAATGTTGGGGAGTCCAGAACCAGGGGCCACAGTTTAGAATAAAAGGGAGGCCATTTAAAACTGAGGCGAGAAGGAACTTTTTCACCCAGAGAGTTGTGAATTTGTGGAATTCTCTGCCACAGAGGGCAGTGGAGGCCAAATCACTGGATGGATTTAAGAGCGTGTTAGATAGAGTTCTAGGGGCTAGTGGAATCAAGGGATATGGGGAGAAGGCAGGCACGGGTTACTGATTGTGGATGATCAGCCATGATCACAATGAATGGCGGTGCTGGCTCGAAGGGCCAAATGGCCTCCTCCTGCACCTATTTTCTATGTTTCTATGAAACTCGATCACTGCAAATGATCCAATAAGCCATTCAATTGTCAAAATTCAGGTTCCATTAAAGATGGGTAACATGCACCTGTCAGCATCACTCTTAACCTGCAGACAAATTTTTAAAGTAAAATTAAATGAAGAAATACTTATATGCTCGAAACAGACGTTTTGACCATCCATGGTTTTAGAAAAGGTGATTTTAAGCTACAGCTGACATGCCTTATAAGATGTTAATTGGTTACTGTGAAAAATAAAAAATCACAGAATTGGCACTATTTACAGTAAGATCCATTTCCAAAACAATGCATCCTCACGTACAATGCCTGATTTCTATCCAAAGGGGGCAAATCTTTTGTACCTAACCAGCTTATGCGATTACTGTAAGCTCTCACCATATTTCAGTTTGCAGGAAGCTCCAATTATCTTTCACAAATAATATTAAAATACATCTTCATGATTTGGTAATAAAAAGGAAATGGTGTCAGCACAGAGCAGCTCATCAGTCCATAATTTAAAGTTCTATTTAACACTATGAATGTCAATCGCATTACCAAAATTCAGATAGCATTGTCTTACTAAGCCCGCTTTATGATATTTAACAAAATCAAGTAATTAAAATGGAGATGTTATTCGCTTTTCGGTTTCAGCTCGAAACCTATTTTTAAAATTGTGCTCCCCATTTGAAGACCAACCTGCTGAAGTTGAATGCCAAAACACAAGACTGCAGAAATAAATACCATTTTGAAATCAACAATTTATTCTGAACATAAGGACAAACTGTCTAAAATACTTGGACCAAACTCAGAAATATTTTTGAAATGCACAATCAAGATTCTGATATGAAGTGCATTTCTAACATTTGGTTATTTTATAAATTTGGACCCACAACTGTCAGAATGGTTTTAGTGTCACAAACGCCAATCATAAATATCACACTGCCCCCCCCCCCCCCAACCCTAATTTGAAAGAAACAACAGTACATCAGAATGCCTAACAAGAACATCCTGAGCTTGTGTCCTCACTTTCTTCCATAACTTGTAATGCAGAGGGTATTAGAAAATTGATTCACCATATTTTAAATGATTCCTCTGTTCCTAGTTGCTCCCTCCCTCTTCATTATAAGCCCAAACTATTTTTCCCACAAGCTGCTATGATATGCCAATTCTTTATGTCTTTCAATTTAAGCAAATCTTACTTTTAAATCTAGTGGAAGTTGGTGGACATGTGGAAGATAATTTGTTCCTGGCCTACAGGGGAATGAGACAATGGAAATTGGACGGATGAAATTAGTCTGTTGGTAACCAGAATGGACTCCATGGGAAAAATTACAACCTTTTGTATAAACATACTGATAAGGTTTTTGTTTTAAAAATAAATTTAAAAGAAAATTATGTACACTTTAGCTAAAATGTGAACGAGTTGTGCGGAAAGGTCTGCTGTATAGTTCTATGAATGTTCATCTAAGCATACACATCCACTGGCTAATCGAAGAACATACGAATTAGAAGAGGACACTGCCCCATGAGCCTACTCCCTGATTTAATCAGACCACAGAGAGTCTAATTTCAACTTTGCATTCCAATCTACCAGCAGCAATCCTTCACCTCTTTCATCAAGAATCTATCCAACTCTGAATTTAAGTATTCAAACACTCTGCTTCCACTCCATTTTGGAGGAGGGAAATTCTGAAGACTGAAGCCTTAGAAAAACAAAATTGTGTCCAGCTCTATCTTAACTGGAATTCACTGCCAATTCTCTGAATGCATTCAAGATAGAGCTCTTAAGGATAGCGGAGTCAGGGGGTATGGGGAGAAGGCGGGAACGGGGTACTGATTGAGAATGATCAGCCATGATCACATTGAATGGTGGTGCTGGCTCGAAGGGCCGAATGGCCTACTCCTGCACCCATTGTCAATTGTCTATAACTGGGAAACCCCTAATTTTTGAATAATAGCCCTTAGTTTGGAATCCTTTCACAAGATAATGAATAGTACAATGTGTACATCCTCTTTTGATTCATCCCGTCAGGTTTACTCAGAAATTTTATATGTATTATACAGTCTCGGTTCACACTTTAAACTCCAGGTTTAAACTCCTGGCTTATACGCCAGGTTTGTTTAATCTTTCCTTAATAGGCAACCTGCCCATTGCTGTTACGGGTCTGGAAGCCCTTCACCAAATTACTTCCAAGACAATATGGATTTCATAATCCTTGAACAAGGAGATCAAAACTGAACATTGAACATGGAGAGATGGAATGGGTGACGCTTTAGGTTGAGACCCGAAACGTCACCCATTCCTTCGCTCCAGAGATGCTGCCTGTCCCACTGAGTTACTCCAGCTTTTTGTGTCTATCTTCGGTTTAAACCAGCATCTGCCGTTCCTTCCTACATTTTGTACTATTCAATATCTTTTTCAATTAAAAAAAGACCTTTGAATGCATTAATCTTCCTCAAATTTGGCTGCTGATAAAAATTTGTCTTCAGTTCCTCTATGCCTTGTGAAGCCATTCAAGCAATGATCCTAACCCACACATTCACTGTCAGCACAAACCATAATCAAACAAAATCGAGTTATTGCTCTGACGCTTTTCTTCAATCTTTCTCATGCCCTGCTGTATCTCACCGCCATCAATAAAAAGATGAATGACAATAACCTTATTATCTCAGGTTAATGTCAACAAATTGAAACTAACTCTTTCCAGCAATGCTATTGTTTGCATCGAGTATTTCTAGCACTATTTCATGGTACTAATTTTGATCCAACCTGGTCAACTAATTACATAGCATGCACAAAATCCAAAGGCAGCAGTTAGTTAGTTGTTCTACTGATAAGATAAAACTATAATGGAATTAAACAGCTTTTCCATTTTGTTAATATTAGTTTACTCTAACCCCAATATCACTCAGCTGGATGAGACGACACTAGGCTAGTTCAAGTCTTATCGATCCATTTGAAGTCAGAAAAAACTCCAAAACTTTACGCCATGATACCCCAAAGATCATTCTTGGCCCTGTCCTACGTCATCTACATGCTGTCTCTCAACATAATCTAAAAGTTTAATGCCAATTTCACTTGTATGCTGATCACCCTCAACTCTACAGCATCCTTACACATCTTTAACACTCCGCTATTTTCAAACTGTCATACATGAACAGAAATGCCCGCCCCCCCAATCAAATAATAAGGCTGAAGTTATTGCTGTAGTCCTGACTGCAAATAGCAATACCCTCCTTCGCATTGATAACCATCATAAATTAAACCAATTTAATGCTTCTCTTATATATCCATGACAAAACTATTGACTTTCATTTATTAACATCACCTAATTCTCCTAGCTAAGATTTATCTGCAACCAAAACTCTCATCTATGCTTCTGGAATAGCTAAGGCTTGACCTCTCAATGCAATCTAGGCCAAGCTTGCAATTTCAACTCTGCAAACTGGAGGTCATTCAAAACTCTGTTTCCATGTTCAGACAGATTGAGTCCACTTTACAAGCTAACATGCAAATGTTCTTGGTTAAGTAGTCATTTTTTTCCATTTTAAAATTCTTCAACATTTTCAAATTCATCTCTCTTTGGTCTCACTGCCTGCATATCTGCATTGCTCCAATTCAGGACTCTACATTATTTCCAAACTCCTGCCAACTTGCCCTCAGTTGCCTAACCTTGGCTCTATTCCCCCCTCCCCCGAAACACTGCCCTTATATTTCTCTATCTTCTGTAAGATGTTGCTGAAAATGCACCACTTTGACCAATATTGTATATAATTCCCCATATCCTCTGTAATTGGACAAAGTCTTATCAATAGGGTCCTGAATTGCATGGTAGGGAGTTTGCTACAAGAAACGTGCTGTATAAATAGCAGGTAATGGTTAATGCACAAATATTGAAATATAGAAACTCAAAGATTTCACACTTCACAAAAGGCACAGTATACAAAATATTTGCTTTCATAAATGCAAATTACTTTAAATAGATCTGATTTTTTGCAAATTTCCACATGACCAACAATCAACTGGATAGCCTGCAAACAAGGCCAGAGTGACACTAACATCAGGGTCTGGAATGCCATGCACAGCTGATAATTGGATGCACTGCTAATGAAGTTACAGTAAACCATGAAGTAGCTTGATGCACTCAAAGAGCGAATCACAATTGTACAACGATATAAGTGGCTCTCTTTTTTTAAATATACAAAACAGGTTTGTTTTTTTAAATTGGATTTTATAATCTAGACGAATCCAACTAATTCCATTCATCCACCCAATTTTCCTCTGACCTAATTCCAACCCGCTGCTCCGTTCCACTCCCACAGCCCACTGGTCTGTTTTCAAATGATCATCACTGATCCTTTGGAGTATACCCTTCTTGTGGGCCCCCTTAGAAATCCATGATTTTTCCCATTCCCCAACGAACCCTATTCTGAACTCCGGACACAACTTTACTATTTAATCCGGAAACAACTTTACTATTTTCCTTTATGTCCCACATAAAAAGAAGGGCCTTACTCAGACCTCAGGCACAAGTGAATTTAAGTAGCAGGCTTAGGACCAAAGCATTTGGTGACGTTTTACACAAAAATGGATGAACACATCTGAGCACCAAAGAATTCCAAGGTCCAATAATTTCTGCCGGTTCAGGTATCTATTGCTAAAAGACTATATATATATTTAAAATAGATACAGGCTTTTTAGGAAATATGTCTTCATGTAGACATTTAGAACTCCATTCCAAAAACAGTAAATGCCATCACAATCCATAAAATTGTCAAAATATTTTATTGCTGTTCTTAGCAAATTACAATGTAATAATGGAATGCTTCAAATTCACAGAACATTTTTATAGCGATTAAATTGGCTGAAATTGTAAAACTCAAAAAAGAACCACAGCTTTTAAACTACATTTAAAAGCAATAAGATTTCATTCATTGGATCTCCTCCCAGCCATAGAATAGTGATCATGTTGTCACTTCAACGCTTAGGTAGATATAAGCTTGATTTACTGTGTTCCCCACAACATGAGAAAACAAGGAAAACTTGGATTATAGTTAACTTAGCTGCAGCATGATTACAGCACCAGATGGCATTACCTACAGCAAACCAATCAATATATCATGCTTTGCTTTTGTAATAGTATCTTTAATTCCTTCAAGAGTGTAAAGAATTGTAAAAACACTTATATTTGGAAAAATCTCGGCTCTACCGGCTGCTGATTGGTGGCACTCGGGTCTATTGTGATGAAGTGCTTCGAGAGATTGGTTATGATGCCAATCAACTCCTGCTTCTGCATTGACCTGGACCAACTTCAATTCACCTCCCACCACAACAACTAGACAGCGGATGAATTTTTGTTGGCTCTCCACTCAGTGCTGAACCACTTGGACAATAGGAACACAAATCTCATGTTGTTGTTCATTGACCACAGTTCAGTGTTCAACATTATCATTCCTGACAATCTCATTGTCAAACTCAGGGAACTGAGCCTCTGCTCCTCCCCATGCAACTGGATCCACAACTTCCTCAAAATTAAATAAAATTCTGGAGGAGCTCAACAGGTCAGACTGCATTTGTGGAGACAATATCAGTATTTTGCACAAGATTCCTGCATCTCATTTTCATGTGTTTCCTGAACTTCCTCATCAGCAGACCTCTTTCAGCATGGATTAGCAGCAAAACCTCGTCCTCCTCAGCACAGTCCTCAATCCCCTGTTCTACTCTCTCTATAGACCCACGAATGTGTAGCCAGTTGTAACTCAATTTTAAACTTACCACCTTCATTGGACAAATTACAGACTACAGGAGGGATTATCTGGGAGTATTTGGTTACGTATATGAATATGCAAGGTGATGGAGGGTATGGATTATGCACAGGTAGATAAGAGATGGTCTTTGCATTATGTTTAGCACAGACATCGTGGGCCAAAGGGCCTGTTCTTGTGTCGTACTGTTCTATGTTCTAAGACAAATAAACACTCGACTCTCAAAGTTCCATCAGGAAATTTTCTGATAAACCTCAAATATAATAAAAATAGTACCTTAGATTCTTGTGAAATTGCAATTTGCCCTTTATTCCCAATACAAATATAACAATGACACAATACTATGGTATTTTATAATCAACTTCATTATGGATTTTTGGCATAAACAGAATGATTGTTAGGAATAGCAACGCACAAAATATAAAAATAAGTGAAAGGTTAAATAATTAAGACAAGTGATTAGCTGCTATCTTAGTTCTGAGATACTCAACAGATATATTGAATATCTTGGCAACAATCCAGGTTTTGATGGATTAAATAGGGGAATTCTGAGAGCTGCGTATAATTAAACCAAAATACAAAAGGATGCTCGGTCTGAAACAAAGATAAAAGGGAAAGTCGTTTTGTTTAGTTTAGAGATAATGCACGGAAAAAGGCCCTTCAGCCCACGCCGACCAGTGATTCCCGCACATTAACACACACGAGGGACAATTTACAATTTTACCAAGCAGAGCCAATTAAAACTGACAAACCTGCACGACTTTGGAGTATGGGAGGAAACTGGAGATCCAGGAGAAAACCTACACAGGTCACGGCAGAACGTATGAACTCTGTACGGACAGCACCCGTAGTCAGGATCGAACTCGGGTCTCTGGCTCGGTAAGGCAGCAACTCTACCTCTGCACCATCGTGTCACCCTAGAGTACTGAAAATACTCAGCAGTACTCAACACAACTTATGGTAGAGGTTATTGACCTGAGACATAAACTCGTTTTTTTCCCCATTCCTGATTAAGGAACATTTAAGGTCATAAGTGAGCACATGATTACCCCTCAAGAGTAAGCTTGAGACATTACTTGCAGTTTCTATTTAGGTAACAATACATTTCACAAAAGGACACAAAGTCCTGTTGTAACCTTACAGGGTCAGGCAGCATCTCTGGAGAACATACATAGTTGACGTTTCCGGTCAAGACCCTTCTTCAGACTGAGTGTCACGGAGGGTGGGGGGTAACTTGAGGTATAAAAAGGCTCAGAACAAATCTGCACCGACATCAATGGACAAGGGAAGGTAGAGCCCACAATGGTCAATTGTTGGCTGTGGACAAAGTGATAACATAGGGATATATGGATATGAACAGTGGAATAAGCAGGACAACTAGGGTGGGGGAGAGGCGGAGATAGAGGGAATGCAGGAATTACTTAAAATTAGAGAAACTAACATTCATTGCGTTGTAAGTTGCCCAAGTGAAATATGAAATGATGTTCCTCCAATTTGTTCATAGCCTCACTCTGACAGTGGAGGAAGCCATTGGTTTGTTACCCATTGTTATCCCTTCCTCACAGCCATCGTTTCACTCCGCCACAAGTTTAAAACCTTGCTGTTGCTTTTGGCCGCAACTTTGGATTTCATAAATTTTTAAATCATTTCATAATAACCTTTAAATTATCTGGTGCACACAACCACTTGCATTGAACAGATACTCTCATCCCATGATGTTATGAGTTTCACAACTAACATTTAGAAAAATGAGTATAACTGCATAAACATTAATTTTTACCAGTGGCAGCAGATCTGGTCTGAGTTTCTCATATGAAAAGCTGTTGGACAACTTACTTTTAAATATATTTTTGTATATTGGGATAAGGGCTATGTTGGCAAGGTCAGGTGCACTGCTTAAACCCGAAAACCTCGAGAAGAAAGTGGTATGTCTTCTTGATAGACCACTTGAGAGGCTTCAAGAATCATTCAAGTACTTTCAGATTGGAGTTGCACGTGGACTGCATCAGAATGAAATGAGAATAAATCATTTTCACTGGAGAATATGAACCATGCGCCATATGATAATTTATAAGGGGATAAATCTTATTTTCCTTCTGCTTCTGACAAATGATGCTCACACTGTATTATAATGGAATTTCAGTTTGTGATACAGTGTCATAAGAGCTACAGGGCTAAAATTCAAGACAACCATAAAGGCTGTCAATAAAAGTACTGCAGAGTACATTTGTGTTCTTTCCCCTCAAATTTTAAGTCTTTTACGGAAGTGTCAATACACATTTACAGCACCATAATTTCAATAATGCAATTTTGCCCTGAACATTCCCAAAACACTTCACATAAAATCAGCAGAATATTGTGTTGTCCAAGAACAATGGCTGTATTAACAATATAGTGTACTCCATTCCTTTACAATATTGTCACTGGCAGCCATTCATATAATGCAAGTGTTATTTTTGCCAGAACTGCCCGAAAAGGTGGTTCTGCTCTCTTGGAACATGAAAGTAAAACTCAAACAATAAACATGTGGAGATTGCGCAAGCTCAACTATTTTTGTGCCGCAATTCACAATGTAAGTGGAGATGTTTTTAATTGACCAGCAGCTCTGGCAAGTTACGTAAAGTGGACTTCAGTAAAACCATCATGTACTCATAATTGTGCATTTTTAATTTTTAATTTATACTCCATTGTAGGTTGAATGGTAGAGGCAAGGACAAATCTAGCTGTATGCCATCTGCAGGAGCTAGACACAAAATGTTGGAATAACTTAATGTGTCAGGCAGCATTTCTGGAGAAAAGGAATAGTCGACGTTTCGGATTGCGACCCTTTTTGAGACGCTGAACAGTTGCAACAATAAATACTCTATCACATCCGGTTTTCCCAATGTGGTCTACTGAACATCAACGAGACCACGCATAAGCTCGGCGACCTTTTTGCCGAACATTTGCACTCGATCCATAAAGGTCCACTGGATCTCCCCAGTTGCCAACTATTTTAACCCCCCTTCCTGTTCGCATACTGAGCCCTCTGTCCATTGCCAGAGTGAGGACACATGCAAAGTGGAGCATCACATACGCTGTTTGGGCACCTGATGACCCAAATGGTATGAACATTGAATTCTCCAATTTTAGGTAAACTCCAATAACCCCCCCCCCTTTCCCACCTGACTCGCATCTATTTCTCTCCTCCCCCTCCTCCTACATTCCTTCCTCTGGCTTCACAATTCATAACTCTTCAATCTGTTCTAATCTCCTGCCTTTGTTCCCATCATCTACCTATCAATCTCCCCCTATTACCTGACGTGCTTTACCTTGCCTCTCTCTCTTCCAGCTTTCTTTCTCCCCTTCTCCTTAAATCAGTCTGATGAAGGGTCCTGACCCAAAACGTCAATAATCCATGTTCTCCAGAGATGCTGCGTAACCCACTGAGTTGCTACAGCACTCTGTCTTTTAATTTCAATTTAAAACTGAATGTTAAAGCGCAATTAGTGGTTAAGTTTAAAGGGGCAAGTGATTCATCTTAAACAATGGAACAAAAACCAAACTTATTTCTCACTTTGTGCCAATTAATTTCTTTCAATATGGTACGACAGTGAGCAACAATGAATAAGCAATGCACAGAAAATTGGCCAGATAAACAGAGCGAAAACCCAGACAACAGTTTAAAACAAGAAAATGGTTTTGCTTGAATGTTGTAAACTTGGAAATACCACATTCACGTTAACTAAACCTGACATCGGAATGCCAACAAAGAAAAGGAGTTTCTGTAATAGAAATGCTGTCATTATGGAATGTAAACTATGGAAACCTCCTTCTCTACCAAGACATTAATTGCAAAGAGCAACTATAGTGCACAAAACATTATTTGAATCCACATTGGATTTTTTTTTGCTATAATTCAGCTAAATACAACAACTGCAATTTTACGTCAACATTTATGGTACAAACAACAGTATTAGCAAATAACTATTTGTTTTTGTTTAAAGACAAATCAAATACCATAAATGCACTTAAACTGTTATGTTAATATACATCAACAGAATTTCTCCAAAATAATGAATGCATGTTGTACTATTAACATAAAAAATCTACAATGATTAAATGCAGCAAAGATCTATGCAGCACGCGACAAATCTGTACACTTATGGCAATGAGCTAATTACTTTTTTTAAATGGGAAAGGTTCAAAAAGTTCTGTATATCTACAAAATGTTGCAAATGAATCTTACCACAAATTTAGAATTTTACAATAATGAATTTAAGACTAAATCACTAACAATGAGAATCAAACAAATTGATGACCTCAATGCATATAATATCAGTATCAATGCATAACATCAGTGAGTAGGATACCAATTCCACAATATAACAAACAGCTGGTAGACACAAAACGTTGGAGTAACTCAGCAGGTCAGGCAGCATCTCGGGAGAGAAGGAATGGGTGACGTTTCGTGTCGAAACCCTTCTTTCAGACTGAAGTCAGGGGAGGGGGTGGGACAAAGATAGAATGTAGTCGGAGACAGGAAGATTAGTGGGAGAACTGGGAAGGGGAGGGGATAGAGAGGGAAAGCAGAGACTATCTGAAGTTAGAGAAGTCAATGTACATACCGCTGGGGTGTAAACTACCCAAGCGAAATATGAGGTGCTGTTTCTCCAATTTGCGCTGGGCCTCACTCTGACAATGGAGGAGGCCCAGGATAGAAAGGTCAGATTGGGAATGGGAGGGGGAGTTCAAGTGCTGAGCCACCGGGAGATCATGTAGGTTAAGGCGGATGGTGGCGAAAATGTTGGAGGATTATATTTTAATTATACAACATATAATCCTCCAACATTTTCGCCACCTCCAACAGGATCCCACTACTGGCCACATCTTCCCAACTCCACCCCTTTCTGCTTTCCGCAGAGACCTCTGAAACTCCCTGGTCAACTCGTCCCTTCCCACCCAAACCACACCCTCCCCAGGTACTTTCCCCTGTAACCGCAGGAGATGCAACACCTTTCCCTTTACCTCCCCCCTCAACTCCATCCAAGTCAAGTCAAGTCAAGTCAAGTCAATTTTATTTGTATAGCACATTTAAAAACAACCCACGTTGATCAAAGTGCTGTACATCTGATTAGGAAAAAAATGAAACATACAGTAGCACGCAAACATAACAGCACATACAAAACAGTTCACAGCGCCTCCTCAATGAGCCTCAAACGCTAGGGACCATCCATCCAGGACCCAAGTCTTTCCAGGTGAGGCAGAGGTTCACCTGCACCTCCTCCAACCTCATCTACCGTATCCGCTGTTCCAGGTGTCAACTTCTCTACATCGGCGAGACCAAGCGCAGGCTCGGCGATCATTCCGTTGAACACCTCCGCTCAGTCCGCCTTAACCTACCTGATCTCCCAGTGGCTCAGCACTTCAACTCCCCCTCCCATTCCCAATCTGACCTTCCTATCCTGGGCCTCCTCCATTGTCAGAGTGAGGCCCAGCACAAATTGGAGGAACAGCACCCCATATTTCGCTTGGGTAGTTTACACCCCAGCGGTATGAACATTGACTTCTCTAACTTCAGATAGTCCCTGCTTTCCCTCTCTATCCCCTCCCCCTTCCCAGTTCTCCCACTAATCTTCCTGTCTCCGACTACATTCTATCTTTGTCCCGCACCCTCCCCTGACTTCAGTCTGAAGAAGGGTCTCAACCCGTTCCTTCTCTCCTGAGATGCTGCCTGACCCGCTGAGTTACTCCAGCATTTTGTGTCTACCTTCGATTTAAACCAGCATCTGCAGTTTGTTTCATATAACAAACAGATATATGTATTTCGCTGCAAGGTAATGAAGTAAATTCAATAGTTCATTCAAAAGTGGTACATCCCAAGCCCATTTAAAATTCAGCATGCCAATCAATTAAATTACCATTCTCTGCCAAAGCTCCAGATCCACACGTTCTTAAGCTAGAAGCTTTCATTTAAACTTGAGATCGACAGTCAATCTTGCTCGCAATAGCACTTTCGACCAAGTTCAAGATTAGTGGATTCAACCTCTACCCAAGAGACTTCAGTAAGTAGCTAAAGGAGATACTTCAGTACATGAGTGTGCATGTGTCACACACTAAATTCTATATTTTGGATGCTTTGTTAATAAACCAAGGCTCTGGCATTTGAACAATAACTAATGGTAAAACAATTTTTCTCTATACATGGTACTTGGGGTGTCTTGAGAATGTGAAAGATACATTATAAATCCAAACTGTCCTGTTCAGTTTAAAGAGTTAGTCACTGAAAGAACAAGATTATGAAACTTGTACATAGGTGCAAAACCGGTTTAGTGAAATTCCCTCCAATTTGTAAACAGTGTTACCTCAAGAGATTAAATTTACTCTGTAATCCCTCCAGTGATATTCAGATTAAAATTCCTCCATTAAAAAAGCTACTTGTCACCCAGACACATCTGGGCACCAAATGAGTCAGATAGACACAAAAAGCTGGAGTAACTCAGCGGGACAGGCAGCATCTCTGGAGAGAAGGAACGGGTGAAGTTCCGGGTCGAGACCCTTCTTCAGTCTGAAACATCATCTATTCCTTCTCTCCAGAGATGCTTTTTGTGTCTATCTTCGGATTAAACCAGCATCTGCAGTTCCTTCATACACCAAATGAGTCAATTAGTTTCAGGCTTTCACATCACCAGCATTACAAATGTATCAAGGAAAATTCACTTTACGCAAACATTATGTGTCTATGATACAGGAGAATCTTCTGATGTCATCCTCGTTGATTCTTGTGAACTCAAGCACATAGGTATTTGACAACAATATGATGGTAAATTTCTTTCAGCAGTTCTCAACCACTGAATAATATCACGTCATTTTCTTTCTCAGAAGAATAAACCACTTGGATGAAGGAATTAAAAGTACCATTAGCAAATTTGCAGATGATACAAAGCTGGGTGATAATGTGAACTGTGAGGAAGATGCTATGAGGTTGCAGGGTGACTTGGACAGGTTGTGTGAGTGGGCGGATGCATGGCAGATGCAGTTTAATGTGGATAAGTATGAGGTTATCCACTTTCATGGTAAGAATAAGAAGGCACATTATTATCTGAATGGTGTCAAGTTAGGAAAAGGGGACGTACAATGAGATCTGGGTGTCCTAGTGCATCAGTCACTAAAAGTAAGCATGCAGGTACAGCAGGCAGTGAAGAAAGCCAATGGAATGTTGGCCTTCATAACAAGAGGAGTTGAGTATAGGAGCAAAGAGGTCCTTCTGCAGTTGTACAGGGCCCTAGTGAGACCGCACCTGGAGTACTGTGTGCAGTTTTGGTCTCCAAATTTGAGGAAGGATATTCTTGCTATTGAGGGCGTGCAGCTTAGGTTTACTAGGTTAATTCCCGGAATGTCGGGACTGTCATATGTTGAAAGACTGGAGCGACTAGGCTTGTATACACTGGAATTTAGAAGGATGAGAGGGGATCTTATCGAAACATATAAGATTATTAAGGGGTTGGACACGTTAGAGGTAGGAAACATGTTCCCAATGTTGAGGAGTCCAGAACCAGGGGCCACAGTTTAAGAATAAGGGGTAGGCCATTTAGAACAGAGATGAGGAAAATCTTTTTCAGTCAGAGAGTTGTAAATCTGTGGAATTCTCTGCCTCAGAAGGCAGTGGAGGCCAGTTCTCTGAATGCATTCAAGAGAAAGCTAGATAGAGCTCTTAAGGATAGTGGAGTCAGGGGGTATGGGGAGAAGGCAGGAACGGGGTACTGATTGAGAATGATCAGCCATGATCACATTGCATGGTGGTGCTGGCTCGAAGGGCCGAAGGGTCGAATGGCCTACTTCTGCACCTATTGTCTATCGTCTAAATCCCACTGACGTTCAGAGATAGGGATGTGAAAGGAAATAAATCACATTGTAGTCATGATATGAACATATTGCAAATAAATTGGGGGGTTTTCCCAAAACAAAATGCCAAGGATGAAAATTCTAGAATCTGAGGCCCAAGCCTGGAAATCAAATGTTGTCATGCATTGAAAAATAAACCTCCTAGACCTGATCAGATGTATCCAAGGGCAATGTGGGAAGCAGAGAGGAAAGTGGCTGAGATATATGAATCATCGATAGGACATGGGCGCTCTGCTGAAAGACTGGAGGGTGGCTAATGTTGTGCCTCTATACAAGAAAGGCGGCAAAGAAAAACTTGGGAACTGTAGACCAGTAGGTCTAACATCTGTGGTAGGAAAGTTAGGGATAATATATACAGACATTTTGGAAGACAGATTGATTAGAGATAGTCAGTATGGTTTTGCACATTGGAGATCGTGTCTCATGAATTTGATTGTTTTTTTTTTTTGAAATAGCAACCAGAAAGGTTGACAATGGCAGGGCCGCAGACACAGTCCATATGAATCAGCAATGCCTTTGATAAGATTCTGCATCGTAGGCTATAGGGAAGGTTAGATTGCATGGGAACCAGGGAGACCTAGCTAATTGGATACAGAATTGGCTTCATGGTTAGAAGCAGAGGGCAAAGGTGGAAGGTTGTTTTTCAGTCTGAAAGCCTCTGACTATTGGTGTGCCTCAGAGATCAGTGCAGGGCCCATTGCTGTCTGACCTATATTAACAATTTGGATGAGCATGTATAAGGCCTAATTAATAAGTTGGCAAAGAGGGTGGGATCAGACAGTGAAGATGTTTATCAACTAGTACAGTGTGATCATAATCAGCTGGGCGAGTGGATCGCGGAATGGCTAATAGTTTAAATCAGGCAAGTATGAGGTATTGCATTTTGGAAAGTCAAACCAAGGCAGGACCTTCACAGTGAATGGCAGAGTCAAGGGAAGTATTGTAGAGCAAAGGGGTCTAGGAGTACAAGAACATAATTCCCTGAAAATAGTGTCACCAATAGATAGGGAGGTGAAGAAGGTCTTCAAGACCACTATGTTACAATGAAACAAGATGCTGGTGAAGCCGTTAGAAGTATTAGAACATAGAACAGTACAGGACAAGAACATGCCCTTCGACTCACAATGTCCACACCGAACATAATGTCAAGGTAAGCTAATCTCCTCTGCCTGCTCGTGATTCATACATTCCCTCCATTCCCTGCATATCCAAGGCCTAACTAGAAGCCTTTTAAATGCTATTATTGTTTCTGCTTGCACCACCACCCCTGGCAGCACATTTCAGGCACCTACCATTCTGTGCACAAGTCGTGCCCCACACATCTTTAAATTTTGTCGATCTTACCTTAGAGCTGTGCTCTCTAGTCTTTGATATTTTCACCCTGGGAAAAAGGTTCTGACTGTTTATGCTAACAATGCCTCTTGTAATTTCATTTACTTCTATCTGGTCTTCCCTCAGCCTCTGACACTCAGGTGAAAACAATCCAAGTCTGCTCAACCTTTCTCTGCAGCTATCACCCTCCAATCCAAGCATCACTCTGGCAAACTTCTTCACCAAAATTCCACATCCTTCCTGTAATGGGGCAATCAGAACTACACGTGTCCTTTACCACTCTATCTATTTGTGTTGCGACTTTCAGGGAGCTATGAACTTGGACCCCAAGGTATCTTTGTACATCAATGCTGTTAAGGGTCTTACTGTTGATTATATATTTTTCCCTTACACTCATAGTGTGTTCAGTTTTGGCCACCCTTTTATGGTAAAGATCCCATTAAGTTTGGAAAGAGTGCAGCAGAGAAGATTTCCAAGAATGTCGCCACAACTTGAAGGCCTGAGCTATAGGGAAAGGTTGAGCAGGTTAGAACTTTATTCCTTTGAGCGCAGAAGGTTGAGAGGTGATCTTGTAGAGATGTAAAAGTATGATTGGAATAGTTTCTTCCCCAAGATAGAGGAGTCAAGAAATGCAGGGCATAGGTTTAGGACGAGAGGGGAAAGATTTAAAAGGAACCCGAGGAGCAATATTTTCCACACAGGGGAATTACCTGTGAGTGTATGGAATTACCTGCCAGAGGTGGTAGTTGAGGCAGGTATAATAACAACATTTAAAAAACATCTGGACAGGTACATGGATAGAAAAGGTTTAGAGGGATATGGGCCAAACGCAGGTAAATGGAAGTAGCTTAGAGGGGATATCTTGGTCAGCTTGGAAGAGTTGAGCTGAAGGGCTGGTTTCCCTGCTTCTATGACAACAATGATTCAATAAAGTATGAGTCAATACTTTCAGCAGTCTGCATGGGTCTCTCTCAAAGTTTTCCTGTCACTCGGAAGGTGATAATCTTTAGAGGTTCTGGACATCAATGTAAATGCCACAACAATATCAACAAAATGATTATAGTACAATTAGCTCATCAAGCTGCAGCACATGATCCAACAATCCAAGTATTCCAATCGCCTAATTATGGAATTTTAGTAAATACTTTTCCTTGAGCAACTCATGACCATCATATATCTGTTTACAATTAGCTACAAATACTCTTACTGTATCTACAAATAAAAAAGTATATACTCTTAACAAAAAAGGGTCTCGACCCGAAACGTCACCCATTCCTTCTCTCCAGAGATGCTGCCTGACCCGCTGAGTTACTCCAGCATTTTGTGTCTACCTTCGATTTAAACCTGCATCTGCAGTTTTTTTTCCAATAAAAGTATATTGTTAGGTATTGCTCCTTGCAATTAAGTAATTAGGAATTTCAGACATTTACTACAGAGAACAGGACATTTAATCTGATACTGAATTTTAATCGGGAATTTTATGTACGTTTTCACAGTATGGATTATTTTTATTATGACAAAGGAGGTCATTTGATCCATCAGGGCTGTGCAGATCCCAGGAGAGTCATCCCATTAGTCCTATTACCCCTCTCCTGCAACCTACTCTATCGCCCATATGCCACCAGCTCCCTTCTGATTTTGTTTTGCCATTAATCTAAAACAAAGTGCAAATTAAGCTACCCACTCATTTGTGACCAGATGAAACCCATGGGGTCATGAAGGGAATGTGAAAACTCTGCACAGACAGCACCCAAAGTCAAAATTGAGCTTGTTTTCTTAAGTCATATAATAAGCTCTAAAAATGTTCCAGAACAAAAATACAATAAAACTCATTGAGAATATTAATTGTATTTTAGACAAGACACCAACCTCAGAGCAATTTACACATTTAGGAAAATTATTACAGGAATGAATGCAGGAAAAATGACAATGTGCTACATGAAAACACTTCTCCTGATTTAATCCATCCTAATAGGAATCCGAGGGGTAACTTTTTCACAAAGGTGGGTGTATGAAACAAGCTGCCAGAGGAGGTAGTTGAGGCTGAGACTATCCCATCGTTTAAGAAACAGTTAGACAGGTACATGGATAGGACAGGTTTGGAGGGATTTGGACCAAGCGCAGGCAAGTGGGACTAGTGTAGCTGGAACATTGTTGGCCGGTGTGGGCAAGTTGGGCCGAAGGGCCTATTTCCACACTGTATTCACGCTATGACTCTAACCCATTAAGATTTTGAACAAATGCCACTATCAAATTTCCGTGTGACTTCCTCAGCTCAAAGGGGAACCACCACAATTTCTCCATCATCATCGTGTAACAGAAGTCCTTCATTCCAAGTCGACTCCTTCAGTATTTCCAAGAACACAGAATTGAGCGCAATGTTTCACCTTCAACCCAAAGTGTACTTTAGAAACATTTCACAAAATGCCCTTTCTTTCACACCTTAATTCTCCCTCCTTTAAGAAAGTTAATGATCCCATATCCTATCTCTAAAAGCCCTTTTCAATTGTCATATCTTTCAATGATTTGTGAATAGACAACTGTTCCTGCACCACTGTTAAATTTGTACAGATTAGTATATATTGGTGCCTCCCCCCCCCCCCCCCAAAAAAAATCACAAAATGTGTTAATTTACATTTCTCTACTTTAATGTCCACCTGCTACCATTTGTCCGTTTTATCAGTCAAAAGGCTCAAGCATGATGTATCCATCCCATTGAGAGTTATATATAGCTGTTAGGGCTCAAGGGATATGGGGAGAAAACAGGAACAGTGTACTTATTTTGGATGATCAGCCATGATCATATTGAATGGCGGTGCTGGCTTGAAGGGCCGCATGGCCCACTCCTGCACCTATTTTCTATGTCTCGTTGATTTTTGATTTTGAGTTTTGTGCCATTTATAATCTTTCCACTTACATGATGTATACTCTGAAGACTTGGACTTGAGTACAACAAAAAAATGGTCCTAATGGAGTCTCCTAATGGAGACTTCTGGGGAATATGACAGTGCTTCCAAATACTTAAAAATGGAAGAGGAAAGCTGATCTGCTTGTAAAGGGTATGGGCAAAGCCAAGCTATTGAAAGGTTCAGCATATCAGCCCATTGTTGCCCTGTAGTTTGCCATATTTATTCCTCTTTGCTTTTCTAAATATATAACATTTGCAACCCACCAGTCCTCTGGTACTTCTCTATTTCCAAGAAGGATTAGAAGAATGTAGCCAGAATCTCTACATCTGCCATTCTCATTTCCTTCATTTATATCCTGAGCCAGATGACTTTTCCAATTTGAGGGTTGCCAGCTTTTCCAGCAAATTCTCATTTATTTTATCCTTTCCAATATACCCACTACGTCCTATATTACTAGCATAACTCCCTTCTCCTTTGAAGCCACGTGCAATTAGAACTTCAGTCATGCCAGTTGTATTCACAAGATGATTTTTTTCCCCATATTTTAAAATCACCTTCCACTATTTCTGCATTTGTAATCAATGACTCCGTAGTTATATTTACTCTTTGCTACGATTTTCCTCTTCCAAATATTATCTGCAATTTCTGTATCCAATTTTAGCCTTTGTAGTGTTTTAAACTTCACAACTGTCATAGGCTTTATTTTCTCGCGTCTCCTTTTAATCTCTACATCTTAAACCATCCACAAAGCTTTAGGCCCGGCTGCTTGACTGTAGTCTTAACCCTTTCCCCACCACACCACAGGTACTCGAGAGACAAAACATTTCATCTTTGAATTCATCCTCTCCCTCCTCCTCCTTCCCCCTCCCCCATCACCATCACCATCCCCGTCCTTAGACGAATTTCTAAAATCGGAGCACATTAACAGAATTCGAGGAGTTTTTATTTTCCATTCACCGTCAGAATTATAATTTTATTGTTAATTATTATGCGAACCCTAACCATCACAATATTCAGAAGCAAATTTCAACCAGATTGTGACTGTCAAGACAAAAAGGCAGAATCTCAATGATCCAGTGTATTCAGACATCTGATTGTGAGTCGACACACAAAGCAACAATAGAACTGAAGATCGAGGTGGTCTTTTGAAAGAAATGTGTGCTTTCCTCGCCCCCAAAATGCCCCCAATTCAACCTCTGGCAAGTTTCTTAAAAGTTGGATGAACTCAACAAACCCCCCGCAACTAATTTGTACAGAGCGAAAGTCTATCCGTCCTTATCAGGAGGAAAGCGCAGGAAAGTAATTTAAATAGGACTCGGCGATGATAAAGAGATAGAAACACAACACGCCCAAAGTTCCAGCGCCCGACACCTTTTCCTGGGATTAACAAAAGGAGGACACCGCCTCTGTCCAAGTCGTTTCCTGGTATTTTTCGGGCTACTGTCCGGTGCTTTACACCCGGCTTTCCACAACACTTCCTCCCGACTCCGGCCGCTCGCACCCACGGACTAGGCCCGAGCGCCGGCACAAACTCGCAAAGCCGCCGCCGAACCACGGATCCCAACTACGGAGCCTCGCCAACCTGTTGATGGAGGACGGACGTCGTGCGGAGTTCAGGCTCGAACCACCGAGCACCTGAGCCCTACCGCCGGGCGGGCCGGCTGGCTGTCGGGCTGTTGTCCGGGCAGCGAGCTGACCTGGGCAGCCGGTGGGTCGCTGCCACCCCGTGGAGTCCCGGAGTCTCCAAGGACGGCGGCCGCCTGCAAGGAACCGACTGGCTGCTCGTGGACGCGCGCGTCCCGTCCCGTCCCTCCGTCCGCTCGCTCCCGTGCGCGCGCCCCGTCCACCCGTGCGCGCGTCCCGTCCCTCCGTCCGCTCGCTCGCTCCCGCGCGCCCAACCGCCCGGCATTCTGTGGACGTCCATTGGAGCAGCGAACGGCCGTCGTCAAGCCAACGCCCACCCCGGGCTCGGGCTCGGGCGCGCGGGGGCAAAAGTGAAGCTGAGCCATGTCAGGAATGCCTTGTGTTTGCAGAGGAGCGAGCAGGCGGGGAGGGCAGGGCAGGGCAGGGGAGGCAACAGGAACGTGGGAATCACAGCGCTTCATTGCTCAAGCAGTGAAAGCAGATCTGGCAGAACGACAGGGCGAACTTTTTGCTTCCATTCCTCCCGTTTTGAACTGCTCCGTGTGACTTTGAAAAACATTGAGAGTGTGTTTCACATTTGCAGTAATCTGCATCACCTAAATTACGTTGACAATGTTGAACCAAAGATCTGAACCAAAATATTATCGCACAACTTCGACTTCCTCTCTGTTCGTTCAAATGACAATAGACAATAGGTGCAGGAGGAGGCCATTCGGCCCTTCGAGCCAGCACCGCCATTCAATGTGATCATGGCTGATCATTCTCAATCAGTACCCCGTTCCTGCCTTCTCCCCATACCCCCTGACTCCGCTATCCTTAAGAGCTCTATCTAGCTCTCTCTTGAATGCATTCAGAGAATTGACCTCCACTGCCTTCTGAGGCAGAGAATTCCACAGATTCACAACTCTCTGACTGAAAAAGTTTTTCCTCATCTCCGTTCTAAATGGCCTACCCCTTATTCTTAAACTGTGGCCCCTGGTTCTGGAGCAAATTATTGTATTCACAAGCGACTCGTTAATGCTGTTGTTGTTAAGAAGGCGAAAAATCAGCAAATATTTAAGTCTGCATGGGAAAATAATTTGCTCAAGTGCAAAGATAACTACTGTGATCAAACAAAAATGAGCAGGTTTCACTAAAACCTTTTCACTATTCGGAATTTGGATTTTCTTGGAGAAGCTGAATACTGTCGACTATTGCGAGTAAAAATGCAGATGCTGGTTTACACCGAAGATAGACTGTCCCGCTGAGTTACTCCAATATTTTCTATCTATCTATTGCGAGTAAATACTTATCTTTTCCAGTAGTCTGTGCAATGTTATGAAACTCTTCCTTCTTTCATTAGGATTAGTTTCTATTTTTTACTCATCACGGTTCCCTCTACCCATTCTGGTTTCTGGGTCCAATTTCCAATAATCGGAAATTGGTAGTATGAAACAAACATCGTTATTGTTGATCGAGTGATTTCCCTGTTTTTTGTTATGTTTTGTTCCCATGAATGCCGTTTCTTAACCGGTTTATTAGACAGCGCGCGTTTTTGAAAACGAAAATGACAACCGATGCTTCAACTCGCGTAATTCAATAAATAAGAATAAACTTTTGTCAATCCCATGCCCATATGTCGATCTTGAAGATTTTTTTTAAAGCTGTCATTATAAATATTTACCACTAGTCAAGTGCAAGACCGATAGCGCTTGGCTGAATATTGACATTCCAAGAGAAAGTAACACAACAGAACACGAAATTCCACCGTACAATGATAGTTACTCGCCTTATTGTCCTCGTCTCGCTGTCTTTGTTATCGCCCACTTAATGAGTTGTGTAGCGAATGAGGAGCGAAAACATTTCTTCAGAAGCTCAAACGTGATGGACAGAACACCTTGCTGTGATAACCAGAACTAATACCATCAATAGTTTTGAAACTCACTAGGATCCGTGTGGACCTTTTCGAAATGAAATATGTTATTTCTCCCGTAATTCACACTCCTGTGTGGAATGTCTGTTTCAAAAGAAAACCCCAGATTTTATCTGGACTGTGGAAAAGTGCCTCCAGGAGGACTGAGTAGTTCTTGTAAGGAGACAAAATTAAATTAAATTTAAGATGTTTTTCGATTCAAGATTTACTTTTATATTTAACATGAATACATTTGTGTTTAAATATAATTTGGACATAATAAACTGAAGACTTTCATTGAATTTCACAAATTAATTTCACTAATTTTACATAATAGTCCGAACATTTAAAATATGCATTTGACTTATTATGTCATATGAATATACACTAGAATCTCAACATCTGTCAGTGGCTTCTGTCTTATCATGCACCGATCGATTACAAAATACAAATAATCCTTGAGATACCGCAAAACTAAATGATGATTGAACCTTTGGCTAATTGACATATGTTGCCATTCACTAATCATCTTTGAAAGCTTTACTTCGTATAGTTTTCTCAGTGCTTCAAAATTTAAAATAACTGATTCGCAATCATGTTTAAGGTTCGTGTTCTTACTCAGGGGTGTCTCCTTTCCCTTTATACCCATCTCCTGATTTCAAAACTCGTTTGCACGTGAATTACTTGTATTTTCTCCAACCAAATTGTCTTGGGGCTATTTTTATGTTATTCTACAGCATCCAGCCGTAAACTGGAGAAGAAATTTGATGCAGTGCCATATTAAGTTGTTGTTTCCATCCAGCCATTCTATTTTATATCCACTTTGCAGGCCAGGCAGCATCTGTGGAGGGAAAAACAAAATGCTGGAGTGACTCAGCAGGACAGGCAGCATCTCTGGAGATAATGGGTGATGTTTTGGGTCAAGACCCTTCTTCAGAGGGAATTGACATACGACGTTTCCGTTCATTCCTCATTCTCCAAATAAAAAAGACCATTTAGACATCGACCATGCCCGCCATTCAATAAAAATACTGCCAATCTTATAGCCAAGTACTCTTTCCAGCACTAATCTCTTGATTCATTTAATTTAAATAATTTATCTTAAATATACTCAGTAAATAAAGCCCCACATTCTCTTGTGAAGAGAATTCCAAAGATTCATGGCACCCTGGGTGAGAAAAAATCCTTCTCATGTCATTGGGCGGCACAGTAGTGCAGAGGTAGATTTGCAACCTTACAGTGCCAGAGACCTGGGTTTGATCCTCACTACAAATGCTGTCATAGTCATAGAGTCATAGAGTGATACAGTGTGGAAACTGGCCTTTCGGCCCAACTTGCCCACACCGGCCAACATGTCCCATCTACACTAGTCCCACCTGCCCTCGTTTGGTCCATTACCCTCCAAACCTATCCTATCCATGTACCCATCTGTTTCTTTAACCGTCTGTAGGGAGTCTGTACATTCTCCCCGTGATGACCGTGTGGGTGTTCTCCAGGGGGGGGGGGGAGGTACATGTTTGTAGGTTAATTGGCTTTGGTAAAATTGTAAATTATTCCTAGTGTACAAGTTATTGCTGGTGTACAAGTTATTGCTAGTGTACAGGGTGATCGGTGGTTAGCACGAACTTGATGGGCCGAAGGGCTGTTTCCATGCTGAAGCGGTATAAATCTCAGTCTGAATTGAACCACCTTGAAATTTGAGAATGCGACCCCCTGGGTTATTGCCCATTGCAGCCAAAATAAATCATAATTTCTGCATTTAACCTGTCAAGCCAGTCAAGAATGCTAGAAAAAAGGAACTTCTGATGCTGGTTTACGCAAAAAGACACAAAGTGCTGGAGTTATTTGATGGGTCAGGCAGCACTTCCGGAGAACATGGATAGGTGTTGTCCAGAAAGTACAGCATGCCGGTGGTGGGGGGAGGAGGGGGGGGAGAGGGGAGGGTGGCCAAAAGGAGGGGGAATGTTGGAGACGTGAGAATGGGTTGTCAGTCTTTTGAGGTGAGGCAGAGGTTCACTTGCACCTCCTCCAGTCTCATCAACTGTATCTGCTGTTCCAGGTGTGGACTCCTATATATCTACATTTCCTTGATTTCCATTCCCTTTGTCCTATTTTTACACTGTACACTTCCTTATCCATGTATCTCCCTCTCCCCTGACATCAGACTGAAGAAGGGTCTCGACCCAAAATGTCACCCATTCCTTCTCTCCAGAGATGCTGCCTGTCCCACTGAGTTACTCCAGCAGTTTGTGTCTATCTTTGGTTTAAACCAGCATCTGCAGTTCCTTCCGACACATGCTGCCTAACTTGCTGTGTGTTACTCTAGCACTGTGTCCTTTCAGGCAAGAATGTTCTGTGATTCCACAAGATTACCTCTTGGGGTCAAAATCCCAAGCATTTCTCTGCCCAGTGTGCTTAGTCTTAATGGAGGGGGAGGGGAGAGGAGGGAGGGGGAGGGGAGCAGGGTGGAGGGGGAGGGGAGGAGGGAATGGGAGGAGGGAGGGAGGGGGAGGGGGGAGGGGGAAGGGAGGGAGGGGGGAGGGGGGGGAGGGGAGGGGGGGAGGGGAGGGGGAAGGGGGGGAGGAGAGGTTGCTGCACCAATGCAGGAGAGGTTTGGGCCCAACAGGTCCACTTGGTCCAGTATATTTTAAATATTTGTTTATAATATTCAAACTCCTTCTGTAATCACATGTACATGTTCCAAACACTATTTTAGAACATAAAACAATTCAGCAGAGGAACAGGTCCTTTGGCCTACAATATCTGGGCCGAACATTATGCCAGATTAAAGTAATCTCCTCTGCTTGCACATAATCCATATTCCTCCATATCCTGTATATCCATGTGCCCAACTAAAAGCCTCGAAAATGCCACTACTGTATTAGCCTCCACCAACCTTCTTGGCAGCGCAGTCCAGGCACCTACCACTCAGCCAGGAGGACTGGTGGACAGAGGTACTCTCATTAGCTTTAAGTATCTGATGAGCATTTGAATTTCCACTGCATAGCAAACGATGGATTAAATGCTTATAAATAGGATTAGAATTGACAGTCCTTGATGGCCAGCATATAAATGGTGGGCCAAAGGGCATGTTTCAGTGCTGCATGATTCTATGACTATGATTATATACCCTCGTACTAAAACCAGTTATTGTGAAACAAAGTGAAAGTGAATGTTCCAAATTTCAACAGAAGCAGTTGTGGAACGCAGAACATAAATTAGTGCATGGTACAAGATGTGATTGATAAAAGACTAAGTTGTTCCACCCAGTCTGCAGCAACTGAATAGCAGTGGCAGGAACTTCCTGCCAGTGCAAAAAAAAGTAATTTCAAACATTCCTAACAACTTAATCTTGCAGAATTTCTGTATATTGTATAGAACAATTAAATTTGACTTGTTCACAACTATCCAATTCATTATCCAAAGAGAATCCCCTGTTCTTATTCAAGAAAATTACAATAAGACCTTTTATGTTCTCTTAAAAGAAAAGTGGGACGTCTAAAGAAAGGATCTCTGATAAAGTCTTTGGAAGAGGGTGAATTATTACCCAGAGGAAAGAGGAACTCTGAAGACTGGGTCCAACACTCTATGTCCCATACCACTGAATGGGCAGCTTAAAGATAGACAAAAAAAGCTGGAGTAACTCAGCGGGACAGGCAGCATCTCTGGAGAGAAAGAATATGTGACCTTTCGGATTGAGACCCTTCTTCAGACTGGAAGCTAAATTTTGGCAGAATTAAAAAAGCAGATGCAAATATCCCAACATTTACATTTTTCTCTCTCCTGATCCAGCACAATTTCAATAAATCAGGTTCAAGACAAACTGCAGTTGGTTTGTGTTTACAATGACTTAATAGCTAAGCTGACACTTGATGCTGAACAGGTCTGCATTGGTGTATGCATAGAAGGATTCTGCACTCCAGAGCAAGAAACTGAGATGCATAACCATGCTCGGCAGAGTATTGTGTGGTTATGCATAAGTAGTAGTAATGCTCTGTTCAAAAGTAGTACTACTAAACAAAATAATGACAGACACAACCAACCTTTAAGAGCTGACAATGTAAGGGTATGTTGTAGTTAAGTTTCCAGAAGTAAAAGGAATCCTCCTTTTATTATCTTTAGCTATAATCTAAATTAATGGGAACTAGGATTTAAACCAGAGCATCTGAAATCTCTGTAACATTAACATTTAATTTGAAGTTGCTCATAACATTTTTGCAGAAAAACGTCACAGACATTATGATCAAACCGCATAATTTGAGAGGCAGAATAAATACTTTGAACCCAGTGTCAAATTTCTAAAATTCGCAGCTTTTATTTGCATGGCAAGACCTTTAAGAATGGAAGGAGAAATTGCCGTTTCCTGCTCTCTCCCAGACATTCAGCCGATTTGGCCCAATATACCTGGTCCTTCATGAAGACTGATTTATTTCAGGTCATTAAGAAAACAGGAAAATTCAAGGGCTTCAGATCATTCTTAAAAGTGCTGTATTTTTTAAAAAGGTATGAAAGATCAAATAGGTTTTCTTTCGAGGACATCTTTCAGAGGTAAACAGCCTGAAATCTGAAATCATGGCATAGGAAAGAAACTACCAACACTTTCTGCAACATCCTTCAAATCCACTGTGAGGATGCAGTAAGTGAACCAATGCGTCCTCTTCTGGATTATCTTCCCAGCCCTGAGATCCAAGTTACACTCAGTTGTCACATCCAGCAGGCCATGTTGCTTGCTTGCCCGACACTAGATTAAAGGAAATCTTCAAAGCCTCGTTGAAGAAAAGCAACCTCCCGACTCAATCTGAGAATCTCTGTCCCATGGCCACCTACAGTGGAGGAGTATTTTGAATAATACCAGAGGACCTTGGATCGATGCATCAAGAGCACCCCAAAGCCTTTTACAAGCAGTAGGAGCGTGACAGCTCACAAACTACCCACCTGTTCACTCTCTTGCACACAATCTAGCCTACCAGGGAAAGATGTCACACTGGCCTCATTGCACAGTTCAGAATGCACAAACCAGTACGGACAATGTCTGAAGAACAATCCCACCCAAAATGTCATCTAACGATGTCCTCCATGGAAGCTTGCACCTCAGGGCAGTTTTTTCCCCATCACTTTGTGTCTTTTTTAGGGAAAACTGCCTTGAGGTGCTTGCTTTGGGTTGTCATTATGGAGGGCAGGGAACATTAAAATAATATAGTTAAGAAGTTCAAAGGCTCCACTCGTTCTATGTTATCCCATTTTCTCATCCATTCCCTTCACTCTAGGAACAATTTACAGAAGCCAATTAAGTTACAAACCTACACATCTTTGGGCATGTGGGAGGAGACCGGAGCACCCAGAGGGAACCCACACGGTCACGTGGAGCAAGTACAAATTCCACACAGACAGCATCCGAGGTTAGAATCGAACCCGTGTCTCTGGTGCAACTCAATCAACTGCACAACTATTTTGTTGAGATCCTTGGATTATAAAATCCTGGAGACTTTCAACCATCAGATCAGGTCTGTAAGCAACCTGTTTCTGTCACGATTGAAACCACAGTGGTCATAAGTGGAAGGTAAAAATAGAGTGAAAAAATATAACTGGGCTTGCCAATGGGCACTTCACTTACATTACTTTGTTAAGTTTCTGTTCTGTTTTGGGACATAAAAATATAATTGTGGCATCACTTTCATGTATTATCAACTTTTCATGACTGACTGGTAGATGCCTGTTTCAGTTGTATGACGACAGATGGGACATGAATTGACACTGAACATGAGGAGGCTGTGAAAGGGAGGCTTGCTTGTTCGACGTCTGATTGATTTAACTAGCACAGATGGATGAAGGATTCAAAATGCCTTTTTCACGTAATTATTAGATGTGTTATATTGGAATGATGCAAAACTGGGAGCATTTGTTCTCATCCTTTGTGAATGAAAGCTCCACGTTCACACTTGGCAATATATGTGCCACCCTCTTATAAGGTCTGACGATATCACCAGTAGTTCCATTTGAGGGGCTGAGACTGAACTAGGGATCCCCAGGGACATTGAGCAGCTCCATGACTGGGGCAGCTGGTGTCAAATGTGGTCTTAGTCGTCTTTAATTCTTCACTGAACATCCCAATTAAATTACTTCAGCATTATCAAAGTCCCACTGACCTTTCCATAATCCTGACATTCCTCCTCTCCCCCACCCCAACCTCCTCACCAAGGAGATCATACACAGCAGAGTGGGTGGGAACCAGTGAGTCAAGTAATCCCACATAGCAATGTGGTTCACTGGAAATCCATAGTCCTTATCTTATCTTGATTATTCCATGCATTTGTGCTATGTGCTTGCGGTTTAAAATCAACTCTCAGTCTTGACCACAATGTCAATTAACGGGAACATTTCTTTCAGCATAGAATTTCTAGGATCACTTTACTTCCAATGATAAAAGGCAGAACAGGAAGGTTTCTGAAAAGGTGTTGGATTTAGCAATTTAACAACAAAATTCAAACATTGCTTACAAACCCACATACACAAGAAAATTGTAATGTTTACCTGGGGAATGCAAAATAATTTTACATTCAGTGGCCAGAATCTATTGCTAGCATTGCAAACATCCAGCAGAAGGGTCTCAACCCGAAAAATCACCCATTCCTACTCTCTAGAGATGCTGCCTGTCACGCTGAGTTACTCCAGCATTTTGTGTCTATCTTTCTGGTAAACCTATGGCTTCATCGACACTCAATTGAAATGCAGCAATTTTTACTCATCTTTATTTTTGGGCAAAGGGAAACAATTTGCTTGTGCCTTAAAATGGAACAGAATGCACTATCATTCTGAACAGAACTGAACCTACTATCATTTTAGAAAACATGATCTTCTGGTTTTATTAATTGAGGATGAACGCACTATTTAAAATTTCCCTGGTAAAATGTCACAAACTGCAAAATTAACCGACAGCTCAAATAAACATGGAAACAAAAAATAGGAGCACGGGTAGGCTGTTCAGCCTTCTTCTCCCCTTGATCCTTTAACAGTAAGAAATAAATTTACCTCCTTTTTGAAAATATTTAGTGAGTTAGCCTCCACTGCCTTCTGGGGAAGATAATTCCAAAGCTTCACCATCCCAAGGGAAAATAAATTTGTCCTGATCCTGGTTCTAAACGGCATATTGTGAGGATGTGACATCTGGTTCTGGACTCTCTAGCCATTGGGAACATTCTCTATAATTTTAGAGGTTTCTACAAGATTCCCTTTCATTTTACTACATTCCAATTAATACGGGCCTCTTCCACCCAATCTCTCTTCATACATCAATCCTGCCATACCAGGATCCGGTCTAGTCACCTTTGTTTACACCGTCCATGGCAAGAGCATTCAATCTTAGATGAGGAGATCAAAACTGCACATACAACAGCAGATGTGGTCTCAAGTCCATGTATAGCTGAAGCACGACATTCCTGCTCCTGCACACAAATTCAGTTGCAATGAACGTCAACGTACCATTTGTATTTCTTATGCTTTCTGCACCTGAATATTGCATTTCAGGGACTGGGTCTCATTGCACCTATTCTTTCTCCAATTTATCACCATGCAGATTACAACCTATCTTCCTGTTTGTAGAAACAAAAGGTGAACCTCATATTTGTCCAAGTTATACCGCACCTGCCCATTTGCTTAACTTGGTCCAAATCGCATTGGAGCTTCTTTGTATTCTTCTCAAAGCTCGTATTCCCTCAACTTTGTGTCACCTCAAACTTTGAAATGGTACATTTAACTCCCTCATTCAAATTAAATATACATTGTGAATACCTGGGTCAAAGCACAGATCCCTGTAGAATCTTATTAATCATTGCCTGCCATCTGGAAAAAAATGTTTATTCCTGTTTTATACTCAACCTAGTTTATCACCATTGCTTCAGTGCTGTTGTGTGAAGATCCTGGAATTCCCTACGTAACAGTATTGTGGAAAATAGACATAAAGAGCTGAGTAACTCATCAGGATAGGCAGCATCTCTGGAGAGAAGGAATGGGTGGCGTTTCGGGGTCGAGACCCTTCTTCAGTTTGGGCAGTCTGAAGAAGGGTCTCGATCTGAAACGTCACCCATTCCTTCTCTCCAGTGATGTTGCCTGTCCCGCTGTCTTACTCCAGCTTTTTGTTTCTATCTTCGGTTAAAACCAGCATCTGCAGTCCCTCCTTACACAGTATTGTGGAAATATCTTCCTCAAAAGAACTGCAACATTTCAACTGTAGCTTGATGGCATGGTGACACGTAGGGGCGACACAGTGGTGCAGTGGTAGAGTTGCTGTCTTACAGCGCCAGAGACCCGGGTTCGATCTTAACTACGGGAGCTATCTGTACGGACTTTGTACATTCTTCCCGTGATCGCATGGCTTTTCCCCGGGTGCTCCAGTTTCTTCCCATACTCCAAAGACCTACAGGTGTGTAGGTTAATTTGACTTCAGTAATAATTGTAAATTGTTCCTAGTGTGAAGTATAATGCTAGTGTACGGGATCGTTGGTCGGCCTGTTTCCGTGCTGTATCTGTAAACGAAACTAAAGTAGGTGATTCAGCTCCACCTACTCAAAAGCATTTGGGGAGAGGCATTCATTGCTGCGAAGCTGGTACTGCTCACATTCCATTAAAATTAATTAAAAAAATGCTCCAACATTACCAGTCCAATAGTTCCTTTTAAGTTTCCTTTTGATACATGATCGATGACATCACCCGCCACACCTTATCTAAAATGTGTTGAAATCAAGATACATTACATTTCCTACTCTAATTCATTAATAAGACCATCAAGACTGTGAAACTCCCAATGATCTGAATCAACAAATTCAGTCATTTAAAATTCCATCCTGTTGCCAGTTAATCAGATTAAGTTGTTTAATTTTTCTACTAAGGACAAATGGTGATAAACCATCACTTACGCAGAAAAATGTTCCACAGTCTTTTAGTAAGGTAAGATCACAAACAGCTGTCAGACTGTTAAATAATAGTTTAGTTTAGTTTAGATATATGGCATGTAGCTAGGCCCTTTGGACAACTGAGTCCATGATGGCCATCGATCGCTCATTCACACTAGTTCTACGAGGGGGGGGGGGGGGGGGGAGGAGGGAGGGGGGGGAGGAAGGGAAGGGTGGAGTGAGGGAGGGTGGAGGGAGGGGAGAGGGAGGATAAATGGGGTTGGGGATGGAGTGGGGGGAGGGGGAGGGGGATGGAGTGGGGGGAGGGGGGTGGGGGATGGAGTGGGGGGAGGGGGATGGAGTGGGGGGAGGGGGATGGAGTGGGGGGAGGGGGATGGAAAGGGGAGGGTGGTGGAGGGGGAGGGTGAGGGAGGTGTGGGAGTGGAGGGAGGGGGGGAGAGAGAGGGAGGGAGGGGGAGAGAGGGAGGGAGTGGGGAGAGAGGGAGGGAGTGGGGGGAGAGGGGAGTGGGGGGAGATAGAGGTGGGGGAGGAGAGGGTGCTGCACCAGTGCAGGAGAGGTTTGGGCCCAATGGGTCCACTTGGTCTGATATAAAAATTGAAGTAAGTTGGTTGAACTCTGGGTGCCTTTCTGCAAATGTAGTTTGTCTGTGTGATTATGTAATGCATTTTCATTTGAAATAGCTACCAGTTAAACAACTCATCTTTCAATTTGATTGTTGACTCATGAGTAAAACATGTGGAAAGGCTTAATTATAGATGTGATGTGACCTGAGTAAATATTAAAATGGGGCAATATTCTAAGAACAGGTTGCATGATTTTCCAATGCTGTACAAAGCTGCCAAAAGCAGAAATTATTCCTGAGGACATGGATGCAATAAAGTCTATGAATTCTTGTTGAAACTAACACCATCAGTAACCCCAGACATTACATTATGTTAACCATACTCTATGGCTAATCAACGAATAACCATTATGAATTGAGGCTCATATATTTTATATGGACATTTCATTACATCCCAATCAAGGCACTGCTGCAAACCTTGGAACAATGACTTAAATCTTACACAGTGATTCAAGCATGATGGGCAAACCATACACACACACTGTGTGACAGTGATCGATGTTTTCTTTTGCAGGCAAGAGGGCACTTAATGGCGAAGGATTATCTGTACATTGAATAGGCGCATGATATGCATGAAATGAAGGCATATAGATTCATAATGTCTGTGCCGAACATGATGTGAAATTAAATTAATCTCCTATGCCTGCACGTGATCCATATCCCTCCATTCCCTGCATATCAGTGTGCCTTTCAAAAAGCCTCTTAAAAGTCATAATTATATTTGCCTCCACCACCACCCTTGGCAGCATGTTCAGGCACCAACTACTGTGTAAAAAATCTTGCCCTGCACATCTCGTTTAAACTTTCTTCTTCTGACCTTAAAGCTATGCCCTCTAGTGTTTGACATTTTTACTGTCAGAAAAAGGTTCTGACTGTCTACCCTATCTATGCCTCTCTTAATTTCATATACTTAAATCAGGTTCCCACTCAATCTCCAGTGCTCCAGAGAAAGCATTCCAAGATTGTCCAACCTCTCATCGCTAATAACCTCTATCCAGGCACTATTTTGGAAAACGTCTGCACTATCTCCAAAGTCTCCACATCATTCTTGTAATGGGGTGACTAGAATACTCGAAATGTGGCCTAACCAATGTTTATTTAAGCTGCAACATGACTTCCTGACTCTAATACTCAATGCCCTGACCAATGAAGGCAAGCATATCATAACCTTCTTTATCATTTTATCACTTGTCACTTTGAAAGTTGTCACTTTCAGGGAGCTGTGGACTTGGATCCCTCTGTACATCAATGCTGTTAAGGGTCTTGCCACTCTTGCGAGAATTAAATGCCATCTGCTATTTCTCAGCCCACATCTGTAACAGATCCTTTGACAGCCCTCCTCCCTATCTGAAACTCCATCAACTTTGATGTCATCTGATCTGTTAACAGTGGGGGAAATGCTGTTCCTTAAACTGGTAATATGTGCTTTCATGTTTCTGCAGCTTCTGACAGACAGGAGAGGGGAGAAGAGGGAATGACCATGACGTAAATGATCCTTGATTATGCTAGCTGCTTTCCGAAGGCAGCTTAAGGTGTAGATGAGTCGATGGAGGTGTTGGGGTTGGGGGGGGGGGGGGGGGGGGTGCGGGCGGGAGGGGGATGCAGAGGGAGAATGGCCTACGTGACACACTGGGCTGCATCCACAACTCTCTGCTGTTTCTCGAGGTCTTGAGAAAAGTTGTTGCCAAATCAAGTTGCGAAGCATCCTAATAAGTTGCATTCTACGGTGCATCTGTAGAAGTTGGTCAGTTATTGAAGACATGCTAAACTTCTTTAGTCTTCTGAGGAAGTAGAGGTGTTGGTGTGCTTTCTTGGCCATCGCTTCAATGTGGTTGGTCCAGGACAAATTACTGGTGACATTTACGTGAGGATAAAAATGACAATGCGATTACAGGCTTGTCCATTGACCTTATGTTGCTTTGACTGCTCGGTCTCATGTTTAAGGCTATGGCAGTCAACATTGCTGGTAAGAAATGTATATCATTTAAAATGTGCTGCCTGTACCAATGATTGATAGGAAACCAACTAATTGAATAATGTTTGAGAAAGGACAAGCTATTCTGATAAAGCCTGTTGGAGCCTGACTGTTATCGTGACACAACAGGGATGACAATGCTTGAAGTCCACAATCAGTATAGCCAGCGATGATGAATCAAATTAGTGACAGGGGTAAAAGAAGTACAAAGACAATGCATGTCCTAGATTAGAGAGTAACATTAATCACTCCCATGCTGCCCAAATGCTTTTCCAATTAGTTTTGAAGCACAAATATATTCACTGCCATTCATCAAACTCTGTTCATGATACAATCATTAATTTTTCTGTTGTTTTTCTTGGGATGGGGTATACTGTGGCAACCATACTTTTGTATATTCGCGATTAGTTTAGTATTTTAGAGATACTGCGCAGAAACAGGCCCTATGGTCCACCGAGTCCATGCCGACCAGCAATCACCCCGTCCACTAACACCATTCTACACACTAGGGAGAATTTAACAATTTTACAGAAGCCAATTAATCTACAACTCTATACGTTTTCGGAATTTCGGAGGAAACCAGAGCATCCGGGGAAATTACACGTCACAGGGAGAACAGGCAAACACCATTCAGAGAGCACCCGTAGTCAGGATCGAACCCAGGTCCCTGGCGTTGTAAGGCAGTAATTCTACCTCTGCGCCACCGTGCTGCCCCTATGCTGTCAGGCTGTAATCTGCTGAGCCATTCTCATTGCCTGGATTTATCACCCATGGTCTCCCAAAGCTTGTACTTACTAGCTCTCATGATGGAGCAATCATGCCAGTTGAAATTGCAGCATTGTAGCCCGAGTGTTGGCAGGACCCTTGATGGCACACTGAGAAAGCCCTACCCAAATTGCTTGGAAGGATTTTTCAGAGGATAAAAATAAACCTATAAATATGAATAACATATAAATAATTTAAAACAGAGGATTTAAATACGAAGAATCTACATTCCTTTGACTTACAACTGCAGCTCTGCAATAGCCATTGAAATCACTGGGTTCTTGGTCCTATTTCTAAGCCTGATCTAGTAGGATCTCAGAGGTAACACCAGGTTTGCTGCTGAACTCCACATTGAGCCCAGCGGTAGAGCAAACGGACAAATTTGGCATTAATTTGGAACTCGGATGTTTGAAAATTCATTGGCAGATCCAAACTAGTTTCTATCTAATTGTGTAAATGTCGGCAGTTCATAGAGTAAATCTGCACGGAACCAGGCTCCTCAGCCCAACTCGTCCATGCTGACTATGATGCCCCTTCTAGACTGGTCCCATTTGCCTGCATTTGGCTCATATCCCACTAAACCTTTCTAATCCTCGTGTTAATATTGGCTAAATTAAAGACATTATAAAATGGAGAATCCCTGCATTTGTCAGTATTGCTTAACCCTTGTCAGCAGAACTTTACAGGCTTCAATTGGCGTCAGCTTGTCTCGGCTCAGGCTGATATGCAGAATGGTAAATGGTCCAGGTGTTCCCCATGTTTCCCTTAAATTGATAACTTATATAATGATTTTGCAAACTGACCTTAAATGCATCATTCCTATTAGGTAGCTGCAAATGTATTGTGAAACAATATATATAATGTTTCAAGACGGTCATCCTGTTAATTGATAATTGGCCGAATTGTTGAGCCTTGCGGAAGTTATGGGTTTCCAGGGCACATGTTCCAATGTTTGTCCTTGTTAACTTCCGTTGAGAGCTTTCCATGCAATACAATGTTTTGAGCTGTTGTATTATTGGGTTAGGGAGATGTGTGTTATATATGGGGTTAATCGATATCTGTTATTGGGTAAGTATAAGACAACCCCCTGTGTGGTTCGGCCCTCAGGTTCGCAGGGCATATAAAAGACGGTGATCACAAGGTTCGTGGTCGATCCTCAGGAGAACTGCTGGAGTGTCTCTGTCTACGCGAGGCCCAGAGGGCTTGACTAGATAGAAGCAGGGATCAAACCCGCGGTGGAGATAGTAGGTACAGTGTATGATCTGTGATGCGCTTATAATTTCGCTAGAATAAACTTTAATCTTTGCGTGCTTGACTCAATGTTTTTACTGAAACTAGACTGGAGGAAGCTCAGAAATGAGCAATTATCACTCGTACCTCTCCAAGTATCTTTTATATATTGTTAGTACCTGTCTCAACTTCTTCTGGCAGCTCGTTCCATATACCCACCACCCTCTGAGTGAAAAATATGATGTGCATATGGGTGCATGATGATCAAAAGGGACACGGTGGGCTCTAGGTTTATTTCTGCACTGCATGACTCTATAACCAAAACTTTCCTGTTCTGGCTTTTTAAACACAAGCTTTTCTCTGGTTCATGGGAACAAAACAAAGGATTGAATGTGAAATGCAGCAAAGCTCATAATTCGCCTTTCTTAAGAATCAACCTGGATGTTATTGTGAATAAGAATGTAGAGGAAAAGAAGAAAGAAGAAAGAAGCTGTTGACACGCAAACTTAATGCTAGTTCCATTTTGACAGTGCAACTTGTACTGCTCTTGTCCACTTGTACATAGATGGTCTCATGCAATACCCAAGGGCTGTTTTTTCTCTGCATTGTGTCAAATGAGTGCAGCTTACTTGAGCCACGTGGAAAAGTTTGCTGAAACTTGCTGGCTTGACTTTTAGAAACATAGCCAAGACGTCATGAACAATTTAGTGAGCTTCAGGAGATGGCAATGGGTCACAGGTGATAGTGTTGAGAGAGATCCAAAAACACCAATAGGATAGTTGTTACCTTTGGATTCTTGCACTTACGGAAGTATAAGCATGAAGTCATAGGACAAATGCATCATGTTTCAGTAATAATTTACTGGGAAAAGGGCAGGAAGTATTCGCTCTGCTGGCCAAAGCATGAATCACTGGTGCTTGATATATGTGTGGACATTGCAGTAGTGGGACTGGAGAAGAACTCAGAACTAGATTAAGAAATGGAAATGCAATTCTTCTTATAGTTCAAAACTCCACCACTTATTGATTTCCATTTGACACATTGTGTCCCAGGAGTACAATCTCATCAATCCTATTTGCCCTCTCTTTATTATTATCTACTCCTGTAACTTATTCTGTCTCGAACATGCCTTGTGATTATCTTTTGACCATTAACCTATATTAAGGGATAATGCACAGCAGCCAATGACCATGTGACCAATGAGAAGAGTGGTAGTATTTTGAGAACCCTCCGATACTTCGGATTTTTATCCCTTTTTATCCAACCTTTCACTCCCACAATCCTCTGTTGACATGCCCACCTACGCAACCTTCAAGACCTCCATCCAGGCCCACAGACGGCAAAGTCCCCACTAGGCCAAACCCACTCTCGTCAACTTCCAGTATAGACCCTGGTGGACTCTTCGGAGGTGATGACTACAAGATGCAAGATTAACCTATCATCATGACTCATTCACTTAACCTCTAATGGATGCTCAATCTGTCTGCTGCAGGGTTTGTTGTCTCAATGCCGACTGGATACCCTGCTTATCTACAACTTTCTATCAAAGATTTCCCAGGTCGATGTATGAGAGCTTACAGATAAAAGGGGTGAAATAACGCCAGTGTACTCACATGGACTCTGGTGCCTGTGGCATAATTTTGAACAGAAAATATGCAATGTTTAGTAGCAACTCCTGTGATCAACTAGTTTTAAACTGAAAATAATAATAATAATAATAATAATAATAATATTCATTTATTGTCATTGCAACGAGTACAACGAAATTAAAAAAACAGCCAATCCTGACGGTGCGTACAAACATATATGCAATAATGCAAAAACAAATAAATACATAAATACAATTAAATTAAGTACAAGATTTTTTAACGGTGTTGCCTAGTGCACAGGTAGTGTTCAGTTCTCGTATGGCCCTGGGGTAAAAACTGTTCTTAAGTCTGTTTGTTCGGGATTTGATTGACCTGAAACGTCGACCAGAGGGCAGATGAACAAACAGACGGTGGCCGGGGTGGGATGGATCTTTTATTATTTTGCCTGCTCTACTGAGGCAGCGCAGGCTGAACAGGTGCTCCAGGGAGGGCAGTGAGCAGCCGATGATTTTCTGGGCCGTCGTGATGACCCTCTGAAGGGCCTTCCTGTCCTTTTCTGAGCAGCTGGCATACCATGTGGTTATACAGTATGCCAGCACACTCTCGATGGAGCAGCGATAGAAGGACAACATGAGCTTCTCCTGCAGGTTGGTTTTCCTGAGGATCCTCAGGAAGTGGAGTCTCTGCTGTGCCTTCTTTACTGTGGTGATGGTGTTGGTAGACCAGGTGAGATCCTCTGCGATGTGCGTACCCAGGAACCTGAAAGCTGGTACCCTTTCCACGCAGACCCCATTGATGTAGAGTGGGTCGTAATCTCCACTGGTTTTTCTAAAGTCAATTATAAGTTCCTTTGTTTTGGAGGAGTTCAGGACCAGATTGTTCACTGAACACCATGCTGCCAGCCTTTGGATTTCATCCCTATAGGCTGTCTCATCTCCTTCTGAGATAAGTCCAACCACAGTCGTGTCATCCGCGAACTTGATGATGGTGTTGGTGGGATGGGTGGGGGCGCAGTCGTGAGTGTAGAGGGAGTAAAGGATGGGGCTCAACACACAGCCCTGTGGTGAGCCGGTGCTCAGTGTAATGGTGGAGGAGAGGTGAGGGCCTATTTTGACTGTCTGGGGGCGGTTGGTCAGGAAGTCCTTGATCCATTTGCAGATGGTTAGGGAAAATCCAAGGTCGGAAAGTTTGGTGACCAGTCTGCTCGGGATGACCGTGTTAAAGGCAGAGCTGAAGTCGAGAAAGAGCATCCTCACATAGCTCCCCTGGTGTTCAAGGTGGGTCAGTGCAGTGTGAAGAGCAGTGTCGATGGCATCCCCTGTAGACCTATTTGCTCTGTAGGCAAACTGGTATGGGTCGAAGGTGGGTGGGAGGCTGGCTTTGATGTGCTGCAGGACCAGTCTCTCGAAGCACTTTGTGATGACCGGTGTGAGTGCTACCGGACGGTAGTCGTTAAGACCGCTGATGACAGGCTTTTTCGGCAGTGGGATGATTATGGCGGACTTCAGGCAGGGAGGGATGGTGGATTTTAAAAGGGACAGGTTGAAGATTTTTGTGAAGACCTCAGATAATTGGTCTGCACATTCCCTCAGCACTCTGCCCGTCACACCATCGGGGCCTGCAGCTTTCCTGGGATTCACTGCTCTGAGCACTCGCTTAACGTCATACTCCTGCACAGTGAAGGTGTTGCTCTCAGGTGCTGGAGAGGGTGTAATGTCTGCCACTGTAGCTTTCACCTCGAAACGAGCAAAGAAACAGTTAAGTTCCTCAGCCAACGAGGCGTCGCCGTCGGCAGTCGTGCGGTTGCTGGTCTTGTAATTGGTGATGTGCTGGATGCCTTGCCATACCCGCCGTGGGTCATTGTTGGAAAAGTGGTCCTCAATCTTCCTCTTGTAGGACGCTTTGGCATCCTTGATGCCTCTCTTCAGGTTGGTTCTAGCAGCACTGTATAGAGCTCTGTCACTAGACCTGAAGGCGGTGTTACGGTCCTTGAGGAGAGACCTGACATCCTTTGTCATCCAGGGTTTTTGATTGGGGTACAACCGGATGCGTTTGTCGACGGTGACATTGTCAACGCAGTTTTTGATGTAGCAAGTGGATCAAAGTGGATCGGCTTGAGATTATCAATGCACACTTTGGATGCATTGTTCCCATAATCTGTGAAAGGTTATATTCTGAAATCACCGTTATAAATTTTGCATTCTGAAATCCTCTTAGTATCTTCAGGTAGTTTTGCTACAATGCTTATTTCCATGACACGTATTAAATGTAATATGACTGAAGAATTAGGGAACACCATTTGTATTACTTGGGCAGAATTGGTTGTAATGTGATTTTGAACTAGAAAGTAATTTAAAAGTTACTCTGGAAATTAACAAGCAGAATAAAATAGCTACCTTGGAAAAAAAAGATCGGTACTGTAAGAAAAACCTCTTTACATCTAACCTCCCTGCAGTAATCAGACACCATGCCGTCAAGAATGGACCATCTACTCTGGTCCCATCTGCCTGCATTTTGTTCATATCCCTCTAAACCTTTCCTATCCATGTACCTGACCAAATATCTTTTAAATGCTATTATAGGATCTGCCTCAACTATTTCCTCTGGCAGCTCATTCCACATACCCACCAATCTTTGTGTGAAAGAGTTGCCCCTCAGGTTCCTATTAATTCTTTCCCCTTCCACCTTAAACTTGTGTCCTCTGGTTCTTGATTCCCATATGTGGGTATTCACCGTGTATTCACCCTATCTATCCCCTTCATGATTCTAAATATCTCTATATGTTCATCCTTCAGCCTTCTGTGCAAGCCTATCAACCTTTCCCCATAGTTCAGGCCCTCAAATCCTGGCAACATCCTTGTCCATCTTCTCCGCATTCTTTCCAGCTTAATGACAACTTTCCTATAGCATGGTGACCAAAACTCAAAACAATACCTCAAATGCGGCCTCACCAACGTCATGCACATAATGTCCCAACTTCCATACTTGATACCCTGACTGATGAAGGCCAATGTACTGAAAGCCTTTTTGACCATCCTAGCTACCTGTGATGCCACTTTCAGGGAACTATGTACCTGTACTGCTGGGTCCTTTCGGCTCCATACATTCCCAGGGTCCTGCCATTCACTGTGAAGGTCATGCCCTAGTTTGACTTCCCCAAAATGCAACACCTCACATTTATCTGCATCAAATTCCATTAACTATTCCTCAGCCCACTTTTCCAGCTGATCAAGATCCTGCTGTTATTTTTGATAACTATCTTTGTTATCTATGACACCACCCACTTTAGTGTCATCTGCAAACTTACTAATCATGCCTTCTACTTTCTCATCCAAATCATCGATATAAACCACAAACAGCAATGGGCCCAGCACCAATCCCTCAGACACACTGCAAGTCACAGTCCTCCAGTTGGAAAAGCAACCTTCCAATGTCAACGTTCCTTCCATGAAGCCAATTCTCTATCCAGTAGGCTAGCTCTCCCTGGATCTCATGCGATCTAACCTTCCAGAGCAGCCAACCATGCAGAATCTTATCATATGACTTGCTGAAGTTCATATAGATCACGTCCATGGCTTTACCTTCGTCAACCTTTTTAGTGACTTAAAAAGAATAAGTTTTCCCAGGGCCAAAGCAATGCTGACTATCTGTAAACAGCCCAGGTCTATCCAAATGCATATATATCCAAATCCTCAGGATCCTCTCCAGTAACTGCTTGATGCAGTCTCATTCTAAACTGATGGGAATATAGACAGTAAAATGGATGATATTTTCACACATTTTCTACAAATGCCTTTTAGTTTACCAGGATGTTTGAAATGGCATGGGGAATCAACAAAGAATCCTACAGGATCTTGAATCTAAAAAGTTGGCTATGATAGATTGGTGAACTACATTAAAAGGCATGATAGTAAACATTCAATGACTAACATTAAAGAATTAATACATCGTTTACAATAAATATAAGAACCTTAAATGAACAGAATCCCAACAGGTGCAGTGATCTAGCCATGGATACCAAGAAAGTATCAGATGAAAGGAAAGTCGTCAAAAAAGAGCAGTAATCCTGCCAATTAGGTAAATTTCACATTACAGCAAAGGAGGACTAAGAAATTGATTTGGAAATGTTAGGTGGATCACAAGCAACATATAAACTGTTGAAGCCTCTTTATGAAAAAAAGAAAGGAAAAGATAAGTGTTTATCAGCAAACAGAAGAAATTAAACAAGCATGTTATATATATTTACTGTGAAGGCAAAAGTCCTCCTAGATATCATGGAGAAAAGGTTTAAACTGGATGAAAAACAAATAGCTTTAGTTAAGCAAAATATTGCAGGAATAAATGTGGCAGAGAGCTGATAAATTACCACCATCTGATAACCTGCAATCCTAGGTTTTGAAAGAGATGGTGCTGGAGATAGTGGATGTATCTTCCATAATTCCCATGTTTAAGAAAGGGGATAAAAAAAACACAGCAAACCACTTAGACTGACATGGATAATAGAGAAAACAAATAAAACTGCAGATGAGCACTTGCTTTATCACTTGTGCTGCCAATTTCCACCCTGTTCTCACATTTATGTAATTCATCTCTGACTTTTTCCTTCCATTTCTGGATCACTTTGTGTCCATCTCAGGAGATAGGCTACCTACTACCATCCTTCACAAGGCTCCCCAGACTCCTGTAGCTTCATTTGAGTATATGTCATCTCACTCCCCCTCGTGTGCAAATGTCAATTATTTTTCTTAGTTTCTTCATCTCAGCCATAGTTGTTCCAATGAAGACATCTTCTGTTCTGGTGCTTCTAAAGTATCCTCTATTTTCCTGAAATGTGGCTTCCCTTCTGCATCGCAGGTGGAGCACTCAACTGCATTTCCTCTATTTCCTGTATGTCTGCTTTCACCCACATCTTCTGGAATGGATCAAAGATTCATCGTTTTATCCCTCACAAATCCTGGCAGATCCAGTGTGATCGAACCACCAGTCACATCTGCCCCTCTCTTCATTTTCTGAATTTCACAGGGAATTACTTCACAATTCCCCGATTGACTCTTCCATCACGCCACTTCCTTGCCCATTGTACATTGCCATCGAACAGGAGGAGATGCAAACACCTGTTCAAACCAGGTGGAGCAACAGGGCATTTGTACTCCCTCCAATATAGTGCACTGTATTCGATATTTACTATTGTGGCTTTACAATGGAGAAACCAAACACTGGGTAATTGTTTTGCAGAAAGCCTATGCTCAATCTGCAGGAGTGAATCTGAGTTTCTGTTGCCTGCCATTTTAATTTACCACGACACTCCCACTCTCACCTCTCTGCCTGTAACCTCCTACACTTATAATGAGGCCCAAAGTAAGCTCAAGGACCAATACCTCTATGCATCTCAGAGGGAGTAGAACATTGTTTTGTACATAAAGAGAACCAAAGGCTATGTATGGGTTAGTGGAGAAAATTAGTGATGAGGTAAAAGATTAGTCACAATTGTATTGAATGTCAGAGCATAGGGTCAAATGCCCAACCTCCAGCTTATGGTGTCTATCTTCAGTTTAAACTAGCATCTGCAGTTAATTCCTACTACACTCTGCATCTAGTTTTTCTGTTGATCTTATTTCCCCTTACTTGGCCCAGACCCCAGTCCCTACTTATTTAGTAATTTATTCTAATATTTGCCAAATGTTTTCCTCTCCTTGTGTTATCTTCAATGTTGCACAAAGACACTGATGCACAATGGGAAGCCGCTAGTGAAATGCAATTTTATGGCTTTGCAGAACAGAAGTTGTTATTTTCAATAGTCATTCTTTGGTACCTGAAAAGAGAAATAGTAATTGGAAAGCAATCCTATATCTGATTACAGGAAGTGCTCGACAAAGTAATAACAATACCCTGTATAAAATTCTAGGTGTAGGGGTAAACCTCACAAATACCTAAAAAAACTACATACTGTGAGAAGTAAATGAACATCACAGGAGGAAAAAAATAGGTTATTTGATCCATAGTATCCTAATTTTTTGGTAGAACTACCCAATTATTGCTGATGGTCCTGCTTTTCTCCACACGTTTTTGCATTTTGTTTTACTCTTCTAGTAATTGTATAATTCTGTTTTGAATGTTACCATTGAATCGCCTTCCCCTTTCTTTTCAGGAAGTTGCAGCAATTTGCCATGTGGACATTTCTTAAATTGTTCTTTGGGTTCTTTTTACCAATCAACTGACCTTGTTTAACAGAAAAAAAGTAATCTCACTCTCAAACATTTGCTTAACCTTCTCATCTTGAAAGAGAACCATTGAGTGTTTCCGCATGACTGAAGTCCTTTGTCTCCGTCTCTTCCACATCATGGCCATGGCATCCTTCCTCAGGATGCTGCAGAAAATTGAGCATCACTGCAGCTGGGATCCAACATTACTAATCTAAATTTGTTATGAAGCTCCATGCTTTTGTACTCTATAGATAAAGCAAATGATCCCATATACATTTCTAATGAGGTCTTCTTAACAGGTACTGCTACTGTCAAAGATTTTTGTCCAAACATGGCCAGGTCTCTGCTCATGTATCCTTGATAAACTTTAGTTCAGGTAACCTACTCGCATCCCTTCGATCAAAATGTATCACTCTGCACTTCTCTTTGTTAATGTATTTCACTATGAATGAATGTCGGCAGCATAATGGTGATGATGCTCCATGGATAGAAGTGGTGGGATTAACCTCCTTATCCATCTATCCTGTGAATACAATACATTGGTGATGAGACTTTCCTAATTGCAATATTTAGACTGATATTAAAGGTTCTTTTTATTCTACAAGGCTTAAAACTGAAATTCAAAATTAATCGTTTTAAATTTATTTGGACACGAATGAGTGAGAATCAATTTGTTGATTATTACTGACAATGAGCAACTATCAGACAATCAGAGGAAACTATGAAGTTTTAAAATATCCTTTCCCTTTTCTAGTACATGTTCTGATCACCGAAGTGAAATGACATTTGGAAAGAGCATAATAATCAAAACTGTAGACATTTCAGTAGTCCTAAGGCCTCTAAACTCTGTTGGCATTGGAGAAGGTGTTCCTTAATAGCAATGCACAATAAAAAAAACAGATTTATTGAGTGTAAAATTTCAAAGCTATTTTCCAAATTGCACCGTGACAATGTAAACTACGGCACAACACAGCGAGAAATGGTTCTTTTAAAAACATTGAATATCTTCTCAGATAAATTTTAACAAAGATCAAGGATTTTTATTAATATTTAATATCATTACAGAAAATGTTATGGTACAGTGTTGTTAAATGTCTTTCATTGCTAGGAATTACCACATGATTTGCTGGTACACTATTATCTGTACAATATCAATCTTTGTATTACTGTACACTTTTTTTAAATTGGTAAAAAGGCTGTCAGCACTTAAGGAAGCAATTTCTTTGTTCAAACGAAAGATTTCCAATTCCTGTCCAACCAGGTGGTCAGCTGAGACAGGTGGCTTCTGAGAAATGTCCCAGTCAATGGCACTGAAAAGGTAAGCTACCGATCCAGTACAGTGCAGCCACTCTGCTTTTGGCACTGAGCACATGAACACAAGATACAAGATAAAGAACAAGCAAAGCTCTTTGTGAAGCAATTATGTTGCGTACTAATAAGGATAATAGCTGTGTTTATCTAAGCTGGTATAAAGTAAGCAGACAGCCTTGCTAGTAGCATAAGTATCTGTATCTGAGAATGAGAAAACACAAGTTTAGCAGGCACCTACCGTTGTCTATCAAAAGCTACTGCTATTAGACCTGGCATTAAACACACAAAGCAACTGTAATGAAAGAGAAACTTTGCCCTGGATATGATACAGAATGGATTCAATGGATTTCTTCTCTCTCTCTCCTGTTTCATTTACTTTATCTGATTCCTTTTTGAAATTACTTCAAGATGTCAACAACATTGGTCAATTTTATCCAGATCATTTAAAACTAACGGTGCCATTCCATTACAGGATACAGTCAATGATATGTAGACATGCACCAACCCTCCTCTTGTGGTGACATCATAGTCTTCCAATCACCATAACATCTACCACTTCACCCTTATGGAGCTCCACGTACTGCTCTGTCTTTGGAGGTAGCATCAACAGTCCATTTGCACTTCGCATACTCATCAGACGGCTACTCATCTGATTCCCTGCAGAAATGGAAGCAGAGGATTAATAAATCTAGGAGCAAATCATTGCAGATGGAACAGGAAAAGAAAATGCAGTAGTAGCAGACTGCATCTGGTAATGTTTCAGGTTAATGACCTTGCATCTTCATTGGCAGTGAAGGAGGAATTACAAAAATACATTTATCAAAACGTGTGGATTAAACTAAGTGGGCAAACTCCTGCTATTTCCTTAATTCCACTCACTTATCAATCTCTATTATTCACAGGCATGTTTCCCAATTCACCAACCATTTAGCTTTGGATACGTATCAATGCTTTTGCTGTATACTGCCTCAGTGACCATCACAGATACTGACTTCCCCACCATTAAAGGGATCTGTAAGAGGCGCTGACTTAATAATGCAGCCAATGTCATCAAAGATCCATACCAGCCAGCCCATGGTCTCATTTTCTTCCTACCATTGGGAAGGCCTGAAAACCCTGACCACCAGGTTCAAGGACAGCTTCTTTCCAGCAACCATCGGGCTACTGCACACTAAACAACACTATCCTCAGCAACTTTGACCTTCTATCCACTCTGTCTTTGTTTTTTGTCCTATTAGGGTTCCAAAATTAATTTATTATAGTTTTGATTATTATACATTATCTGTATATTATTGCATTTACGGACTTGTTAAGCTGCTGCAAGTAAAACATTTAATTGTTCCATTGTCTCTTACAAACTTCTACAGATGGACCATGGACCTGTTTTGAGAACAGCTCTGCCCAAGACCGCAAGAAATTGCAGAGTTGGAGATGTAGCCTGGTGCTTCACATATATCAGACTTCTCACCACTCACTTCTTGGAAGAGCAGAGAATATAATCAAAGACTTGTCCCACCCCAGTCATTCCTTCTCTCTGTTCTCGTCTGGCAGAAGGCACAGAAGTTTGAAAGCGTGCACCACAAAACGTGGTAAACTGGGCAAAGGAATGGCAGATGGAATGTAACTCAGACATATAAAGAAATGTATTTTGGGAAGTTAAACCAGGGCAGGATATACACAGTGAAATATAGGGTCCTGGGGAATGCTGTAGAATAGAGAGACATAGAGGTACAACTACAATTCCCCCAAAATGGTGACGCAAGTAGACACAGGTAGCTTTGACTCCTGGTAATAACCTCTCTGATTATTCATTTCCATTGCCTTCTGAATGTTTGTTTGCAAAGCCTCCTGATGCCCTGGAGACATTGCACTTCTGTCCTGCTTTGCACTTTCTTTGATAAGGTTTTCAATGCAGCAGCCAAAATCAAGGAAGCTCACTTTATCTCAATATGTGCTAACTTCAGTGTTTCTCAGGACAACTTCAGTTGTATAATGATGATGATTTTAACCCAGGTAAAATACTGTAAATGCTTTGATCTGTACATAAAATAAAATAAATTAAGATAAATGCTTGCATATTTATCTTTAAATTTTATTTCAATGATTACCAGCAATCATTTGATGAAGGTGGGGTCTGGTGAAGAAAAGTGGTGACTTCTTTGGCTCCAAGTTATGGAATAGAAATTACAATATATAGAAATGAATATTATTGCTTCATATAATAAGCAGTGTATTGTACTGCCCATATTGCTCCAGCAATCTACATGTAAATTTATTGGAAAATCAGGACCAAGTCAAACTTCAGTCAACAAAAACTTCTGTTCACCAAATAAATGAGCCAAGTAGATTATCGATACTCATAATACATTTTTTTAAATTTAAAAAAAAAATTTTTTTTTTACTCATGACACTATTTATGTTCAGTAGTGAAAATGGTAGATTGTCACTGGCAAAGATTCTTCTCATTCATCTCCAACAACTACATCAGTTGATATCTATAAACAGCAATTGGAAGCTTCTGTGGAAGCCTTTGACTGGCCATTTTTTGGCCATCCTGTCATTGGGTCATTGGATTGGATTGTGTCCCAAAGGGACAGGGACCCAAGAGCCATTTTATTTGCTATTTAGAACAGTCTCCAAGTCAACCAATGTGGCAAACCAAAATTAGCCATTACCTGTATGTTCCAAATGGATAAATAATCATACAATATATTGCAGTTCATAACCACAAACCTCTGCTATACTTCTTTAGTGAAACCTTTATCTTATGATATATTATTATTTTAAAATATGTTACAATTCAGTAATAGCTTCAAAATTCTCACCTGTACTCTGTGCCCAGGGCAATGGTTCCTGGTGGTGCCAAGTCAGAATACAGCGGTGGTATTCAGGTCGTGGATCCAGTTTTACATCAGAGGACAACTGTAGTAGAATGATACAAAAATGAGTGGTTTTGCAGTTAGTGAAGATGGTTGTGAAAGATTGCAGCAGGATCTGGATCGATTGGCCAGGTGGGCGGAGGAATGGTTGATGGAATTTAATACAGAGAAGTGTGAGGTGTTGCATTTTGGGACGTCGACCAAGGGCAGGACCTACACAGTAAATGGTAGGCCCCTGGGTAGTGTTGTAGACCAGAGGGATCTAGGAGTATAGGTGCCTGTTCCTTAAAGGTCGAGTCGCAGGTAGATAAGGTGGCCAAAAAGGCTTTTGGCACTTTGGCCTTCATCAGTCAAAGTACTGAATATAGAAGTTGGGAGGTCATGTTGCAGTTGTATAAGACGTTTGTGAGACCGCATTTAGAATATTGTGTTCTGTTCTGGGCACCACATTATAGGAAATATATTGTCAAGCTTGAAAGGGTTCAGAAAAGATTTAAGAGGATGTTGCCAGGACTAGAGGGTGTGAGCTACAGGCAGAGGTTGAGTAGGCTGGGTCTCTACTTCATGGAGCGCAGCAGGATGAGTGGGGGATCTTGTAGAGGTGTACAAAATGATGAGAGGAATAGATCAGGTAGATGCAGAGTCTCTTGCCCAGAGTAGGAGAATCGAGGACCAGAGCACATAAGTTCAAGGTGAAGGGGAAGAGATTTAATAGGAACCCGAGGGGTAACATTTTCACACAAAGGGTGGTGGGTGTATGGAATAAGCTGCCAGATGAGATAGTTTAGGCTGGGACTATCCCACCATTTAAGAAACACTTAGACAGGTACATGGATAGGACAGGTTTAGAGGGATATGGACCAAGCGCAGGTAAGTGGGACTAGTGTAGCTGGGACATTGTTCGCCGGTGTGGGCAAGTTGGGCCAAAGGGCCTATTTCTACACTGTATGACTCTATGACCACATTATAATGAAATTAATTGATAACTTGCCACATAAAACAGATGAACAAAAACAGCAATGTATTCTACATTTTCCATTTACATTGTTTAATTTATGGCACCAGAGGTGTTGAAATACCATACACATTTACACTTGCATAATTTGCACTTTTTTTTCAAGACCGAGGAAGAACATCACTACATGTTATATAAAATGGTGCTATGTATATAAAAGGAAATGCACAAAAAAATTGACATTGCGATCAAAGACTGACTTATTTCTAAGATAAATCATACTCTTCATTGTTATTCCATGATTAGATATTATGGGGTATTAAGTTGGATTGCTTCACATTTTTGAAGGTTACTTCTGGTATTGGTTTTGGTGAAGGGTGAGAGAAAGGTTTAGGGGAGAGAAGTAGTCACAATTTCTCCTTATAATCGATTAACATGTGCACAACTGTGGAAAATAATTTGGAGGAAAAAGATGGACTGAGATACTATATATTTGGATTGAGATAATTCCACATGGTGGCATAGTTATACAGCAAGGAAAGAGGCTCTTTAGCCGATCTCTCCATGCTGACCATAATGCCCCATTTAAGCTAGTCCCATTTGTCCACGTTTGGTCCATTTTCCTCTAAACATTTTTTATCCGTGTTTTTACGCAAATGTTTTATAAATGTGGTTATTGCACTTACCTCAACTACTTTCTCTGGTATCTCGCCTATATATCCACCACCCTCAGAGTGAAAAAGTCACCCCTCTGGTTCCTGTTAAATCTTTACCCTCTCACCTTAAACATATGTCCTGGAGACCCAGTTCTTGATTTCCCTACCCTGGAAAGAAGATTCTGTGCTTTCAAAATAAAAGTTTGCATGTGTTCCCCGCATTTTAAGTGGTATTAGATGTACCTCAGGTAGAAGCTCATTTGACTCTGAGTCAAAAGTTGTGGTTTCTATTCCCCATTCAGAACAACAATGAGGGAATGCTACATTATCAGATCTGCTATCTTTTGGATGTGTCATTAAATTGAACACATGTTAAGCCTTCTCAAATGGATGCGAATGATTCTACAACACTATTTTTAAGGGGATTAGGATATTTACACATGATGCATTGACCAAATATATTATTTAGTCAATAATAGTGGGACTAAATTATCCAGATATTATAACATTATTGCCCACAATCGACTGAGGATGGAAACATAGGTTGGGATTAAGCGGAAGGTTGACATTGCAACAAATCTGAATAAATCTGATTAGGTAGGCATGGTGAGATGAAACTTTTGCTCTATATGGACTTGTGCCAGAAAACAAAGATAATGGCTTCAGTTTGAAGCTTACACACCGAGGCAACTCAGTTTGAAGCATCAACTACACCGAGGCAACAAAAGGATTGTGAAAGTTGGCAGGGAAATGGATCTTGACATCATTGGCTTACCCGTAGGCATAGGGTAAACTGTAGATAAGTAAGACAAGGTCAAAGGATGATTACAGGAAATCGTCCGTAATTCCTACCACACTCGGTGATATTATTGGAGTGAAAAGAGAAATTCCAGCTGGATATTTTAGCTGTGATTGGATCAGAAAATCTTAAGTAAAGCTCAGGCAGCCTCATCAAAATGGACATGGACCAATGACAGGGATGAACTAGTTGTGACCAGAAGTGCAGAGAGGATGTGAAGAGAAAGAATATCATAAACATAGCACAAAAAGTAAGGAAATTTGTGTTTGGTAGATTATTTCTTTGTTGTAACAATGTTTCTTGGCAATAAATCTTATACCGTTGGAAAGCCTGTTTATTTCCCTTTTAAATGGTGCCACATTTGTAAGGAACATACATTTGTGGGATGAGCAGCAGAGCTGAGTATATGGGTTGCGCCCATGAAAAATTTGCCAAATCTTCTCTGCCAATGCCAAACAGCTTATTCTGCTGTTGCTATTGACTCTTGTTTTGAGCTTCTGGTACCCCCAGGTGCTGACAAGAATGGGATGCCATCCCACAACAGTGTGTGACCAGGCTGGTGACCAGCATGAGGAGGAGGTGCCAGGCTGTTATGGCTGTGTATGGTTCTTCCACACGCTACTGTGGCTCCTGTTTATTAAATGAATAAATTGTTAAATTGCCAATATGTCTTGTTTCTTCAGACTTCAATCATCCAATCCACCAAACAACACCGAACAAGAGTCAATGGCAGAATAAGCTGTTTGGCATTGGCAGAGATTTGGCAAATTTTTCATGGGCGCAACCCATATACTCAGCTCTGCTGCTCATCCCACAAATGCATGTTCCTTACAAATGTGGCACCATTTAAAAGGGAAATAAACAGGCTTTCCAACGGTATAAGATTTATTGCCAAGAAGCATTGTTACAACAAAGAAATAATCTACCAAACACAAATTTCCTTACTTTTTGTGCTATGTTTAGTTACTAATGGAACATATCTTCAATCGATTGTTTTGAGAAATCGTCAGTGAGGTAGGAAATTATTCACAAAGGTCAGGAAAAAAATTTGATAGTCAGGATGGCAATAGGGGTTGAGGCATAGATTGATCATAGACAAGACACAAGGGATGAGTGAGGCAAACGAGACTGCAGAGCTGAAATTATGACCAAAAAAACAAACTGCTGGAGGACATCAGCAGACCAGGCAGCATCTGTGTACGGAAATGGTCATTTCAGGCCAGGATCTTCCTCAAGCCTGGAGTAGAGAGGAAAGAGTTGGTAGATAGAGATGAGGGGAAAGGGTGGGGCAAGAGCTGGCAAATCATGGGTGGATCCAGGTGAAGAGGAATTGATAGGTAGATGAGTCAAGTTGGGGGGGAGGGGAAAGAAAGGTGGAGATAGTAACCATGGCTGGAGGTAATATGTAGAGAAGATGAAGTGATTCAAGTGGTGGAATCTGATGAGAAAGGAGAATGAAATGTAGTACTAGAGAGGGGGAGGGGTGAGGGAAGTAGGGAAAGATAGATGATTAGCAAAAAAAGATTGTGGAATAAGGAAAAGGAACTGGGTGACTAGGTTAGTGTGTTCGAGGACCAGGGCAGATCAGAAGGAAAGGAAAGATGAGGTGTTTATCTGAATTCGGAGAATTCTATGTTCAAGTTGTTGAGTTGCAGGCTATCCAAGTGGAATATTCGGTACTGTTCTTCCAATTTATGTGTGGCCTCACACTGGCAACGAAAGAGGCTGTGGACAGACAAATCAGTATGGGAACGGGAAAGGGAATTGACGTGGCTGTCAACCAGGAGCTCCAACAGGCCCTGGTGGATGAAGTGCAAGTGTTCAGTGAAGTGTCCACCCAATCTAGGAGGAGGCCACATCGAGAGTACCGAGTGCAATAGGGGTGCATGTAAACTCAACACGATTTTATAGACCCTAATCGGCAAGGTCCAGTTGCAAATGTCTATATCTTTCACTTCCTTTCACTTCTCAACATTCATTACATTCAATCAAAACCTGCCAAGTAACAAGTTAGTCAATTAGAAGAGTTAGAATCAAGTTAGAATTAGAAGAGAAAAGTTGTGCCAAGTCTGGGGCCATTAGGGGATGGTTCAGTCAAAAACATCAGTTGGACAATGATTTAGTTCCTCAAAGGCAGGCATTTCAGAAGGCGGTTCTGTAATCAATTTGAACAGTGCGATCGAACCAGCTTACAGAAGTCTCAGGACAGTAGCTGGGCTGCTACATCAGTCCACAAACAAGATGAAAAGTAAAAGGTTCGACATGTGATGCCACAGTGCAATGATATTGACTGTGTATGGCAAAGATGGAACAGATCCAAAGTTTGAAACTGCAGAAGTTCTCGAGAAAAGCTCAGCAACTGCAAGACCTTTGCAACTTGGAGAATTGCTGAAAATACTGAATCAAACATGGACTGAGTGGGATGCTTTAAGGAAGGATTACATCGTAATATAGGGATAGTTCAAACACTCTGAAGATTCTTGGAGAGGGGTTGCAACAACCATAAACTTACCACCGACAGCGCAACACCATGTAACCAAAGAGCCACAGGTCAGACTTAAATGTCAGTAACATCAGAATTGATAGCCTGGGATTTGATCCAAAAGGGGAAGGCTTTGATAATTACTTTAAAAAGTGACAGCGGGAAAGAGGAAAGGTCTCTACACTGAATCAGAAAGGAAGGTGATATGAAAGTGGAGGAAAGAAAACGTAGTGATTAATCACCCAAAGTAAAGATGTTAATATTCAGTTCATATTATACTAATACAATATATAATTGTAATTACTGTAGTGATTTATAAATATGTTTAATGTGGACCCTTTAGTGCATAGAGGTGGCTCCAAGAAAATAAAATACAGTGTTTTAAAGTTATGAAGGTAATTATGTACAAGCGACGACTTTTCACACAGAGGGTGATGGGTATATGAAACAAGCTGCCAGAGGAGGCAGTTGAGACAGGTACTTTAACAATTTTTAAAAGGCATTTGGACAGGTACTTCAATAGGAAAGGTTTAGAGCGATATGGGCCAAACGCGGGCAGGTGAGACAAATGTAGATGGGGCATCTTGGTCGGCATGGGCAAGTTTGGCCAAAGGGTCTGTTTCCTGGCAGTATGACGAGGACTCTAATTAGAGAACTGAATGTGACTGCAGCTATGTGTGATATCCTAGCAGAGAAGTGATCGATTGGAATTACAAAACTTTGGAGATCTCAAGCACAATTTGTAGTGAAGAATGTCATGAATGAACAGAACAATGCAATTAATGAATTTATAACCACATCAAATTACAACTCTGTATTGATGTAAGTAGTTGAACAATTGTATAATCTCAGGTATTAGATTGTATCATCTAAACAGTTGATGTTTATATATACTTAAAAAAAAGTAGGTGTACCTTTAAGAAAAGAGTGCACCTTGTGGATTGAGCTTGATATGTTGTTGAACCAGGCACTGCTGTTTGGTTGAGACTTACTCTCTTCAATAAAGGATGTTTTGTTCTTAGCTCTACCTCTGTTTATTTATTTACACAAATAACAATACAAAGAAACATAGATATTTTAACCAGCAGATTAATTAAATGAAAGGGATTTCAGCTCATAGACAGATTTGACTGTACACCCACATCTCCACCACCAACTAATCATTCTAACATAGAATGAAGCCTAGTTCCAACCACTGAAAGACCAGATCCCAACTCACATATGCTACCTAGAACCAATGAATATTTCTCAAACCTTACCGAGTAAAAATTACCCTTCGGTTACTGGAAACTATTTGACCTACCCTGGCTTTGATGATGGTGGGTCGAGGATCAAGGATTCCTTGCATTTTCCTCAATGCAGGGATTACAAAGAGATTGCAGGTGACAACTGCTGACACTGGATTGCCTGCAAGGAAATCATACCATCGTGAAATAACAACATCAGGTTACAACAATTAACTGTGGCATGCAAAGTGAATCATGCCTGGAACCAAGCAGGCCACTGCTCCAACTCCAAAATTCAATTATATCCACACTTGGAGGTCTAATCATTCTGTGCTCTTTGATTCCTAGAATTTTCTTGCGAGCGACTGAGTTACTATGGCGATTGCAATGGAAACGCATGCCGCTTGTGCCAACTGTATAAATGATTTGTTATTCCTTACAGCTCTCCCCAAAACTGTTTTCGTGACCTATCGGAAACAAACATAAAGATATCGAGCAGCAGTGCAACTGAGAAGTTTCCACTCCGGACTGCATGAAATGACGTACAAATTTATTTTGATTTGCCAATAATAATATGAATTCAGAAAATATTAACCACAGAACTGCATTGGCTGAACCTTATTGTACTGGCAGATTTGGAGTTAATTCAAGAGTTCCTGCTTGGATCCAAGGAAACTTCAATTGGGGTCAAAACTGCCTCCACCATTTTGGGTGAACGTATGATAAGAGTATTCATCATACCTGTCAATTGCAAGGCATGTCCTTACAAATCTGTTACTTTGCAACAGCTCTTTGTTGTGTTAATTAGTTACACAAATTAGATATAATTAATGCCGCTGGAAGAAATTCTTGGGCTTCACATAAACAATAGAATGCCACAAGCTTTCCTTTCATAAATATAAAAATACAATTACTGTGAAATCATCACAGTGGGAAGTGAGTTATGAAGAGTATTTTTGCAAATCAGATTGGACTAATTAAGCTTTATTTTCCAAATTATTATTCAAGCTTCAGCACTACCCACACTGAAGTTCACAACATAAAAAAAGCATTCAATGTATAACACAGGTCGTAATGTGCTCAACATTACAATGAGGTTTTGATTATCATACATGCATGTTTCAAAATGCTATCCAGCTAAAATAATAATTCAACTATTGAACCAAATGAAATGTGAATGTGCAGGCTACAATGACCAAATACTTGTTAGTGTAGAACAAAACATCATATCAATATTTATTTCAGTAAACCTTATGATTGCAAGACATTGTTGGTTAAGATCACTGATGCAAATAGACTTTCATGAAACAGTTTGTACAATTATCAATCAATCTGCAGAGAGACACAATTCAAAGAGAAGTATCCTGGTTTGAGCAATTGCTGAATTGTTAATGGTAGTAATTTCAATTTCAATTTACTTTCTGAATTAAAATTAGCAACTTTTATCACCATAATAGGAAAAGCCACACTTGTTGCTCTCATTTAAAAAAAATATTTCACAATGCACCAAACACTAAATGTGTACTTAAGAGATCTGTTCACACAACAATTGTTTTCTGTTATAAAGTTACATTTTTTCTCCAAGCAGAGTAAGGCAGTTTGAACAATTGTGTGTTCTCGGCAATATTACCAAGTGCCACGACTATTATGGGTACGACTTTGAGTATATTTACAATCACTTTTTAAATTTCTTGATGTGATGTCTCCAATACTTCAATACACATTAAATGACCTACCATTCTTCCCTTCAAAAAAATGTCTTTTTTCCTTTTCATAATTCACATACTATTCTCAGCTTACTGGGCTGATTCAATTGGGTAATTTTATTTCCCCAAAATGGATAATGTGGGGGGAAATAATTTTAAAAGGTGGCTTAGAGTGCAGGCAATCAATATGCTTTCAAGATATGAGGACATAAATAAATTCCGTTAGGGAATTAGTCTCCATTTTCATAATTTAAAAAAAAAATCTGCTAATTTACAACCTAAATTAATTTCTAAACTAAACTAAGGATCCCAGACCTTGAGAAGGTCAATGGACATGAGAAGGGCAGTTCTATAGCTAAGTGCGCTGTATGATTCTTTGATTCACTTCCTCTCCATAACTATCATGGCCTTTGTCTCTGTTACCATGGGTCCATAACCAACCATGGTAGACGATGACTGTAACTATATTCTGTTAATTGATTTTCACTGCATCTCCCTAGGAATACATGTTCCCTCTTTCGCTCTTCAATGATGAATTGTGAAGTTTAATACTTCCTTCTTACAATAGCTACCAACAGCTGCCTCATGAATTATGAATTGAAGAACGAGGTAGTTGGAGCTTCTGATTTCATTGCGATCTTAAAGTATATCATTCATCCGCAGAGCAAAAGGAATGGAAACTTTAGTATCTTTAATAACATCCCATTTTATTATTGTCCAAGTCTTTTTAAAACACGTGAGCATTTGAAACAATATTTTGTGGATCTGGACATTTCAGGATATGGACCTCTTGCATCAATTTAGAGTACAAAAGGATTGGAGAATTTTCTTAATGTCAGGAGGTAAGACAATGGTGAAGAGAGAGTAGGCCATCGTCTCTCTTTTCAGTAAGATGATGGCCTGCTGAAAGTTCTAAATAAGCTTTTTTTTTCAGGTTAGAGTTCAAATGGAGATGTTAGTCATATCTGATGATCCAGAACTTTAAGCTGTGAAAACATCTCAAAAGGATTCACAGCTGGAAGTAGTTTGCTGTATGCCATGCATATCTTTCACGTTACTTTGCATCTCGAGAGATAGTTTTTGTACGTTGTACAAGCTTGCAGACAGCATAGCGCAGTTCTTGATCTGCAGAAATTGAATTCTTGCTTCCAAAAAGCCACCTTCATCCCCTCCATTCACCAGTCGCACTGTCCAGTGGAAGCGAAAGACCCTTTGCTATGTCCTTACAGTCAGTTATATTCACTGAATCTGGGATGTATTTTTCTCACAACGTGGCACGAAGGGACTCTGCACAGTAACCGGAAGTTATTCATGGTGTGAATGGGGAATGGGGATCTGGGACTTAATAAATCATAGAATTTATGATATATCCATTTAACAGATTAGATTAAACGCATGAAAGAAATGTATGAAAGATAAAATTTGGGTATTTGGTTTGACTGATTTATTCTTCACACTTATTCCTTTAAGGGAGAAGAATAAATTAGTCCAATCAAGTACCAAAATTGAAATAAGTAAAGGGAGAGAAGGACAGAATTACGAGAAAATAAAGGGATTAGTGGCAAAAATAAAAATAATACAAAATTAAAGTTTCAAAGATTAATTTCCCAAGAAAAAAAAAGATACTTTACAGGTATTTACAGTTGTTTACTTCCTTAATCACCTTGATTCTTGGTAGTTTAGCACTGTCGCCTTTACAGAAACCTGGTTAAGAGAGGGATAGGACTGGCAGCTTAATGTTCCAGGGTACAGATGCTTCAATAGGGATAGAGATGGGAGTAAAAGAGGAGGGGGTGTTGCTCTATTGATTAAGGAGGAGGTCAAGCAGACATGACATCACTGATGGTTTATGGGTGGAGCTGAGAAATTAGAAAGGAATAAACATCTTGTTGGGAGTGTACTACAGGCCTCCAAATAGTTAACGGCCAATATGCCAGGAGATTGCAGGCAACTACATGACTAACAAGGTTGTTGTATGAGATTTTAACTTTCCCAATATTGACTGGGACAATGCAAAATATAGACAGGCCAGAATTTGTCAATGCATTCAGGAAACTTTCCTCAGGCAATATGTAGAGGGCCCTAAATGCAGGAGAAATCATTTGTACAGGTACATCGATAGGAAAGGTTTATGGTTTAAAGGGATATGAGCCAAATGCAGACAGGTGGAACGAGTATAGGTGGGGCATGTTGGTCGGCATAGGCGAGTTGGGCTGAAGGACCTGTTTCCTTGCAGTATGATTCGATGACTAATTACAAGGTGATCATAAATATACATATGTTGATAATTACCAGCCTAAAATACTGTGATTAATTGAGTCCAGTGAATTCTGCAAGTTCTGAAAAATAACATGATGGTTAAGACTAAGATGCTGCTTGCGCAAAGCAAACAGTGAAGTTCGGTTAAATTCAGTTATTAATTTTGGAGCTTTGCAACTTAGTGCGGTTTTAATCCACTGGATTTGCTGTAACTTTTATAGATTATCATGGCATTACCTTTCCAGGAAGGAATGACCTGAGAATTCATTACAATGCAAACACGTTTCCAGATAACATTATTATTGAGATGATTACTGTTGATAACAGAATGGTCATATGTGCAATCACTTAACTTAATTAATTTAATTTCATCAATATTTTTAAGTGTGCTGATGTCCTGGAGACAAGTTGCCATTTTAACTTGGTGGTATTAAAGAAACAATTGCTGTGTGAAAGTGATTAAGCGAATCATTCTGACTCCGAAATTGTGTTTGAAGATATTGCAAAATATTAATTATTTTACATTGGCAACCATCAACTCTAAGTTTGGCATTTCCACTAACCAAAATAGAACGATACAATGTCTTGTCCTACGACATCTTCAGTCAAGTAGAAATTTGGTCCAACTCTATATGAAAACAGCTACCACACCATTTCCACATATATACATTTTTATTTCTTGCAAAGTCTGAACAACAGTTTATTTTCACAGAGCAACATAACACAAATCCAATGATGGGCACACAGTTCAATTAAAGTTATAGTGTTTTATTTTGAGTTGGTAATACTAAATGTTACAGTAAAAGGGAGAAGCTACATAGCTGACTGGTTCTTTTATGATTACGGGGTTCAGTGTTTGCAACAAAGAGCTTGCCCTACAGTGCTACTTTAACATAATATTAATTGGGCTAATTATTTTTAAACAAAAGGGGGCCTAGCTGACTATTTTTCCCCCACATATTTATGACTCAGGTTTTAATTGATGTCCATTCTCGACCAATGGTCAACTATATCTCGCCCATTTCCCATCGGCCTAATTTTGCTTTGGTCCCTTATGCCACAAATTCCAATGACTTCAACAGAAGCCCAATTTGGGAGCCTCCAACATTGTTGCTGAGCAGTGGTCTATGCGGAAAGAGACAAAGGTGCTTTGACAAAGCATGTGCCTATTCTCTCTCTGAAGAAATGTTTGGACTGCGCTGAGGGGAATCTTCCCCGACTAACTGAGATGGTAAGTCAATATCTGATAGCAACCATCCCTCAACCGTACATTTTTTAATTGTTCAACCAAACCAAGATACATAAGACTGCCAAAATTAATGCAAAGACCAAATTAGTTTACTTATTTGCAGGATACCAAATAGCAATTACCAAATAAAACTCTATTCCTGGAAGGCTGATGACATTTGAACAATATTGCCAAACTGAATAATAATAAAGCTATGACACTTTCTCCATGCAACACTAACTATACAACAAATCTGTTGTCGGAAGTAATAACAAGAGTAATTAGTAATGATTTAAAGAGACCTTTAGGCTGCTCCCACCCTATGGAATTCACTACCCCAAACCGTTAGAGACTCCTCCACACTCACCACATTCAAAACATCGCTGAAGTCTCACCTGTTCAGTACTGCCTTCAACCACTGAAGGTCACCTCACCTTCTGTCTCCTTTCTCTGTTCGTTTACTTATTTACTTATTTATCTATTTATTCATTTCCCTATGTTCTCTAAATCTCTGTAAAGCGTCTTTGAGTATATGAAAAGCGCTATATAAATAAAATGCATTATTATTATTATTATTTAGTACAGGAACAAAGTTGGCAGAAGACTATCAGACGATTACTGGCAATTTGTCACTTAGAAAGTTCTATCTGCTGGCAGCCTCTAAGACATTATACATTCAGGCATTACTGCTGTGTGCAACAAAATGGTTGGAGTCAGACTTGAAACTTAGATTTTCTGCACATGGTGAATTTCCAGAATCAGATGGAGGCAAACGGAAACTGACAGATGGAAGGAAGACAAATTTTCCAAAGGACACTTGGAAATTTGAACCATAAATCAATTCACAAAGATTGACTCAATGCAAAATATGCAGAAGGTTGGAAGTGGATTGCACTGCATCAGGCAAACTGGGTAGGTAGGGGAGGTGACAGAACGGCTGAAAAAAGACTGCGCTAAGGGAAGTGAAAGAGACCTTATAATATCAAATGCTACAAATCAACCTGCCTATTTTTCCAAGTACTGGCTTATAATATATACTGAATAGTTTATTTAGTGGTAATTTCTTGCCACAAAAAATGTTTGTGATACTGTAATACCCATCATGTGATGCCATATACCTTCAGATCCTATGTCACCATCAGCCTCTACCGCCCCCGCTGCGTAACGGTAAAAAAAAAAGTTGGAAACGAATGTTATTTTCAAATAAACTATTCAATATATATTACAATCAATCAATAAATAGTTTGCCGTGACTCTCAAAGCTCCAATTCAATTTCCGGGATTCTGTTAATCCACTTTAACCACTTTGGTTCATTTTTGTCATCAGCAGTGTTCTGTTTAGTTGCAGCCATGTAATTCATTTCCAACTATATATCAATTTATATGAAGTTGTCAGAATTTTTTGCCAACAATTCCAGTGCCAAAGTATATTGTACCATTCATTGCTCCAATATATAGTAAATAAATCTTAACATTAAAATCCAAATCAAAAGTAGTAATGTCAACTTCTGGCTATCTAAAATGTATTTGTTTTTTTTCTAGAAAACTTGGATCATTGGTTGGAGTGACTCTGCGGGTCAGGCAGCATCTCTGGAGAACATGGATAAGTGACGATTTGGGTCGGGACCCTTCATCAGACTCATGTATCCATGATTTCAAGAGATGGTGGCTGATCTGCTGAGTTACTCCAGCACTGTGTGTCTTTTTGTTGTAAACCAGCATCTGCAGTTCCTTGTTTCGACTCTGAATCATTGATTAATGTACAGGGCTGCTGCTCCATGCACATATCCACATATGCTGCACAGGACAACTGGGGTCTGTTGACAAACTTTAAAAACTACACCCAAGTTAAAATTTGTTTTATGCCTCAGTGGACATAGCTTGCAGACATTACCCCATTTAAAATTATGTCTCTAAAGACCTTATCTTAAAGTTAAAAGCAAAATGTTTAGCTCGTACTATTAAGTGTAATAAAGTAACTTAAAGAATGGTGTCACTGTAATGAGATGGGACAATAAGGTTTTCATGATGTAAATCAAATCATCATGATATAAATTAAACTGCACTTTTGTAAAGAGGTGAAATAAAAACCTCAAAGAGATAATCAAGCCTTTGTACAACAAACACATATCATGTTTTCATTGTGCCATAACTCTGCAATAGAAAATAGGTCAAGGAGTGGGTCAAGGCTATCACTTCACTGCAGACCTTGCATTCTGGAATAGATCCAAAATGTCAGCACGGTTAAGGATCTTGCATCCTCAATCAGAACTTCAAGTTACTTCACAAATATTTCTATACCATTTATAAGTAGGAATGAAACCACAGCCGTTAAACAAAAGTGAGATTCATTTTAACCAGCTACACACACTGATGCACAAATTTCTTCATTTCTGAAGCTGTTACACGGGAGGAAAAGATGCATGTAATTCAAATGCAATGAATGAAGCTTGTCCACTATTAGTAAGTATAAATATGTTTGAAGTAATAGGTTTGCCCAAAACTGACCTGTGGAATTGGAACACTTACATAGTTAGAAATATTAAATGAAAATGAACAAAACAACTAACAGATGATTTTAATTTGGTTTAAATCCTAACATCATGTGGTCTTCTGCAAAAAGATTAACAGGTTCATTACCTGGCAGTGCAAAGATGATTTTTCTGATACCATCGATATCCAGAGTTGCAAAAGTTGTTGGGAGGCTACAGAGAATGGAATGCATATTTTAACATCTAGCTTTGAGTGAAAGTCATGTGTGTGTTCAATTTTAAAAGATATACATTACTTGATTTTCTACATGCTAGAAGTGAACTAGTAAAATGAACCATCTCTACTTCTCACTCTCTTTCTAAAAACCTGTTGTTCAAAGATGTTGGCTTTGCTGGTGAAGTGAACTTCAGCTGGATCCAGGTGGACTTGCCAGCAAAGCAAGTTTAATAAAAGCATCCACTGTGCTACATGAGCAAGCAGGGTGAGATTGCAATCCAATGCTGTGCCATCCCCAGTTCCTTCCTTGAGTTCTAAAACTCTTGCAGTGATCCCATTGCCAGAAAAACTCCAGATGCCCTAAACAGCTGAGTAAAGTAATTCACTTAGACCCTACTTCCTAATCGCTCAGGAGTAGGATCAGTCCAACCCACCAGCCTTAAAAGATCCTTGCACCCAATTTAACTAGAGAAGCCATGAAGATCTGGGAAACAAACATACCATATCACGGGACTAGGGTGTCAGTAAGTTCTCATTCACAATGGGGTGTTTCAAATTTTTGTGCATTTCTTGTCAATCAGCTTTAATGAGGAGTTTTGTTTCATCAAATTAATCACGTTTGGCTTCAAGAGATTAATGGATTTTACTGGTGTTTCTCATTGGTTTGTAAGTTAATGCGCCGACTTTAAATAGCTTTGCTTTTTTTGAGTAACTGGAAAGGCAGGAGTTAAAATGCATTACAAGGTGAATTACTGGGAAACATACTGTCTGAGAGTCATAGGTTCAGGCCACACATATTACTGTTTGAACTGCTATTTTTGTTTTGTTTTGTTACAAAATTCCATTATTTTCCATTTAATTGCAATTATTCATAAAATATGTGGAAACAGCTAGAGCAAATAAATAAAAATGTATTACAATTTATAAATTAACGATTTGCTTCCTGTGAATCAATTGGTCGTCGCTGTCGCAGCTCAGAGGATTTAGAAATCAATGTGCTGGAACTTGTCACCGTGTTGATTTGATTAATGTGCAAAGACTTGTGCGAAAATTTAGATTATTAGCTTGGAAAGCGAATGTCTAAAAGATGATTTTATCAAGGTGAATAAGCAAGGAATACTGTGGAAAATCTTTCAAATTACAGCAAAAGGAAAACTACACTACAGTCAAAGGCGAGTTTAGAATTAGGCCAGGAAGAATTCCATTTTACAACAATGATCAACAGATAGAATAGACCTCAAGATAGTGCATTCCTGTAAGGAGTACCGAATATTGCAATGGAGGAAGCTTACTGTTGGTTTTAAGGAAAAGCTGAGGTACCCTAATGCTAATAGGCTTCTGTGATTATACTTATTTTGTGATCCACCACTTTGTCAGGTGAAATATTTCACATCTAACTGATGTGGCAAAAAACAAAGTGGTGGAGGAACTCAGCAGGTCAGGCACCTTTATGGAGGGAATGGACAGATGACGTTTCAGGTTGGAATAGACATAAAAAGCTGGAGTAACTTAGCAGGTCAGGCAGCTTCTCGTGAGGAAATGGATAGGTGATGTTTCAGGTTGGGACCCCTCTTCAAACAACTGATATGGCAGTTGGCCTCTACATTGCACAAACCACTTTTCAGCATTAATGCTAAAAAGTTCAAAATTAATTTTCAGGCATTTTCCCCAGTTACTGCCTATGGAAAACACCTATTTTTTTTAAAAAGAAGAGACTTCTTAGATTGTATGGTCAATGAGCCAAGAAATCCAAGTGATGTCCCTATGCCTTAGGAAAAAAATGTATTCCGAAACCATTCTTTTTGCCCTCTCTCTACTTCTACTTTCCACCTCCCAACATAAAATAACAGGCCAGCTAATTCTTATATTAATCTACATGATATTGAAGAAGTTGGGTTTTCACTTCATGGCCACTGTTTTGGTAGATGTGACTTAATCATGCAAATAGAAATCAATATATGCTGGAGATCTTTACAATGAATAGATTAAATATCACATTTTATTTAAAATAAAATTATTTTCCCATGTTTTTGTTGACACTTACCCAGGTTTCATGAAGACTCTGCCAAAATGGATCTGGGCATGCAGGTCAATGTCCAACACCTGCTTCAGGTAATCCTGTCAGTAATGGTAATAATATGAGAAAAAGTTTGCACATAATTCAATTCATAACATTTTGAAGTTAACACAATCATCACAACATAAAAGCACTTTATTTCTCATCCACTGTACTGAAAATGTACCATGGTATATGTGAATGAGGTAAAAAAAAAAGAGGAAAGAGCAGAGCACTTGCGCGAGGTGTACATCGGGGGATTTACACACAAAATTCCCAGTTTCAACCTCTTTTAGTTCATTTCAAAGTAAAAACAGACATTACAAAATAATGTGAATCTGTCACTGTATACTAATAACATTTTGAAATAAATTCACACATTAATTGATAATCAGCCCAAAAAGGTGGTGATTGGCTTTTCTGCTGTGTTTTATATTTTAACTCTGACTTAATTAATTTAGTTATATAATCTTGCACTTAAATTTAATATTTACTCATTACAGTTCCACCACTGATTTTCTGGCACTCTTGGTTCCAGAGCCTTGCTGGTTTATCCAGCAGGCCAAGGAAGTCAGCTATGGGGATAGATTTGCTGCCTCCACCTGGGCTGGAGTTCCAGAGCCCCGGCCGCAGGTTGTAAATTCAACCCACCGATCGGCCATGGAAGTCCCGATGAGGTCGAGATTGGCTGCTTTGCCCAGCCTAGGTGCCACATTTTTGGGGAGACTTCCAGGGCGCGCGGGGGGATTTCTCGCGGAACCCCTAGCAACCTCTAGCGGAACCCTAGTGTTCATTGCAAGTCTATACATCGTTTATTTATTAATTTATTTTTCCGATCCGATTTCTCTGTTTATTTGGCAAAGTGAAAAACGCGGAAGTCATGCAAATAGCGCGGAAAATGGATTTTAGAAATGGGGAAATCTGCAGAAACGCGGAAACTTCACATGCCTGATGCTCTCAGGTGGCTAAAGTTAAAATAGAGGTTGGTCTTCATTCTTTTCATGGGAAAAGCCACGTGTAATTGTAGCGAACATTGTCCAAAGGCATAATTACTTAATATGTTCATCACTTGATCATTCTACGCAGATTATTTAAAATAACGATTGTTTATTGGCTGATCTTATGTTAAGCCATAGACATACTCAGACTGCTGAATATTTATGACTTACTGAGCATATGTATAACATCTCAACTTTAAATGTACTTTTTAACTGCCGACAATGTGCTGGGGATGGAGTTAACAAGTCCTACAGAACAGAAACAGTTTCTCTGGCCCAAATCTATTCCAACCACGATGCCCCATCTAAGCTCGTCCCATTTGCCCACAGTTGGCCTAAATCCCTCTAAACCTTTCCTATCCATGTACCTGCCCGTGTCTTTTAAATGCTGCTATAGTACCTACCTCAACTAACTTCTCTGGTGCCTCCTCTGAGTGAAAAAAATGCCTCTAAGGTTCCTCTTAAATTTTGCTCCTCTCAACTTAAATCTGGTATGTTTCGTGATTCCCTCAGGTTCCTATAAAATCTTTCGCCTCTCACATTAAACCTATTCCTTCAAGCTCTTTATTTTCCTACCCTGGAAAAAAGACTGTACATTCACCCTCATGATTTTATACATCTCTTTTTCAATGTTCTGAAAGATTCTATCCTACCAATAATCATGACAACATTGGTGCCTTACCTTTAAAGCTAACACCATTCTTAGTCTGTGGGTGACTAAATTTCGTCAAAAAACGTGTTTTTTGGAAGACAAATAAAGATATCCTGAATCCTGAACATCTTAGATTAGCCAGATAGATATCCTTCTTTTAGTCTTTATTTCTTTATGGAGTATCTCCATGGAGAAGTTTGAAATATCTCATAGAAACATAGAAAATAGGTGCAGGAGGCCATTCGGCCCTTCAAGCCAGCACCGCCATTCATTGTGATCATGGCTGATCATCCACAATCAGTAACCTGTGCCCAACTTCTCCCCATATCCCTTGATTCCTCCAGCCACTAGAGCTCTATCTAACTCTCTTAAATTCATCCAATGATTTGGCTTCCACTGCCCTCTGTGGCAGAGAATTCCACAAATTCACAACTCTCTGGGTGAAAAAGTTCCTTCTCCCCATAGTTTTAAATGGCCTCCCCTTTATTCTACGACTGTGGCCCCCGGGTTCTGAACTCGCCCAACATTGGGAACAATTTCCTGCATCTAGCTTGTCCAGTCCTTTTATAATTTTATATGTCTCTATAAGATCCCCTCTCATCCTTCTAAACTCCAGTGAAGAATTGTGAGGAAGATGCAATAAGGCTGCAGGGTGACTTGGACAGGTTGTGTGAGTGGGCGGATACATGGCAGATGCAGTTTAATGTAGATAAGTGTGAGGTTATTCACTTTGGAAGTAAGAATAGAAAGGCAGATTATTATCTGAATGGTGTCAAGTTAGGAGGAGGGGGAGTTCAACGAGATCTGGGTGTCCTAGTGCATCAGTCAATGAAAGGAAGCATGCAGGTACAGCAGGCAGTGAAGAAAGCCAATGGAATGTTGGCCTTCATAACAAGAGGAGTTGAGTATAGGAGCAAAGAGGTCCTTCTACAGTTGTACCGGGCCCTGGTGAGACCGCACCTGGAGTACTGTGTGCAGTTTTGGTCTCCAAATTTGCGGAAGGATATTCTTGCTACGGAGGGCGTGCAGCGTAGGTTCACTAGGTTAATTCCCGGAATGGCGGGACTGTCGTATGTTGAAAGGCTGGAGCGATTGGGCTTGTATACACTGGAATTTAGAAGGATGAGGGGGGGATCTTATTGAAACATATAAGATAATTAGGGGATTGGACACATTAGAGGCAGGAAACATGTTCCCAATGTTGGGGGAGTTCAGAACAAGGGGCCACAGTTTAAGAATAAGGGGTAGGCCATTTAGAACGGAGATGAGGAAGAACTTTTTCAGTCAGAGTGGTGAAGGTGTGGAATTCTCTGCCTCAGAAGGCAGTGGAGGCCAGTTCGTTGGATGCTTTCAAGAGAGTGCTGGATAGAGCTCTTAAGGATAGCGGAGTGAGGGGGTATGGGGAGAAGGCAGGAACGGGGTACTGATTGAGAGTGATCAGCCATGATCGCATTGAATGGCGGTGCTGACTCGAAGGGCTGAATGGCCTACTCCTGCACCTATTGTCTATTGCCTATTGTCTATTGAATACAAGCCTAGTCTTTTCAATCTTTCCTCCTATGACAGTCCCGCCATCCCAGGGATCAATCTTGTGAACCTACGCTGCACTGCCTCAATTACAAGGATGTCCTTCCTCAAATTAGGAGACCAAAACTGTACACGATACTCCAGATGTGGTCTTACCAAGGCCCTATTCAAGTGCAGAAGAACCTCTTTACTCCTATACTGAAATCCACTCGTTATGAAGGCCAACATGCCATTAGCTTTCTTCACTGCCTGCTGTACCTGCACGCCAACTTTCAGTGACTGCTGTCCAAGGACACCCAGGTCTCGCTGCAATTCTCCCTTACCTAACCTGACACCATTGAGATAATAATCTGTCTCCTTGTTTTTACCGCCAAAGTGGATAACCTCACATTTATCCATATTATACTGCATCTGCCACGCATCTGCCCACTCACTCAACCTGTCCAGGTCACCCTGCAACCTCCTAACATCATCTTCGCATTCACACTGCCACCCAGCTTTGTGTCATCCGCAAACTTGCTAGTGTTACTTCTAATTCCTGCATCCACATCATTAATATATATGGTAAACAGTTGCGGCCCCAACACCGTGCCTTGCGGCACTCCACTCGCCACTGCCTGCCATTCTGAAAAGGACCCGTTTACTCCTACTCTTCGCTTCCTGTCTGCCAACCAATTCTCTATCCTTGTCAACACCCTAGCCCCCAATAGCATGTGCTCTAATTTTGCTTACCAATCTCCCGTGTGGGACCTTATCAAAGGCTTTCTGAAAGTCTAGATACACTACATCCGCTGGCTCCCCTTCATCCATTTTACTTGTCACATCCTCAAAAAAGTCCAGAAGATTAGTCAAGCATGATTTCCCTTTCATAAATCCATGCTGACTTGGACTGCTATCCAAATGCACCATTATTAGCTCTTTAATAATTGACTCCAGCATCTTCCCCACCACCGATGTCAGGCTAACTGGTCTGCAATTCCCCGTTTTCTCTCTTGCTCCTTTCATGAAAAGTGGGATAACATTAGCTATCCTCCAATCCACAGGAACTGATCCTGAATCTATTGAACATCTCCTTAAATTTCTAGATAGTTTATGAACAATAGTTCACCATAGATAACTAAACCTCTGTATTGCCTTTATGTTAGGTTAAAAGGCATGAATTCCAGGCCAATGATTATCATTCTTAAAGAGAGTATGAAATTATGTTTTCATTCCTCTCCCCAGAGGATTTTTTAAATGAGATTATTAATTATTCCTGTTTTACAGCAGGTGACCAGGTCTGAAATAGCATATGGTTCTAAGTGTTCCAATTCTCCATGAAGTCATAGCAAAGGCCACCTCTGCCAATTTGATGTGTCCAATTTATATCAAAATTCCTCTTCTTCTTATCGTGTCCACATATCAGAATTATAGTTACCTATGATAAATGCCGAATATAACCTAATCACAAGCTCTAGATTCCACCAATTGATGAAGGTGTTATATTTCGCAAGAAGATTTTGAGAACATTCTTGGTGCTTTGCCTGTCCTTATGGTAATCCTTTGCAAGCATGGGGCTCAAAGCAGATTGCTTGGTTTCAGTCTCTGCTAAGAGGCATGCAGATGATTTGGTTTGTCCATCAAAGCTGGCTGAATACAATTAGAACCTTGATGCTGGGAATGTTGAGCTGGGAGAGAATGACAACATTGGTTTGTCGTTATCCTGCCCCTGTCATTGGAGGATTTTGCAAAGATCGGGTGGATGGTATTTCTGCAGAGCTTTGAGCTATCTGATGTAGGTAATCAAAGTGGTAATAAAAGTAGAATAATCCCTGCTGGCAATACTTTTTAGATTTCCATGTCAAGTCAAGTCAAGTCAAGTTTATTTGTCACATGCACATACACGATGTGCAGTGAAATGAAAGTGGCAATGCCTGTAGATTGTGCACAAAAAAGAATTACAATTACAGCATATAAATAAAGTTAATACAGTTAATCACCAGATGCTTTTCAAATTCTTTTAAGCGTCATTTGTTTCTATTAAATATATATAGACGCTTATCTTATTTTAGCTTGTGAGATAAAGTTCTAGTCTCTCTCTGAACCTCCTCCGAATTGCACTGATCAACAACATAGCATGTGGCTAAGTATATTCCAGGACCCTGATTACTGGGGACTTATCACTAATCCTACAAATAATTCAGCAACATCAGACTCCAGCTTCTGATCGAATGAAACAAAATACATTTCTGAAAGCTTTTCAAAGGGTAAATGGTTACTGCAGAAACTGAAAAGCACAATAAAGGGACAGTTAGATTAAATGCCTCATTATTTTACTCTTGATGCTTTAAAATGAAAACATTGTGATCTGTGAAGAATGTTTCACAAAGAAGGAAGCATTGAAGAGGTTGGGCTTAGTTGTGTGATATTTCTCACTAAATACCTGCACACTAATGCTCAGTTTGGATTTTGTCTGGATCGTGCCACCAGAACTCCAGAGGAATATGGGCCAAACACAGGCAGGTGGGACTAGTGTAGATGGGATATGTTGGCTGGTGTGGGAAAGTTGGGCTGAAGTGCTTGTTTTTACACTGTAAGACCGTATGACGACAAACTCATTCAAAATGTTGACCTAAATATGGATGAAAGTGCTAAATTCAGGGATGAAGTGAAAGTGACTATCCTTGGTATCAAAATAGCCTTTGACCAAGTGTGGCATAAGAAGCCCAAATCAAATTTTACTCAATATGGATTCAGAGGAAACTCTTCACTGACTGGAATTATATTACGTACAGAGGAAAACAGTTGTGGTTGGTTGGAAGCCAATCAGCTTAGTTTAGAAAGGCGCTACAGGAATTTCTGATTGCCCTCAGTCCAACTTCAGCTGCAGCAACTTCACCAATGATCTTCTCTCCATTACAAAACCAGAAATGGAGATGTTTGTTGATGATTGCAAATGTTCATCAACAGTAATTGAATGAAGAATGTGGTTATGTGCATGTCTCAAAATTGTAATCTCCCTATGCAAGGGCATGCACAGGATTTTTGAAGGGGCATATGTGTCCACCCTGAATGTTTTCAGAAAAATATGAATACACTGGATTATTGGGAGCATGTGGCCATGTCTTACCCCTTGTGCACGTGCTCTCCCAGGACAGTTGGTGCAAAGGAACACATTGACTCAAAGTTTCTCTCCACTATGCACCATGTAACATTGTAATATATTTGATTTTTTTTCCATCCACCAAAATCCTTATATACTCCACCTAGCCACATTGTTGGAATACTTTCACTACCAGACCTGCAGATGGGAAATCATCACCATCTTCCCAAGAGGAATTTGTTATTGGGAATGTATGGTGTTTTCTATGCGATGGCCATTGTGTAGGTTAATAAAATGAAACTATTATTTGGAAGCATCTGTCACCATGCTTGTTTAGAAAGAAACAGCTTTCAGATGCATAATGAAACCATTTAATAAAAACTAACAATTAACTTCAAAACCAAAGAAAGAACCATCAGCTGGATTAATGAAATAAATGGAGCACATTCCTTCCTCATTCTAGAAAACAGAAAGCAAATAGGCAGACAATTTCACTAGGCCATTTATACCTGCCGTATACCATTTAGCTGCAACTGAATTATATTTTCTCTTTTTTTTAAGACTTAGGAAGGTGAAGTCAACAGGCTATTTATATGGTCAGATCAATTAATGACTGTAAGAGGATTAATCCATGTGATAGGATTAATTTAAATGTTAAAGTCTTGATATTCATTCAAGAACTTATATGAAACGGATAAAATGATCCTCAAGGGAAGAAGATCATTAGGTTTTTGAAAAAGACAGATTAATAAGAATATAGCACTTATTCATTGATAGTAACATTTGCTAAATCACATTTGATTTCCATAAGAAGACTTGTCGATGCTTCAATCAAAGAACTGATCCAATTTTTTTCTATTTCTTTGGCAGTTTCTCGAAAGCTCCTTAACTGACGACTGAATTGAACCAGGTGACAGTTCATGTGGCACCAAACCATACTCCCCTTCTTACTGACAAATATTTTTCTGGGTAATGTCTTTGTTTTCAAGTTCATTTCAGAATGAAATCAAATCAAGGTCAATAATCTAAGCACAAAAAATGGTTTTAGTTTTACAGAAACATGAGTTCCGCCTCTTTGAGTTGTTGTCTCACACAACCTATAAGTCCTACAGAAAGGACAGGCAGGAGGGCAGAGGAGGTGGGGTAGCTCTGTTGGTGAGGGATGGAATTCAGTCCCTTGCGAGGGGTGACATTGGGACTGACGATGTAGAGTCACTGTGGATAGAGTTGATGAATTATAACGGTAAGAAGACATTAATGGGAGTTATCTACAGACCCCCAAACAGTAGCCTGGATATAGAGTGTAAGTTGCAGCCGGAGTTAAAATTGGCATGTAACAAATGTGACCACTGTGGTTATGGGGGATTTCAATATGCAGGTAGACTGTGACAAGCAGGTTGGTTCTGGACCCCAACAATGGGAGTTTGTAGAGTGCCTCCAAGATGGATTCTTAGAGCAGCTTGTACTAGAGCCTACCAGAGAGAAGGCAATGCTGGATTTAGTGTTGTCTAATGAATCAGATTTAATAAGGGAACTCAAGGTAAAGGGACCGCTAGGAGGTAGTGACCATAATATGATTAGTTTTAATCTGCAATTTGAGAGGGAGAAGGATAAACCAGGAATATCAGTGTTGCAGTTGAACAAAGGGGACTATGAAGGCATGAGAGAGGAGCTGGGCAAGGTCGAATGGAAAAAGATCCTAGCAGGAATGATGGTGGAACAGCAATGGCAGGAATATTTGGGCATAATCCAGAAGATGCAGGATCATTTCATTCCAAAGAGGAAGAATGATTCTAAGGGGAGTAAGAGGCAACCGTGGCTGACAAGGGAAGTTAGAGATGAAATAAAACAAAAAGGAAATATGTATAAGATAGCAAAGAGTAGCGGGAAGCCAGAGGTTTGGGCAACTTTCAAAGGATAACAGAAGATAGCAAAAAGGACGAAGTTAGCCAAGAATATAAAGAAGGACAGTAAAAGCTTCTTTAGGTATGTTAAGCGAAAAAGATTAGTAAAGACAAATGTTGGGTCCCTTGAAGGCAGAAACGTGTGAAATTATTATGGGTAACATGGAAATGGCGGAAGAGATGAACAGGTGCTTCGGATCTGTCTTCACCAAGGAAGACACAAACAATCTCCCAGATGTACAAATGGACAGAGGATCAAGGGAGACAGAAGAACTGAAAGAAATTTGCATTAGGCGAGAAATAGTATTGGATAGGCTGATGGGACCGAAGGCTGATAAATCCCCAGGGCCTGATGGTCTGCATCCCAGGGTACTCAAGGAGGTGGCTCAAGAAATCGTGGACGCATTGGTGATCATTTTCCAATGTTCTATAGATTCAGAATCAGTTCCTGTGGATTGGAGGGTAGCTAATGTTATCCCACTTTTCAAGAAAGGAGCGAGAGAAAACGGGGAATTATAGACCATTTAGCCTGACATCGGTGGTGGGGAAGATGCTGGAGTCAATTATTAAAGAGGTAATAACGGCGCATTTGGATAGGGGTAAAAGGATTGGTCCAAGTCAGCATGGATTTATGAAAGGGAAATCCTGCTTGACTAATCTTCTGGAATTTTTGGAGGATGTGACGTAAAATAGATGAAGGAGAGCCGGTGGATGTAGTGTATCCAGACTTTCAGAAAGCCTTTGATAAGGTACCACACGGGAGGTTGGTGAGCAAAATTAGAGCACATGGTATTGGGGGTAGGGTATTGACATGGATAGAGAATTGGTTGGCAGACAGGAAGGAAAGAGTAGGAATAAACGCGTCCTTTTCAGAACGGCAGGCAGTGGAGAGTGGAGTGTCACAGGACTCGGTGCTGCGGCTGCAACTATTTACAATGAATATTATTGATTTGGATGATGGAATTAGAAGTAACACTAGCAAATTTGCAGATGACACAAAGCTGGGTGGTAGTGTGAACTGCGAAGAGGGTGTTAGGAGGTTGCAGGGTGACTTGGACAGGCTGAGTGAGTGGGAAAATGCATGGCAGATGCAGTATAATGTAGATAAATGTGAGGTTATCCACGTTGGCGACAAAAATAAGGAGGCAGATTATTATCTCAATGGTGACAAATTAGGTAAAGGGGAAGTGCAACGAGACCTTGGTGTCCTTATACACTTGTCACTGAAAGTAAGCGTGCAGGTACAGCAGGCAGTGAAGAAAGCAATTGGCACGTTGGCCTTAATAATGAGAGGATTTGAGTCCAGGAGCAAAGAAGTCCTTCTGCAGTTGTATAGGGCCTTGGTGAGACCACATCTGGAGTATTATGTGCAGTTTTGGTCTCCTAATTTGAGGAAGGACGTCCTTGCTATTGAGGCAGTGCAGCATAGGTTCATGAGGTTAATCCCTGGGATGGAGGGACTGTCATATGAGGAAAGATTGGAGAGACTGGGCTTGTGTTCACTAGAGTTTAGAAGGATGAGAGGGGATCTTATAGAGATGTATAAAATCATAAAAGGACGAGACAAGCTAGATGCAGGAAAAATGTTCACAATGTAGGGGGTGTCCAGAACCAGGGGACACAGTTTAAGAATAAAGGGGAGGCCATTTAAAACTGAGGTGAGAAGAAACTTTTTCACCCAGAGAGTTGTGAATTTGTGGAATTCTCAGCCACAGAAGGCAGTGGAGACCAATTCACTGGATGAATTTAAAAGAGAGTTAGATAGAGCTCTCGGGGCTAGTGGAATCAAGGGATATGGGGAGAAGGCAGGCACAGGTTACTGATTGTGGATGATTAGCCATGATCACAATGAATGGCGGTCCTGGCTCGAAGGGCCAAATGGCCTCTTCCTGGACCTATTTTCTATGTTTCTATGTTACCTAATGTTGTTCATTAACAAATCAGCGACATGGGAATGGCAGAATAACTGTACCTAATATATCAATAAGAAAAGGCAGCAGTGGCTTCCAGCTGGAATCTCATTTTAAAAAGCAGCAGTATCATCTTGGTATTCCCCATGTTGAAAAAAACCCCTCCTTCAGATCCTCATTATCACTTACTTTTATTACCCTTCATTTTCAACCTCCTCCAACCTCATCTATTGCATCCGCTGATCCAGATGTCAACTTATTTACATCGGCGAAACCAAGCACAGGCTCGGCGATCGCTTCGCTCAACACCTGCGCTCGGTCTGCATTGGCCAAACTGGTCTCCCGGTGGCCGAGCACTTCAACTCCCCCTCCCATTCCCAGTCTGACCTTTCTGTCATGGGCCTCCTTCAGTGCCATAGTGAGGCCCACCGGAAATTGGAGAAACAGCACCTCATATTTCGCCTGGGCAGCTTGCAGCCCAGTGGTATGAACATCGACTTCTCCAACTTTAGATAGTTCCTCTGACCCTCTCTTCCCCTCCCCTTCCCAGATCTCCCTCTATCTTCCTGTCTCCACCTATATCCTTCCTTTGTCCCGCCCCCCTGACATCAGTCTGAAGAAGGGTCTCGACCCGAAACGTCACCCATTCCTTCTCTCCTGAGATGCTGCCTGACCTGCTGAGTTACTCCAGCATTTTGTGAATAAATACCTTCATTTTCATATGCTCTTTCCCCTCAATATTAACTTTTCTGTAGTGTGCTCCATGTTATGTTTTATTTGTGCAAATCCATATGAGTGTTTTTGTTTTCATTGCCTTGAGAGATGGCTATTTTGTTTTCTTTTTAGCCAGCCCTTCAGGATTACTTCCATCTGGTTCTACGTGTTCTGAGATGACTGATTGGGTCATTGGTGGGCAGAAGCTGCCTGAGGGAGAGTTGGTCAGTTTGTGACAGAGTGCACTCTTCCACCATTTACACTAGGCTTCTGTATGTTACTACTGCATGGAACTGAGGTTCTCAATGCCATCCCAAGCACCTCTTCTCATCTTTGTGTAGTCACAGGCTAGGAATTCCCAAGAGTAGTGAAGATGCTGTATGTTTTCAGGAAGGCTTTAAGCATATTCTTGCACTTTTTCCTCTACCTGCCCGGTTAATCTCTTCCCAATGTCATGTCTGTTTTGGGCATTTGAATGACTTGGCTTGATCAACATGCCTGACCGAGTGCCTCAAACCAGGGGTGATGAACTGGGAGATGGTGTTGACATTAGTTCTGTAGGCTTTCCAGTGGACTTATTATATGGCAAGTTCAAACTATACAGCGCATCTTCTCAAGGTACTCTTGACATCTGTGAAGAAAATAATACCTTGTATGCTAAATGCTATGCATTGGCACATGCATGTTCCTCAGCTCCCACCTTCTCCTCACCCTCTCTGCAACTTGCAACTAATTTCCATTTTCATTTTTCCTGTTTGATTAAGGCCCGTTGTGAACCCATTCCTTAGGATCATGGCATGTTGCCATTATGAAATCAATACACAATGGAAGCAAATACATGATGGAGGTACATTTCTGTGGGCAGCTGAATTTGAGGAGGGTGCCCCAGGATCCATTTAGATGCCAAGACTTTAGTGAGGTTGAGAAAGGCCATGCATAGCGGTCTAAAGAAACATAATCTATTCCTTTTCTCCAGAGATGCTGCCTGACCCACTGAGTTACTCCAGTATTTTGTGTCTATCTTTGGTGTAAACCAGCATCTGAAGGATACTGACAATGAATTTCCCTTTGGCAAAGAACAGGGAGAACCCTCTGCGATATTATGGTTGGATAAGTGGCCTTCCTTGAAGGTGGTCATGATTATAGCATCTTTAAGGTCCCCAAGATTATCTACAGATGTAGTTTTCAAGACTGGATATACGACTGAAACTCCTCATTTTAATTATTAACAAATCCATTTCCTCTTTTATTGAGAATATATCTGATTTGGCGAGATATCAGTCAGTAATTTTGCACTTCTACTGTCCATTTATTTGTCTGTTTGTTTATCTTTATATATACTGAACTTTTTAAAATTCTTTTTTATGGGTTTTACAGAGTAATATGTTTACATTTCTGTTGTGTTTCTGCAAGTAAGAATTTCATTATCTCGTTTCGGGACATATGACAAAACACTCTTGAACAAATTTAGTTTTGTTTGGCTTAGTTTACAGGTGCAGCATGGAAAAAGGCCCTTGGGCCCACTGAGCCTGCGCTGACCAACGATCACCCATACACTAGTTCTATGTTACTTCAGTTTCAAATTCTACACTCGACGGGCAATTTACAGAACCAAATTAACCTACAAATCTGCCCGTCTTTAAAATGTGTGAGGTAACTGGAACACCTGAAGAAAACCCAAGCGGTCACAGGGAGAACAAACAAACTCCAGAAAGACAGCACCCTTAGTCAGGATCGAACGCGGATCTCCTGCACTGTCAGGCAGCAACGCTGCCGGTGCACCACAATGCTGCCCTATTCATTCAGTCATCACTGAGATAAATTAAAGCTGCGCAGTCTCAAATTTTATTGGTGTACGTAAGGAAACGATCTGCTCCCTAGACCATATTGGGGTTTTTAGTTTAGTTTAATGCAGAGATACAGCGAAGCAACAGGCCCTTCGGCCTACCAAGTCTGTGCCGGCCAGCGATCCCTGCGCACCAGCACTATCCTACACATACTAAGAACAATTTACAATTTTACCAAAGCCAATTAACCTGCACACCTGTACATCTTTGAAGTGTGGAAGGAAAACGGAGCACCTGGAAAAATCCGTAGGTCACGGGGAAAATGTACAAACTCCGTACAGACTCCGTGGTCAGGATCAAACCCGGGTCTCTGGCGCTGTAAAGCAGCAACTCCACCACTGCGCCACCATGGCACAGTTTGCAAATTATCTATGGACACGGGTCATCTACACCGGTTTTTGTTTTGGTTCTTTAGTTTTGGAGATACAGTGCAGGCATTGGACTATCGGTTCACCAAGTCCGTGCTGACCAGCGATCACCCCATATACTAACACTACCCTACTTACTAGGGACAATTTACAATTTTAACAAAGCCAATTAATCTATTAACCTGTACGTCTTTGGAGTGGGAGGAAACCGCAGCACCCAGAGAAAACCGATGTGGTCATAGGGAGAACGTACAATTTTTGTACAGATACCACTCGTAGTCAGATTGAACCTGAGTCTGTGGCGCTGTATTAAGGCAGCAACACTACCACTGCATTGCCCCTTATGTATAAACCAATAAAATTTGAGACTGAGCATCTTTAACACACTCAGTACAATGAATTGTTCCCAGTGAAAATTATTGACTAAAATCCAGCCAAATCACATACATTCTTAATAAGAGAGGAAACAGATTTGTCAATAATTAAAGATTGCCTTGTGTATTATTTCTACCTGGTTATCTCCTGATCTGTAGCATGCCTGAGAAAGATTAAAATATGAAGGGAAAAGAGGCTTTCTCACCACATTTATCCTCAAGAAAAATAAGTAATTACACTGAGATGAAAGGTTAAAACACTATAAAGTGTTGATAATTTTACACAGCAGAGTAATTTGTGTTATATAGAACCTCCAGCATAAGCCATTCACAAATAGTGGTTATCCATACACCAATGAAGTACACAATCACTGTACTGATGGTGTCTTGACAGGTATCACGAGGAACAGTAATGTGGGATGTATCATCTCTCAAACATGAGAGTTGGGCCAATATGAAAGAAGGGATGCCTGCCAGAATGCATTATATTTAGTCTCATTATATTCTTATCTGTACTTATGTTGGATGCCAAATGTGGATTGTTTTCTTTTGTACAGTTTCAAAAAATTAGAAATTGGAAAACCAATGGGCAGTATTTCAGGAAAAAAATATTTATCATATATCATCATATATATACAGCCGGAAACAGGCCTTTTCGGCCCTCCAAGTCCGTGCCGCCCAGCGATCCCCGTACATTAACACTATCCTACACCCACTAGGGACAATTTTTACATTTACCCAGCCAATTAACCTACATACCTGTACGTCTTTGGAGTGTGGGAGGAAACCGAAGATCTCGGAGAAAACCCACGCAGGTCACGGGGAGAACGTACAAACTCATTACAGTGCAGCACCCGTAGTCAGGATCGAACCTGAGTCTCCGGCGCTGCATTCGCTGTAAAGCAGCAACTCTACCGCTGCGCTACCGTGCCGCCCATATGGTGGAATCATAAATGCAACCTAAAAACAATTGTTTCCATTGGAATCATCATTGACTACTTCAGCTTTTTAATGCTAATATTCTAGGTTACTGATTATACCAACAGTTAATTTTCTACTGTTCACATTTTCACAAAGAGTCATGTAAATAGCTTTGTAAAAAATGATGTGAAGTTATTGTGGTGTCCAAGCTGAAAATTTGTTATGAAAAACAGGGTCACCGTTGACACCTCTTAAGCTATTTAAAGGACCTAAATCAAAAGACAGGTCAGTGAATAGCTACATGCAAAGTGTGCCGTTGATTAGGCAAATGCAATTAATACCACTTCTATTTTTATCAGCACACAAACATTCTGACTACTTACATCTTTCCCTCCTTGCTGAATACAAGTGTTGCCAAAGGCAACAATGTACTCTGGTGAAGACTTCAATGTTAATCAGGAAGAATGGCTCTATGGCATCAGAAAATTGAGCTTCTGATGGACTCACCTGACAGGCTAGATGTGTTGTAAGTGGCGGCAGAACTGATAAAATTCTTTGTGTTGTCGCCCTGACCAATCTACCAGTTGTAAATGGATTTGTCCTTCATGGCATTAGCGACCATGACATTGCACATGCAAAACCCTGTCTCCAATCTGAACTTGCTTGTTAGCTGAATGATAAATTTTGTCTAAACCTATCTGCATGCTGGTCCAGACCATTTACTATCAAGGAATTGAGAATGAAAGATGGTTGCTCATCTCAGATCAAGGACATTGCTGTAGGATAGACACAAAAAGCTGTAGTAACTCAGCAGGTCAGCAGCAACTCTGGAGAAAAGGAATAGATAACGTTTCGGGTCGAAACCCTTCCTCAGAATCTGTCTCTGACCCGAAATGTCTCTGACTCTGGCCTGAAAGGTCACCTATTCCTTTTCTCCAGAGATGCTGCCTGACCCGGCAGAGTTACTCCAGCTTTTTGTGTCTATCTTCAGTGTAAACCAGCATCTGCAGTTCCTGCCTACTCATAGCTGTAGGAGTTCCATTGGGTAGTGTCCTAAGCACAATTATCTTCTGCATGAATTACCTTCTCAATCAGGAAAGATTCAAGAACAGTGTTCCTCACTAACTTCCTAAAGGTAAATAAGGTATGGTAATAAATACGGGCTTTTACAAAGATACCTACATTCTATGAACTTTTTTTCCAGGCAGTTATTGTCTCTAAATTGTCGATGGTGGGAAATTTACAGTGTTATTGCCATTCAATGTCAAACAGAAGTGGTTGGACACTTGATGGAAATGCCAAATGCTTGGTAGTTGTGTAATGCAAATGCTACTTGCCACCTATTAGTCTTTTGCGATTACTGTCTTATTCTTGCTGCATGAACCCAGGTTCTACCTCATTATCTGAAGCATTTTGTATAAAATGGAAAACTGTGCAATCATCAATGAATATTCCTTTATCTGACCTTATGACAGAAGGAAGCTCATTGATGAAGAAACTGATAATCATGGCTTGGATGCTACCTTTATTCCGGTACTCTGGATAGAAGTTTTTGTGCATTTACTCTGTCTATTCTTCTCATGATTTTATACACCTCTATAAGATTACCCATCACCCTCCTGATCTCCAAGGAATAAAGTCCTAGTCTGTTCAACCTCTCCCTATAAATCAGGTCCTCGAGTCCTGGAAAATTCCTCATGAAACTTCTTTGCACCTTTTCCACCTTAACAACATATTTTCTATAACAGGGTGACCTAAACTGAACACAATACTCCAAATGTGGCCTCACCTATGTCCTGTACAACTGTAACATAACCTCCCAACTTCTTTCCTCAATACTTTGACTAATGAAGGCCAATGTGCCGAAAGCCTTCTTGACCACATTATCTAGCTGTGACACCATTTTCCAGGAACTATGTACCTGCACTACGAGATCCCTCTGCTCTACAACACTCCCCAGAGCCCTGCCATTTACTGTGAAGGTCTTGTCCTGGCTAGACTTCCCAAAATGCAACACCTCGCACCTCTCGGTATTAAACTCCATTAACTATTCTTCTGTCCACCTGCTCAACCAATCACTATCCAGATGCAATTTTAACAACCATCTTCGCTATCTACAATACCATCCACTTTAGTGTTACCTGGGTATATGAAGTTGTGAGGTAGCAGTTCTCTCACCTGCACCACTATGCAGCCCCTAACCTTCAGAGATGCCAGTTGTTATGAAAGAGCCCTTAGAGTACCAATAAATCACCATCATTGAATCAAGACGAACATTCTGTCGGGGGAATGTGAACTTAATCCCTTCTCCACAGTCTTGAGCATATAACCCAGTTTGACACTTCAGAGCAATGTTGAGGAAACACTACAGTCAGAAGTGCAAGTTTTGTATGAGTTCTCTTAAGTAGGCAGAAAAAAATCTCATGATCCTGTTAAATGAGCAGGGAATTGTGTTGATAAAATACTGATGTTTATCTTTTAGCCAACATCAATAAAATAGATAATCTGGTTATTTATGTTGCGAGTATGTGAGGCGCATTTGTGCAAAAATTGATTGGCACATTTTTCTATTTTGTATCAAGGTTTATCAAGGAGATTTTGAAGATAAGAAATGTAAAGCCTTAATTTTTTACTAACCCCAAAAAGTGCAGCATTGGTGACATAATATTACTAATAATCAAAACATTAAATCTGTTGCATCTAATATTTACAGATTTTTAAAATTTTTAGTAATAATCTAAGAATCTAGTTTGTTTACAAGCACTTTTCCCTTAAGATGCTAGTTACTAAATTCATTTTCTTTCATTGAACAAATATGGTGTGAGCTGGAGTAAGAACTCCAGGACAGGTAATCTTTCACTTTTGTATTGTGAGAAATGATGAAGGTCTTATGTGCTAACATTTTGCGATATATTTAATTAAATTCTCATATTTTAAAATACCACGATTACCTTTTCTCCCATGGATACACCTCCTGAAGTAATGATGATATCAGCACGACTTATGCCTTCGTTGAGAGCATTCAGCAGGTCATCAGGGCTACATTCAAAATAAAAAATTCAATGAGTAATGAATTCCTTGAAATTCTGACAAAGTAGACTGTTGCAGAAAATGACAGTTTTCCACATACCATCATTTCTGATGTGAAAACAGATTGTATGACTGAGCTACAAACTCTGAACTTCAATCTGCCTTGATTGCACGAGGGACGGGGCACAGTTTTTGTCATGCACTATATTGTTTGTTTTTTATATATTTTATATATTTCACTTTGTTTTTGTTTTGCTTATTACAGTGTCTACTGAGTACTATGTTTACACATTTGTTGTGCAGTTGCAAGTAAGACATTCATTGTTCCGTTTGGGGATATACGGCAACAAAAACACTTTTGACTCTTGGCAATTTAGTTCTTTGTTGATTAAATGAATGCTGTCCACCTTGGGCCCAGGAGCAGCTTTGTGGTTTTAACCCCATGCTTCCTCAGCATTTTGCCTGAAACTAGGAGGTGCAGAAATTCATGCATTGTTTAACCATGATCTCAGTCTTTTCTTCTCCAACATTTTCCTACATTTCTTTTCATCAGAGGCTCTCTGATGTTTGTATAGTTGCTCACAAGAACCCACTGTTAGTTTAATTTGAAAGATTATTCCTGTTTATTGAAATACGGTTCAGACCTTGACATGATGTAGTTCAGGATAGCAAGAGAATAAAACTCAATATTTATTCAATTAAATCGTAATTGAGCATTCTTAATTTCACATTTAATTATTTAAAAAAATATTTTGAAAAGCAAAGTTAAAATGATTGTATTATTGAGCTGTAAGACTTTTCATATCTGTTGACATCAATGCAGCATTGAATATTTAGTTTTGCAGTTGACAGCACAAAGGTATGTAGTAGATGTAATTCTTAACTTAAATCCAAAAGCAGTACAGACTATAGGTAAATTTGTGAACATAATAGGCTAACGATTTAATGCACAATCTACAGTTGAAATGTATGCATAATTCTGCAAGTCCTTTTCCTCAATGAGTCCAGAGGTAAGTTCCAACCCAATATACAGTTAATATTAAAGATTGACATAAAACCATATAATTGTTAATACAGTTAATATTTGATGTTGGTGAATAATTAAAGGCAGAAAAGTAAATGTGAAAGAATACTAAAGAATTGGCACAAAGTGGACCAAATGTCATAATTGAAAATACATTGAATTGTAAAGGATTACAGTCTTCTCCTCAAGGTCATCAATTGTGTGTTAACAAAAATCAGACCAGTGACTTCTGCGGCTTTGAAAATACACTCTTTTGGAACTATTTCACTCCTGCACTTTGAGTGGAAAAATTAGAATCTGCTGCCATCTGGTGAAATTTTCCATATGTTCCTGATTGGAATAAAGAACTTAGATCAGGGACTATTTTTCAGAGAAATGCCGGTACCTCTGCACCATTATCCTGACTGTGCTCTGATGCATGGCTCCAATGGGATTGCAATAAAGGCCTTGCAATTCCCTGTAATTATGCTATGGAATCTCCCTGGAAAACCTTTGACTGAATGAAAAGTAAAAACACTGCAGATGCTGGAAATATTAAATAAATCAAAAATTGCTGTAGATAATCAGCATATCAGGCAGCATCTATGGTTACATAAACTCTGATTCTCTTTCCACAGATGCACCCTGATTTCTGAATATAATTTTCAGCTTTATTGTGTGTGCCAGGTTGGACCTGGAGTGGGAACAGTATCTCCATGGATTTCAATGGAGTGGAATAGTTGAGTTGGACTAGGGAAATAGGTTAAGGAATTAAGATTTGATAAATGGGTTTCATATTTTTGTGTTCTTATGTGATTAAATTATAATTTTTAATTAAAAAAATTGAAATTTAATTAATTTGCTACATTTAATTAACCAAAGTCCAACTAAACTCTGAACGACAAACTGCCGTAAGTTGCACTAGGGACTATGTGCTTTGTTTTGTTCTGCATTAGAATGAGTTATTTTATTTCATTGACTTTTTTTTCTGTTTGTTTATCTTTTTAATCTATTGAATACTGTGTTTACAACTTAGAATAAGTAAGTAATTCTTGCAAGTAAGAAGTTAGAATAAGTAAGTAATTCTTGCAAGTAAGAATTTCATTGTTCCATTTTCATATGACAATACAATACTCTTGATTTCTAATGATTTCATAATTTTTGATTTTTTCTTAATGCTGGAAAAATACCAATACCTCCAGGCAGTGTGGTTTTAGACTTTGGTGATACAGCGCGAAAACAGGCCCTTCGGCCCACCAAGTCTGCACCGACCAGCGATCACCCTGTACACTAAAACACTATCCTACATACTTAGGATAATTTACAAGTTTATGGAAGCCAATTAACTTACAAATCTGTACGTCTTTGGAGTATCAGAGGAAACTAGAGCACCCCAAGAAAACCTACGCAGTCACAGGATTAATGTACAAATTCCATGCAGACAGCACCCATAGTCAGGATCGAACCCAGGTCTCTGGCATTGCAAGGCAGTAACTCTACCACTGCGCCACTGGGTGGCTTATCAGCGGTCAAAGTCTTTTTGGGGGCAGGCTTTGTTCTGCCCAACCCACACTAGTGTTGCTCCCTCCACATACTTGAAGTTTATGTACACACTCCTCACTAATGGGGATTGCAGCTGGCTTTGTTGAAGTTACCATTGGAAGATCTGCTAAAGGTCACTGTGGACACAATAGGTAAGTCACAAAAATGTGTATAACACATCTTTATCATATCATATCATATATATACAGCCGGAAACAGGCCTTTTCGGCCCTCCAAGTCCGTGCCGCCCAGCGATCCCCGTACATTAACACTATCCTACACTCACTAGGGACAATTTTTACATTACCCAGCCAATTAACCTACATACCTGTACGTCTTTGGAGTGTGGGAGGAAACCGAAGATCTCGGAGAAAACCCACGCAGGTCACGGGGAGAACGTACAAACTCCTTACAGTGCAGCACCCGTAGTCAGGATCGAACCTGAGTCTCCGGCGCTGCATTCGCTGTAAAGCAGCAACTCTACCGCTGCGCTACCGTGCCGCCTAGCAGGAAATTCATTGGTCATTTATGTTACTTTTCATCCATGCAATCTCCAATTTTCAGATTTGCTCAACACATTCCAGGAAATATTTATAGCATGACTGAAATGTTTTAATTTTGTCATTTGTACATTTTGATTAAGGTTATCAAGAATGTATAGATACCTACATTTGATGCAGAGCTGGCACCTTTATACTGGTGGCTGCTTCTCGCATTTAACACATATTGTTTTATTTTTGGAAAGCAGTAATAAATCTCAACTCTAAGTAACAAAACCTACCGGTAAAAAGAACCAGAACCAGCCATAATATTACATCCTTTCCCCGACAAAGGGCTCATATATTTATATCTTTGAATGTACAGTGCATTCAGAAAGTATTCAGACCCCTTCACTTTTACCACATTTTGTTACGTTACAACCTTATTTTAAAATGGATTAAATTCATTTTTTTTAATCATCAATCTACACACCATACCCCATAATAAAAAAGCAAAAACAGGTGTTTAGAAATTTTTGCAAAGGGTTTAAAAAGAAATAACTGAAATATCACATTTACATAAGTATTCAGACCCTTTACTCAGTACTTTGTTGAGGCACCTTTGGCAGCGATTACAGCCTCAAGTCTTCTTGGGTATGACGCTACAAGTTTGGCACACCTGTATTTGGGTAATTTCTCCCATTCTTCTCTGCAGATCCTCTCAAGCTCTGTCAGGTTGGATGGGGAGCGTCAATGCACAGCTATTTTCAGATCCCTGAATGAACCTGATGTTCGATCAGGTTCAAGTCCGGGCTCTGGCTGGGCCACTCAAGGACATTCACAGACTTGTCACAAAGCCACTCCTGCGTTTTCTTGGCTGTGTACTTTGGGTCGTTGTCCTGTTGGAAGGTGAACCTCCGCTCCAGTCTGAGGTCCATAACACTCTGGACCAGGTTTTCATCAAGGATGTCTCCGTACTTTGCTCTGTTCATCTTTCCCTTGATCCTGACTAGTCTCCCACTTCCTGCTTCTGAAAAACATCCTCACAGCATGATGCTGCCACCACCATGCTTCACCGTAGATATGGTATTGGCCAGGTGATGAGCGGTGCCTGGTTTCCTCCAGACCAAAGAGTTGAACCTTGGTTTCATCAGACCAGAGAATCTTGTTTCTCATGGTCTGAGAGTCCTTTAGGTGCCTTTTGGCAAACTCCAAGCGGGCTGTCATGTGCCTTTTATTGAGGAGTGGCTTCCATCTGGCCACTCTACAATAAAGGCCTGATTGGTGGAGTGCTGCAGATATAGTTGTCCTTCTGTAAGGTTCTCCCATCTTCACAGAGGAACTCTGGAGCTCTGTCTGAGTGACCATTGGGTTCTTGGTCACCTCCCTGACCAAGGCCCTTCTCCCCCGATTGCTCATTTTGGCTGGGGAGCCAGCTCTAGGAAGAGTCCTGGTGGTTTCAAAGTTCTTCCATTTAAGAATGACGGAGGCCACTGTGCTCTTCGGGACCTGCAATGCTGCAGAAATTGTTTTATACCCTTCCCCAGATCTGTGTCTCGACACAATCCTGTCTCGGAGGATTCCGACAATTCCTTCGTCTTCATGGCTTGGTTTTTGCTCTGACATGCACTGTCAACTGTGGGACCTTATATAGACAGGTGTGTGCCTTTCCAAATCATGTCCAATCATTTTATTTTACCACTGGTTGACTCCAATCAAGTTGTAGAAACATCTCAAGGATAATCAATGGAAACAGGATGAACGTAAGCTCAATTTTGAGTGTCATAGCAAAGGGTCTGAATACTTATGTAAATTAGATATTTCAGTTATTTCTTTTTAATTACTTTGCAAAAATTTCTAAACACCTGTTTTCGCTTCTTCATTCTGGGGTATTGTCTGTAGATTGATGATAAAAAAAAAGAATTTAATCCATTTAAAAATAAATAAGGCTGTAAGGTAAGAAAATGTGGAAAAAGTGAAGGGGTCTGAATATTTTCTGAATGCGCTGTAAAATCAGACCTATGTTCCCTGACACCTAACCTTTTTAATGTTATGGCACAGAGATGCTTATTGTCTCAGTTATATGACTTTGAAAGATCGGGAGGTGGTCTAAAGATGTCTTAGAACTGCACATCACATCAGAAATGTACTGGTGTAAAATCAATTCAGTTAATTGTTCAGAACTGAATCCCAGGGAGTGATGATGGGGCCATTCCCAGGGAAATAAGCAGGATGACAGCTTTAGTGTTTTATGGGCACAAGACACAAGGATATGATTGACATTGGAGAGGTGAAATATTTTTTAAAGTACCACTGAGAAATTCCATGAGAAAATCTTAGCAACATAATAAAATAAATTGTTGGCCATGAGCACTGCTTGTCCGTCAGGTTTTTTCTCAGTGAACTTCCTGCAGATTATTAGTGTAATTTTTGTATTTGTATCTAAATGATAAATTAAATGAAATAAGAAAACCTACAGAAGAAAATAGGACCCAATCTCATTTTTTTTGTTGAAAATAAAATTATCTTTTATTTACCATGCAAATTATTTACTAGCAGGGTCTCGACCCAAAATGTCACCCATTCCTTTTCTCCAGAGATGCTGCCTGTTCCGCTGAGTTAATCCAGCATTTTGTGTCTATCTCCAGAACATATAATATGTTTACTAATTAGCTTTAAAATAGTTATATAAATCAAACTAACCCAAGCTTTTTGGTTTGATCAAAGTCATTTGGTTCTGAGGCTTGGATCAAAAAAGGCACAGTAAATCAATAAAGGGAGAGTAGAAAGCTGTAAATGGATGAGAGGCAAGTGCTCTTGAAAAAGTAAATGAAGCATGAGTTTGTTTGAAAACAGTGAAATACAGAATAGTTTACAAGGTTGAATAGCTTGGGACAAAAATACATAGTTATTCAGAAGAACAGCATGTATAATCAATAAAGATGAGCATTACTATTAGACTTATGGAAATGGTGAATTTTAATAGCGAAGGCTCATTTACGATGGGTGACGCAGTGGGGCAGCAGCAGAGTTGCTGCCTTAAGGGCCTGTCCCACTTAGGCGATTTTTTAGGCGACTGCCAAAGTTGTAGCAGATCGCCAAAATTTTCTTTTACCCGACGACAATGACCACGACAATGTCAAGTCAGGTCGAGATTACAGCGTCTTCGGAAACATCACGAAATTCCCACACTGTCAATGACTCTCTGGCGTCTTAATTTTCGCTGAAATCACTGACAAGTCGGTAAGCACTTAAGAGTTTTGAAATATAACATCTTGCCCGGGTTACTTGAAAACCAAGCTTCACGGTAACAAGGCATAAACTGGATTGACTTCCAGATTACTAATAGAACTATTAAGAAATTTAATTTTAAAAGTGGTTAAATGGATTTTTGTGATGAGTGTGGGCATTCTTTGAAAATGTACGGGAGATGCATATCTGGTTTCTGGGTTGCATATCTGGGTTGGGAGCCTACTTTAAATGTAATCGCTGATGGCCATAAACATCGTGAAAATTCCCACGCTTACCTGACCGTCAAACTGTCGCTTCCAATCTACCTGTCAAATGTCCTGACCGTAAATAAATTGGTTAAACACAAGTATTTTATGGTATCTTCAAATTACTTTACTTAATTTAATATTACGTGCTTCTAAATGCATCTAAGATAACCTAGCAAACCTGGGGACAGCATGCAACAGCGCCCGCAATAGGCAACGATACCTGGCGACAAGCCAAATGTCGCCGAGAAATTTCACTCCGGTTGATTTCTCAGCGACACGATGAGATCCACTACGATTCTTGGAAGACTCCTCATGATCATGCCCTCTACACCCCGGCGAACCGTCGGTGACAGCCTAGTCGCCGGCAGTCGCCTTAAAATCACCTAAGTGGGACAGGCCCTTTACAGTGCTAGAGACCCGCGTCTGATCCTGATGGGTGATGACTGTTTGGAGTTTGCATGTTCTCTCTGTAACTGTGTGGGTTTTCTCCAGGGTTTCCTACATTCCAAAGACAGGATTTCCCACATTCCAAAGACATAATTGGCCTCTTAAGGACAGAACTACTGTATGGGTGATCTTGGGTCGGCATGGACTCAGTGGGCCGAAGGTCCCGTTTGTACCTTGCATCTCTAAACTAAACGAAGTATGCTTCAAATATTTAACATGTGAATTTTTTATAGGAAAAGACTGAGAAACAGGCCATCAGACCCAATAAATCTATGATCCACACTTCCTGCCTTATTTCTAAAACTTAATCTGAATATATTATTCTACTTCTATCTTCAGTATTCACTTTTCATGTAATTGAGTTATGTCTGTGATTTTTAAAACCAGAAAATTATTTGAAAGCCTCATATTTTCTCATTTTGCAATTTGTTAAAGATTGATTTCACAACCGTGTAGGAAAGATTTTCAAGAAACAAAATGTACATTAAATTGCCACTTTGCATTGAAGTAGCAATGGTAGCAAATGCATGATATATGGCTCTACTTATGATGTTCAATGAATTATAGTGAAATTCAATCCTTCCCTGACAACAGCTATCATTTCAAACAAAACAAAATCTGGCATGTTTTAGACGTCTTCATCAAGTCAAATTGCAATTACTGATGAATGAAAATAATAAATTTAACAATTAACTAAGAAGAAAACATTTTACTCATTAGGATGGTTTAGTTTTTGATCACCTTCTTGATTTCACTAAGAGAAGAGGTAACCCAAAACTGAACAGGATGAAAAAGCAAACCATTAGTTTGTTGGAGAATGACAATTGGATAGCACGGTTCATTGACATCTGATGGAAAAACCACATTTTATTTGAATTCTAGAAGATAGCAGCTAATATCCAGCTTGGCGAAAATGGATCAAAATGAGTGAAATATTCCTGCTGTCGTTAATGAGTGTGGCTCATCTCCAAAACGTAATGAAATATTTGGCGACTAACACTTGTCCCAAACATAAGCGCAAGAGTCAAAATGTTGTTTTCTTGTGCCCAAATTAAATATTTTCCTCACGGTTGATATTTGAAGAACACAGAAACATGTGAGTGACTGTTCAGTAGCGAGACTTCGTGACTCAAATGTTAGTTAAATAAATCAATGATCCAATGAGAGATACAATACTTAAATACTTTAATAGGTCATCATAACTTTAGTTACAGATGTGTCCAACCTTCAAACACTTTATCTCTCAGGCAAAGGAAGCTCAAGTGTATCGTTACTGTTCTCAGCAGCAATTGATTTAGAAATTAATGAAAATGCATAAATGCCAAAGGCACGCAATATATTTTCTTAAGGGCTCTTGAACACTTGCTTTTGGGATTATTTTTGGTATATTTCTCTGTATTTGTGAATAATCTTGATTTTGTTTTTTGAGCATAATTGTTGCTAAAAGGTTTACAGATATTTTAAATGTGGAAGAAAGCCGTTGCAGTAAATTCAGTACGACTTCACAGCATTCATTTCTCTTATTTGTAATGCAAGGTTGATTTACAATATCCATCAACAACAATCACAACCTTACACCAGTGAATCAGTTTACATTTGAATCAAGCTGGCCATGTCCTGAAGCATTTAACTGCCCGACGGTTTCTGGTAAAAGGTGAATGAACCAAACAATACAAGGGTAAACCTGACCATTTTTGCTGTGGCAGATGTTTCTCTCGGTGAGAAGATTTGGAGAATTGACTACTGCGCAGTTATTATGCAGGCAAACGTTCTATCTTCTTATCAATGATAGCCTTCCAACACAGGATCTTATGTGTTAAACCAAACAGATGCAAATGACAAATCTGTGTGATTTCACAACTGACAGATCAGATTGTGAATTTGCAGTCAAAATGTGATAAAAAGGAACTGCAGATGCTGGTTTATACCAAAAATTAATTTAAAGTGCTGGACAGGCAGCATCCATAGAGAACATGGATAGGTGACGATTCTAGTCAGGACCGTTCTTCAGACTCATTTGCAGTTCTGCTGCATCTGGCCATGAATGACAGTAGACAGCTGGTGGAAGGCAGAAGCTCCAGTGATATCTCCAAGGCAGTGTTGGTCAGTAAATAGGAGTCTGATGTAGGTGTCCTTTTATCCAGATGTTCCAGCGATGAGTGTAGAGTCCGAGATAAATTGTTTGTTGTGGACGTGTTTCGTTGTGAACGAATTGTAGTGGATCAAGGCTGTTTGAGAGGCAGGACTTAACGTGTGCCATGACCAACTTCTTGAAACAGTTCATGAGGGTGGATGTCAATGCCCTTGGATGGTAACCATTAAGGCCTGCTACTTTGCTTTTCTTTGGCACAGGATGACAGTAGTCTTCTTAAAGGGCCTGTCCCACTTCAGGCGATTTTAAGGCAACTGCCGGCGACTGTCAAAGTCATAGCAGATCGCCAAACTTTTCTTTTACCCGACGACAATGACCACGACAATGCCGAGTCAGGTCGAGATTACAGCGTTTTCGGAAACATCGCGAAATTCCCACGCTGTCAATGACTCTCCGGCGTCCTAATTTTCTCTGAAATCACTGACAAGTCGGTAACACCTTGTATGGGTTACTTAAAAACCAAGCATCACTGTAACAAGGCATAAACTGGATTTACTTCCAGTTTACTAATAGCTGTATTAAAAAAATTGATTTACAAGTGGTTAAGTGGATTTTTGTGAAAAGTGTGTGGGCATTCTTTGAAAATGTACGGGAGATTCATATCTGGTTTCTGGGTTGCATATCTGGGTTGGGAGCCCACTTTAAATGTAATGGCGGATGGCCATAACATCGCAAAATTCCCACGCTTAACCTGACCGTCAAACTGTCGCCTCCAATCTACCTGTCAAATGTTCTGATGGTAAATAAATTGGTTAAACACAAGCATTTTATGGTATTTTGAAATAACTACTTATTTGAATATAATATGCTTCTAAATGCATCTAAGAGAACCTAGCAAACCTGGGGACAGCAGGCGACAGCGCCCGCAATAAGCAACGATACCTGGCGACAAGCCAGCTGTCGCCGAGAAATTTCACTCCGGATGATTTCTCAGCGAAGCGCTGAGATCCACTACGATTCTTGGAAGACTCCTCACGATCATGCCCGCGACACCCGGCGAACTGTTGGCGACAGCCTAGTCGACGGCAGTTGCCTTTAAATTGCCTAAAGTGGGACAGGCCCTTAAAGCAGATGGGAACCTCAGAAGCAATTAGGTAAAGGTCAAAGATAACGATGAATACTCCTGGCAGCTAGTCCGCACAGGTCCTGAGGTCACGGTCAGGGACTCCATGTGGGCCTGTTGGTTTCCAGGGGTTTACTTCCAGGAGGGCCGATCTGACATCTGTGACAGTGACCATGGGTACATGTGCACCCAAGGCAATGGGGTAAATTACATATTCCAATGATCTTTTGCTCAAAGCAAGCAACAAAAGCACTATTTTTGTTGGGTACAGGCGATTTATTGCCAGCGATACAACCCAACTTCGCTTTGTAGCACGTTATAGCATGCACACATTACCACAAGCTTTGCCCCTGTAGTTATCCACTGACCCTAGCTTGGGCTGGAATTCCAATGGCATCTTTAATGGCTTTGTGAAGGTTTAAATAGATTTTCTGCATCACTGAAGATCGTTTGACTTGGACTTCACTTGGTTATGGACTTCATGGTTCATCCATGGTCTCCGATTGGGGAACACTCGTATTGTCATCTTGAACAATGAAGTCTTTGACGGCCGTGGCATACTCAATTAGGATGGCCGCAGAGTCCTTGAATGTGACCCGTCCACTGACTCAAAGCAGTCACAAAGGTTCTTATCTGTATTTTTAGTCTAGTGGCACAGTGGCATAGCAGTAGAGATGCTGCCTTCCAGCACCAGAGACCAGAGTTCGATCCTAGCTTCGGGTGCTGTCTGTACCGAGTTTGTATGTTCACCCTGTGGCTGTGTGGGTTTTCTCTGTGTGCTCTGGTTTCTTCCCACATTCCAAAGATGTGCAAGGTTGTACCTTAATTGACTTCTGTAAATTGTCACTAGTGTATAGGTAATCGTTGGTCAGCTTGGACTCAGTGGGCCGAAGGGCCAGTTTCCATGATATATCTCTGAACTAAACTAAACTAGGCACAGTACGACTTTCTGTACTGGATCCGCCTGCTTCCTTTTCTTCTTGTAAGCGGTGGATAGAAGCACAACCAAGTGGTTAGATTTTTTCAAAATGCGGCCAGGCAATGGAGCGATAGACATCTTTGATGGTTATGTAGCTGTGATCAAGAGAGTTTGGGCCTCTAGTGGGACAGGAGAAATGTTGATATTTTGAGATTGGTCTGGTTGAAATTCCCAGCTATTATAAAAAGGCCTGGGGGTAGTTAATTGCAAGTATCAATAGCGGTGTATACTTCATTCAAGGTATGCTAAGCATCAGCACGGGGTGGGATTTAGACTGGTGTCAGGATAGCCAAAGTGAATTCTCACTGCAGGTGATAGCGAAGGCACTTCACTATCACAAATATTCCAGTTCTAACGAGCAGGAGATTGTCAGGGCTGCCAGTACCCTGTCTAATTTTTGATTAGTACGGGTGTAAGGAGTTATGGGGAGAAGGCAGGAGGAAGGGGTTGAGGGGGAAAGATGGATCAGCCATGATTGAATGGCAGAGTAGAGTTGATGGGCCGAATGGTTTAATTTTGCTCCTTTCACTTATGAACTTATGAAAGATAAGCATGGGGTAGTCTGAGATAGCGTGAATAAGTGCAGATCCAACAACACTCAAAAAACTTAACACCCACTCGACAAAGTCTTCTGCGTGATTGCCACTCTACCCAAAAACATTAATTCACTCTCTCACAAGCCACCATAAACCATCTATGTACATCACACAGCATGAAAGATCATGGTAAATTTTTACTCTTGCACTGCTGAACTCAAATCCAAATTTCAATCTGCAGTATTACGATGATACTGAGACAGGAGATTCCATGAACAAACTTAATGGAGGACAAAAATAATTTTCACAACGGTAAATGACACTGTAATTTGTGAAAAATTCTCAAATATGTTATTGTTAAATTTTTGAAAAAGAGAGAAAAAGCCAACATTTTTCTTGCTCCTCACTGAAATCTAGAATATTGTTAGCAGGGAAGTACAATAAAAATTAAAATTCAATCCGATACCATCCACTATAATGTGTCACAGCACGTACTTATCTCCCACTATTCCCAGGTTGATGGTTGGGTATCCATGCTCCTGAATTGTTGCCAGAAGGGTTGAACGATTGCTGTCACGAATTTTCCCAGGTGTTAGTTCGTCCTCAGGGTTCAGCAGCTGTGGGAGGAAAAACATCAGTACTTAGCGCAATGAATTGAGAAGATTAAAAATACTGGGTAAACCCTTCTTTCTAGAAGAAATCCAGAAACTGAGGAGGATTACCGGAATGTCTGAAATGTAAACAGTAATTTCTCCACCAATGTATAATAACCCAAACCCAGCACATGATGATGACAAGATATTTATTTGGAGGAATTAAGTAATTGCCAGTGGAGGCCACAATAGCTTAAAGCTGTGCAAGATATTAAAATGCGTTTGAATAACATTTAGTTGCAGTCTTTTATTATTAAAATGATTAAAATGTATTAAAATATAAAAATTAAAAACATTTACTGCAAATACAAAGAATTTAAACTAAAATTCTGTCTTTTCCTCCTTGCAGTTAGTTATAAAGTCTCAACTGGATAAATGGCTTTTTATCTTGCACCAGTCAACAAAAAGATTATACGTGAATACAATCAAGCCATCCACAGTATACAGATACAGGATAAAGGGTATAACATTTAGTGCAAGATAAAGATAGAGTCCGTTGAAGAAAGTATAAAGTCCGTTAAAGATAGTGTCTATCCCAGCACAGGATCTGAAAACAGATTCAGAATTTCTATTCCATGTGGAGTCCAGCAATGGACAGACCTGACAACTTTGCTGTCAAAAATCATTCAATAGGTTTGACCTTTCCTTTCCCGTGTTTACATTTACCAGCAAGATCTGCTTTAACCACATACCCCCATCAACAAGAGCTATGTCCCTCAAAGATAAAGCAACTGATCAATGATTAAAAATGACATTTTGAAATAACTACTATCGTGCAACATTATTCATATAAGAATTGTTTTATAACCAAATTGCATGAAAAAAATCCTATCCTGCAGTTAAGTTGATACTCTTCTTTGTTATTGGTTTGTGAAAGAATACAGAATTTTGCTGTTGAGTTGACTTAAAATTTCAACAAATTCTGTTTGGAATTCAGCCAAATTTAATGTACTAAGAGATCAATTAGTACACTAAACTGCTACTTTGCCAAAGGTCATGCTTAATGAAAGTCAGAATTAAATGGTTATTTGAAATTATGTGTGGGCTTTACAAATTGCAATTTAAGTTTGGAGGTTTGTACCAAGACCGGTCTAACCAATTTAACTGCAGTTAAAGCAGCTCTGCAATGGATTGTCATGTAAGATGTGTTGGAAAGAAATTAAGGGTAAGATGATTGTTGGGTCCATTTATAGTTCTAAACATTGGCAATATTACAAATGATTTCCTTGACAAAAGTTGGTTTTCTGAATAAACCCCATAAAGAAAGATGGAGAGGCAGAGGAATCAATGGAAGAAATTCCAGTGATCAGGCAGCTGAAAATGTTTTAGGGGTAGAGATCATAGGAGAGCACGGGGATAAGAAGAGACAAGGCAAACTAGGGATTTGAAAACAGGAATGTGATTTTTTACTTTTGAGGCACTGTTAAACCAAGGATCAATGCGGATGGCTGAATAAGTCAGTACAAGCAGTGTCCCAGACCCATTAAACACCATGTGTGGAGGTGTACTGTACTAGCAGGACAAATGCACCAAAACAAAGGGGCTTGGTTCTATATAGTTGGGGAGGATGGTGTGTGGGAGGAATGGCTATAAGAGCTCTTAGACGTTATCTCCAGACCCCATTAATTTTCCAGAGGTCAGATACGTGGAAAAATAAGTCTTCCACTAATCACTTAATGTTGCCCTTTGTCGGGCTGATCAATCAGTGCAGCTTCACAGTGTACAGTACATTTTGGAAGCAATGAACAAAGCAAAGGTACGAAATATATGGCCTGTGAACCTGAATGTTCATCATTTATCACTGTTTATCACAGCAGACCTGTTGCCGAATGATGTGTGTCAGTTTAGACCAGTGCTAAATTATGAGCACAAACAAGAGGAAATAACCTATTTGACCATTTTCAGCCAGAAATAATGAGTTGAGGGCCCTTCCTGGCTTCTTTATCTGGCTCCCAGCAGCATAGATACTTATCTTCTTCCAAAGTGATTCACTCCAAAAAACACTGGGAGACAACTGGACATAAATGGGAAAAAAAGACATTATCCAGCAAAACCTGATTAAGTAAAGGTATTCAGGCAAGTGGAGAGTTTTTCTTAACTTTCCTGGCCTTTTCTTAGATATAACAGAAAGGTTTTGGGAAAACAGTTAGTAAGTCACTCACAGTAAAATATTCTCTATCTGGTCCAGTAGCTGATCTGCTGACGATCTAAGATTCCAGGACCCCAGCTAAGCTGCTTAGTTTGGCTACAAACCTGACATCTGAAAAATGATATGGAAAATAGCCCAGGTATATGGCAAAAAGCTAATGGCATGTTGGCCTTCATAACAAGAGGAGTTGAGTATAGGAGCAGAGAGGTCCTTCTGCAGTTGTACAGGGCCCTAGTGAGACCACACCGAGAGTATTGTGTGCAGTTGTGGTCTCCAAATTTGAGGGAGGACATTCTTGCTATTGAGGGAGTGCAGCATAGGTTCACAAACTTAATTCCCAGGATGGTGGGACTGTCATATGTTGAAAGAATGGAGCGCTGGGCTTGTATACACTGGAATTTAGAAGGATGAGAGGGGATCTTATTGAAACATATAAGATGATGAAGGGATTGGACACGCTAGAGGCAGGAAACATGTTCCCAATGTTGGGGGAGTCCAGAATGAGGGGCCACATTTAGGAATACAGGGTAGGCCATTTAGAACAGAGATGAGGAAAAACTTTTTCACCCAGAGAGTTGTGAATCTGTGGAATTCTCTGCCTCAGAAGGCAGTGGAGGCCAATTCTCTGGATGCTTTCAAGAGGGAGTTAGATAGAGCTCTTAAAGATAGTGGAGTCAAGGGATATGGAGAGAAGGCAGGAATGGGGTACTGATTGTGGATGATCAGCCATGATCACTGTGAATGGCAGTGCCGGTGTGCCGGTGCGAAGGGCCGAATGGCCTACTCCTGCACCTATTGTCTATGGCAAGCAAAAGCCAGACAAACCTTGTGATTCTATCAGCTGGCTACCAACCAACAGAGAGATTTTGAAAGGAATTATCCAGCGGTGCCACATTGTAACTGCTCGTACCCTGCTCAACAACACTCTTGTTTAGTTCTTTCAAGACACCAACTACATAACCAATTTTGATCTAAATTCCAGAAGTGAGATCAAAGTGACAGTCTTTGAAATCAAGGCGAAATTCAACACCAAGATGCCCTGCTCAGAGGGGTTCTGGGAAAATAAGCTCAGTGGCTGAAGTCATACGTGATGCAATGGCTTTATCAGCTGCTTTCATTAATGACTTTCCACCCATTACGAAGTCAGAAGTGGAAATGTTTGCAGATAATTTTAGAGAGTTAATCTCCATTCACAATTCTTCCATTAATGAGCAATTTATCTATGCGTACAGAGAGAAGTATACAATATTTGATCTTGGGGTGATTCGTGGTAAGTAGTATTCTGCCACACAAATAGCAAACAATGAGAATTTCTAACAAAATGGACTCTTATCATCTCCTCTTAACATTCAATGACTGTTTATCATCAACTCCTCCAGCATCAAAATCCCAGGATGTACCACTGACCAGAAATGAATTGGATCAAGCATTGAATACTGCAACTACCATGGCAGATCAGAGATTGGTATTCTGTATTTTTCTCATTCCACTGAATGTGAAGTGCAGTGGAATACTTGCCATTTGTGAATTGAATTCTGATTTTGTTTAAAATCTGTGTACCTCACAAAAGTTAGAAAAATACTAACTAATTGGGTTTCAACACATAAAAGATGTGTTTTCTCATCTTTTTTTCATCTTCTATTCTTGTGACTGTTTTATTATCACTTTTATTTGATGAATGTCTGGTTTTACCACTATCCACAATTTCCTGCATGTTTAATTGGAAACATAGCAATGAAAACATTTAGACCCATTATCCTGTTTTGTTTGAAATAAAGACAGTGTCAGAGCATTTAGTAGTAGTTAAGTACAATCTCTCAGCAGTTTTACAATGCTTCATCCTGAAACACTGATCATGAGAAAATGTTAAATACTGCTGCAGCAGATGCAGATGTTTGTAAAGAGAACACAGATGAGAAAAAAATCACACTGCTATCATAAATTTGACACAGTCATGCTGAAAATGGCTGCGATAATTTCACCCACTATAATAAACTGGGTAAATTGCAGCGTTAGCCGAAATCGTAGCATCTGGATCAATAAACTGATCAGTCCAATTTTACTTGATTATTTTGGTTAAAATGCAAATAATTCTTCTTTATTGTTTCAACACATATTCCTGATCATGATTCAAACTCAATTTCTTCATACTCAAAGGCAATAAAACATACCTCATTTCCTGTGGACATCACTGCAACCACAGGAAACTTGTGTACTTCAACTTCAGTAACCCCGACGGTTGCTAGAAGGCCAATTTCAGAAGGCCCCATGTGAGTACCTTTTGCCAGAACACATTCTCCTCTCTTGATGTCATGGCCTATTGGTCTAATGAAAAAGAGAAAAAAATATCATTATATTCCAAAAGTGATTTTCCCTTCCCCAACCCAATCTTACCCCACCCCTGGGCATTAATATGTATCCTCCTCATGATCTACTTGCCATTCTTTGTGACTCCATGATTGTGCACTGAGAGCTAGATACTTCTTTGTGCATGTTACTTGTACAAGGCCTGATCTGCTTTGCATTAGCAGGCCGTTGATATCGCGCTCCACCGATAGAATTTACAGACGAACATTTCGGACTTTTAATTCAGCAGTGTCTCTTGGTCATGTCCTTACTAACGTGTTGATCTTGTCACCACCCTGTAACCTAATGTCTCACCCACTGGAATGGAAATCCTCGGTTGGTTCCTGCATAGCCAAGAATCAATTAATTTAAAAACCTCCGTAATGCCCAACTTTGATTAGCAATTTTGTCATATCTTTGGACTTATTTGCCTGTTTCCTAAGTGTCTACAAAAAAAATCTGTTTGTCTCCATTAATAATGTAACATATTTTTACAGTCTTCTTAATTGCCATGACTTAAGAATTATGATAAAAGTATTTTTTGTCATTTGTTCCAGCATTCAAGTATCTTAAGGTGAGGGAGGTGGGATTTTAAAGGACCTCAGCGAAACCTTTTTTCATTCAGGGATTGATAAATATATGGAACAAGCTGTCACAGGAAACAGTAGAGGCAGGTACAATTATCTATCTATATATATATATATAGATATATATATATATCTATATATATCTATATATGGCGCAAAAATTGTGGTGCGATGGTGTACCGTTTTGGCTGTGCGAAGCAGCAAAGTTATGGTGTGCACACGGACAAGAAGTTTTAGTAATATTTAATGGTAATGGAGACTTCTTGTCCGTGTGCACACCATAACTTTGCTGCTTCGCACAGCCAAAACGGTACACCATCGCACCACAATTTTTGCACCACGTTACTCACCATTATCCCGGGCATAATATCTAACAACTCTCATTCAAATTCAAGCTACATTTTTAAAGTTTAAAAAATCACTTTCTAACCCATTTCCTGAAACTCCTCAGCATATGATGTCACAATGACTTCATTTGCTCCTCACTCGCCAAAACAAGTTGGCCGCCGGCAGCGCCGCCGCCCACCCGCGCTCAGTCGTTCCCTCGCCCCTCTCCCCTCGCCCGGCCCTGCCCTGCCCCGGCGGAGACTCGCATGTCGGCAGTCAGCATTGAACGCACGGGCACTGGTAAGTGCCTTTCGCAGCCAACGGCTCCACGGAGGAGAGTGGGAGTGGCGGCCGAGTGGGTGTAGGGGTGGGTGGGGGTAGGGGGGGAGTGGGGGTGGGGGTCGGAGAGAGAGAGTGGGGGTGGGGTGAGGATGGGGAGAGTGGGGGTGGGGGAGAGTAGGGGGTCGGGGAGGGTGGGGGGGAAGGGGGGTAGTGGGGGGCAGGAGAGAGTAGGGGTGGGGAGGAGGGGAGGGTGGGGGAGGGGAAAGTGGGGGTGGGGGTGGGGAGAGTGGGGGTGAGGGGAGAGTGGGGGTGGGGAAGGGGGTGGGGGGAGGGGAAGGAGGTGGGGTCAGGAGAGGGGGAATATAGGTGGAGGCAGGGCTGGGGAGTGGTGGTGGGGGCAGGAGAGGGACAAGTGGGGGTGGGGTAGGGGGGATGGAGTGGGTCAGTGGGGGGAATAAGGGGGATTGAGTGGGGGGGGGGGGTTGAGGGTGCTACACCAATACAGGAGAGGCTTTTTGAGTCCAGGGCTCATTCAGTGACGACACCCTCTCCCCTTCCCTGTTCCCCCTCTACGAGGAATGGGCCCAATGGGTCCACTTGGTCTAGTAATATTTAAAAGGCACTGTGACATGGATTGGAAGGGTTTGGATAGATATGGACCAGGCACAGGCAAGTGGGTCTAGGTCGGTTAGGCAACTTGGTTGGCAAGGATGTGTTGGGCTAAAGGGTTCGTTTCCATGCTATGTAGCCCTATGCCTCTATGGTTTGTGTGTGATAAAAGTAGAATTTTCTCAAATCCATCCACTGCCACTGAGAGCCCAAGTCATTTTGGTTCAAGATTCATCTGAATCCCTTTTTTTTACAAGGCTACATAATGGCTGGTTGCGTAGGAACTCCTTTTTTCATTTGCAGACATTTTACCACAAAAAACTGCTGCATTCCCAAATAATTTATGAGGATAATAAGTCACGTGCCACATGACTTCAAATTCTGTATTTTAGTTTAGTTTAGAGATACAGCTTGGAACAGGTCCTTCGGCCCACCAAGTCCCCGCCGACCAGCGATCAGCGTACACTAACATTATCCTACTCACTAAGGATAATTTACAATTTAATGTAAGCGACAAACCAAAGCCAATCACCCTACAAACCTGTCTGTCTTTGGACTGTGGAAGGAAACTGGAGTACCCGGATAAAACCCATGCGATCACGGGGAGAACATACACGCTTCACACAGAAAGCATCCGTTGTCAGGATCGAACCCGGCAGCAACTATACCACTGTGTCATTGTGCCACCCACCCACCCAGCCCCCCTCCCTCCCCCCACCCCACCGGTGGATCTGCAGTTGCAGGTGAAATGTTGTTCTTAAACTGCACTAATGTTGACCAAAAAAAACAACTTGAAGTGCTGGAGTAACTTAACGGGTCAGACACCATCTTTGGAGGATATGGGTCGGTGATGTCTTGGTTGAGACTCTTCTTTCAACTACATGTCCTCCAGAGATGCTGCCTGGTCCCATGGTTACTACAGCACTTTGTGTTTTCTTTTGTAAACCAGCATCTGCAGTTCCTTGTGTCACCAAATATTGACCAATATTTTCAAGTCAGTAACTGACATGGGCGGCACAGTGGCGCAGCGGTAGCGTTGCTATCTTACAGTGCTAGAGACCCGGATTCAATCTTGACTACTACAGGTGCTGTCTGTATGGAGTTTGTACATTATCCCTGTGACCTGTGTGGGTTTTTTTTCGGGAACCCTGGTTTCCTCGCACACTCCAAGGACGTACAGGTTTGTAGGCTTGGTGTAATAGTAAATTGTCCGCAGTGTGTGTGGGATAGTATTAGTGTACGGGGATCGTTGGTCGGCGCGGGCTCAAAAACAAATGCGATGCTAGCATTTATTTCAAGAGGGCTTGTATACAAAAACAGGGATATAATGTTGAGGTTCTATAAGGCGTTGGTAAGTCCGCATTTGGAATATTGTGATCAATTTTGGGCACCATATCTGAGGAAGGATGTACTGGCTCTGGAGAGGGTCCAGAGGAGGTTAACAACAATGATCCCAGGAATGAGTAAGTTAACCTATGATGAGCGTTTGTCAGCACTGGTCCTGTATTCACTGGAGTTTAGAAGAATGAGGGGGAACCTCATTGAAACATACAGAATAGTGAAAAGCTTGGATATAGTGGATGTGGAGAGCAGAGCCGGATTAAGCTAGTGCAGGGCCCCTTAGCCTATGTTATAAAGGGGCCCTAAATATGGGACAAGGTGACCTCACCACCCGTGCCCCATGTCACCTCACCCAGCCAGCAGCCACGTGCTCCCACTCCACCAATGGTGGCCTCCCAGGCCGGGAGGCGAGTTGCTGCACAACATCCGTTAGGCAGCGCCCGGACCTAAAGTGTCTGGAGGTAGACACAAAATGCTGGAGTAACTCAGCGGGTCAGGCAGCATCTCAGGAAAGATGGAATGGGTGATGTTTTGGGTCGAGACCCTTCCGAAAGAGGAGAAGGTCTCGAGCCAAAACGTCACCCCTTCCTTCTCTCCAGAGATGCTGCCTGACCCGCTGAGTTACTTCAGCATTTTGTGTCTTCCTTTGATTTAAACCAGCATCTGCAGATTTTTTTTACCTACCCTTCCGAAGTGTCCCGACCCGAAACATCACCCTTATTCTGGCTGGACCTCCATGAGGCGCTTGTCTCTTGGGGGCGGGTATGCCGGCTCCATAGCGGCGGGAGAGCCAGGCCTGGTGCCGGTTAAAGCAGGGCCTGGACGTGACTGGCTAGCTGTGAGCCTGAGGTGGGCCAGGGGGAAAGGCGGCAGCAGCAGCAGCGATGGTGAGGCCTGGCGCTGGTGGAGGTAGAGGCCGAGGCCTAGGCCTGGCGCTGAGACTGCCCTTGGCTCCCACCTCCACCCTCCACTCCCTGGCCGGCTCAACGCCTTCCCCACACCGCCCAGAGTCTAGCGGCATGGGCACAGCAACATGCTCTGGCCCCCCTAAGGGCCATCAGTGGGAGAGCCGCCGCCGTCTACCCACTGCACTGAACATCCCCGCACAGGGACGGGACAGGACTCTTCCTTCCGCGCTCCCCCCCGACCCCCCACCCCCGCTCCACCAATGGTGGCCACCCGGGCCATAAGGCGGGTTGCAACGCAACCTCCGTTAGGCGGTGTCCGGTCTTACAGCCCCCCCCCGGGCCCATACGGGACATGGGCGGTCCCGTACGGGACAAGCCAATTTAGCCCAAAATACGGGATGTCCTGGCTAATACGGGACAGTTGGCAACTAGTTAGCCTACACTGTCTGGGCCTACAGTGTCAGGGGCGTACAGTGGCTAAACGTTTCTCATTATAATATTGTCTGTCCAGTTGGGTGTTTCCAGGATTTTTTACATTTTTATTTCATATTTTAAGCATCTTAGCTTTTAATGCATTTCAATCTCAAATTTGAAGCAATTTTGAAAAAATGAGTTACAAAGCACGGCGGCTCCACCTTTTGTCTCCCCACCCACAGCGATCCCCCCACACCGGGTCCTCCATTGTTCTTACCCTCCCTCCCCTCACGGCGGTCCTCCACGCTCTCATTGACTGTTGACCGTGAGTCAACCCGCAAGGCATTGCCGCCACTGTGGCCCCATCATCGCGAGGCTTCACCGCCGCCGAGGCCCATCGTCGAGAGGCCTCGCCGCTGTCGATGCCCAAGATTACGCCTCTGTGGTGTCGACCCGGACCCCAGCTGCGGGCTCCAGGCTTCGTCTGACCAAGGCTTCTACCTGCGAGGCCCCGACCCGGGCTTATAAGCGGCGATCTGGGAGGCATCGAGACCGAGGCGTCGCAACAAAGGCCTCTGGGGCACGTTCCCAGTCCACAGCCATGACCCTTCGGGAAGTTAAGATACAGAATGCTGGAGAAACTTAGCGGGATCTCTGGAGCTTTCTTCAAAGGACTCGATCTGAAACATCACCCATTCCTTTGCTCCAGAGATCCCGCTGAGTTTCTTCAGCATTCTGTGTCTATCTTCAGTGTAAATCAGCATCTGCAGCTTCTTCTGACGCATCCTGACAGGCCGTGGCTGTGGACAGGGAACGCGGCCGGAGGCCTTTATTGCGACGCCGCCATCTCGATGCCTTCCAGATCGCCATGTAGAAACCCGGGTCGGGGCCTGGCCGGGGCCTCGTGGGTAGAAACCCGGGTCGGGTGAAGCAGCTGACGGAGCCCGCGGCTGGGGCCCGGGTCGACACCACAGAGACGTGAAGTGGGGAGACCTTTCTTCAAAGGTCTCGATCCGGCAGCACTGCACCCCTGGTGGGGGGTGAGGGTCTGTGTCTCGGGGTTGGCGGTTGGGCGGTGACGCGCCAGCTGGCCATTGGTCCGCGCAGCCCCGCCGCCAACACATTCTAACTGCGGCGGAGGGTAGCAGCGCGCTCAACACAGCGCGGAGCCCCCGAAAGTGCGGGGCCCGTAGCAAATGCTACTTTTGCTACTATGTTAATCCGGCCCTGGTGGAGAGGATGTTTCCACGCGTGGGAGAGTCTAAGACTAGAGGTCATAGCCTCAGAATTAAAGGACCTTCTTTTAGGAAGGAGATGAGGATAAATTTATTAGGTCCGAGGGTGGTGAATCTGTGGAATTCTTTGCCACAGAAGACTGTGGCGGCCAAGTCAGTGGATATTTTTAAGGCAGAGATGGATAGATTCTTGATTAGTACAGGTGTCAGAGGTTCTGGGAAGAAGGCAGGGGTATGGGGTTAGCAGGGAGAGATAGATCTTCCATTCTTCCATGATTGAATGGCGGAGTAGACTTGATAGTCAGAATGGCCTAATTTTACTCCTATTCCTTATGACTTTTTGACTCGGTGGGCCGAAGGACCTGTTTCTGCACTGTATCTCTAAACTCTAAACTAAACTAAATTGGGTTCCATAAAAGGGGAAGGATGCAGGGTTGGTTGAGCTGATTTGAGACCACAATATATTAGGTGGAATGGAGGTTAATGTTTTAAAAAGTTGACAAGATCATGCAAATGTAGAATACTGCTGTCCCATGCAGGGTATATAGATACTGACCTGATGTCCTGACCTGGACGAGCCTGCGTTAGAATTCGCACTTCTAGCTCTTCTGTGCCCTGTAACATTAAATTACAACCAAAGCTAAGAAGAAACATAAGAAACTTGGCTAGTGAAGCCACAATTATTATTCTAAAGGCATTATTGACGAACACTCAAAGACAATCTGGAATGCAGCAAGTGAAGCTCATTTTGAACAAGAATCCGCAGCCACTTATTATGAGTTTTAACTTCTCTTAATAAATTATTAGATTTGTTGCTTTTAAAAAATTGGCAGCAAAGTTCAGGAATAATTGTGAAATAATACAATAAAACCCAGAAATTAGCTATTACTTAAAAATAAAATGAATAGGTGCAAAAGAATTTGAAACAAATACTTTATGAAACTCATTAAATGAAACAACCTTCAATATTTAGAAAAAAAACAAAAACAATTTGTGGCCATGAAGATTCCATTGCATGGGTCACAAGTTAGAGAAGAGGAAATAAAAACATAAGCTTGACTAGCTGCTAAAATGGAAACACCAATTATGGTGCTCAAAAAAGCTTAATAACTATCTATTAACTTACCATGATTAGAAGTACGTCATGCTGCATACGTAAAGAATACCAATATGAAATGAACATGGAAACACTTAGCATCTATCCAAGTCCTCAACTAAAAAGCTCATACATAAAGGAATCTTTGAATAATTCAATTGTTTTTCCACCAGTCAAACATATTTTACTTACATCATCTGATTCCCTGATGAGCTCGGTGTCTTCAACCTGTACAACTGCATCTGCTCCACAGGGTATTGGAGCCCCTGTTGTTACACGCATGACCTGTCCAGGCATCACTGTCTGAGTGGGCTGCAAAACCATGTAGAAATAAACAAAAGTCGTCTTTGAGATTATTAGACAAACTTTGAAACATTAATATGTTACACAGATCAACATAAATCTAAACAAGATACCCCATTTTCTTGGGGAATCATTTAAAACTGACAAAGAACAGATATTTTTTCCCTTTTCTTGCTACTCCACCATATAATTGGGAATAGAAATTTGGGGTAATTTATACATCCCCGTTTTTTCCAAATATCTGCACCTCTTATTGGTGAAACCCAGTTTCCTCAACTGACCAGCACCACTACAGTACAAGACGAGCACTACAAGTTTAACCCGTATAAATGTTCAACCCAAATATCCTCAGTCATTATCCACTGTTCCTCCACTTCTCTCATTTTGCCACATTTAGAAATATAGAAAATAGGTGCAGGAGGAGGCTATTTGGCCCTTTGAGCTAGCACCGCCATTCATTGTGATCATGGCTGATCATCCACAATCAGTAATCTGTGCCTGCCTTCTCCCCGTATCCCTCGATTTCACTAGCCCCTAGAACTCTATCTAACACTATTTTAAATTCATCTAGTGAATTGTGCTCCACTGCCTTCTGTGGCAGAGAATTCCACAAATTCACAACTCTGGATGAAAAGGTTTCTTCTCACCTCAGTTTTAAATGGCATCCCCTTTATTCTTAGGCTGTGGCCCCTGTTCCTGCATCTAGCTTGTCCAGTCCTTTTATAATTTTATAGGTCTCTAAAAGATCCCCTCTCATCCTTCTAAACTCCAGTGAATAGCTCAGTCTTTCCAATCTTTCCTCATATGACAGTCCCTCCATCCCAGGGATTAACTTCGTGAACCTACGCTGCACTGCCTCAATAGCAAGGACATCCTTCCTCAAATTAGGAGACCAAAACTGCACACAATACTCCAGATGTGGTCTTACCAGGGCCCTATACAACTGCAGAAGGGCTTTTTTGCTCCTATACACAAATCCTCTCGTTATGAAGGCCAACATGCCATTAGCTTTCTTCACTGCCTGCTGTACCTGCAAGCTTACTTTCAGTGACTGGTGTACAAGGCCACCAAGGTCTTATTGCACTTCCCCTTTACCTAATATGGCACCATTGAGATAATAAACTGCCTCTTTGTTTTTGCCGCCAAAGTGGATAACCTCACATTTATCTACATTATATTGCATCTGCCATGCATCCCACTCACTCAACCTGTCCAAGTCACCCTGCAACCTCCTAACATCCTCTTCGCAGTTCACACTGCCACCCAGCTTTGTGTCATCTGCACCCCTGTTAGCGTTACTTCTAATTCCATCATCCAAATCATTAATATATATTGTAAATAGTTGCAGCCCCAGCATCGAGCCTTGCGGCATTCCACTCACCACTGCCTGCCATTCTGAAAAGGATGCGTTTATTCCTACTCTTTGCTTCCTGTCTGCCAACCAATTCTCTATCCATGTCAATACCCTACCCCCAATACCACGTGCTCTAATTTTGCTCACCAACCTCCCATGTGGGACCTTATCAAAGGCTTTCTGAAAGTCTAGATACACTACATGCACATGCTCCCCTTCTTCCATTTTACTTGTCACATCCTCAAAAAATTCCAGAAGGTTAGTCAAGCATGATTTCCCTTTCATAAATCCATGCTGACTTGGACCTATCCTTTTACTGCTATCCAAATGCACCGTTATTACCTCTTTAATAATTGACTCCGGCATCTTCCCCGCCACCGATGTCAGGCTAACTGATCTATTCCCCGTTTTTTCTCTCGCTCCTTTCTTGAAAAGTGGGATAACATTAGCTACCCTCCAATCCACAGGAAGTGATCCTGAATCTATTGAACATTGGAAAATGATCACCAATGCGTCCACGATTTCTAGAGCCACCTCCTTGAGTACCCTGGGATGCAGACCATCAGGCCCTGGGGATTTATCAGCCTTCAGTCCCAATTTCAATGATGTGCATTCAATGAAGAAGAAGAAAACTCAGTGCCCATTAGAATAATGCGCAACCTGAGCAGTCCTGGCCTATCATCTACCTCTTTGGAAGACACTTAGATTATCTTTAACCAGACTTTACTGTACTTTATCTTGCACTGAAATGTTATTCCCTTTATCATGTATGTGTACACTGTGGACGGCTTGATTGTAATCATGGATAGCCTTTCCGTTAACTGGATAGAGCACAGCAAAAAAGCATTTCAATGTACCTTGGTACACGTGACAATAAACTAAACTAAGGTGACATCACCTTGTCCCTTATTTGGGAATGAGATAGTTGGCACCCCTAATCCAGAGACCCAAGCAGTTTTTTCAGGTGAGACTGAGATTCACATGCACCTCGTTTAATCTCATCTACTGTCTCCGGTGTTCCCGAAGAGGCCTCCCGTACATGACCATTTCGTCGAACACATACACTCGGTCCACCAAGGTTTCTGGATCTCCTGGTTGTTAACCATTTTAACTCCTCTTCCCATTCCCACACTGACCTTTCTGTCTTGGGCCTCCTCCATAGTAAGAGTGAGGCCATATACAAACTGGAGGAACAATTTGTATTCTGCCTGGGGAGCTTACAACGAATGGTATAAGCATTAAAGTTAGACATGAAATGTTGGAGTAACTCAGTGGGTCAGACTACATCTCTGGAACACATTTATGGATGATGTTTCCGGTGGGACTGATTGCAGGGAGCTGGAAAAAAAATGGAGGAGAGAAGAGTGGGCCGGACAAATTGTGGCTTGCAACAGATTATCTCAGGCGAGGGGACTCCTTGATGGGCAGATTGTTGGACTAAGGCTGGAGAAAGAAGCAGACGTGAGCCCAAAAGAAATACATAGTTGCAAACTGTGAGGCTAGTGAAAGACAATAGACAATAGACAATAGGTGCAGGAGTAGGCCATTCAGCCCTACGAGCCAGCACCGCCATTCAATGCGATCATGGCTGATCACTCTCAATCAGTACCCTGTTCCTGCCTTCTCCCCATACCCCCTCACTCCGCTATCCTTAAGAGCTCTATCCAGCTCTCTCTTGAAAGCATCCAACGAACTGGCCTCCACTGCCTTCTGAGGCAGAGAATTCCACACCTTTACCACTCTCTGACTGAAAAAGTTCTTCCTCATCTCCGTTCTAAATGGCCTACCCCTTATTCTTAAACTGTGGCCCCTTGTTCTAGACTCCCCCAACATTGGGAACATGTTTCCTGCCTCTAATGTGTCCAATCCCCTAATTATCTTATATGTTTCAATAAGATCCCCCCTCATCCTTCTAAATTCCAGTGTATACAAGCCTAATTGCTCCAGCCTTTCAACATACGACAGTCCCGCCATTCCGGGAATCAACCTCGTGAACCTACGCTGCACGCCCTTTGGTGAAAGGACCTTTGGTGAAAGGGGTGGGGTGGAAACTGGTGCAAGGTATAAACATTGGATTCTCCGATTTTAGTTAACTACATAACCCTCCTCCTCTCCCACCATATACCCCCTTTCTTGCCCCTCCACCTTCCCTTATGCCCTACCTGCACTCACACCTATTTCTTCCCTTCCCCTGTGAAGTCCTTCCTCTAGCTTCACAGTTTGCAACTCTTCAATACTTTTGTCTCATACCTTCTGTCTTTTTATCTCTAGCCTTTGTCCAATCATCTACCCATCAAAAAAACCTTCCTCACCTGTATCATCCTATTAAGTGGCAGGCTTTGGCCTGCTCCATTTCTCTTCCTGTCTGAAGAAGGGCTCTGATCTGAAATGCCTCCTATTCCTTTTCTCCAGAGATGCTGCTTGACCCGCTGAGTTACTCCAGCATTTCATGTCTAATCCTCCTCACTTCCAGCTTTGTTCCCCACCTCCCAACAATCAGTCTGAAGAAGGGACCCGACATGAAATGTTGCCTATCATAGCGGGGCTGTGTGATCTGCCGAGTTACTGTAGCACTTTTGGTCTTTTTTTCTAAACCAGCATCTGCAGTTCCTTGTTTCTACAATAAATTTACCAGTCGTTTACAGGAAAGTTTTTGATTCCTTATCCTAAATGCTTAGATTCAATTTTATGTAATATAAACCTGAAAACTCACCTGGTCACCTGCCTGCGATTCACCCATAATGAATCTATCACCGGGGCCATCAGCAGCTGTAATACATAATGCATCCATTTAAAGCTGTTCAGGTATAATATGCGACTTCAACATGTCACTGTGACCAATAAATTCTCTTCACCTCTTACAGCATAGCCATCCTTCACTGACGCTGGAAATGGCGGCAGGTTGTCTTTTGCAAATACATCCTGTGCTAGAACTCGACCCATGCCATCTATAAAACAAAGAAAACAAACACCATCAATGGGAAAGACCCAATCAGGCTGGACGGTTCCAAATTAATTCCACGCTTTAAATTAGTTAAGCTGCGTCAGATGAGATTGCACTAAAAATGTGGCAACTGGTCTTGCCATCAGGGACTAATTTGTTAGTGATTATTGCTGGAAATTGTTCTGTAGAGCAGGCAGGATAACACTCAACCATGGTCTGTAAACACACTGGGACTGACCTGTTGAAAACTCCTGTAGCTCAAGTGACCTGCTTGAATGTAAGTTGCAGAAGGAAGTCGTGCCAAATCCAGCAGGTCAAATCAAAGAGTATTCATTCCCTAATGAATTGGTTGACACATAAAAAATGACTTGGGTGGGAGGAATAGGTGGATGGTGATAACTGTATGGCCTGAGGTATCAGACAGCAGAATAACACACCAGTATGAATTGGTTTCTCTTTAACATGTCAGAAATTTAGCTTATCCTGTTCATAATGTTCATGTTGGCTGAACAAAAAGGCAATCAGAGCTAATTCTAACTTTCCAGTTCCTGGTAAGTAGACCATAAGACATTAGAGCAGAATTAGGCCATTCAACCCATCCAGTCTGCTCTGCCATTTGATTATGGTTGATCATTTTTGCCTTCTCAACCCCATTCTCCTGCCTACTTCCCATAACCCTTGATACCCTTACTATTCAAGAACCTACAAATCTCTGCTTTAAAAATCCCAATGAATTGGTCTCCACAGCTGCCTGTGCCAATGAATTCCACAGATTCACCACCTTCTGGCTAGAGGAATTCCTCCTCATCTCCATTCTAAAGGTACGTCCTTTTATTCTGAGGATGTGTCCTCTGTATGGGGGTAACATATTAAGGGAGAGCAGAGTAAGAAGCTGGGAGATTGAATTTTACAGAGACATTGTAAAAGATAAAGGAAAAACATGACAAATAAATTCAAATGTATAGCTCCCTAAAAGAGCAAATGGAAGTTGTGAACATCACATAGAAAGACAAACAACATTTTGGATTGAATTGAAAAGAAAAGGAGCAGAGTTAAGGAGGAATAATATAGTTTCCAGTTCGCTGATCACACTGCATGTTACATGTTCAGGTGGAGGTTATATTCAGCACTTTAAATCGATAGAAAGCTTAGGGGATTAAAATGCTAAAAAAGGGAAACTAAAGTCACTAACCGGTGCTTGAAATTCCATTATTGCTTCAGCGGAGGGGGCTAACATGAAAGTCAATAAAACCTTTGAGAAATAGAACAGGAAACACACTGGACCTGGTAGAGTTCCATTGATAAGGGATCATCCACTTAAATTTGCCATCAGAAGCACGCTAATTATACAGCTATAAAGAGCATTATGTTGCCAGCGACGGAAAGAAAGTTAACACTGTCTCCACAAAACTATGGGGAGACACAGTGGTGCAGCGGTAGAGTTGCTACCTTACAGCGCCAGAGACCCGGGCTCCATCCTGACTATGGGTGCTGTCTGTACGGAGTTTGTACGTTCTCCCTGTGACCGTGTGGGTTTTCTCCGGTTGCTCCAGTTTCCTCTCACATTCCAAAGACACGCAGGTTTATAGGTTAACCGGCTTCTGTAAATTGTCCCTCGTGTGTAAGATAGAACCAGTGAAGGGGCGATCGTTGGTTGGTGTGGATTCAGTGGTCCGAAGAGCCTGTTTCCATGCTGTATCTCTAAACTATCTATAAAGCAGCACAGATCAGTTTCTGATACCAGTGTATATTAGGTTCTTCTTATTGGAGTCATTTCTCACAGGTCTATCATATTTATATTACACCATGAAAATGACTGAGCTTTATTTGACTGAAATAGACCATGTTCCAGAAAATTGTGGAAATATAGAGAGATTTCTATTTTGAGCTTGGCATCTTTTCAAGTTAATAAAACACTGATACTCCAAACTGACCTTTGAGAGATTTAATGAACACGACAGTGCGGTTACACAAACATGAATTTTCCACATCTTGTGCAGTGTATACGGCACAATATGTAGACTAAGAATGCAGAGATGTTAAATCAAATCCTGTCAGAGCAGCTTGGAATTAAAATGTACCTAATTCAGCTGTACAAAACATTAATGAGATCACACTTAGAGATTTGTGCACAGTTCTGGATGTCACACTACCAGAGGGGTATGATAGTACTAGACAAAATGCAGAAGAGATTCAGCAGGATGTTGCTGGAATGGAAGGCTGTAGATGTAAGGAGAGATTAGATAGGCTGGATTTATTCTTAATTGAACATGGGAGGTTAAGGGATGACCTGATATAAGCTTATAAAATCACAAGGGGTGCCAGAAACCTGGGTTCGATCCTGACCTCGGGTCGTCTGTGCGGAGTTTGTGCGTTCTCCCTGTGACCGTGTGGGTTTTCTCCGGGTGCTCCGCAGTTTCTTCCCACATTCCAAATATGTGCAGCTTTGTAGATTAATTGGCTTCTGTAAATTGCCCTTATGTGTAGAATGCGAAAGTGGGATAACGTGGGAGCTGATGTGCGGGTAATCAGCGGTCAGCACGGACTCGGTGGACCGAAGGGCCAGTTGCCACACTGTACCTCTAAACTAAATTAAAATTGGGATAGTCAGTCTGAGGGTGGTGGTTATCTGAAACAAACTGCCAGGAGGTGGTAGAGCCAGATACAACTACAATGTTTGAAGGGCGTTTGGACAGGTACTTGGTTAGGAAAGGCATAGAGAAATACAGGCCGAATACCGCCAAATGGAATTAGTGTAGATGTGCATCATAGTCAACATAGAAGAGGTGGGCCAAAAGGTTTCTGTTTCATTGATCCTATGATCCAATGAAATCAGTCTGAAGAAGGTTCTCGACCCGAAACGTCACCCATTCCTTCTCTCCAAGATGCTGCCTGACCTGCTGAGTTACTCCAGCATTTTGTGATACCTATGATTCAATGAAATTACTGAATTGTAATTAAAAACTGATCTGATTCCTTTATATGCTTAAGGAAGTTTACTGCCCTGAACGGATGTGGTCTAAATGCAGTAGTCCTGGATGTACAACAATGACACTTGACTACCTACTGAGATGGTTCAGAAACCATTCAGCAGATTTTTTTTTTTAAACGCCATTAGCTCGCAAGCTAAGGCACTTGAAGAAGACAGTTTCCCTTTCATTAGCACGGGGCAATGATTCCTGGCCTTGCCAATGATACCCACAACGTATGAATAAAAAAAGAAACTCTTTTTCCAACTGAAGTCATATAAATATCAACCTAATGCCTTCTGTAAATGTGATTATGTAATAAGCTGAACTCAGTTATTTACTGGATTTGATTTGATTCACTGAATGAGAGGCTCACCAGTAAAACAGAAAAAAACTGAAGAGGTAACCCAGCAAGTTTGTTGTATCAGAACATGGTCAAAACAAATGTCAGTCGATAGTCTGCCCCATGTGAAAGGAGACAGTGAGATTGAGACAGGAGAGAGACAGTCCAAATGAATTTGAGGTCAGGGTGGAAGAGAGGTAAAGTTGGGTCAGAAGAAGAGTCTTGGCCTGAAATGTCGCCTATCTATTCCTTCTACAGATGCTGCCTGACCCACTGAGTTACTCCACCACTTGGTGTTTTACTCAACTTTATTGTTACAATCCGTAAGTATATTCGTGACTATTTCAGGCAAAAGGAGCCCATGGTGTTGCCAAGTTATGGTTATCACTCAGGTAAATTGATGAAGTCAACACATCCTTTCTTTTCAAGCAAGACCTCAAAAGTTGTGACCATTATTTGCACTCAAACAACCTAATATTCACTTTATACTGGTATCTGAATGCTCAGCTAGCCAGAACTGTGCCTTGTTGTTGACATCAAGGAGTTCTTATTATAAACTTAGAAAATTACATTACTATATGCATGGTTGCTGACTCACACATAGTTTCTAACATAGAGGATAAAGCAAATCATTTTGATAGCCCATATGAAGTGGAGGAGGAAAAGATAATTAAACTTACTATGGGTTTAATTATGAGGACATAAAAAAACGAGCTTTCATAATTAGACAGATGTCTTCCAAATTTTCTCACTCATCTGTTTTTCTTGCAAAATATCCTCAGTTGAACATCAAGTCCATTGGCTTCAGAACATCTCCAATGAATTATGGCAGTTTGTTAAAATAAGATGATAACGGGCTGGAATGAATACAAGAGATGATATTTGCGGTCATTCAATTTATAGTCCACATTTTTTGCATTTGAACTTGCTACTGATATGGGCAATTTCATTTCCTGCAATAGTCAATGTGATTTCAATGTCACTTTATGCAAGACATTAGCCTGGAACCTCTTGTGTTCCCCATATTTCTACCGTCTATTTGGAGTGCATCTTTCAGAAGCAGCTTAGTCCACCCCACCTTCAATCTGATCAGTGTGGCAATGCAGGCACTTACTGTCAGAACTTTATGAGACTTTTTTTTAAAGGGAAACCAGTGGATGTAGAATATCTGGATTTTCAAAAGGCATTTGATAAGATTGAAAAATAATAGTTAAGTAAAGTAAGGGGCCTTGCTATAGTGGGTAAAATAATACAGCTTTGGTTAAAGGACAGTGTGGACAGCTTGATTGTAATCATGTATAGTCTTTTTTGCTGACTGGATAACATGAAACAGAAAAGCTCTTCACACAAGACAATAATAAAATAAAATAAATTAAAAAACAAAGAAAGAAGGGGATTTTTCCACTTCAAAATGCTGTTGCTGATGAAAGTTCACAGACAAGTTCAAAAACCAGAATGTAACGTTTCCAACGCTGCATATGTAATAATTTTAGGTGTGAAACTAAGGTATAAAGAAACGACAAAGAGTCTAACAAAGGGACGCAGGCAAGTAAAGCAAAGAAGATGGAGGACATTATGGGAAACATAGAAACATAGAAAATAGGTGCAGGAGGAGGCCATGCGGCCCTTCGAGCCAGCACCGCCATTCATTGTGATCATGGCTGATCATCCACAATCAGTAACCTATACCCAACTTCTCCCCATATCCCTTGATTCCACTAGCCCCCAGAGCTCTATCTAACTCTATCTTAAATTCATCCAGATTTCATCCAAATTCCACAAATTCACAACTCTCTGGGTGAAAAAGTTCCTTCTCACCTCAGTTTTAAATGACCTCCCCATTATTCTAAGACTGTGGCCCCTGGTTCTGGACTCCCCCAACAATGGGAACATTTTTGCTGCATCTAGCTTGTCCAGTCCTTTTATAATTTTATATGTCTCTATAAGATCCCCACTCATCCTTCTAAATTCCAGTGAATACAAGCCTAGTCTTTTCAATCTTTCCTCATATGACAGTCCCGCCATCCCAGGGATCAATCTCGTGAATCTACGCTGCACTGCCTCAATTACAAGGATGTCCTTCCTCAAATTAGGAGACCAAAACTGTAGACAATACTCCAGATGTGGTCTTACCAGGGCCCTATACAACTGCAGAAGAACCTCTTTACTCCTATACTGAAATCCTCTCATTATGAAGGCCAACATGCCATTAGCTTTCTTCACTATCTGCCCGCCAACTTTCAGTGATTGGTGTACAAGGACACCCAGGTCTCGCTGCACCTCCGCCTTACCTAACCTGACACAATTGAGATAATAATCTACCTCCTTGTTTCTGCCGCCAAAGTGGATAACCTCACATTTATCTACATTATACTGCCCACTCACTCAACCTGTCCAGTCACCCTGCAACCTCCTAACATCCTCTTTGCAGTTCACACTGCCACCCAGCTTTATGTCATCTGCAAACTTGCTAGTGTTACTTCTAATTCCTTCATCCAAATCATTAACATATATGGTAAACAGTTGCGGCCCCAGCATCGAGCCTTGCGGCATTCCACTCGCCACTGCCTGCCATTCTGAAAAGGACTCGTTTACTCCTCCTCTTTGCTTCCTGTCTGCCAAACAATTCTCTATCCATGTCAACACCCTACCCCCAATACCATGTGCTCTAATTTTGCTCACCAATCTCCCGTGTGGGACTTTATCAAAGGCTTTCTGAAAGTCTTGATACACTATATCCACTGGCTCCCCTTCATCCATTTTACTTGTCACATCCTCAAAAAATTCCAAAAGATTAGTCAAGCATGATTTCCCTTTCATAAATCCATGCTGACTTGGATTTATCCTTATCCTGCTAATAATTTAATAATTGTGTAGGAGCCATTTACGCTTAATTGAGTTACTGTCATTGTATTATGGCTATGTTTAATATTTGTAGTTTGTCTTTTTTGCATGCTGGTGGGTGTGATTTGATACGTAATGGGGAGTGTCCACATGGGAGGAGGCTAGCGTAGTGACAGAGATTGTGGGTCAGTTTAGTCTCGGAGGATGGAGAGAATAGTTTTTTACCACACTCACGTCTGCCACACTCACGACTGCCACACCCGCGCCAGCCACACTCACAAGGACCACACGGTAACGACTACACGATTTTTACTGTATTGTTTGAAGAAGAAACAGTTGATAAGAATGAAAAGTTATGAATTACTCTTTTGATTTGTGCTACTTTAATAAAGACCAATTAATCAAGAAACAGCGTTTGGAAGATTCATTTTTGTTATCTCAGAGTGCGGTGTGTGCGTAAGCTATACCTCCATTCCATCGCCGAGCAGTAATGGCTATCGAAGTTGGACTTTGAGAAGACTATAGAAACTGCCATTACATTAGAGTAAAAAACTTTTCTCTGAATGGAGATAGAGTTAAAAAAAGCTATTCTGACAGAAGAATCTAAGAAAGACTTGTTCTACAAGCAAAATCCGATTCAACAGTGGAATTGAAGAAGAAGCTGAATCTCTGCCAGAGATTAGAGCTGCAATCAAAGGAACAAAGAATCTGCCGGTCGAAGGCAAATTGACACGATCTACACCTGGATCATTAGAAGATTGAAGACTTCATTGGCCGGGTACCGTGAGTAGACGACTGTTTAGTCGTAATTTTAAATTAAGAAGTTTAAAAAACTTAAAAGCCTGTGAGGAAATTCTGCAGAAGTACTATTTGATACAAGAAGCTTGTTTATGCTACGAGGAGATAAGAAAACCAAACTCACAGAGCACGACCTTGAAAATTAACAATGTTGTGAACTTCTACAAGAGAAGGTGCACAGCTAGCGATTGTTTACCATAGGTACTGGCCGAAGACTCTCAGCCTTGGAATTAATGATGTGCTTTGAAAAAATACTCATTCTGTTTAGAATTCTTCTGTTGTTTCAGGAACATAGCGATAAGCACCAATTCATCCTGGATCTTCCATCAGGTAAGTATGAAGAATCGCCATAGGAGGGAGACATGGAGCAAAAATCAAGAAGATATGAGAAAAGAGATATTAAACTTTTGGAAAAGGGAGAGGCAGCCTATCTGGAAAGATGCCAGAAGGAGAGAGACAAGTTGTGGAAGCAAGTCATCAAATTAATTGAATATCAGAAGGAACTAATGGAATCAGATGAGAATGCTACTGAACCTTTGCCATGAGGTTGGAGAAAAACAACACTCAATACTGTGTTTGCAACTACCAAAGGAGCAACTCGAATGGCACACTCAGTGGTTCCAAGAGAGGGTGGAATTTTTTGATGGTTTCATGGCTGACGTGGAGAAGTGGTTGTCTGAAACCATAGCTCAAACATTGCACTACAGTAGAAGGTGCGATGCAACAAGGTGTTGAAGTGGGATAAGAAATTACACCTCGGGATAGTGTCTCAAACGTTTCAACGCGAAGATCCAGACGTAAATCTTAGTTCTGTAGCCAGTTCAACTACGGGGGTCTCTGCTCAAATGGAAGTTGAAGTTGAGATGGCTGCTCTCTCGCTAGAAGCTCCCGCCTTAGAGAAAAAATATGAGATTGAGGAATGAGAAGCAAAGCTGAAGAGAGAGACTGAAAGACAAGCAGAACAGCTGAAGTGAGAGAAGGAACGGTTGGAAATAGCCACAAAGCTGGCAGCTGCTGGGGCAAGGAGGGACATACTGAAAGGCCAAAGATCAAAATGCAGCCCGAGAGTATCTCAGAAGAAGAGTTCCTTAATCCAAGAAGGAACTACTAAGCTGGAAACAACAGCTAAAATCAACCCACAGCCAGAGCCAGTCTGGTCTTGTGATGCCAAACTGGCACTAAGTAAGTGGATGGCCGACAAAACTAGACCGAAGCAACCTATCTTTAGGATGTCTGTTAAGGCTCGAAATAAGCCAACACAGCACTCTTCTCAGAGGCCTGTTCATCAGCTACCTGCACCCAGCCAGAGACAAACAACTGATTATGGGGCTCGTGACAAGATTTATCCGGATCGATCTGCACTAAGCCAGGGATTTCAAAATGAATTCTATGAATTGGTAAGGAATCAAACGAGACTCAGCGAGCTCATGGTTCAACAAAATCTTTCTGTCACCCCAATGGAAATTCCTAAATATGATGGTGATCCTTTACAATATGAAACTTTCATAGTAGCATTTGAAGAAGGAGTGGAAATGAAAACTACAAGTCACAGAGATCGTTTACGATTTCTGGAGCAATACACAAGCGGATATGCAAAGCAGCTTGTTAAGAGTTGTCGACATTTGCCTGCGGATGAGGGCTATCAAATGGCACGAGAGTTGCTTGAAGGGCATTTTTGTAACAAACAGAAGATTGCTAACACATACATGAAAAAGGCCTTTGCTTGGTCAGTTATCAAGGCGGAAGATGTGAAGGCTTTGCATGAGTTTGCGATATTTCTTAAGGGTTGTTGTAATTCAATGAGAAATAGCATCCACATGGAAGAAATGAATGTTATTAGTAATATGAAGGCTATCGTTCTAAAGCTGCCCTATATGCTTAGAGAAAAGTGGAGAGATAAAGCAGGCCTGATACAGGAGGTTGATGTTAGAGAGGCCATGCTTCCTGACCTGGTGAATTTTATGGAAAGAGAAATACGGTTAATGTCAAACCTATGTTATGGGAATATTCAAGATCCTAAATCAGCAACTGTCAAAGGCTCTACCTTTACTAAAGCAAAGGGAAGATCAGGACCTAAGGAATATAAAGAAAAGATTGACTTCTTGAAGGAGAAAGGAATCTGTTATGGATGTCTGAAGAAAGGACACATGGTTAAAGATTGCAGGAATCGGATAACTTGTATGCAAACAAGATCATCCTGAATTGCTTCACATTGAACAGAAGAATACGGATGAGAAGCCGGAGCAAATGGAACAAAAGGAGAAGCCAGCTACGAGTGATGTTGTTGCCTCACCTCAGTTAAATGCACATATTGGGGCGGGGGTAGAAAACTGTATTTTCTCCATCTTACCAGTACAGGTAAGGAGTAGCGAGCGAAATACAGTGTTGCAAACATATGTATTTTTGGACAGTGGAAGTTCAGCTACCTTATGCACAGAAAGCTTGTTGAGAAGGCTGTACGTTACAGGAGAAAAGGTTAAGCTTCTCTGAACACCATGAATTGGTCAGAAATGCTACGATAGTTATCATATCACAAGTATGGAAATATCTAGTCTGGAGGAAGACAATTTTATACAAATATCTGATGTGTTTACACAAGAGACTATGCCCATCTCTCATCCAAATATACCTAAGCAAGAAGACTTCGAAAAATTGCCTTACTTGAAGGATGTCAAGATACCTAAAATTAATTCTGATATCGAACAAATGCTTTGAAGGCATTAGAACCGAGAAAGGTTGTTACCAGTCAAGGAGATGGACCATTTGCTGTGAGAACCATACTCGGATGGGTTATCTATGGCTCCTTGAGAAGGAACAACAAAGGCAGGAAAAGGAATAACTATACTGCTGCTGCCGTCAATCGAATATCTATTGTAAATCTAGAAGAGTTGCTGACCATGCAATATAATCACGACTTTAATGAAAGAACCAGCAAGGAATCAGAAGAAATGTCCAGAGAAGAAGTAAAATTTTTGGAAATTCTGAATTACTCAGTAAAGATGATAGAAGGACACTATTGCCTAGACTTACCTTTTAAACATGAAAGTGTTAGTCTGCCGAATAACCGTTGCATTGCAGAACAATGCATTCAGAATCTGAAACGCAAGTTTGGCAAGAATACAAAATTTCATGATGAATATACATCTTTCCTCACAGAGATGATTGATACATTCAAGAGAGAGCTAGATAGAGCTCTTAAGGATAGCGGAGTCAGGGGGTATGGGGAGAAAGCAGGAACGGGGTACTGATTGAGAATGATCAGCCATGATCACATTGGCTCGAAGGGCCGAATGGCCTACTCCTGCACCTATTGTCTATTGTCTATAATGGTTATGCCGAAAGGGTGCCAGAAGACCAACTGAATCGAAGTGATGGAGAGCTTTGGTATATCCCACACCATGGGGTGTATCATTCAAAGAAAGGAACATTAAGAATGGTCTTCGACTGTGCTGCGGTTTTCAAGGGTAAATCACTTAACTGTCAACTGTCAAAGGGCGGCACGGTAGCGCAGCGGTAGAGTTGCTGCTTTACAACGAATGCAGCGCCGGAGACTCAGGTTCGATCCTGACTACGGGTGCTGCACTGTAAGGAGTTTGTACGTTCTCCCCGTGACCTGCGTGGGTTTTCTCCGAGATCTTCGGTTTCCTCCCACACTCCAAAGACGTACAGGTATGTAGGTTAATTGGCTGGGTAAATGTAAAAATTGTCCCTAGTGGGTGTAGGATAGTGTTAATGTACGGGGATCGCTGGGCGGCACGGACTTGGTGGGCCGAAAAGGCTTGTTTCCGGCTGTATATATATGATGATATGATGATATGATGATAACTGCTACAGGGTCCAGACTTAACGAACTCACTCATCGGAGTTCTCATTAGATTCAGACAAGAGCCGGTAGCTTTGATGGCGGATATCAAGGCAATGTTTCATCAGGTCAAGGTATCGGAAAAGCATGTCGACTATTTGCGATTCTTATGGTGGCCGGATGGTGATGCACAACAAGATCTCGTTGAATACCGGATGAAGGTACATCTCTTTAGAGCAGTGTCATCACCAAGTTGTGCAAACTTTGCATTGAGGAAAACCGCTGAGGACAATAAAGCTCATTTTTCTGAAGAAGTGCCAAACACAGTAAGGAGTAATTTCTATGTGGATGATTGTTTAAAATCCATGTCTATGGGACAAGAAGCAATTCAAATGGTAAAATATTTGACTTCACTCTGCAACAAGGGAGGATTCATGTTATCGAAATGGATTAGCAACAGCCGTGCTGTATTGGAAACCATTCCACTAGATAACAGAGCCAAGGAGACCTGGGAGCTGGATTTAGACAAAAGACAATCTGTCCATGGAGAGATACTGGGATTGCACTGGTGCGTTGAAACAGATGTATTCAAGTTCAGAATCTCGATTCAGGATCGACCATGTATAAGACGGTGCATCCTGTCCGTGATTGGTTCTGTTTACGACCCTTTGGGATTTCTTGCACCATTTACACTACCAGCCAAGTTAATTTTGCAGGATCTCTGTAAGAAGAAACTTGGCTAGGATGAGAGTATAACGCAAATCTTCTCTCAGCGATGGACAGAGTGGTTAGAAGATCTCGACAAGATCTCGGAGTTCAGAGTGGACCAGTGTATGAAGCCTACAAACTTTGGTCGAATCCAATTTGCACAGCTGCATCACTTTTCTGACGCAGGTGAAAGTGGTTACGGTACTGTTTCATATCTGAGACTGGAAAATGATAACAATGAAGTACATGCTGCATTCTTAATGGGAAAGGCCAGAGTGGCACCATTGAAGCAAATGACGATTCCTAGAATGGAGCTTGCAGCTGCAGTCTTAGCTGTCAGAATTGACATATTGCTGCAAAAAGAACTGCAGCTTAAGCTGGAGGAATCTATCTTCTGGACTGATAGCATGACAATGCTTAAGTACATCAATAATGAAAACAAACGCTTCCTAACATTTGTCACAAACAGGATCTCTTTTGTAAGGGATGCTACTGATGTATCACAGTGGAAATATATTAATACCAAGGAAAATCCTGCGGATGATGCCTCTAGAGGATTAACAGCAGACCGCTTCTTAAGCAGTAAGAGATGAATCAATGGTCCAGAGTTTCTCTGTAAACCAGACCGAGAATGGCCAAAGTTTAACCTGGAAACTGAAATCTCTGCTAATGATCCGGAGATCAAGCAAGACATCTTAGTGAACGCCATTAATAAGGACCCATTGGATTCAACAAACTATTTAATTACCCATTTCTCATCATGGAATAAGTTGAAGACTGTGGTGGCTTGGTTTCTTAAAGTAAAAACAATGCTTTTGCAGTGGACTCATAAGAGAAAGGAAACTCGGGCTGCTGTGAATAGCTTTGAAACAGATCCTGGCAAGCTGAAAGCCAAGGTTGACAAAGAGATGCAAGTCTTTAAGGCATCATACCGGGTCAGTGTTTATGTCCGGATGATCTTTTTAAGGCGGAAAATGCAGTTATCTCTTTCTGTCAAAGACAAGAATATATGGAAGAGCTATCAGCATTACAAGCTGGTGAACATGGTGTTAAAAGAAATAGTCACTTATACAGGCTTGATCCGATACTGGATAAAGGACTTCTGAGAGTAGGTGGTCGCCTAAATAAACTAGCGATGCCTGAAGAAGCTAAGCATCCTATTATTCTCTCGAAGGACTTTCATATTTCAACATTGCTGTTACAACATATTCATGAACAGATCGGACAGGGAGGAAGAAATCACATGTTGTCGAAACTTTGTATAAAGATACTGGAGATCATGTCAGACGTTAAAGGTTTTGTGCGTACTGTACGACTTCAGACTAAGGACAACATCTTGGTAAGACCGATAGCCAAGATATGTCTGCTTCTAGAAGGTGAAGGAGAAGATTGAAGAATCGCTAAAGAAGTTTGAATGCCAACATATAATGCATATTACTTTTGTTTTTGATAAATATTAAGCTTTTATAGCTCCTTTTGGTATCTATTAGTAATTGCTTCGTCATAAACGCAGAACAATTAGGGGCCGATGTGTAGGAGCCATTTACGCTTAATTTAGTTACTGTCATTGTATTATGGCTATGTTTAATATTTCTAGTTTGTCTTTTTTGCATGCTTGTGGGTGTGATTTGATACGTAATGGGGAGTGTCCACATGGGAGGAGGCTAGCGTAGTGACAGAGATTGTGGGTCAGTTTAGTCTCGGAGGATGGAGAGAATAGTTTTTTACCACACTCACATCTGCCACACTCGCGCCAGCCACACTCACAAGGACCACACGGTAATGACCACACAATTTTTACTGTATTGTTTGAAGAAGAAACAGTTGATAAGAATGAAAAGTTATGAATTACTCTTTTGATTTGTGCTACTTTAATAAAGATCAATTAATCAAGAAACCGTGTTTGGAAGATTTGTTTTTGTTATCTCAGAGTGCGGTGTGTGCGTAAGCTATACCTCCATTCCATCCCCGAGCAGTAATGGCTATCGAAGTTGGACTTTGAGAAGGTATAGAAACTGCCATTACAAATTGACTCCAGCATCTTCCCCACCACAGATGTCAGGCTAACTGGCCTGTAATTCCCCGTATTCTCTCTCGCTCCTTTCTTGAAAAGTGGGATAACATTAGCTATCCTCCAACATGTGCAGTTGTGCACTTTGGTTGGAAGAATACAAAAACAGAATATAAATGATGAGGCTCCTGAGTCTTCAGGTTCAGACAATGCAGAATGCAGACACACAGATATAGCAAGTGATTTGGAAAATAAATAGTGTATTGACCTTGAATGAAATGGGGTGGAGTACGAAAATAAAGATGTCATGTTTAGGCGATATTACATTCGGATTACTGTGTGCAATTTTGCCTTCATGCACATGGAGGCAGGTACTGGGTTCAGAATTAGTGTATGTTATCAGTTCTTGGGATGAGGGACTTATCTACAAAGACCAACTGAGAAAGCTTGTAAACTTAAAGGAGTTTACAAGAGTGAAAGGAGATCATTCACAAGTCTAAGACACAAGAAATTTCAGATGCTGAAATCTTGAGCAAAAAAGCAAATCTTGGAGGAACTCAGCAGGTTAAGCAGGATCTGTGGAGTAAATGGCCAGACAACATTTTAGGGGAGTGGGGGGAAGAAAGCTCGAAAGAAGAGGTGGGTGTGACAAAGCATGTCAAGTGATACGTGTATACAGGTAAAGATGGTGGTGGGGGGGGGGGAGGGAGTTGGGGTTGTGGTGATTGGCTTATGGACGGAGTAAGAGTCTGAAAAGGTTTCAAATAATGAAGGGGTGGAATAAAATGTAATGCTGGAGGGAGAGTTAAGGGTGGAGGAAGACAGGGGAGGGGGGAGGAAAGAGTGGGGGGAATGAAAAGGAAATATGGTGTATCCCTTCCTCTAGCTTTACATGGATGCTCGGTTGTTGAGTATGTTCATGAAGGAGGTCAATAGACTTTTGGATTCTAATTATAGTCATCAAGTCATACAGAGTGGAAACAGGCCCTTTGGCCCAACTTGCTCAAGGTTAAGGTCAAGGGTTGCAGTGTAAGGTTGGAGCAGCAAGGGGACAACAGCTGAAAGAAGATATAGGATAATGGCCCCAATCTTCACTCACTTGCCCCATACGGATAGGGCCCGGGCTTCTTGGTACTAACCACAAGCAGCTTTGATTGCAAAAGCGAAATACATCCAGGAGATTCATCACATGTGCACCTTGACATACTGTGTGCCCACAGGAACATTCAGGATTTGTTTCAAAGGATAGTGGATGATCAAAGATTTCCTCCCTGCTGTTTGTACCACTGGGAAGACTATTGATTTTTATTTAACCCATTTGTCACAGTTAAAGCTACAGCTGCGGCCCAATAATGTAATTGCAACTGAATAAGTGACTCAACTGTCTTTAGAGAAATGCCTTTCTGCTCGCTTGGAGATGCTGGTCAAAATAGAATACAGAGGTATTCAGAGAGCACAGTGGTACAAAAGTCACTCCGATAACTGATCCACCTTCAACACATCCTCTGCATTATTGTCCTGAGAGACACACTCACATTTCAAGAGACTGCAGAACCTGGAATCTAGATCAAAAACAAACCTCTGGGAAGGGGCCTGACCAAAATGCCGTCTGCCCATTTCCCTCCACAGATGCTGCCTGGCCTGCTTAGTTCCTCTGTAATCTGTTTTTTGCTCTCACATTGCTTAAGTTTCGATTACTGACAATAGCAATCCATAGTGACTTATTGTCTCCTTCACCACTTTTATAACCTCCAAATTCCTTTAGTCTTTGCTTTGGAAAATCTACATTTTTCAAAATCCTAACCAGTAACGTACAGCTGCCAAGCCAATGATCCAGTCAACAATTTGCTCAATTCCCTCCATATTTTCATCAGATCATTTGGAGTCTTTTACCTCAGTCATTGCATCGGGCTTTTGGAGTTTCATACGTTCCAATTGCAGCATGAGCACACCGTGTGTATCACCCCTGCCATTCCAGGTTAAAACCACTCAACCATCCTTCGTTCCTTCATCAAATTACTTGTTGTGGATTATTGCTAAATGATCATGAAATGCAAATATTTATTTTCCCCTTTGTTCCTATCTCTGGACAATGCAAATTTTCAGGAGTTTCTGGTTCTAGTCAGAGTTCTACAATAAGGAGTATATTGTTTTCTCTCTTGTATTTCTCTGGATACATGATTCCATACCAGCACGCATTTTAAGAAAAGGATACAAACAGATTATCCCAAGGTTACACAACAGCTTCAGATGTTGGGATTTTGTTTTATTAATACCACAATGTAATTTGCATAGATATACTGGGAGCTGTATCTTGACCTCAAAGCTTGATGATTTGTGAGTTGATGTGTCCCTGCTTAGTATCAGCAAATGATCTGATTATTAAGTACTTTTCTTCGGAAAAGAAATCTTGGGTTGGTAAAGTAATATGTCGTCCCAATGATAAATGTACACAGACAGCATTTAGTACCTTGTCAAAGCAAGATATATTTAACAATATAAACTCAGCAGAGAGACTCCTCTTCACAAAAAAACATTCATTATGCACTCAGAGAGACATAAAAAAATTCCAATAAATTTATTTGCTGTTATTTTCATTCAATTTAAAACGTGATATGAATTGTGGGATCAATCCATGCATGAAGCAGCTTGAGATTCACACAGGATTTTTGTGACTTTTGTACCAATGTCAATCGTGCTTTTGAAATCGTTTAAAAAAAAATGCTGCTAAGCTTAAAGATTTTTCACTCAGAAATAGTCAGTCATGACAATAATCTCTGAAAATAATCAGGTAAATGATTTCACTGTGCACCAAATGGTCCCATGTTTTTCATTTGTTAAAATTGTGGCAATTTTATTTCAAACGTACGAGTTGAAGAATACAAACTTGAATACCAACTCAGTTTATCTCAGACGTAAGCATGGTATGAAGCACCTTTGTGTTAAAAATTTAGGAGTCCGTTTATTTGTTTGGAAACTTCACTAAATGTATTTAGTTCATAATACTTGTTCAAAATTGTCGCAAAATAATTCATTAATACGGAGCGGAATGAATTATTAGCTTTATGTGTGGGTTGTTTTAAAATGAATTCTGAAGCTTCAGTTGATATGTGGTAACGTGCATCTTGACTCTTGGCATTAATTGACTTAACAAAAATGTTCCGTTCTTCTCAGGACGTTTGGTTTGAAGTTAATGCAATTAAGATTTAAAATTGCTTGAAAATCTGCTTGAGAAGGTAGCTAGTCTTGGCTTTAATTAGAGCAATATTAGATATTTTCTCAAACAGGCAAATCTGGTAATTACTGAGGTTTATGACTATATTCCTCACATTTCTGTTCAATCACATAAACCTAGCATTTACTGAAGTACTGTTATCAGTTGAATTCACACCTTGCTTAATTTTACAAAGCTTGTTATTGGAACCTGATAGTTTGTGTCACAGTTTTTTTTCCCAAATAACATTAATCAGAAACATTGTGGAATATCAAATGAGGAATGTGGGCAATTAAACCAGAAGAGACAAGGAAGCAATGGAATATTTTCTCAGATTATGCTGGAACCTAAGAAACGTGTGAAAATAGTGGTTTCATGACAGTGCGAAGGAGAGTCCAGCCAGAGAGAATATTTGGTTGAGTTTATGCAAGCATTCTTGAAATAGTACACGGAATGGCATACTTCCAGATATAATGGAGTGTTACAGGTCACATGATCCAACAGCTTTCTAATCTTTATTGGGAGACAGGTAAAAATAAAATCATGACCCTGACAAATGTTTTGTTAAAAATTCATTATCATCACAGATTTTCTCTCCGAACATACAGAACATAGAACAGTGCAGCACCAGAACAGGCCCTTCGACTTGTAATGCCTGTGTCAAACATGATGCCAAGCTAAACTAATCTCATCAGCATGTACACCCCTCCATTTCCTGCACATCCATGTGCATATCTAAAAGCCTCTTAAATGCCATGTCATATCAGCCTCCACCACCACCCCTGGCAGCATATTCCAGGCATCCACAACCCTCGGTGTAAAAAGTATGGCCTGCATATCTCCTTTAAACTTTACCCTTTAACCTTAAAGCTATTCCCACTAGTCGTTGACATTTCCACCATGAGCAAATAAAAGTACTGACTGTCGACCCCATCCATGCTCTCATAATTCTATATAGTCTTTCAGGTCTTCCCTCAGCCTCCAACGATCCACAGAAAACAATTAAGTTTGTCCAACCTCTCCTTGTAGGTAACAGCCTCTCATCCAGGAAGCATTCTGGTAAACCACCTCCACACTCTCTCCAAAGCCTCCAAATCCTTCCTGTATTGGGTGACTAGAAAAGAATACAATACTCCAAATGTGGCCTAACCAAATTCCTATAAAGCTGCATCATGACTTTCTGACTCTTATACTCAATGCCCTGACCCAGGAAGACATGCATACCATGTGCCTTGCACACTGTCATGTGCAAAGAGTGGGGATAAATGGATCCCTTTCAGAATGGCAGGCAGTGACTAGTGGGGTACCGCAAGGCTCGGTGCTGGGACCGCAGCTATTTACAATATACATCACTGACTTGGATGAAGGGATTAAAAGTACCATTAGCAAATTTGCAGATGATACAAAGCTGGGTGGCAGTGTGAACTGTGAGGAAGATGCTATGAGGTTGCAGGGTGACTTGGACAGGTTGTGTGAGTGGGCGGATGCATGGCAGATGCAGCTTAATGTGGATAAGTGTGAGGTTATCCACTTTGGTGGTAGGAATAGGAAGGCAGATTATTATCTGAATGGTGTCAAGTACAACGAGATCTGGGTGTCCTAGTGCATCAGTCACTGAAAGGAAGCATGCAGGTACAGCAGGCAGTGAAGAAAGCCAATGGAATGTTGGTCTTCATAACAAGAGGAGTTGAGTATAGGAGCAAAGAGGTCCTTCTGCAGTTGTACAGGGCCCTAGTTTTGGTCTCCAAATTTGAGGAAGGATATTCTTGCTATTGAGGGAGTGCAGCGTAGGTTTACTAGGTTAATTCCCGGAATGGCGGGACTGTCATATGTTGAAAGACTGGAGCGACTAGGCTTGTATACACTGGAATTTAGAAGGATGAGAGGGGATCTTATCAAAACGTATAAGATTGTTAAGGGGTTGGACACGTTAGAGACAGGAAACATGTTCCCAATGTTGGGGGAGTCCAGAACCAGGGGCCACAGTTTAAGAATAAGGGGTAGGCCATTTAGAACGGAGATGAGGAAAAACCTTTTCAGTCAGAGAGTTGTGAGTCTGTGGAATTCTCTGCCTCAGAAGGCAGTGGAGGCCAATTCTCTGATTGCATTCAAGAGAGAGCTAAATAGAGCTCTTAAGGATAGCGGAGTCAGGAGGTATGGGGAGAAGGCAGGAACGGGGTACTGATTGAGAATGATCAGCCATGATCACATTGAATGGTGGTGCTGGCTCGAAGGGCCGAATGGCCTACTCCTGCACCTATTGTCTATTGCCTTCTTTATTACTCTGTTTACTTGTGTTCCACTTTCAGGGATCTATGGACTTGGACGTCAAAATCCTTCTGGATATTAATGCTATTATAGTCTTTCCATTAATTGTATACTTTCCCCTTACATTCAACTCCCCAAAATGTAGCACCTCACACTTTGTTGGATTAAACTCCATCTTCCATTTATCTGCCCATTTCTGTAACTGATCTATATCCCTTTGTATACTTTGACAGTCTTCCTCACAGTCCATAACTCTCGCAATCTTGATGTCATCTGCAAACGGACTAACAATCTACATTTAAGTCCAAGTCATTTATATATATCCCAAAAAACAGAGGTCCCAGCACAGATCCCTGCAGAACTCCACTGGTCACAGACATCCAGACTGAATAATGCTCTTCCACCACAACCGTCCATCTTCTATTAGTAAGCCAGTTCGGAATCCATACGACCAAGTTACTATGAACCACATGCAGCTTAATCTTCTGGATCAGCCTACCATGGGGAACTTTTATCAAATGCCTCACTTACATCAATTTAACCAATGTCCGCCGCCCAACCCTCATTGATCATCATCATCACCTCCTTAAAAAACTCAATCAAGTTATAAAGCCCTGACCTTCCACGTATGAAGCCATGTTGACTTTCCATAATTAGCCCATTCTCTTCCAAACAGATGTAAATCCTATCCTGTAGAATCCTCTCCTGTAGAATCTTCTCCATTAGCTTCCCTACCATTGACGTAAGGCTCCCTGGATTCTCTCTACTTCTCTTCTTTAACAAAGGAACAACATTAACTACTCTCTAGTCCTACGCTTGTGGCTAGAGACGGTGCAAAGATATTTGCCAAGGCCCTTGCAATTTCCACTCTTGCCTCTTTTAATAACCTGGGATAGATCCCATCAGGCCCTGGATATTTATCCACCTTACTGCTTTTCAAGAGCTCTTGTTCTTGATTTCAAACTGCCCTTGCATAGTAATATTCCCCACACTGATCTCCCTTTCCTCCATGTCCTTCTCCTTGGTGAATGCAGATGCAAAGTACTCGCTTAGTACCTCCCTAAATCCTCCGACTCAAAACACAAATTCCCCCTTTGTCCTTGAGTGGTGCTATTTTCTCGCCGGTTATCCTCTTGCTTTTAATGTAGGTATAAAAACCCTTGGGATTTTCTATAATCTTCAAAGCCATTTCCTGGCCCCATTTTGCCCCCCAAATCCGCTGCTTGGGTTCTTTTCTACTTGCTTTATATTCCTCAAAGGCCGTCAGATGTTGAATAATATGTCTAACATATCTGCCATGTGATTACTTCTTGTCAAGGTATGAAGGTGTTTAGTTTTGTCAAAAAACTATGATGACTAGAAACATGTTTATGTCCTGATGATGAAAATGGGGATTGAGAAACAGCTCTTCAATTATGGTAGGGGGATTATTTTGATCAATAATAATAGTGTGCTTCTCAACAGCACGCCAAAACAGCCCAGGATGTACAAGGAGGAAAGAAATGGCCCAGATGTTCTGCCTTAAAACCCGGCAGATTTGCTCAAATCTGTCACAATTTAAAGGCCTGTCCCACTTAGACGATTTTTTAGGCGACTGCCGGCGACTGTCAAAGTCGTAGCAGATCGCCAAAATGTTCTTTTACCCGACGACAATGACCACGACAATGCCGAGCCAGGTCAAGATTACACCGTCTTCAGAAACATTGCGAAAATTCCCACGCTGTCAATGCTTCTCCGGCGTCCTAATTTTCGCTGAAATCACTGACAAGTCGGTAAGCACTTAAGAGTTTTGAAATATAACATCTTGCCCGGGTTACTTGAAAACCAAGCTTCACGGTAACAAGGCATAAACTGGATTGACTTCCAGTTTACTAATAGAAGTATTAAGAAATTTAATTTTAAAAGTGGTTAAATGGATTTTTGTGATGAGTGTGGGCATTCTTTGAAAATGTACGGGAGATGCATATCTGGTTTCTGGGTTGCATATCTGGGTTGAGAGCCTACTTTAAATGCAAGGTATGTATTCACAAAATGCTGGAGTAACTCAGCAGGTCAGGCTGCATCTCAGGAGAGAAGGAATGGGTGACGTTTTGGGTCGAGACCCTTCTTCAGACTGATCATTCTTTAAATGTAATCGCTGATGGCCATAAACATCGCAAAAATTCCCACACTTACCTGACCGTCAAACTGTCGCCTCCAATCTACCTGTCAAATGTCCTGACGGTAAATAAATTGTTTAAACACAAGTATTTTATGGTATCTTGAAATGACTTTACTTATTTTAATATTATCTATATTATCTATACTTTGTTATCTTGTTTGTGACTGAACTTCAGCCAAAACAGTACACGATAGCATGACAATTTTAAGCCCACCTTACTCGCCATTGTCACTTTAGTGATAATGCCAGTAGTTTTATTGAAATCGGTGTTATATTTTTAAAGTTATTCACATTTTAAAGTTTAAAAGGAGGGGAGGGGGAGGGGAGGAGGGAGGGAGGGGGGAGAAGGGAGAGGGGTGGGGGGGGGTTGAGGAGAGAGGGGAGAGGACAGGGTGCTGCACCAATGCAGGAGAGGTTTGGGCCCAACGGGTCCACTTGGTCTAGTGTGCTTCTAAATGCATCTAAGACAACTTAGCAAACCTGGGGACAGCATGCGACAGCGTCCGCAATAAGCAACAATAACTGGCGACAAGCAAGCTGTTGCCGAGAAATTTCACTCCGGTTGATTTCTCAGCAACCCGCTTCTTGGAAGACTCCTCACAATCATGCCCGCGACACCCTGGTGAACTGTCGGCGACAGCCTAGTCGCCGGCAGTCACCTTAAAATCGCCTAAGTGGGACAGGCCCTTTAAGCACTTTTCTGAGCAAAGGCTGAAGTTTTGAGTGGAGGCTGAAGTGCCTTCTGCAAAAGGTGTCATGTTCCCCCAAATGTCTGTGCTCCTATTGATGCCAAGTCAGGCAGTGGATACGCCTGCAGATTAATCATTTTCCAATGAAATCTGCCTGATCGATTCTGTAAGTTGAAGTCAGACAGAAGAAATTGCTGACAACAGAAAAATTAAGTTGACTTTTTAAATTTGATTTGTCATTAAATTTAAGTGTATCGGGTAAGATCACACTAAGGCAACTCCCCAGCCACTGTTGGGAAGTTGGAATCCTGACTAGTTTAACAATATTCCTCGACACTTCCCTGTGATTTCTCAACATAAATATTCCCCTATCTCCTGTTGATTGTAGGGAGGCCAACAACATAATTTCAGAAGATCATTCCTTTTTTTATATCTAAACTCTACCCATGTGGTCGCATTTCAAGGGCTTTCAAAGACATCCCCCCTCATTAGTGAAATAAAGATCCTTGATCAATAATGCAATGTCCCCTTCCCTGAGACATCCTACCCCTGCCATTAAGCTTGAAACTTTTAAACTCTGGATTGCTGAGATGGCAAGCTAGCCCTTTTTTGACTGCAGTGATATATCTCGGTGATTGAAACAATATCATATTCCCATGTGCTGATCAATGCTCTAAGTTCATCAACCTTACCAATCAGGCTCCTTGCATTAAAATAGATGCATTTTAGTCTTCCGCTTCTTCCATGTGCCTTATCGTCTTATTTAATAATCAAGTTGTAAATAAGAATTTATTCAGATAAAGATTTTCTTGGATTTAGGAATTCAAGGAAAGTATTTGCTAAAATACAAATTAAAGCTGCCAGGCACTAGCATCTTTGAACAAAATGTACACTGCTTTTTTTTAATATGTGACAGATAATTCTAACTTCAAAGGAAAATGTTGGCAGCTCTCGTTAATTTCTCATTACCTGCCTTCCCGTGAAGGTGACCTGACAGAACTAAAAGAGCTCATTGAACTTCTTGGCATCAGACTGTAGAATCAAGTTTTCTGAGGGGAAAACCTATCACAGCCGTCAAATGGCTCAGATGTTGAATAATATATGTCTTAACAATTCTGCTATGCGATTACTTCTTGTTAAGGTTCGAAATTTCTTCACATTTCCGTTAATCCTACAGCATCTTTACTGAATTCCAGTTGAGTTTTCAAGATTACTGATGCACAGCAATTCCACTGCACAGTGTTATTGCAAAAATAGAACTAACAATTCAGCCTGGACAAAAAATAAAACAATGAATCCCACTCATAGAGCATCTGATATGGGGATGAAATCAAACTCAGTCGCACTCATTAGACAAAAAATGGAAGTAAGGAACTGCAGATGCTGGTTCACAAAAAAAGACACAAAGTGCTAGAGTGACCCAGCGGTTCAGACATCATCCTTGGAGAACACCACTGATTGGTGATGTTTCGGGTCAGGACCCTTCTTCAGACAAAAATAGTATCTGAGGTGCAAATGCCCACTTGTCAGGGTGATTTGCTAAATCGAGGAGAACAAACAGTATTTCATTCTCTCTTTGCAGAGACAAGCAGGCAGAGGGAACACTGAACTTTTGAACAATTACAACTATCGTGCAGCTTGCCATTAACAGTACAGGTTGCACTAAGGCTGCTGCATAGCATCTCTGTACTACAACAGAATCAAAAGATATTCCATACGCTCAATATTCAGCAGGTATGAAACCAGAGACAGCAATACCCTGTTCTTAATTATGCCCTGTAATGTCTTAATTATGCTTCAGACCATTGCATTAGCTACATTTGAGCTACCGCAACAAATCAAAAGGTGGCTACCGCGACTTGGGCTATCCGTTGAAACATTGCTCCTGGCAGTGGTGCACGATACATTCACACATGAACAGAATGGATGCAGTGAAAACCATCCTGCTAAACATAATAAAGCAGACCACGCTTTCACTGCCTGGAGGAACTTCACCATGCTCATCAGAGTAGTTGTCAACATTTTCAGCGGTTTTTGTATGCTGCACAGTCATTTACATCATACAAGCACAAATGTTGTCACAGACTAAAGAATGAGCAGAGGAGGCAGAAGAGAAAAAGGAAGACAGTGAAGGAAGGAAGAAAGAAAACAACACGGAGTGTCCTTTTTGGTCTACTTATTAAAGGAAAGCTTACTGTACCTCAATTTAAGTTATTTCAGATAACCGAGAAGTGAAATCTGACAAAACAGTGCTGGGAAAGTGAGAAGACAAGAATGACAGACATTCTGTGACTTGATTTCAAACTTCCAGTCAGAAGCTCAGAGCCCAACATTCGCCAGTGAGGAATGCACAGAGGTTGAACCGACAAGTGATATGACACTTAACATGTGGTCTTACGTCGGAACAAGGACGAAGCAAGCGCAGAGGTCAGCTTGTCAAAGGGCAAGGTTATGCAAGAGCTCTGTGATGGCACACCGAGATGACAGGACAACCAATAGAGAAAAACTAATTAAATGTTTGATGCTTTCTGAAGCTCGCTATGTGGGCTACTTTTCCCTGTTAAGGGGCTTGGAGGATTTCAGCCCCAACTAGGCACTGGACTTTGTTCAGAGTTTGAAGGTCATACTTTCCAGGATGCAAAGTCTATAAGCATATAAACGGACCATACAAGCACCTACATATTGGAAAGGAGTGTGGGAGTATGTTCGCTGGAAGGACTGCAATAGTTCAATGTGGCTCACCGCCATCTACTCAAAAGCAATAAGGGATGGGCACTAAACGCCGGCATTGACAAGACATTGCAATCTGTTAAAATTCCCTCAACTTGGATAAGTTCCAGATGTTTGAGGTTTGGACATTCACAGTTATAGCTACTATTTAAGAAAGGAGTGAGGCAGAAATCAGAATATGTAGATTAGTTAGCTTACCATTAGTCTTTGGGAAAATCACATTTGACAAATTGATGTATATGGGATCTTGAGTTCCAAGTCCATAGCTTCCTGAAAGTAACAACACAAGTAGATAGAGTGGTAAAGAAGGCATATGGTGTGTTTGCCTTCATTGGTCGGGCATTGAATTCAAGAGTCATGTGGCTGCTTTATAGGACTTCGGTTAGGTTAATTTGGAATAATGTGCGTATTCTGGTTGCACCAATAGAGGAAGGATCTGGAGCTTTGGAGAGGATGCAGAAGAGGTTTACCGGAATGCTGCATGGATTTGAGAGTATTAGTATAAGGAGAGGTTGGACAAACGTGGATTGTTTTCAACAGAGCTTCAGAGGCTGAGGGGAGTCCAGACAGAAGTAGATAAAATTATGAGATGCATCAATAGCTTAGACGGTTAGAACTGTTTTTCCAAGGTAAAAATGTCAAAGATGAGAGTGCATAACTTTAAGATGAGAGGGGCAAAATCATGGTGATTACCAGGGCAAGTTTTTTTTGCACAGAGAGTGGTGGGTGTCTGGAACACGCTGCCGGGGGTAGTGGTGGAGACGGAGTTGATAGTGGCATTTATAAGGCTTTTAAATAGGAACATAGATATGCGGGGAATGGAGGGATATGGATCATGTGCAGGCAGAGATTAATTTAACCTGACATCATTTTTGGCATGGATATTGTGGGCTGAATAGTCTGTTTCTGTGCTGCACTGTTCTATGTTTAAATTTGCAGGGGTTCTTTGAGGATGTAACAAACAGCATAGACAGGTTCATTGAGCGTATTTAGATTTTGAGAAGACATTCTATTAGGGTGTCATTCTAAAGAATGAGACTACATGATTGGGGGTAATATATTGGCATGGACAGCGATTACAAACTAACAGGAAATAGGTAGGAAAGAACTGCAGATGCTGGTTTAAATCAAAGGTAGACACAAAATGCTGGAGTAACTCGGCGGGATAGGCAACATCTCTGGTGAGAAGGAATGGGTGATGTTTCAGGTCAAGACCCTTCTTCAGTCTGAAGAAGGGTCTTGACCCCGAAATGTCACCCATTTCTTCTCTCCAGAGATGCTGCCTGACCCGCTGTGTTACTCCAGCATTTTGTGTCTAAGAGGAAATAGGGTTATTTTTGGATTGGAAATCAGAAATGAGAGGTGCCACAGGGATCAGTGCTGGGATCTCAACTATTTACGATCTGTATTAATAATTTGGATAAAGGGACTGTGTCTACTGCAGCCATGTTTATTTATGAAACAAAGATATGTAGGTAAGAAAGTCGGTGGAGGAACACAAAGAGGCTGCAAAAAAATATAGGTAGATTAAATGAGTGAGCATGAAGCTGGCAGATGTAATGTAGGAAAATGTGAAATTATCCATTTTGGAAAGAATGGAAGGAAGATGAATGAGCAAATGGCTATTTACCTGAACTGAGACAATGAAATGTCATGCGATAAAGGGATGCAGGAGTCCTAGTGCCGGAAATCAAAAAGTTGGCATACAAGTAGATCAAATAATTAGAAAAGCCAATTGGATGTGGGTCTTTCTTGTAGGGCATATTAAGTGTAATAGTAGAGGGGCTTTGACAGGCAATGGTAATACCACTCCTAGAGGACTATGTACAGCTTTGGTCTCCATTTTTAAGGCAGACTGTGTTTACATTGGAAGCAGTGCAGAGAAGAGAAAATTCATGGGGTATTTATTGGGACAAGGGGTTAACATGCAGAAATATCATGGAGCCTAGAAGAATGATGAGTAAATTCATTACAACATAAATGAAGAGGGGGATTGATAAGATAGATGTAGAGATATATCCCTTGGTGGAATAATGTGCATAGTTTCTGAAGATGGGTTAACCTACTTAAAAAAAAAATCTCTTTGGATTTCTCTACCTGAGGGCTATGGAAGCAAAGTCATTGAATATATTCAAGATGGAGGTTAACAGACATTTGAAATACAAAGGGATAAGAAGAGAGCAAGAGGCTGTGATTGGATTCAATTATACAGTGAGCACGAGGGGCGCCCTCACTCCTTTTTATTTTTTGCCTTTTTCATATTAAATAGAAATTAAAATAACTTATTGAAATATCTAAATTATTTAATTGTTGTAAAAATTATTTCACTGCTTTGGAATTTCAGTGTGAACAATGTCACAAATCAATGTTGCTGGGTTATTAAAATGTTTTAATCACTGTGATTTATACTTAATGCCTCTGTAGCATTCCTTTTTTTTTGCAGAGTGCAAATCAGGAAAAAAAATTCAAGCAATAAAGCTTTTTAGTTGCATATCTCATCAGAACTACATAGAGATCAAATTCAACAATTTCCCACTGTGCAATTTTGAAGTCACTTTAAAGGACAAGTCCAGAAATCTCAAGACTCCACGCGAGCTCTGAATACTACAAAAAAAAATTCTCCCTCTTGTAACAGAAGTACACTCACAAACTCACAGGATACCTTATTCAAACATATTAATTGCCAAAGAATGAATATCAACTGCCTTTTAGCATGCAGACACAAAGGACAGTGATTGGTAACATGATAAATGCATAACCAGCAATAGCTTTTGAAACCTTTGAGGATAATATGTGCAATAGATTTATTTAAATTAAGCAGCAAACAAACAAAGCAATGAAAGGCTCTTTTTATTGCTTTCAAACGAAGTGCATTTGAAGTTAATCCTCAAGTTTCCCTTGAGAATGACTATCTTATATTGCTATCAACTGCAAAGAAAATGCAATGGAATTTTAATGACAATGTCCTTGAATTTTCTGCTGCAGCAGGGCACAAATTTAAATGACAAAACTTTAGATGGCCACAAGTAGAATTTGCGAGAAAAGCAGAGTGAGTACTCACTGATTTTCTTCTTCAAATAACACTGAATACCCCCTAATGTTATGGTTGGTATTAAAAACCATACAATTTTGTCCAGCAAATATTATAATTCAATTATTTACCATTAAAAGTCAAAGTCAGGCATGTACGTCTAACCTCTGCCTCAACGATTCAAGCAACAGTGGACACTTACAAGTTGGAGAGGAGTCTGATTTTTTTACCCCTTTTCATCCCTGCTAATCCACCCTTCCAAATCTTAGCCTGGGTTCCCAAGAATGTTTGGTAATCTCCAACAGACGGAGATTTTTAAAAATCTTGGTATGTGAATATCACTGTTATGGACATAGTTACCCATATGTAACCCACTAAAAAAATTACTTCATAGTTATACAGCATGGAAAAAAAGGTCCTTTGGCCAACTCATCCACACTGACCAAGATGCCCACCTACTCTAATCCCAATTGCCTGCATTTGACCCATATTCTTTGAAACCTTTCTTATCCTTGAACCTGTCCAAATGTCTTTTAAATTTCCACTTTACAACCTATTCCCCTTAACCTTTCAAAGTAATCTTTCATAACTTTGATTAAAAAATGTTCAAAGACTCCTTCCATCATCCCCAGAGGATGAGAGTTCCAAAGACTCATGACACTCTTGAAAGAAATGGGCAACTCTAGTGTATAAACAGTGACTTTCAGTTCTATATTCTTCCCAAATTCCTAAATAATAGCAAAAAAGCTGCTGGAGTTGTTCAAATCTCCTGCCGTCAATGTGGTGAAGGTGCTCACATGGTTTTGTTATATAACCCCAAAGCTACAGAATATTATTCTTAGACTCTATAGTGATGGGAGTTAGATTGCTGACTCAATTATCACCATTTGTAGGGACTGTGTGAGACATGCTGATATATTAGCTTGGGTAAAACTAGCTGGATTTTGCCAAACTAGTAGTTAAACTACCTGCTGCTTCCAGAATGACTTTACTTTCATTGTAACCAGCTGTGTTTGCAGGTCTAGTTTGTGCATTAGTCAGTGCTGGCATCTATGTACTCACAGTGTTAATCAATAACTTATGAATGCCAGTAAGAACTGGCAGCACCTCTGATTTTCCACCCCTACCGTTGTGTGCTTTAGGCAAGGGAGCAAAGTCCCTTTAAACACTCTCAGGAGTCTTTGATCTGCAGGGCTGGAGTTTGGAGATATCCTTTGTTCCAGGTGCAGACACCCCAGCCTGATTTATCTGAGCAAAACATGAGCTCTGAAAGGGTGCACTGATCAAATCTGATCGCCTTTGCGGAACAATCTTGGTTTTCAAGTGCACACATTGAAACAAATGGATGATCAGGTCAGGTGAAATAAAAAAAGGGAGCTGCTCATTTTTCCTTTTGCAAAGAACCATCCATCCATAATTTCAGGAGCAGGAGATGGCTGCTTTCATTCTGTGACAGCCATGGCTTTGAGGGGATTGCCCAAAACCAATGCCAGTTGTGAAATGATTAAAATGGGCTCTGGGAAGTGCATTCCCATTGCACATAAACATACTTCGACATTTGCCAACTACGTTGCAAAGCATAGTGTGGTTTGAAGAACATCCTCTGGTAGCTACAGTGTCCTCCATAATGTTTGGGACAAAGACCCATCATTTATTTATTTGCCTCTGTACTCCACAATTTGAGATTTATGATAGAACAAAAAATCACATGTGGTTAAAGTGCACATTATCAGATTTTAATAAAGGCCATTTTTATACATTTTGGTTTCACCATGTAGAAACTATAGCAGACTCCCCCCATTTCAGGGCACCATAATGTTTGGGGCACAGCAATGTCATGTAAATGAAAGTAGTCATGTTTTGTATTTTGTTGCATATCCTTTGCATGCAATGACTACTTGAAGTCTGTGATTCATGGACATCACCAGTTGCTGGATGCCTTTGGTGATGCTCTGCCAGGCTTGTATTGCAGCCATCTTTAGCTTATGCTTGTTTTGGGGGCTAGTCCCCTTCAGTTTTCTCTTCAGCATTTAAAAGGCATGCTCAATTGGGTTCAGATCGGGTGATTGACTTGGCCAATCAAGAATTGACTATTTTTTAGCTTTGAGAAACTCCTTTGTTGCTTTAGCAGTATGTTTGGGATCATTGTCTTGCTGTAGAATGAACCGCCGGCCAATGAGTTTTGAGGCATTTGTTTGAACATGAGCAGATAGGATGCGTCTATACACTTCAGAATTAATTATGCTACTACCATCAGCAGTTGTATCATCAATGAAGATAAGTGAGCCAGTACCTTCAGCAGCCATACATGCCCAGGCCATAACACGCCCACCACCGTGTTTCACAGATGAGGTGGTATGCTTTGGATCTTGGGCAGTTCCTTCTCTCCTCCATACTTTGCTCTTGCCGTCACTCTGATAGAAGTTAATCTTCATCTCATCTATCCACAAGACCTTTTTCCAGAACTGTGGTTGCTCTTTTAAGTACTTCTTGGCAAACTGTAACCTGGCCATCCTATTTTTGCGACTAATCAGTGGTTTGCATCTTACAGTGTGGCCTCTGTCTTTCTGTTCATGAAGTCTTCTGCGGACAGTGGTCATTGACAAATCCACACCTGACTTCTGAAGAGTGTTTCTGATCTGTTGGTTCAGGTGTTTGGGGATTTTTCTTTATTATAGAGAGAACTCTTCTGTCATCAGCTGTGGAGGTCTTGGTGTCAGGTTAGGAAAAGGGGAAGTACAAAGAGATCTGGGTGTCCTCAATCATCAGTCACTGAAAGTAAGCATGCAGGTACAGCAGGCAGTGAAGAAAACTAACGGCACGTTGGCCTTCATGACAAGAAGAGTTCAGTATAGAAGCAAAGAGGTCCTTCTGCAGCTGTACAGGGTGCTAGTGAGACCACACCTGGAGAACTGTGTGCAGTTTTTGTCTCCAAATTTGAGGAAGGACATGTGTTCAGGAAGCATGCATGTGCTCTTTTGAGATGCTTAGTAAAGACACAAAAAGCTGGAGTAGCTCAGCAGGTCAGGCAGCATCCCTTGAGAACATGGCTAGGTAACGTTTCAGGTCAGGACTCTTCTTCTTCAGACTGAAAGGTCTTGTTATGGAGGGAGTGCAGCATAGGTTCACTAGGTAAATTCCCGGAATGGCTGGATTGTCGTATGTTGAAAGACTGGAGCAACTGGGCTTGTATTCACTGGGATTTAGAAGGATGAGAGGGGATCTTATTGAAACATATAAGATTATTAAGGGATTGGACACGCTAGAGGCAGGAAACATGTTCCCAATGTTGGGGGAGTCCAGAACCAGGGGCTACAGTTTACGAATAAGGGGTAGGCCATTTAGAACGGAGATGAAGAGAGTTGTAAATCTGTGGAATTCTCTGCCTCAAAAGGCAGTGGAGGCCAATGCTCTGGATGCTTTCAAGAGAGAGTTAGATAGAGATCTTAATGATAGCGGATTCAAGGGGTATGGGAAGAGGGCAGGAACGGGGTACTGATTGTGGATGATCGGCAATAATCATTGAATGGCGGTGTTGGCTCGAAGGGCCGGATGGCCTACTCCTGCACCTATTGTCTATTGTCTTCTTTGGCGATTAGTAAGCTCACCGGTGCTCTCTTTCTTTTAATGATGTTCCAAACAGTTGACTTTGGTAAGCCTAAGGTTTGGCTGATGTTTCCAACAGTTTATTCTTGTTTCTCAGTCTCATAATGGCTTTTTTGACTTTCATTGGCACAACTTTGGTCCTCATGTTGATAAACAGCAATAAAAGTTTCCAAAGGTGATGGAAAGACTGGAGGAAAGACTAGGTGCTGAGAGCTCTCGTATACCTGCATTAAGGAGGCATTTAAACACACCTGAGCAATTACAAATGCCTGTGAAGCCATGTGCGCCAAACATTATGGCGCCCTGAAATGGGGGACTATGTATATACACTGCGGTAATTTCTACATGGTGAAACCAAAATGTCTAAAAATATCCTTTAATAAAATTTGACAATGTGCACTTTAACCACATGTGATTCTTTTCTATTACAAATCTCAAACTGTGGAGTGCAGAGGCAAATAAATAAATGATGGGTCTTTGTCCCAAACATTATGGAGGGCACTGTATACCTGCATGTGCTTGTTAGAACATACATGTGCCTCTTGAAATGTGTTCATGAAGCATGCATGTGCTCTTTTGAGATGCTTAGTAAAGACACAAAAAGCTGGAGTAGCTCAGCAGGTCAGGCAGCATCCCTTGAGAACATGGCTAGGTGACATTTCAGGTCAGGACTCTTCTTCAGACTGACCTGAAAGTCAGTCTATCCATGTTCTCCAGGGATACTGCCTGACCCACTGAGTTACTCCAGCATTTTATATCTTTCCTTGGTAAACCAGCATCAGCAATTCCTTGTTCCTACATTTTGAGATGCTGATTGTTCTTTTCACAATTGTGCATCATTGGTTTCAGTTTCCTGATTTTGCTCAGGTCCAAGAATATTTATTTTAAAAAACGTAGGATTAGAGTAAATGTGTGGGGGGGGTCCTATTTCTGTGCTTTAAGTCTATGTAACTATATCAAAACAAAATTTACCATTTCAAATAAAGCATTAAGGTTGTTCTCTCTTCTCCCATCAGGCAAGAGGCATAGAAGTGTGAAAATGCACACATCCAGATTCAGGGACAGTTTCTTCCCAGCTGTTATCAGCAACTGAATTATTCTATCCACAACTAGAGAGCGGTATTGAGCTACTATCTACCTCATTGGAGACCTTTGGACTATATTTAATCGGACTTTACTTTACACTAAACGTTATTCCCTTTTCACCGTAGATTGTCCTCAAGCACTGTCTTTCGGCTGACTGAATAGCAACAAAAGCTTTACACTTGTCCCCTTGATATGCGTGACAATAAACAAAACTAAACTAAAAACTTCCTAATCTGAGCAAATTTGCATCCTTTCAATCCTGAGCCTGCATTGTCCTGTCACCTTAAATCTCCAAGCCACTCTGTCCTACCTGTCTGTGGCCTCCCGCATTACTCCATGGAGGTCCAACATAGATCAAGGAACAGCATATTATCTTCTACCTGGACAAGTTGCAGTTTTCAGAACTCAATATCGAATTTGACAATTTCAGATAACTTGTTTTTACAGTTTGGTCACTGATGACCAGTTTGGCAGTGACCTTAACCATCTGTAGCATTAACAAAGTATCAACAGTATTCCCTTTATCCTACCTTTCCGTCTCTCACCTCATCTGCAACTTAAAACTCGTTACTTTGCTCTCTTTCCTAGTTCACATTAATAGTCTTCAATCTGAAACATTATCTCTGCTTTTCTTTCCACCGATGCTTCCTGAACTGGTGATTGCTTCCAGCATTATTTGTTTATATATTTAAAAACTAAGATCATAAAATTACTTAGAAGAGGGGACAATATTAGCATTTTCAATATGACAGGCCGACCTCTCACTTTCCTCAGTTTCCGTCTTTAGATTTTCAATCCTGACGACAGCCAATGCCGGCTGATATGAACTATGCAAAATAAGTATTTTTGCTGCCAGGATGGCACATGAAGACAACTATAAATGTTGGTAATCAAATCAGCAAGCTGACATTAAACATACTTACTAAAAACATGGAAAAACCTCAGGTGAGTTTGCTCACAATTATTATTGTTGTGTACCGAGATAGAGCGAGAAAAACTTGGTTTTGCATTCTGTAGCGGCTCCTACACATTCCATCCACGCAGATCATATCATAAATAAGCACATACATAAATTAAGTCAGTGAAAAAGAGAAACAAAAAACAGAATGTAGTGTATAATTTTACAGTTGCAAAAAAAGGGCAGACAGAAAAGTGCAAGGGCCACAACAGGGTAGGTTGGGAGATTAAGAATTCACCTTAAAGTATGAGAGGACTGTCTGACAACAGCGTTATCATATCAAATATGATTCATTATATTAATTATATCAAAGATAGCACAAAAATAACAGGGAATGATTAGAAGACAATATGATGGGGAATGATATGGAGCATTTTTTGGGGCCTCACTCTCCATGGAAGTAATGGGGAAATGAGTGATTGAGACTGATGAAGGTGATTTGATCATTTTAGTTAATACTTCCAGAAAATAACTCTTACCCTTCAAAATAGGTTTCTCCTTTAACGATATTAGGTTGGACTTGGATAGTATATTTCACATGTTGATCTTTCTTCACGTGGAAAAATGTCAAAATATTTGAAATTAACCTTTTCACCATTTTACCTTCTGTCGTTGTCAGTAGGTTAACTTAGTTTTAAGCTAGGTTTTCCTTTACTTTTCACTCTCTTATCTACCTCTATGAAGTGCTTTCTTTCAAGTGTGAGAAACAGCAGATTTTCATCTATGACCAGTGAGCTTATTGTAAGTATCTTAGGACACATTAAAAAAAAAATATATATTTTGCTCCCTTACAGTGAATCTACATAATGTAATTAATTTAGGAAACTGCTCTACTGTTTTGCGACTCCTCAGGCATGCCTTTTTGCTATTGAGTGCTGATGATACAAAAGTGAGTGGTTTTGCAGATAGTGAAGATGGTTGTAAAAGATTGCCGCAGGATCTGGATCGATTGGCCAGGTTGGTTGAGGAATGGTTGATGGAATTTAACACAGAGAAGTGTGAGGTGTTGCATTTTGGGACGTCTAACAAGGGCAGGACCTACACAGTGAATGGTAGGCCTCTGGGGAGAGTTGGAGAGCAGAGGGATCTACGAGTGCAGGTGCATAGTTCCTTGAAGGTCGAGTCACAGGCAGATAAGGTGGTCAAAAAGGCTTTTGGCACTTTGGCCTTCATCCGTCAGAGTATTGAGTATAGAAGTTGGGAGGTCATGTTGCAGTTGTATAAGACATTGATAAGACCACATTTAGAATATTGTGTGAGAATAACTGGGCACCATGTTATAGGAAGGATATTGTCATGCTTGAGTGGAAAATCTGGGAATAGCCAAAGAAAAGGTATGAAAGAATAAATAATTTACTCCTAGTCTTATTATCAGCATCTAGCCAAAAGGTTTATTTTATTATGAGTCAGTTATAGTTCAGTTCGTCGTAGATTGAGATCCATGCTGGGTTTTTTTGTGTCAGCTTTTACAAAAGTATATCCGGACGGGTGAATGAATGGATAGGACTAGTATGTTTGCAGAGTGGACATCTTTGGCCAAAGGTCCACAACCAAGTGAAAAAATTGTGCTGCATGTGTAGATGCAATATCTTCACATTTTTTTAATCTCAAGGTGTATCTCAAGGACAGTGGCACATAGAAATTATCTATTGGTCTAAATTATTCTTCTCAGATTCTCTGAGATTTTTTTGTATCATCTTTTGACTTGGAAACAAACTAAAAGGGAAGACATATTTGTCAAGATGGCTTATTTTTACAAATCAATTACATCAGCTGTTACCTCTGGCCCCACGTGCTTGGGGCTGTTTCCTAATGTATTTACACCATTCAAGAACATATTCTCATCATTGACTGCATTACTTTTTCTGATGGAATTTAGTCGAAAGTGCTCAGTTCTTGGAGTAAAAAATATGCTCTCCGAAGAGGCTATGAAAATGACCAAATTAAGTTATATTTTTACAGAATATGGAAACTGCAGAATGAAAAATATTTAAAGGGCAATGAATTAATGCTTCAACGATGAAAAACTCTATTTAGTCTTACCATTTATTATTGATGAACATCAATAATAAATTGTATTATTTAAACATATAATAACATCATCATTAAATTGCTGGAGTGCTGGAGAGAACCAGAAGCCTGGTTTAAGGACCTTAAGATTCAAGTTCAAATCTCACCAGAGCCTTTGGGAAATTAAAATTTAAGCCAGTAATTAAATAATGAATGGAATAAAATGATCACAACAGGTATAAGATAGAAACATAGAAACATAGAAAATAGGTGCAGGAGTAGGCCATTCGGCCCTTCGAGCCTGCACCGCCATTCAATATGACCATGGCTGATCATCCAACTCAGTATCCCACACCTGCCTTCTCTCCATACCCCCTGATCCCTTTAGCCACAAGGGCCACATCTAACTCCCTCTTAAATATAGCCAATGAACTGGCCTCAACTACCTTCTGTGGCAGAGAATTCCACAGATTCACCACTCTCTGTGTGAAAAAAAACTTTCTCATCTCGGTCCTAAAAGACTTCCCCCTTATCCTTAAACTGTGACCCCTTGTTCTGGACTTCCCCAACATCGGGAACAATCTTCCTGCATCTAGCCTGTCCAACCCCTTAAGAATTTTGTAAGTTTCTATAAGATCCCCCCTCAATCTTCTAAATTCCAGCGAGTACAAGCCGAGTCTATCCAGTCTTTCTTCATATGAAAGTCCTGCCATCCCAGGAATCAATCTGGTGAACCTTCTCTGTACTCCCTCTATGGCAAGAATGTCTTTCCTCAGATCAGGAGACCAAAACTGTACGCAATACTCCAGGTGTGGTCTCACCAATGCCCTGTACAACTGCAGCAGAACCTCCCTGCTCCTATACTCAAATCCCCTCGTTATGAATGCCAACATACCATTTGCTTTCTTCACTGCCTGCTGCACCTGCATGCCTACTTTCAATGACTGGTGTACCACGACACCCAGGTCTTGTTGCATCTCCCCTTCTCCTAATCGGCCACCATTCAGATAATAGTCTGCTTTCCTGCTCTTGCCACCAAAGTGGATAACCTCACATTTATCCACATTATACTGCATCTGCCATGCATTTGCCCACTCACCTAACCTATCCAAGTTACGTTGCAGCCTCCTAGCATCCTCCTCACAGCTAACACTGCCCCCCAGCTTCGTGTCATCGGCAAACTTGGAGATGTTGCATTCAATTCCCTCGTCCAAATCATTAATATATATTGTAAATAGCTGGGGTCCCAGCACTGAGCCTTGCGGTACCCCACTAGTCACTGCCTGCCATTCTGAAAAGGACCCGTTTATTCCTACTCTTTGCTTCCTGTCTGCCAGCCAGTTACCTATCCACATCAATACTGAACCCACAATACCGTGGGCTTTAAGTTTGCATACTAATCTCATGTGGGACCTTGTCGAAAGCCTTCTGGAAGTCCAGATATAACACATCCACTGGTTCGCCCTTATCCACTCTACTAGTTATATCCTCGAAAAATTCTATAAGATTCGTCAGACATGATTTACCTTTCATAAATCCATGCTGACTTTGTCCAATGATTTCACCACTTTCCAAATGTGCTGCTATCCCATCTTTAATAACTGACTCTAGCATTTTCCCCACTACCGATGTTAGACTAACTGGTCTGTAATTTCCCGTTTTCTCTCTCCCTCCCTTTTTGAAAAGTGGGGTTACATTAGCTACCCTCCAATCCTCAGGAACTACTCCAGAATCTAAAGAGTTTTGAAAAATTATCACTAATGCATCCACTATTTCTGGGGCTACCTCCTTAAGCACTCTGGGATGCAGCCTATCTGGCCCTGGGGATTTATCGGCCTTTAATCCATTCAATTTACCTAACACCACTTCCCGACTAACCTGGAATTCACTCAGTTCCTCCATCTCATTTGATCCCCGGTCCCCTGCTATTTCTGGCAGATTATTTATGTCTTCCTTAGTGAAGACAGAAACAAAGTAGTTATTCAATTGGTCTGCCATGTCCTTGTTCCCCATGATCAATTCACCTGTTTCTGACTGCAAGGGACCTACATTTGTTTTAACTAATCTTTTTCTCTTCACATATCTATAAAAGCTTTTGCAGTCAGTTTTTATGTTCCCTGCCAGTTTTCTTTCATAATCTATTTTCCCTTTCCTAATTAAGCCCTTTGTCCTCCTCTGCAGGACTCTGAATTTCTCCCAGTCCTCTGGTAGGCTGCTTTTTCTTGCTAATTTGTACACTTCATCTTTTGTTTTGATACTATCCCTAATCTCCCTTGTTAGCCACGGATGCACTACCTTCCCTGATTTATTCTTTTGCCAAACTGGGATGAACAATTATTGTAGTTCATCCATGCGGTCTTTAAATGCCTTCCATTGCATATCCACCGTCAACCCTTTAAGAATCAATTGCCAGTCTATCTTGGTCAATTCACGTCTCATGCCCTCAAAGTTACCTTTCTTTAAGTTCAGAACCGTTGTTTCTGAATTAACTATGTCACTCTCCATCCTAATGAAGAACTCAACCATATTATGGTCACTCTTGCCCAAGAAGATCCGCCTTCTTGAGAGTGAATCCATGGAAAGCAACTGGCTGGATGAAGTCCCCAGTCGCATACACCTGCATGAGCCAGCTGGCAGGAGTATTTAAGACATCTTTAACCCATCACTACTTCATTCTGAGGTCCCCACCTGATTTAAGAAGACCACTATCATCCCAAAGCAAAAGAAAAGCAAAGCAGCCTGCCTTAATGACTACCAGCCAGCTCTTACATCTACCATCATGATGTGCTTCAAAAAGCTAGTCACAGTGCACATTAACTCCATTCTCCCAGACTGCCTTGATGCACTGCAGATTGCTAACTGTCACAACGGGTGCATGGCAGGTGCCAATTCGCTGGACCCAACTCATCTCTGGAACATTGAGATAGCAAGAATACCTATATTAGACTCCAACTTATTGATTATGGCTCTGTTTTAAATATCATAATCCCATCCAAGCTCATCCCCAAACTCTTGGACCATGAAGTCAGCACACCCTTCTGCCCTCTGGATCCTTGACTTTCTGACCATAGACCACAATCTGTGAGGGCAGGCGGCAAATGGTTCTCCACAATAATTCTCAACACCGGTGACCCGCAAGGATGTGTTCTCAGCCCCTGACTATACTCCCGTTACACTCATGACTGTGTTGTCAAATTCTTCCCTAACTCCATTTACAGGTTTTCAGATGACACCACTCTTATGAGCTGGATCTCAAACAATGACAAGAAGGATTACAGGAAGGAGATAGAAAGTTTGGTAACATGTGGTTTATGCAACAACCTCCCCTCAATGTCAGCCAGATGAAGGAGCTAGTTTTTGACTTCACAAAGCAAGGTGAGGCCCCAATGCCCCAATCAGTATAATGGCGCTGAAGTAGAAATGGTCACGAGCTTCAAGTTCCTAGGTGAAATGTCACCAACGATCTGTGATGGACCAAACATAATGAAGCTATGGCCAAAAAAAACACACTGACATCTCTACTTCCTCAGGAGTCTAAGGAAGTTCAACTCATCTCCAACAACTTTTACCAACATATGCACCACAGAAAGCATACTATCGAGTTGCGTCACAGCTTAATTTGGGAACTTCTCAGCCCAAGATCACAAGAAACTTAACTTTACTTGTAATCGATAATTAGATATTTTGCTGCCACGAGCACGCATCAAGAAACAATGGTTCCAATCTTCTATGAAGTGATTTAATTAAGACACAAAAAATGTGCAAGACAGTAGACTTTTCCCTGACGTTTTGGGAGGAAAATGGAGTCCACGACGGAAGTGTGGATTCAGAGAAGTTAACATATTCATCTTTTTCTACTTAGGATATACAGAACTAAGTAAAAGTATTGTAGATTTACTGTTGCGCGTTGACAGTACTAAAACTGAATTGCAAATCCGAACAATAGGGTCAATCCCGGCACAACTGAAAGCGGGTTTTTTTTTGTGTTGTTCTGGAGATATGAACCAAAATCAGAGAAAATATCCAAATTATCCACCTGAACAATAACTGCCAAATTTTATTCCAACATAGGAGGTGAGGAGCTACAAGTATAAATATTCGAATAAAAAATTTAGCAATGCTGTTTCTGGAAAGTGGTGTGATTCATTGCACAAATGTCTACACTGAAACACCAGGGGAAATCAAATGCAAGTACATGATATAGATCACGAGCAAAACAAAGAACAAATACAGACTATATATTTGAAATACAGACTTGCATTTGATTGTACATTTCATCAAGCTTCAGTTCATGATTTGTATATTTGTTTTTAAAGTAACCAATTAAACATATTCTTTAATCTGCAACTACCACTGCAACACTCTCAAGATATTATGCAGCACACATTTAAGTTCAGCTAACTTTATAATGATGAAGCAATGTACAAATTTTTAAGGAAAGTATAATTCATATTTCTCTTTCCTACCTCGATAGTTGATAATTTCAGTGCTGAGAACTGGGGTCATCTCCAGTACTGTGATGAAAGCCTTGTCCATCGACGTTAAAGGGAATGGAGACATGCGGTGTCGTCGTGCAACCTTGCTGATGTCAACCGCACTGTGGCCTACACAGAAAAAGAACAGGAAATACATGTATTCCCCTTTGTGTAACATAATATTGAGGCTGGTAAATGTTACCCAGCTTTTCTTGCTTGCATTAAAGTAAAAAATAACAAGTTGGTGGGACTTAAGGAAGCAGTGATTTTTCAGTGCTGGACTCAAATGACAAATTTGACGATTCTTGGTCTGACCACAAGATGAAAGTCTGATGGTTGGCAATATTTTGGAAAGAAGGTATTGGGAATAACAAATAAGAATAAGCGAGCTCGGTATCTTGACGGTGCATGCGCAGGTCATAGGTCACTTGTGCTAAACATTCTCGTCGGCTGAGCTGCTGCGTGTATACAGACCTGTGTTTCATCCGTATTTTCCAGTTTTGCTTCTTCGAGGTAAGAAAATACTGCTTTCAAATCTATTAATTAGGTGTATTTATGGTTAATTTGTACAAAACTACGATGATTTTGTAGGTTTTATTGCTTTATGCTTTGGTGAGTGAGCGAGATCATGACGATTCTCTTTTACGATATATAATGGACATGCTTACAGGACCCTGTTTGAATTAACATGATTGACTTTGTTATTTATTTTGTTTTATATGTTACTGGGCAAAGCCATGCGCATTTGTGCAATTTTGGGCTGTGGGAGTAGCAGGTATCACCTGAATAAGTGGATGCAGAATGTGTGTGACAGCCACAACTGTCAATTTGCCATGGGAAACTGTTTCTGCCCACCTCCCTTCAAACTCTAGGAAAAAAAACTGCAGATGCTGCTTTAAATCGAAGGTAGATACAAAATGCTGGAGTAACACAGCGGGTCAGGCAGCATCTCTGGAGAGAAGGAATGGGTGACATTTCAGGTCGAGACCCTTCGTGTAGGGTCTCGACCGGAAACGTCAGCCATTCCTTCTCTCCAGAGATGCTGCCTGTCCTGGTAAGTTACTCCAGCATTTTGTGTCTATCGGAGTGATGTGTTTCTGGGTGATATTATAGGGAGGGTTTGATCAGACAAACCCCTCCGCTGGACGCTGACCTCTGCAGCTGTCTAATCGCTGCACGAACAGCAGCTTCAAGTTTACAGTGGTCATCCATTGACATTCAGGACTGAAGCCACCGCCCACACAAAGCTGCTCCTCAAGCGGGAATATGTTGCATTTCCCAAACCATGAGTTATTCTTGGTTTTCTCAATCGTTCCTGGATTGTTGGTGATGCAAAAGAAAAACAAACGTTTGAGTGAATGAATTGATGTTTTGTGCGGGCGGTGGCTACAGTCCTGAATGTCAATGGATGACCACTGTAAACTTGAAGCTGCTGCTTGTGCAGCGATTAGACAGCTGCAGAGGTCAGCATCCAGCGGAGGGGTTTGTCTGATCAAACCCTCCCTATAATATCACCCAGAATCACATCACTCCAGTAGACACAAAATGCTGGAGTAACATCGGGACAGGCAGCATCTCTGGAGAGAAGGAATGGCTGATGTTTCAGGTTGAGACCCTACAGGAAAGGTCTCAACCTGAAACATCACCCATTTCTTTTTCTCAAGAGATGCTGCCTGACCCGCTGAGTTACTCCAGCATTTTGTGTCTACCTTCGATTTAAAGCAGCATCTGCAGGTTTTTTTCCTAGAGTTTGAAGGGAGGTGGGCAGAAACAGTTTCCTGTTGCAAATTGACAGTTGTAGCTGTCACACACATTCTGCATTCACTTATTCAGGTGATACCTGCTACTCCCACAGCCTAAAATTGCACAAATGCAATTATAAAAATTATAAAACAAAATAAAAAACAAAGTCAATCATATGTTAATTCAAATAGGGTCCTGAGAGCATGTCCATTATATACAAGTTACAATGCAAAAGAAAATCGTCACGATCTCGCTCACTCACCGAAGCAAAAAGTAATAAAACCTACAAAATCATCATAGTTTTGTACATATTAACCATAAATACACTTAATTAATAGTTTTGAAAGCAGTATTTTCTTACCTCGAAGAAGCAAAACTGGAAAATACAGATGAAACACAGGTCTGTATACACGCAGCAGCTTAGCCGGCGTGTATGTTTAGCACAAGTGACCTATGACCTGCGCATGCGCGGTCGAGATACCGAACTCGCTTATTTATGCTAAAAATCCATCAATATAGGAAGATGATAATGACAATAATATATTTTAAATTCAGAACAATTTATTCATAAAAGCAATCTTTTATATAATACAAGATGAAATCTGACGGACTCTGCACTAAAACATATGCTAGTGCTCTCCACAGTTCCACCTACCCATTGAGTTATTGCTAGAATTTTTCAAGTCACAATTCCAAGTTTCATTACTGATCTGCACATTCTAGGCTGGAACTTAAGCTAAGTAACCAGGAAATGTTGCATTGTCAAAGGCACCAGTTTTCAGATGTCATATTATTCCCTCAACCAGAACCAGAAAAAGTCTATAACTTTGCTAATACCAACAACTGCATTGTAGCTCCCAAGGATTTGATAACATACAAGGATAATGCAAGTTTAATTCTGAATTACAATGTGTAAAGTTTACATACCTTACCTTATATATTTACTTTTCCATGACTTATGAAATTTAATTTGGAGGGCAAGCCCAATTATTCTGTGGTAAACACACCATCCCTTCACCACTGACCATGAACTCAATCTTTGGCTTATTGATGAGCCACCAGTCTTGCCCATTGTCCTGTCCCCCCCCCAAAGAAAAAACACCTGGGCAAGGTTTGATGGAAATTCTTACACGATGGGCAGGGATAAGAGGTCTCCTGGTATTCTTTGAAATAAAAAGAGAAAATTTTCCCAGCATGTTGGCCAACACTTGTTTGCTGAAAAACATGACCATTGGAGGATTTCCAGCAATTGGTCTTTTTCCTCATGTGAGAGAGCATTGTGTGTGTAAATAGGTTGCTCCCCTGCTAACATAGCACCTGTGTAGTCCTTTCGTAATGTCAAGCATTCCAATATCTACAAATTCAGTCAGGAATAAAATAAATGCCAAACTTGACACATCAGGGACAATTATTTGCAGGTCTCGAGCCCATTACTCTGTACTTCCGTACAGTAAGAGGGGAAAAAAATCAGAGGAGAAAGAATAGAAACCTAATAGAAAATAGCTTTATCGAAATACAGCAATAACATAAAACTCTACGTGATCTATTCTCAGAACTGAATTATACGAGCATCTGTTCTGAAAATTCAACTAACTGTCTCCAAATTCTTGTGGTATTTCAGTGTAATATTCAGGCGCACAACAGAAGTGCTTTTTATTGCATTTTTTCTTGTTCCATTTTGTCAACATTTTTTTTAAGGATTTGATTGAGGTGTGGACAAATAACGTCGTATAAATTAAGTAGAATAAAAGCACACATTTCTGGAGCCTTGAAAGTGGTCATGAAACAAGCCCCACCTTTAAATGCATTAACTACCTGAAGAAAAGCCAGGAAACATTTAAAATGAAGTCTCTGGACGGGTTCTGAAATTGTTCAACTGGTCATTGACTACGCTGACATATTAAACCACTCACTCTTCTTCTCTCATCTGCATCAAGGAAACTTCCTTCATTGCAGTTTCCGTAAAAAGTAAAGTGGGCTGTCTCATTGACTATTGCCCAGTAGCTCCAACATCATCCAAAATGAAGTGTTTTGAAAGGCTGAAAGTGGCCCATTTATCTATGCTAGTTTCCTGGATAATTTAGACCTCTTGCAATTTTTGTACAGGAAGTACAGGTTGATTAATGTTTTGCATTACATTGGATCATCTTGACAAAAAGAACACCTATGCCAGGCACCTATTTAATTTAAAAGCTCAGCCTTCAACACCATAATACTAAATAAACATCTTTAAATTCTTGGACCTGAGCCATGAGGGCCTCCATGTGCAACTTGACTTCTTGACTGGCAAAATTGGTCATAATATTTCCTCCATCTTGAATCTCAACATGGGTGCTCCTCAGGGATGTGTTTTCAGTCCCCTGCTCTATTCTCTGTGCACCATGACTTTGCGACCAAGGACAGCACCAATTCAATGTGCAGAGTTTAAGTTTGCAGATGTTACCATTGTTGTTGGCTGGATCAACAACAATAATGTGACAGAGTACAGGAAAGAGATTGGGAATCATGTCTCAATGCAGCTGCTGCAGAGATGGTCGACAGCTTCAAGTTCTTGGGATCCATATCACCAACAACCTAACCTAAACCCTTCACACTGATGCAGTGATCAAGAAAGCACATCAATGTACTTACTTTTTTAGGTGTTTGAGAAGATTCAACATTCAACCCTATCTCTCTCACATCAGGTCTAAAACAGATGTGTTATGGAAAGTATTCTGATAAATGCATCTCATCCTGGTATGGCAACTGCTCTGCTCTTGAACACCTGAAGCTGTGGAGAGTGGTAAACATGGTCCAGTCCATCACAGGTTCATAACTTCGTTCTGTCCGGTTATATCAAGTAGGCTGGAAGCATGCCTGCCTTCGTGGCCATTCCCTTTTCTAGAAGGGAGAAGGTACAGGAGCTAGAAAACTTGAGTGTTCATATTGAAGAATATCTTCTTCCATAATGCCATCCAATCAAAGATAGACATAAAATGCTGGAGTAACTCAGTGGGACAGGCAGCATCTCTGGAGAGAAGGGTTGGATGACGTTTCAGGTCGAGGCCCTTCTTTAGACTGATCAGTCTGAAGAAGGGTCTCGACCCAAAACGTCACCCATTCGTTCTCTCCAGAGATGCTGCCTGTCCCGCTGTTACTCCAGCATTTTGTGTCTATCTTCGGTTTAAACCAGCATCTGCAGTTCCTTCCGACACATTTCTCCTGATCCAATCATCTTTTTTCACCTCTTTTCCGCATGTGCTCATGTACTCTTACTCTTAACTCAACTGCATTTGGTTATTCCGTTATTGCACATTAGTATTTTTGTACTGCTTCAGGTTGTACCACAATCTTTGCATCATACTGCTGTTTTGCATTTATTGTTGTATCTAAATTACCATGTGTACTGTTTACTCAATGAGCTTCATGTGAACAAGGAGTTTCATTGCACGCTGGTGTATATGACAAAAAACTAATCTAATCTATGCCCTCAAGTATTTGATAGTTTCAACCTGGGAAAAGGGGAGACTAAGTCTCTCATAATTTTATATACTTCTATCAAGTCGCAATCTCATCTTTCAACGCTTCAGAAAAAAACTCAAGTTTGTCGAACTGTGGCACAGCGGTAGAGTTGCTGCTTTACAGTGCCAAACCTGGCTTAGATGAAGGGATTAAAAGTAGCCTTAGCAAGTTGGGGGTTAACACAAAGCTGGGTGGCAGTGTGAACTGTGAGGAGGATGCTATGAGGATGCAGGATGACTTGGACAGGTTGTGTGAGTGGGCAGATGCATGGCAGATGCAGTTTAATGTGGATAAATGTGAGGTTATCCACTTTGGTGGAAAGAACAGGAAGGCAGATTATTATCTGAATGGTGTCAAGTTAGGAAATGGGGAAGTACAAAGAGATCTGGGTGTCCTTGTTCATCAGTCACTTAAAGTTAGCATGCAGGTACAGCAGGCAGTGAAGAAAGCTAATGGCATGTTGGCCTTTATGACAAGAGGAGTTGAGTATAGGAGCAAAGAGGTCCTTCTGCAGTTGTACAGGGCCCTAGTGAGACCGCACCTGGAGTACTGTGTTCAGTTTTGGTCTCCAAATTTGAGGAAGGATATTCTTGCTATTGAGGGCGTGCAGCGTAGGTTCACTAGGTTAATTCCCAGAATGGCGGGACTATCGTATGTCGAAAGATTGGAGTGACTAGGCTTGTATACACTGGAATTTAGAAGGGTGAGAGGGGATCTTATTGAAACATATAAGATTATTAAGGGATTGGACACACTAAAGGCAGGAAACATGTTCCCAATGTTGGGGGAGTCCAGAACCAGGGGCCACAGTTTAAGAATAAGGGGTAGGCCATTTAGAACGAAGATGAGGAAAAACCTTTTCAGTCAGAGAGTTGTAAATCTGTGGAATTCTCTGCCTCAGAAGGCAGTGGAGGCCAATTCTCTGGATGCTTTCAAGAGAGAGCTGGATAGAGCTCTTAAAGATAGCAGAGTCAGGGGGTATGGGGAGAACCCATAACGCTCACACTTAGCTAAATTGAACATTATTTGCCATTCCTTGGCACAGCTGATCAGGATCCCAGTGGGATTCTTGATCACCATCTTCATTGTCCATGATACCACCTATTTTAGTGTGCTCTGCAAACATACTAATCATGCTTTATACTTCTCATCCAAATCATTGATATAGATGACAAACACCAATGGGCCAATCACTGATCGCTGAGGCGCACGACTAGTTACAGGCCTCCAGTTTGAAAAACCTCCTTCAACCCCATCCCGTTACCTACCATTAAACCAATTCTGTGGTTAGCAAGCGCTCCCTAGATCCCATGCAATCTAACCTTCCAGACCTGCCTATATATGGAACCTTATGAAAGACCTTGTAGAAGTCTAAATAGACAACGTCTAATACTCTGCTCTCATCAACCTTCTTGGTTGCTTCTTCAAAAAACTTGATCAAATTCATGAGACACAATCTCTCAAGAATAAAAATCATGCTTGCTATCCCTAATCAATCCCTGTCTTTCCAAATGCATGTATCTTATCTCTCAGAATCCTCTCCAGTACCTTTTCCAGCATTGATGTTTGGAGATTTATCTACTTTCCTATGTTTTACGACATCTAGCACATCCTCAACTGTAATATGGACTGTCCTCAAGTCATTGCCATCACTTTCCTAAGAAATATTCATTGAGGACCTTGACCATTTTCTGCGACTCCACACATGGATGACTACTTTGGTTTCAAAGATGGCCTTTCCCCAATTTAGAACTTTAACATGTGGACCAGCCCAATCCTTATCCTTAACTATTTAAAAGCTAATAAAGCTGTGGTTGCTGGTCTCAAAGTGCTCACACGCCAATGCCTCTGTCATTTACTCTACCCAATTCCCGAAGTTCAAGTCATGTTTTTCCCTCTCCTTAGTAGATCACTCCACATCTTGCCTGACAAAACCTTCCAGACACACTTGACAAATTCCACCCAATTTAAGCCCTTGGCACTATAGTAGGCTAAGTCTATATCGAGAAAGTTAAAATCCTCCAATGTGGCAACCCAATTAGTATTGCAACGATCTCCAATCTCCCACCATATTTGTTTCTCTAATTACTGTTAACTATTTGGGAGACTTTGGTAAATCCCAACAAGGTGATCATCCCCTTTTAATTTGTCAGCTCCACCAATATAGCCTCACGAGACGATCCCTCAGTAATGCCATCTCGGACTACTGCTGTAATGTTCCAATTAATCAATAAAGCAACGTCCCCTCCTCTTTTCCCCACCTCTCTCTTGCCTGTACCGTGGAAAAGGAAGCTGCCAATTTTGTCCCTCCCTTAGCCTGGTTTCCGTAAAGGTTATAACATACCTATTCACGCCAGGTTCATGCGCCTTATCTCTCTACCCACACACATTGAAATAAATGTAATTTAATCCAGCCATCTTTTTTCACTCCCTGCCTTTCTCCTGCCTATCCTATCTACTAATCTTGCTGCCAATGATTTCTGTATTGACTTGCAGCCTCCCACTTGCCTCACTCACCCCCTGCCAATCCAGTTTAAACCTTCCTGAGCAGCACTTGAAAACCTGACTGCCAGGATATTGGTCCCCCTCCAATGGTACAAAAATCTGAATTCCAGCTCCCTACATTAACTTATCTGTCATGCATTCACCTGTTCTGTCCTCCTATTCTTATTCTCACTACAACATGGCACTGTGAGTAAAGCGGAGATTACTAGCTTTGAGGTCCTGCTTTTTAACCTTTTACCCAACTTTTGATATTCACTCTGCAGGACCTCATTCCTTTTCCTACTAATGATATTTATGCCCTGGCTGCTCACAGAGAATGTTCTACTCATAGAGACATCCAGTACCCTGGCACCAGTGAGCCAGCACATTATTCTGGCGTCCAGCTTGCAGTCACAGAATATCCTGTCTGTCCCCGTAACTGCTGGGCCTCCTGTCACTAGAGCCCTGTTGGACTTCACCCTTCCCAGCTGTCCCTCAGAGCCAGGCCTGGTTCCACAGATCTCACTGTTGTTGCTGCTCTCCTCGGAATAGTCACCGCCCTTCAACAGCATCCGAAAGATTATACTTGTTTTGGAGGGCAATGGCCACAGGGGATTCCTGCATTCATTGCCTACTCCCTTTGATCTTCCTACCTTTTGGCTGCACCTTTGGTGTGACCACCTCACTATGATTCTTATCTATGGGGCTCCCAATTTCCCAGATGATCCTGAGGTCAATCCAGCTGCAATTCCTGTTCCCCCACTTGGTCTGCCAGAAGCTGCAGCTGGATGCAATTTTCCACGTGTGGTCCTCAGGGACACTGGAGGTTTTCCTGACGTCCCACATACAACTGGAGGAGCATGCCAAATGTATCTAATATATTTAAATTTGATCTGAAAACATTTTCCCCTAGTAGGAAGTTCAATTCATGGATATTATTCGCCTAATAAATATAATATTTGCAATCCTAGAAATGGTTCAAACATTAAGTGAAATAAATGCAATGCTTGATATTCAAAACAACCTGTAACAAACATTATATTCAGATTAATCACTGAGAAATTTGCAAAATAGATGATTAACAAAATGAAAAATATAATATTGGAAATTTCAACTTTTAAAACAAAATAGGATATCATAATTTGATTCACAATGTGGTGTTAGCAAATTAATAAAGCACCAATAAAAATAACTTAGATGGCATTTATAATTCCTGTTTTATGATTGACTCTTGGAAAACAAACTGCTACTGCATAATTCAATACCAAAGCTGCTAGTTACAATGGCAAATGAAGACAAATGCACAAATTGTCTTTGATAAGTAGATAAGAACCGATGTGATTTTATGCAGCCATTTGGGAAAAAAAAGCATATTAGGAGTGTTACGATATAAAATAAATTTCGATTGAAAAGTAGCTGCTATTAAAATTTGTTGAAAGCCGTATTAAATGGCATAATACACCTATTTATCAATACACATAATCACAGTGGTTCCGGGGGAAAAAATTATTTCCTCCAACATAAATTTCTCATGCATTTTCTAAAACTGATCTCTGTAGTGAAGGAAGCCTGGATCAGACTGTTTGACCCTGCTCTTTGAGCAATAATTTGTGAAAATCAGAAGAATGAAAAGGGAATGAAAATAATGTGAACAATGTACTCTACTATTAACTGCTTCAAGGTCATGTTGTTGACCTTGTTGTCATTGATAATGTCACATTTTAAAAGTACATTTTATGGACGCTTAAATCTGTTTCCATTGATAGGACCTTTTCATATAGAAGTCAAGGAATTCTAACATTGAAAGTACCAGTGAAGTCCTATTAATGAGAACTGGTCAGAGCAGCAAGTAAGTGGAGAATCACCACCGCAACTTTATATTGGGCTCGCCGACAAAGAAACATGACTGCAATGTAATCTGGGTGCCTGCCACCTTGAGCCCAACACCATGTGATTGTGACAAATCTCCCCTCTTCTGCAGCCAGCAATGTCAACAGCCACACAGCTCATTCTTATAGGTCCAAACACTCACTTGTTTTCTCTGCTGGACAATTTAATGTCATGGAGTTTTCAGGCAGCTCATTCTCAACTCCAATCTGCAGAATTGAATTCATGTAGATCTCTTTCTAATCCCAGAACATCATAATTTCTTTACAACCAAAGGGGTCTAGTTATTGTTATAATGTGAAGTGTGACAGTGGCATTTCATGCCAATAATAATATAATGATCAGCCAGATAGTTAATTTTTGGTGGTGTCATTTGTGGGATAAATGTTGGCCAAACACCAAGGTAATATTTTTGCTGTTCTTCATAGGATGTTTCAGGATTACTTTTGCGGATAGGCAAGATCTCAGTTTAAAGTCTTACCCAATAGAAAAAAAGGCACTCAAACATCAGCTGAAATTATTTGCTGCATGGTGGGGATTTGAATGATTTGTATATAATAGCCCCAAAATGGTTGGAAGTGGACGATATTTATTTTTCATTCATATTGTTCTATATTTGCTCTGTAAATTCCTGGATATGTGGACCGAAATGCAGTAGTGCCAATATCAGTATTCAATCTCAACTTCTGGAGGGTTGAAAAGGAAACAGGGTGAATGGTGAAACAAGTGGAGATAGGTACAATAAAATCAAATGAATAATTATAGAGAAAAAAAAAAGTGATTTAATTTATCCACATGTCCTACACCAGACTCTTGAAACAAACACATCTATTCTGATAGACATAAAATACTGGAGTAACTCAGCAGGTCAGGCAGCATCTCTGGAGAAAAGGAATGGGTGGCGTTTCGGGTCAGAACCCTTCTTCAGACTCCAGAAGAACCCAGTCTGCAGAAGGGTTCTGACCCAAAATGTCACCTGCCCTTTTTCTCCAGAAATACTGCCTGGCCTTCTGAGTTATTCCAGCACTTTTTGTCTTTCTTCGGTATGAATCAGCATCCGCAGTTCCTTCCTACACATCTATTCTGAGCTCTGTCAATGGAGTCGATTACCGAGTGGACGACGGAAAACATTCAAAGATGTGCTCAAAACCCCACTAGAGGTGTAGGGAGAAAGACGGAGAATCATTGCTACTAACTCCTGGAATCCTCAGGGCCTGGATTGCAAGGGGTGACACAGAATCAGAAGATGTAGAGTCATTGTGGATGGAACGGAGAAATTGTAAGGGTCAAAAGACCCTAATGGGAGTTATCTACATGTCCCCAAACAGTAGCCTGGAGACAGGGTGCTAGTTGTATCAGGAGTTAAAATTAGCATGTAACAAAGGTAATGCTACGGTGGTTATGGGAGATTTCTACATGCAGGTAGACTGGGAAAATCAGGTTGGTACTGGACCTCAAGAAAGGGAGTTTGTCGAGTGCCTCCGAGATGGATTCTTAGAGCAGCTTGTACTGGAGCCTATCAGGGAGAAGGCAATTCTGGATTTAGTGTTGTGTAATGAACCGGATTTGATAAGGGAACTCAAGGTAAAGGAGCCATAAGGAGGTAGTGACCATAATATGATAAGTATTAATCTGCAATTTGAGAGGGAGAAGGTAAAATCGGAAGAGTCAGTACTGCAGTTGAATAAAGGGGACTATGTTGGCATGAGGGAGGAGATGGCCAAAGTTGACTGGAAAGGGCCCTTGCAGGGATGACAGTGGAACAGCAATGGCAGGTGTTTACGGAATAATCCAGAAGATGCAGGGTCATTTCATTTCAAAGAGGAAGAAAGATTCTAAGGGGAGTAAGAGGTGACCGTGGCTAACAAGGGAAGTCAAGGACAGTATAAAAATAAAAGAGAAGACATCTTACATAGCAAAGATGAGTGGGAAGCCGCGAGGATAGGGCAACTTTTAAAGATCAACAGAAGGTAATTAAAAAGGCAATACGGGGAGAAAAGATGAAGTATGAAAGTAAGCTAGCCAATAATATAAAGGAGGATAGTAAAAGCTTCTTTAGGTATGTGAAGAGGAAAAAAAATAGTTAAGACAAACGTGGGTCCCTTGAAGACAGAAACCAGGTGAATTTATTATAGGGAACAAGGAAATGGCAGACGATTTGAACAGGTACTTTGGTTCTGTCTTCACTAAGGTAGACACAAACAATCTCGCAGATGTACTAGGGGACAGAGGACCTAGGGTGACAGAGGAACTGAAGGAAATTCACATTAGTCAGGAAATGGTGTTGGGTAGACTGATGGACTGAAGGCTGATAAATCTCCAGGGCCTGGTCTGCATCCCAAGGTACTCAAGGAGGTGCCTCTAGAAATCGTGGAGGCATTGGTGATCATTTTCCAATGCTCTATAGATTCTGGATCAGTTCCTGTGGATTGGAGGGTAGCTGATGTTATCCTACTTTTCAAGAAAGGAGGGAAAGAGAAAGCAGGGAATTATAGACCAGTTAGCCTGACATTGGTGGTGGGGAAGATGCCGGAGTCGATTATCAAAGATGTAATAGCGGCGCATTTGGATAGCAGTAACAGGATAGGTCCAAGTCAGCATGGATTTACAAAGGGAAAATCATGCTTGACAAATCTTCTGGAACTTTTTGAGGATGTAACAAGTAAAATGGACAAGGAAGAGCCAGTGGATGCAGTGTACCTGGACTTTCGGAATCCCTTTGATAAGGTTCCACACAGGAGATTAGTGGGCAAAATTAGAGCACATGTTATTGGGTAGGGTATTGACATGGATTGAAAATTGGTTGGCAGACAGGAAACAAAGAGAAGGGATTAACGGGTCACTTTCAGAATGGCAGACAGTGACTAGTGGGGTGCCGCAAGGCTTTGTGCTGGGACCGCAGCTATTTACAATATACATTAATGATTTAGATGAAGGAATTAAAAGTAGTATTAGCAAATTTGCAGATGGCACAAAGCTGGGTGGCAGTGTGAAGTGAAGAGGATGCGATGAGGATGCAGAGAGACTTGGACGGGTTGGGTGAGTGGACAGATGCATGGCATATGCAGTATAATGTGGATAAATGTGAGGTTATCCACTTTGGTGGCAAGAACAGGAAGGCAGATTATTATCTGAATGGTGTCAGGTTAGGAAAAGGGAAAGCACAACGAGACCTGGGTACCCTAGTACATTAGTCACTGAAAGTAAGCATACAGGTGCAACAGGCAGTGAACAAAGTGAATGGCATGTTGGCCTTCATAACGAGAGGAGTTGAGTATAGGAGGAAAGAAGTCCTGCAGTTGTACAGGGCCTTGGTGAGACCACACCTGGAGTATTGTGTGCAGATTTGGTCTCCTAATTTGAGGAAGAACATTCTTGCTATTGAGGGAGTGCAGCGTAGGTTCACGAGGTTAATTCCCGGGATGGCGGGACTGTCATATGATGAAAGAATGGAGCGACTGGGCTTGTATTCACTGGCATTTAGAGGGATAAGAGGGGATCTTATAGAAATATATAAAATTCTCAAGGGATTGGACACGCTAGATGCAGGAACCATGTTCCCGATGTTGGGGGAGTCCAGAATCAGGGGCCACAGTTTAAGAATAAGGGGTGGCCATTTAGAACTGAGATGAGGAAAAACTTTTTCACACAGAGAGTTGTGAATTTGTGGAATTCTCTGCCCCAGAATGCAGTGGAGGCCAATTCACGATGCATTCAAAAGAGAGTTGGATAGAGCTCTTAGGGTTTGCGGAATCAAGGGGTATGGGGAGAAGGCAGGAACGGGGTACTGATTGTGGATGATCAGCCATGATCACATTGATTGGCAGTGCTGGCTCGAAGGGCCGAATGGCCTACTCCTGCACCTATTATCTATGTATCTATGTATCAAAGCAGAGAAGAAGCACTCATTGAAATTCACAATCCAACTATTGGGAGCACACAGAAGCCCTGCGTGTGCTGGAAGATGGACAGAAGCTCACCAACTACCAACCTCCCTACTTCATCAGAAGAGTTTGTGGTTCCTTCATCAGCCATCTCAGAACCCATAAACCCAGAATGGATGCAAGTCATTAAGTCAACTTTATTGTCATTTGCACAAGTACGGTGAGGTCCAGGTACAGTGAAAATCTTGTACAAATGAACGTTTTCTTTGACCCTGAAGGGCTGTGCAAGATGACAAGTTCAGTGAAGTGCAGGGCTAGGGCACGAAAATTGATCTGACTGGATTGCTCTTATATATCATTGGTACAAATGTGATGGGTTTTCTACATGATGGTTATTCCCGTTATCATATATGTGTACACCGTGGATGGCTCGATTGTAATCATGTGCTGTCTTTCTGCTAACAGGATAGATGCAACTAAAGTGTACCTCGGTACATGTGGTGATAAACTAAACTAAACTAACTATTCTGTGATGTTAAACCATAACCCCAAAATATTATTTGAAATAAACATTGTTATTTGTGGTTCTTAATATCAAAACATCTTTGCATCCTTCAGGCCTTCCAGAACTACCAGAGGTTCAGATGGCAGGAAAGGTACAAAAATACTTGTCATGACAAACTAAATATTCAAAAACAACTCACAGAACAATTCACTGCCTGCTGAAGTGAGATTTCACAGAAATCATTTCTTTCCATTCTAGGGTTTTTTAACTTGACTGATACTTTGGGACGATGAATCACATTATTAACAGGATCCTTCTGACACAAATTACCTGCTGTACGATTAGTGTGGTGAACTGGCATTGGCTAATCCAGCAATTCCACGACTAATTTAAATGACAAGTTCAGTCATGTTGAAATTTCTTGGTTTTGTCGGGGCTGGTGGCAAAGTGCCATAAATCTTTAAATAACCCTTTGATAATGAGAACACACGTTGTATCCTCACCTCACAACAGATTACAGGCAGATAAAATTATAGTTCATCGTTACTTTCATGCAAGTTCTTGAACTTTATAAATTTCTGTAATTCTGACCAAATTTAATTGAGGCACTAATCTTTTTGAAACAGAAAAGACTAGATGCCTCAGGAATGAAACTGTTGTGTAACTTGAGGGCTATGTTATACTTTGCATTTGAAAATTTATTATTTTGCTGCAGAATGAGAGTTGTATTCATTTATGACCACCAAATATAACTTCCAATAGTAAACAAGGCATGGGATAACCGTTTAAATATATTTCAAGCTACAGTTTGAATTCTTGCTGAGTTTTAACCTATTAATACGCCATTAGTAACATCTGTTTTATAAACGTCTGTCATATTGTAACAAAGAATGACGTTTCAAATTATGCTAAAGCTCATCTTTGCAACTTTTAGTTTAGTTTAGCTTAGAGATACAACGTAGAAACAGGCCCTTTGCCCCACCGGGTCTGCGCAGACCAGCGATCCCCGCACATTAATACTATCCTACACAACTGGGGACAATTTGCATTTATACCAAGCCAATTAACCTGCAAACCTGTACGTCTTTAGAGTGTGGGAGGAAACCGAAAATCTCGGAGAAAACCCAAGCGGTCACGGGAAGAACGGAAAAAACTCCGTACAGACAACACCCGTAGTCGGGATCGGACCCGGGTCTCCGGTGCTGCAAGCGCTGTAAGGCAGCAACTCTACCGAGGTGTCACCGTGTGCCACTCTTCTCCCTTTCATTATCTTTCTTTTGCAACCAAATGCCTAACTCCCCAATTATTTAATTGCAAACCTTTGCACATGTTTTCTGTGTAGAATATTTCTGATATCTATCTAACTAATGCTCAAACATGAGTTTTTGTGAGAATGACTAGTTATGTAAATACAAAGAGTTTGGAGAACAAGATGTGGAATTGATCAAAAAGCTGGGGGAGGCCAGAGCAAGAATACATACATTTTATACATGCAGCCTAAAATGTAACAAAAAAGAGAGGGCATAATCTGAAAAGAGTTATATTGTTCAGGAGAGATTGCAGGATTAGGGCAGAGTAACTGAACCTAACAAGATATAATTGTAGTGTCATGCTTGGGCCTAATCACATTGATATTCTGATAAAATATTTGGGTTTTGATTGGGTTTGACTGTGTCATGCCAGTTCAGCTCAGTGTTTTATTCAAGTTTGAATGTTTGGCCAAGTATTACCATGTGAATAACATGTTGGAGATGTTTATAGTGACGTTCACATGGGTTGTGTTGGGAGAAATAAGGAAAAACTCATTAGGATTTGTGAAAAAGCACTATGCTGGAGTAACTCATAAGTCAGGCAGCATCTTTGGCGGACACAGATAGGCGATGTTTCGGGTCAGGACATTTCTTCTGCCTGATTGCAGTAGGTTGTAGTAGTGCTCAATCAGGTTTGGTTTTGGTATGGCATGATAGGGTTGGGAGCAGGTGATAGTTTTCTATCTCAGGAGCTCTCTACTGAGAAGGCAGTTTTCTTTTTTTTACATACAATATAACAGAAATCTGAAACCTTGCTCTCTACATAGATGAAGCTTAAAGTAAGGAATTCTATATGATAGAAATCTGAAATTAAACAAGGTGCTGGAAATACTTAACAGGTCAAACAAAATTTGTGGAGAGAAAACGTTTCACGTTTAATGGTCTTTCATCAGATTTTCTCACAACTTAGCAGCCTTTCTTTATGAGCATTTGAAGTATATGTAGATGAGAGATTTAAGAGTTCTGACAATAATAATTAGAGAAACAATAACCTCCATCATAAACAAAAATGAACTCAAAGGTGTCATTCAGAATTTGAATCATAGTTGAATCCAAATAAAAGGGTCGTTAGTTTGTCAAGAAGTATTATGCTAAGATCACCCCTTATTAAAAAAAACACTTTTGTCATATACACTTCAGCTTAATTACACACCAGGGCCTAAATTTACATATTGTAAAAATATGATCCTTCACATAAGGCTTAGTGCATGAAAGATGATTTGGTGGAATACCAAGTTTAACATGTTAGAAATAGCTATATGAGGTAACTTTACTGCCTTCAGAAAGTATGAGATTTGCTTAATAAAATGACTTTTAACAATACTCAAAGAAGCAATGGTCATCATAATTGTCAAGAAGACAACCAGCATTCCTGGCTGTTGGTATGTTCACTTGTCCAAGGCACTCTCCTGTATGCATTCTTCAAAAGGTAATCAAACTAAAGCTACAAATCATTTAAACCAAAACAAATACTGTATTGAAGTTCAAATTTGGTTTATCTGAAGCTTTAGATGTTTAGGAGCTTTCGATGTTTAGAAAATAACTCTGTAATAATCTGGAAGTTATCCCAATGGGATAAAAAGGGCTTAAAATGAATATAAAGGTATTTTCGGTTGACTGATAATTAAATAAATATACAAAGGAAATATAAATGGTAAAAAATTCAAATTCAGTTTAATAAACGAGATTTTTTAAACACTGCTCATAAGTTACTTCAATTTGAATGGTTTTAAAATTTCTTTGGATAATGAAGTTGATTTTATTTTTCCCTCTTTTAGTTTGCGGACAATAAGCCAGGCAGCATCCGTCGAGGAAAATATACAGGATATTAGTGCAAGTGGGTGCCTGATGGTCTACACAGATTCAGTAACTCAAAGGGCCTGTTTCAATATTGAATGAGTCCATGACAAATTGAAGGAGTTGGTTTTACTTATGTACACCACTTAAGACCATTTTTAATTCTGCCCATTATGTGATAACTTCTTTGAAACAAGCCTATGAAAGCAAGTACAAGCCTTCTATTGTGGTCTGTAACTTACCCAGAAATACAATCTGTCTGTCAACCAGAAACAACATAGGATACAATTCACTGAACTCACAAGATTCCTTTTATCGTAAACTGCTTTGCTAGGAACATAGAACAGTAGAGCACAGGAACAAGCCCTTTGACCAACAATGTTTGTGCCGAACATGACGCCCAACTGAACTGGTCTCACTCATCTGCTTGCAAGTGATCCATATCCCTCCATTCTCTGCAAATCCTATTTCGGCCTACTTGGCACACTACAGTGCCTGTTTAAAAGTTTCTTAAATGCCACTATCGTATCTGCCTCCACCAACATCCCTGGCAATGCATTCCAGGCCCCCACCGCCCTCTGTGTAAAAAAGCTTGCCCCGCAGATCTCCATTATATTTTTCCTCTTTCATCTTATAGCTGCGCCCTCTACAGTTGGGTGTTTCCACCCGAGGAAAAAGGTTCTGTCTATCCTATCTATGCCTCATAATTTTATATACTTCCATCAAGTCTTCCCTCAACCTTCAATGTTCCAGAGAAAACAATCCGCATCCATCCAATGTCTCCCTGTAGTTGAAACCCTCTAATCCAGGCAGCATTCCAGTAAACTTCCTCTGCACCCTCTCCAAAGCTTCCACATCATTCCTGTCATGGGGTGACTAGAACTGCACGCGATACTCCAAATGCAGCCTAACCAAAGTCCTGTAAGGCTGCATCAAGACTTCTTGACCCTCATATTCAATGCCCCCAGCAATGAAGGCAAGTATACCTTTTGCGTTATTTACTACCCCATCTATGTGAACTTGGACTCCAAGATCCCTCTGCACATTAATGCTGTGAAGGATCTTGCCATTAATTGTATACTCTCTCCTTATATTGAACCTCAAGTGCAAACCTCATACTTGCTTGGGTTAAACTCCATATGCCATTTTTCCACCCATTTCTGCAGCTGATCTGTATCCAGCTGTATCTTCTGACAGCATACCTCACTGTCTGTAACTCTTCCAATTTTTGGTGTCGTCATCAAACTTTGTCACCAACCCATCTACATTTCCGTACAAGTCATTTATATATAATCACAAACAGCAGAGGTCCCTGCGGAACTCCACCGGTCAAAGACCTTAAGCCAGATTATCTATCTTCCACCACTACCCTTTGTTTTCTATGAATAAGCCAGTTTTGAATCTATACAACCAAGTCATCGTGAATCCCGTACATCTTAATCTTCTGGATCAGCCTACCATGAGCGACCAAACTAAAAGCCTCACTAAAATCCATGTATACAACGTCCACCACCCTACCTTAATCGATCTCCTTTGTCACCTCCACAAAAAACCCAATCAAGTCAGTGACCTGCCAGGTATAAAGCTGCGTTGACTATCCCTAATTAGCCCATTCTCTTCCAAAGGGGAGTGAATCCTATCTTGAAGAATTCTTTCCAATAGTTTCCCTACCACTGACATGAGGCTCACAGGACTATAGTTCCCTGGATTCTCTCTACCTTTCTTCAACAAAGGAACAACATTGACCACTCCCCAGTCCTCTGGGACCCAGTCTGTGACTAGAGAAGAAACAAAGGTCCTCGTCAAGGCTCCGAAATCTCCTCTCTTGTCTCCCTCAATAATCCAAGGATAGATCCTGTCAGACTCTGAGGACCTCAGAGAACCTCAGCACCACCTCTTTCTCGATCTTATATGAGGAGAAATATGATCATAGTAGGTCAAATGTAAAAGATGTTGCAACTAAATGTGATTCCAAATTTTACCAGTTCTTCATTAAGTAACACCACCTCCTTCAAGTTGTTATAGTTATTCAATATGGAAACAGGCCTTTTGAGCTACTGAATCTGCGCTGATCATTTGACCACTTGCACTAAAACATTCTGATTCCCATTCCTCTTAAACTCATCCCACATTCCCATCTTCAGTAGCCAATCTTTAGAATGCGGGAGGAAACTGGAACACCCTGAGGAAACCCATGCAGTGTCAGAGAGGATATGCAAACACCTGCACTGATAGCGTCAAGGCTAGGATTAAGCCAATTGGCAAGAGATGTGCTATCTAGCTTTGCTGCTCTTCTGAATAGTAATTTGTTATTAATATTATACAAACACCTATGTTAAAGATGATCTGATTCCATCCTAATAAAACACATGGATGCACTTCAGTGCCAGAGATCATCGCCATCAGCAGATGGAGCAGATTCACAGCACAGCTGTGAAATATCTCCAAGCTTTGGGTAAAAGAAACTTGAATTTTAATTTTGATCAGTTTGCCCTGGTCCTTTTCCACATACTAGACGATTCCATTTACCTTATATAAAATTTCATGCCTTAAAAAAACTGGACCGAGGTGTGATTACAATTTACAAACTACCAAAGCAATCTTTTGCAAGTTGCTCCAATATGTAATAGAACATGTGGTAATGCTGCTCAGCATTGATAGTACTGTGAACTATCTCTACATCTTTCTTGAATGATTCCCATGCTCAGGCACTAATTTATATTAAACTTGCTTCTTTCAATAATTATTTGTCAAATGACAATTGACTGAGTAAAACTGATTTTTCCCCTTTCACTGTTCCATAATTATGCAAAATCAAACTACTTGAAAATCACTCCTGCTTATGCCATTTCCATCCAGCCCTGCTTGATTTCCTAAAGTCAAAAGCTTCCCCATAGTTTGTTGCGCTTACTAAAATACAACCTAGAATTAACTACTCTCTTTCTGGGCTTCTAGAATTTTGGATCCTCTACAATTACCTCTTGTGATTCAATGTTTAAGTTTCCAACAATATGCCAAGCAGATGAAACCCCGACCGAACAGTTTCAGCCAACTTCCTTTCAGTGATACATGTCCCAGCCTGGGTGACAAGCGAACCATCTGATATGCACAAAGCACCACTACCTCCTCTTGTGTATTCCCCAGTTATGCAAAATCCTTTACTATGCTCATCTTTCTATACCTACTAGTACTTTCAACTGGCAATATCCAGTGATAACTGACATTTAGTTTGTACTCAAAAGGCCACTAAGTGCTGGTGTAACTCAGCAGGTCAGCCAGCATCTCTGGAGATCATGGATAGGTGACATTTCCATGGATCAGTGACATTTTGAGTCGACCCTTCTCAGACTGATTGTAGGGGAAGGGGAAGAGGTGAAAGCTGGAAAAGGGCTTTAGTTTGCACTAATTGGTTTTGGTCCTAGCTCCTTCAGGATCTCAACCCTCTTTCCACTTTTATTAGTACCAACAATCAAAACCGTTGGCTTCCCATCCTTGCCTCTCCAAATATTCTGCAACTGTGCTGTGACATTCTAGACTCTGGCACAAGGGAAGCTTCATATCAACCTGACATTTTGCCTTGGGTGATACGAAACTCCTGTCATACGATTACCCATCTGTTTTCCTTTCCTATTGAATCCACTTCATCGATGTTTTCCTGACTCTTCTCTTGCACCTTGCGCTCCAGAGGATGGATTGGAGAACACGCATATATTTCTCCTATATTTCTGATTTTTCACATATATCTGGAATTCACCCTTCCCCGTTCTACCTGCAACCTCGAACGGCAGAGGGCCATTGCCTATGTATCTCAAGGATAAGCTTCTCAAGTTTCAAAACTCGGCACTCAAGCCTTCAGATCCATCGTGTGCAGCGAGTGGATTTAATGAATTTAGCGCCTTTTAATTCCAAAAATAAACAAAGCTGAATGAAAAGAAAACCATTCGGCAGCTACTTACCAATCAGTTCCATCTCTTGCACTGACGACACCCAAGATTCTTTTGCCTCTCCTTGACTGTGGTTTTCACTTCAAACCTTCAAAGTCTGACCTTGTTTTATTAAGTGAATTAATTAAAGTTCCTCAGCTCATAGTTTTTAAGAGCTTTTCACACATTACTTGATTTACTTTGAGTTATAGGTTGATCACTCATTTCTCTCACCAATGACTGCCTGCTGTGACTATACCTGGTAGCTTTTATTTCTCCTTGCTGCTCACAGATTCACAGATGCTTACTGGCTGCTATTTCTGTTCAAGGTTCATATACTTTCATCTATTGGACTCTGCCCTGCCTCTCTTTTCATCTCATATTATTCAATACAGCAGGCAAATAATTTCCATTTGCTCTCTCCTCTCATGCTCAATTTCTCTGATATTTTCTGTTATTTTTGCTATACATTCTCTATTTTCTTTGTTCTTTTAATTTAGAAAGCCTGTGATTTTTCTCAAGCTTCTTAACCTCTGCGAGATATTTGTGTGCATTGAAGGAATTAAAATCAAAATCTAATTGGCTGAGAAACTGTTCCAATAAATGTTTTTGCTTCACCCAATCAGGAGATGAATCATTGAAGTTTAATCTGATTACAGTTTTCCAGTGATAAGACACATTTCACATGCATTTCTAGGCATGATTAGCAAGAGCAAATACAAAGAACTAAATAGGCTGACTCATTCACGAGCAGGTAAGTAAACTTGCTGGCAGTACTCCAAGAATTAACAAAATGCCCACAGAACACAGTTAATACCTCTTCCCATTTGATCATTACTGAATTTAGTATCATGCAAGAAACTCCAATATAGTTTCCAATTGACCAAGCAGTAATAGTTCAGAACGGTTACAACTTCTCCCAGACATGTTTTTCTAAATGGTGTATTTTATATTTATCTGCAACAGGATGTATACTTAATAAAAACCAGCAGGTTTTTTTCACCCTCTGATTTGGTTACTGAACAAAAAATAAGTTTCATATTGACATCCCACTTTTGCGTAATTGCTTTTCAGTAGATCCTCCCACTTACTTTCCAGCATCTCAACTATTGCAGTCACTAGCAAATCACTGGCAAATAACAATGACAATGTAGAGAGCTTATTATTATGGAAAATAAAATCCTCTGTACGTGTTCAGTTCCCAAACTAATACAATCATTTGTTAATGCTGACAAGTGCTGACATTTTCACAATGTCTCTTCACCACGTTTCTGAACAAAGTATGCACACTTGCAACGATAAATGGAAACTGGCTGTGAACAGAAAGAAATGGTGCACAAAGAAGCTTGGGAAGTAACTGGATTATCGATTTGTCGCATTAGGGGGCAGCATTAAGAAGGAAAAACAAAACAGCTTAAAGAAAACAAACTTCCCAATTTATTCAGCTACTAACCATTAATCAACACACAAGATGCCAAACAAATTATTCCCACAACATATCCTTTATGTCCTAACCTCATTAATAAGCTCATACGTGACCCAATTATTGAGTTTACTTTTTGAAGTGAAAGAAAACAAAGGTCCTGACAAAGAACAATGAATGAGAATGTGCAGTGAGGAGTTTTTTTTATATTCAAGTGATAAGAAAGGTGAAGATGCAGAATTTAGTCCTTCACAAATATGGGACATAGTAGAATTAGGTAGGAAATATCACCATTACCATTGTGATATTACTAATTACAAGGAATACGTACTATGACAAGAAATACAAGGTTAATACTTGTATTATTATAAGAAACCAAGCAACTTAAATAGGAATCAATTGCTTCTTACTGTCATTCAGTGAACTGTTATTCACATTTGAAACATGATATTTTGTTCAAGATTACATAAGTAATGAAGCTTTATATTTGTTTTCCATTTTTAATTCATTAAGAGATGCTAAGTTTCTGCTACTTATTGCCCATCCCTCTTCCTTTTGGTGGGGGTAATTAGCATTTCATAATCATGCTGTTTTTTTAGGAAATTCTGGTGACCATAAAGAAATGGCAAATAGATATATGTCCGGTTAGTATATGATTTGGAGATGTACATGGATGTGTCCATTTTTGCCTATTACTCCTCTCCTTCCAGAGTGCGGAGACTGGAGGGCTGAGGGTATGTTGTCAAAGACAACTAGACAAATTAGAGACCATCCATCCCCAGCTAACAAACTAGCTTCCTTATTATTGATGCCCACATCAATTTTGTTCATAAGTTGGAAAGTACACAAAAAAATTATTCATATGATAACCATTGATGTCCAGTAGTCGGGTGTTTGTAACTTGGGGACAGCCTGTACTGTAAAGCATTTTTCTCAAGGAACACACTACACACATGCTGATGTTTAGGTTGAAGACTGTGTGTTAATGAACAGTTACTTCAGCCTAGATCCTATCAAGCTTCTTGATTGTTGTTGGAATTGATTCATCCAAGATGGAGTGTATTTCATCACATGCCTAGGAGGTGGCTTAAAGGGGTCAGGGAGTCAATCATTCACTATTAGACAAATATCTTTTGTACTGCTTTAAAAGGTACAGTCTTCATATGGCAGGTCAAACCACTTGTTTCTAGTAAATGTTAACCTCCGGAATGTTATCATCACGGAATTCTGGAATCATAACTGTGGTGAATGTCATTGATAGGTGACTAATTATCTCATGTTGGAGACAGGTAATAACTGTGAGGCACAAATATTACCTTCCATTTTTCAGCCCCAGCCTAAATATTATCTTGGTCCTCCTGTACACTGGTCTGGACTGTTTTATTCTCTGAGCTACTGCGAATGGTACTTATTTTATGATAGATCATTGATGAAGCTGTCAAAACTGTATGTGCTGCAGACATTTTGCCAAGGAACAATGACGTCCTGGGGCTGAAATGATTAACCTCAAATAACCTCAATCATCTTCCTTTGTACTTTAACTCAAATAAGCTCTGAACTACATAGACTATTATTGCACTATTATTGTTTTTTTTGTGTGTACGTATGTGAGCGTGTGTGTGTATATAATATATGTGTGTATTCGTGAGTATGTGTATATCTACACACAATGAACTTTTTTTCTCTCTCTCATCTATCTATCTATATATATATCTATCTATCTATCTATCTATCTACTATCTACTATATAATACTAAAACTCTGCGTTCGTATGTATGGATGTATGTGTGTATGTACGGAAGATTCCGAAGTTTAACTTACAAACCCTACTCCTCCAAGACGGTACACCAAAGCGCTACGATTTTTGTACCGCCGTATTCACCATTAACCTGGGCAACTATTGTAAGTACTTTCGTTCAAATTGAAGCTACCTTTTTAAAGCTAGAGAGATATTAAAGTTTAAATTTTTCATTTCTAACCCTTTTCTTGAAGGGGCTACATTTGTTTCCAAAAGTTTCCAGAAAAGGATTTAGTTTTCAGCAAGGATTTAGTTTTCAGCTTGTGACGGCTACATTGTTTCGAAAAGCTTCCAAGAAGTCTTTTTCGTTATTGCAAGTCAAGTCAAGTCAAGTCAAGTCAGTTTTATTTGTATAGCACATTTAAAAACAACCCACGTTGACCAAAGTGCTGCACATCTGATTAGGAAAAAAAACAAAAACATCTGATTAGGAAAAAATAAAGAAGGCTATAGTGGTCACTTGACATACACAGATCAGGAGGACGGGCCCAACGGGCACACTTGGAGAGTAAGAGTGGGGCTGGGGGAGGAGAAAGGGGGGTGTGGGGACGGGCCCAACGGGCCCTCTTTTCTAGTTTATTATATTATTTACAGTGTACTATGTTTACATATTCTGTTGTGCTGTTCCAAGTAAGAATTTCATTATTCTATCTGGGACATATGACAATAAAACACTCTTGACTCTTGAACTGGTAGACAATTTTAATTCATGTTTATTGAGTTAAGTTTTACCAGGGCTACTTGATACCACAATTGGCCAAATGCTGGAAGCTGTCAAAAGCTATCTCTCTCATCTCACGTCTGGAAATCGACTCTCAAACCAATATTTGGAATATGGCTGGAATTAGGTCTGGTCCCAAGTGACCCTTACATCACAGTGCAATAATAAGTGATGACACCTTCATAACCTTTCTGATGATTATCACATTGACTTTACACTATTTTGTGGACAGGACATAGCCTATATTTTGTAGACAGAATATATCAAGGTCATTTCCCATGTTGTTGTGTAGATCTTATTGTTATAAGAATTGAAGTGATTTCGGCCTCCCACTCATTGGATCAGAGCCCCTTAATTTCCTCTATTGTTTCAATGCAAGAATAAATTCTGGGAATGTTGAGGAAACCCCACCCCTTTTTACCACTTTTCAAAATCTCGGTCCAACAGGCAATTTTCTGTAACTTTAGCTGTAACGTTTATAGTTAAACATCAACATCCTCCTATCTCACCACCACTCTCTCCACCAGCACTGAGCCTCTGAAAATTTGTTTAATTCCTAGTGCTGACATGTGTAAAACTGCGCTCACAAATAATCCTTTTGAAAAAATAAAGAAGCTATTTAGCGATCATTTGGTGCACAATGACTGATAAAGGCAGGCAGGGATGAATTTCTGTAAGGTTGTCCAGTGTACTAGAGGACAGAGGGTCTAGGGGGGTAGAGGAACTGAAAGAAATTTGCATTAGGCGAGAAAAAATGGTATTGGGTAGAGTGATGGGTCTGAAGGTTAATAAATCCCCAGGGCCTGATGGTCTGCATCCCAGGGTACTCAGGGAGGTGGCTCTAGAAATAGTTGACAAATTGGTGATCATTTTCCAATGTTCAATAGATTCAGGATCACTTCCTGTGGATTGGAGGATAGCTAATGTTATCCCACTTTTCAAGAAAGGAGCGAGAGAGAAAACGGGGAATTACAGACCAGTTAGCCTGACATCGGTGGTGGGGAAGATGCTGGAGTCAATTATTAAAGAGGTAATAACGGTGCATTTGGATAGCAGTAAAAGGATGTCCAAGTCAGCATGGATTTATGAAAGGGAAATCATGCTTGACTAATCATCTGGAATTCTTTGAGGATGTGACAAGTAAAATGGATGAAGGGGAGCCAGTGGATGTATTGTATCTAGACTTTCAGAAAGCCTTTGATAAGGTCCCACACGGGAGATTGGTGAGCAAAATTAGAGCACGTGGTATTGGGGGGTAGGTTGTTGACATGGATAGAGAATTGGTTGGCAGACAGGAAGCAAAGAGTAGGAGTAAACGGGTCCTTTTCAGAATGGCAGGCAGTGGCGAGTGGAGTGCCGCAAGGTTCGGTGTTGGGGCCGCAACTGTTTACCATATATATTAATGATATGGATGAAGGGATTAGAAGTAACACTAGCAAGTTTGCGGATGACACAAAGCTGGGTGGCAGCGTGAATGCGAAGAGGATGTTAGGAGGTTGCAGGGTGACCTGGACAGGTTGAGTGAGTGGGCAGATGTGTGGCAGATGCAGTATAATATAGATAAATGTGAGGTTATCCACATTGGCGGCAAAATCAAGGAGGCAGATTATTATCTCAATGGTGTCAGGTTAGGTAAAGGGGAAGTGCAGCGAGACCTGGATGTCCTTGTACACCAGTCACTGAAAGTTGGCGTGCAGGTACAGCAGGCGTGAAGAAAGCTAATGGTATGTTGGCCTTCTTAACGAGAGGATTTCAGTATAGGAGTAAAGAGGTTCTTCTGCAGTTGTATTAGGTCCCTGGTAAGACCACATCTGAAGTATTGTGTACAGTTTTGGTCTCCTAATTTGAGGAAGGACATCCTTGTAATTGAGGCAGTGCAGTGTAGGTTCACGAGATTGATCCCTGGGATGGTGGGACTGTCATATGAGGATAGATTGAAAAGACGAGGCTTGTATTCACTGGAGTTTAGAAGGATGAGAGGGGATCTTATAGAGACATATAAAATTATAAATGGACTGGACAAGCTAGATGCAGGAAAAATGTTCCCAATGTTGGGCGAGTCCAGAACCAGGGGCCACAGTCTTAGAATAAAGGGGAGGCCTACGGTGAGAAGGAACTTTTTCACCCAGAGAGTTGTGAATTTGTGGAATTCTCTGCCACAGAGGGCAGTGGAGGCCAAATCACTGGATGGATTTAAGAGAGGGTTAGACAGAGCTCTAGGGGCTAGTGGAATCAAGGGATATGGGGAGAAGGCAGGCACGGGTCATTGATTGTGGATAATCAGCCATGATCACAATGAATGTTGGTGCTGGCTCGAAGGGCCGAACGGCCTCCTCCTGCACCTATTTACTATGTTTCTATGTTTTCCATTACGTCATTGCTGTTACTTCCTTAAACTGGTACGAAACCACACTAACGATCAATACAAAGTTCTGGATATAGCTCAGCGGGACTGACAACATCAGAGTTTGAAGAATGGTCCCAATCCAAAACATTAGTTATCCATGTTCTCTAGAAATGCTGCCAGACCCTCTGGGTTACTCCAGCACTAGGTCTTAACTTTAGTGATACAGCTCAGAAAGAAGCCCTTCAGCCCACTAAGTCCATGCTGACCAGTGATCACCTCGTACACTAGCACTATCCTATACACCAGTGAAGAGGAAAAAAACAGTCAAGGCAAATGTGGGTCCCTTGAAGACAGAAGCAGGGGAATTTATTATGGGGAACAAAGAAATGGCAGACGAGTTAAACCGTTACTTTGGATCTGTCTTCACTGAGGAAGATACACACAATCTCCCAAATGTTCTAGGGGCCGGAGAACCTAGGGTGATGGAGGAACTGAAGGAAATCCACATTAGGCAGGAAATGGTTTTGGGTAGACTGATGGGACTGAAGGCTGATAAATCCCCAGGACCTGATGGTCTGCATCCCAGAGTACTTAAGGAGGTGGCTCTAGAAATAGTGGAAGCATTGGAGATCATTTTTCAATGTTCTATAGATTCAGGATCAGTTCCTGTGGATTGAAGGATAGCAAATGTTATCCCACTTTTTAAGAAAGGAGGGAGAGAGAAAACGGGTAATTATAGACCAGTTAGTCTGACATCAGTGGTGGGGAAGATGCTGGAGTCAATTATAAAAGACGAAATTGCTGAGCATTTGGATAGCAGTAACGGGATCATTCCGAGTCAGCATGGATTTACGAAGGGGAAATCATGCTTGACAAATCTACTGGAATTTTTTGAGGATGTAACTAGGAAAATTGACAAGGGAGAGTCAGTGGATGTGGTGTACCTCGACTTTCAGAAAGCCTTCGACAAGGTCCCACATAGGAGATTAGTGGGCAAAATTAGGGCACATGGTATTGGGGGTAGGGTACTGACATGGATAGAAAATTGGTTGACAGACAGAAAGCAAAGAGTGGGGATAAATGGGTCCCTTTCGGAATGGCAGGCAGTGACCAGTGGGGTACCGCAAGGTTCGGTGCTGGGACCCCAGCTATTTACGATATACATTAATGACTTAGACGAAGGGATTAAAAGTACCATTAGCAAATTTGCAGATGATACTAAGTTGGGGGGTAGTGTGAATTGTGAGGAAGATGCAATAAGGCTGCAGGGTGACTTGGACAGGTTGTGTGAGTGGGCGGATACATGGCAGATGCAGTTTAATGTAGATAAGTGTGAGGTTATTCACTTTGGAAGTAAGAATAGAAAGGCAGATTATTATCTGAATGGTGTCAAGTTAGGAGGAGGGGGAGTTCAACGAGATCTGGGTGTCCTAGTGCATCAGTCAATGAAAGGAAGCATGCAGGTACAGCAGGCAGTGAAGAAAGCCAATGGAATGTTGGCCTTCGTAACAAGAGGAGTTGAGTATAGGAGCAAAGAGGTCCTTCTACAGTTGTACCGGGCCCTGGTGAGACCGCACCTGGAGTACTGTGTGCAGTTTTGGTCTCCAAATTTGAGGAAGGATATTCTTGCTATGGAGGGCGTGCAGCGTAGGTTCACTAGGTTAATTCCCGGAATGTCGGGATTGTCGTATGTTGAAAGGCTGGAGCGATTGGGCTTGTATACACTGGAATTTAGAAGGATGAGGGGGGATCTTATTGAAACATATAAGATAATTAGGGGATTGGACACATTAGAGGCAGATAACATGTTCCCAATGTTGGGGGAGTCCAGAACAAGGGGCCACAGTTTAAGAATAAGGGGTAGGCCATTTAGAACGGAGATGAGGAAGAACTTTTTCAGTCAGAGAGTGGTGAAGGTGTGGAATTCTCTGCCTCAGAAGGCAGTGGAGGCCAGTTCGTTGGATGCTTTCAAGAGAGAACTGGATAGAGCTCTTAAGGATAGCGGAGTGAGGGGGTATGGGGAGAAGGCAGGAACGGGGTACTGATTGAGAGTGATCAGCCATGATCGCATTGAATGGCGGTGCTGGCTCGAAGGGCTGAATGGCCTACTCCTGCACCTATTGTCTATTGTCTATTGTCTATTGACAATTTACAATTTTAATCGAAGCCAATTAACCTACACACCTGTACATCTTTGGAGTGTGGAAAGAAACCAGAGCACCTGGAGGAAACTCACTAGGTCGCAGGGAGAATATACGAACTCTGTACAGACAGCACCCGTATTCAGAATCAAACCCGGGTCTCTGGTGCTGTAAGGTAGCAACTCTACCGCTGCGTCACTGTGCCACCCTCTTTTTTTTTGTCTAACTGTACATGCAGTTCCTTTTGTCTGATTATACACATCTGCAAGAGTGGCCTGAAGTAATTACCATAAGGGCAACTCTATTGAGTTAAAGTGAATGAAAAAGATCCAGATTCACCAGTTCCCTGCTACAAATCCCTTGAAGGCACCCACCTAGATATGTGGAATCAGCATGCTTGCACACCGACTGTAAGGAAATAGTCACAACGGGTTTAAGAGGCAATTTTCATAAAGTCATCTCATCAGCCCAAATCAATTTTCATTCTACCATCAACTTCACAACCTTTAGACTTCTCAATAATGGATCAGGTTGCTGCTTAAAAACAGTAAACATATTTTGTTTGAAAGTCCTGCTTTGTCCTTTTTAGGGTCATGTTCTGCCTGGCCTCAGATGAGACATCAAAACAAAAGCAGTAAAGGCAGCTCCATGAAAAACCTTAAGACAGCTAACCATGTTTCAATACTTCAAATACCATGTGCATTCTAAACAATGTTTTGCGACGGAATCTTTGCTCAGTGCTGCTATTCTCAATACCCAAATACAGATCAATCGTAAACTGTTCAATACCTTTTGTTTAAAATCTCCTTTTCTCTGGAACAAAGCAAGAAAATTTCAGTTTCACAAACATGGAACAACAATAACCCTGCAGAGGTCAAGGGATCTGGCTAAGAGCTGAAGGGAGGCAATTCACTAGCGAGAGGAAGACTGTTCAGAAACTGATCCATACAAGAAATGGGATAAATTATTTTAAAATAATTATTATCGGGACTTACAATTCAAAAAACAGTTACACTGAGCTCTGAATAATAATCTACTTGTTACTGTAGGAGAACAAAGACACATTATACTTAATAAAAAGGGAAAGGTTAATACTAGATTTAATATAAACTTAAGATATCGGAATATATGGTAAATTCCACAGACTATTTGCATTGTCTAGGGTCTTGGATGTTACAGTCTGTCATCAAATATGGCATGCCCCAACCAGTAACTGAGTTGAATATGAATTGAAGCACATTAAAAAGGTACCTGCATAGCTTCGGTAGGTTTTGTGAAGAAATATATTTTTGTGAGAGGGCATTTAAATCACCATAATGAATCTCCATCATGTGCAAATGCAAAACAGGATGGTTTTCATTATGTTGTAGTTTTTAATTTGATTGTTTCAGAAAATAGAAACTACCACTCTCACCAACCTCCTTGTCCTTGCCACCCACACTCCTGCACCCCCAGAACAGTATCCACACAGCATATTGCCTTTAGCTCTGACATGATATTCCCTCTATAATGTTGCATGAAAATGGTGGGTACAGTTTGAAATAAAATGATATTATGATTAGAATATGAAGCAGGAATGCAAATAATGCCAGAAACACTACTTTCAATTAAAGATTTTTTTTACATACCTACATTATAAGGTACACAATGAACAAAACGACTTAAGTACTCACTGGCTCTCAGGATGTTTTCCTTGCTGCTGCAACGAGACTGGACCTGCAAGGAGAATGGACAGCATTTTTAAAATCTACCCAATGTATTGAAAGTTCAAACATACATACATGCAGTGAGTTGCACACAATAGATTATGATGAACAAAGCTGGATCACCACCATGAAATGACAAGTTTATGCAAGAATGCTACAATGGGAAAGCTGATGATTCTTCATCCTAGAAATATTAAAATGTAAGTGGGTGAAATCTGGAAAACCCATCAAAATGGAGGCAAAACGTTATTCGACAGAACATAGTAGCTCAAAATAAATTTGCTTCAGATCTGCTGAGCACAAGTAGCCATGAAAACTGCATGAAGGAATAAAAGGTTGCCAGAAATGAACGTGACATGTTGCAGTAAACTAATCCATGTAGAAGGGCTCGTGTGTTCTGGATCTAGCAATTGCCTTTCGAAATAAATGTATGGACACATGTGCACACATGCGTGCACACACACACACGCACGCACACACACACACACTAGACACAAAACAGTAAGAATTACACCATAAATTAAATAGAAAGGTCTAAATGTGGAAATGATAACTGAAACATTCTAAGACAAATGTTAAAGGCACAGACTAGTGGACAGTGTTAAGGTGGGAAAAACAAACAATCAAGAATCTTCACATAGATAGAATAGCAAGGAGCTAGAACTCATAGCGCAAAGCAGAGTTTGCGAATGGTAGCAGCTCCTTTGATCAGTAATAGTTACTCGTGAGTTGTATCCTCTATGCCTTCTGAGTTCATCTTTAAGCCCTTCCAACCTATGGTGGAGCTAATGTGTAAACAAAAACAAAAGATTTATAATGAACAGAGAAGCTCAGAAATCTAAGATTTTTTTTGAGAGATGAACTACGTAAACAAAAGAACTAATGAGAGGTATATTATATGTTTGGCCTTTTTACAATTTTCAAACACACTTGCTACCAACACACGAGAAAACATGCAAATTGTGGAACCACCAGCATTAACCCACACACAAGACAGGAAAAAACAGGCAGGATCTGCTTGGCAATTCAAGCAAAATAAGAGCCATGAAGCACAGAGAGGAAATTAAAAGAACAAACATAAAACAAGTATCAATTTTACTGCATGCCACGTTCCCCACTATAACCCTAAATCATTATACTTTTGCACAATACTTTCCGAAATTAAAACCTGAACATGCCTTGTCCCCGTAGGTTAGTGTCCCTCTCACTTTCTTTAGAAGTGTTTTTTAAAGAACTTTTACACCGCCCCTATCTTCTGACCTATCGGTCGGTATAAAGAGAATGACAGATCTGCACAGTTACTTCTGTGCAGGTTGGAATGAATCAAAGCTGAAGTCTCCTTAAGAGACAACAATAAAACGTTTTTAGGTGTATGATTGGGATTAACTGAGTTGCCAGAACTATACATTTTTACAAGGCTATAAACATACTATGGAAGATTCTTTCAGTTACATGAAAAGTAGAACAAAGGAGAGAAAAAGAATGCTGACATTGAATGAAGCAATCCAATTGCTTTGTCATCTGTTGTTGACATTTAGCTAGGGTGCGAGTAGTGAACATCAGCACAACCGATTTACAAGACAAAGAAAACATGGTTTTAATGAACCGATGAAATAGATATAATGAACTAGCAACATTTGTATTTGCCCTTTTATCTTTGTCATTAATGCATTATCTAGTCCACCTGTCTGTAAGCTGTATAATGAAAAGCAAATTTAGACAAGAAAAAATTAATGATGCCAGAAAAGGAACACGAGAAGTCCAATACAAAGGTAGTGAGACATGAGAAATTAAAATAGAGAAAATGTACAGCTCATCTCAAATAATGAAATAACATGTCTCAATTTGTGTTAAAGTACAATGTTGTGCTGAAAGTAAATACTTGACCACATAGTCACACTCAATTAGCTGTCAGCTATATCAGTGATATGAATGCCAGCCTGAGCAGTATTTTCCAGATACATCTATGCAGGTATGTTCATTGACTTAAAGTAATGTATGATAATTATTCATGCTTTTGATCCTTTAAACATCAAACTTTAATCCACATTAACAATACTTGGTCTACCCTTACTTGGAAGGATAAATGATTTAGTTGCAAATCTTCATAATGAAGATCAGGGATTTAGACACCCACAACAGTATCATAGCAACACTAAAAATATTCAATTTTTTAAATGTGCACAGGATTTAGCCAATTATTTTCTTCATCTGCTGCTGCTGCTTTCTTGAATATATATTTTTGTCTGTTGTATGTTTTGATATGTTGTTTCTTCATGCCTGTAAATCCTTATTTAATTTTTTTAAATAAAATAACTTCTGGAAGTCCACCTTTGTCAATACTTGACAATAAATGAATGTTACATTGGATGAACATCAGTGAAATAAAACCCTATTGCTGTTTTTAAACAAGTGAGCAGATGAATGCTCATAAAACAGCAGGGATTATAGTTTGTTCCTCTAATTGTAATCTTCCACTATTTCCACTGAATTTATATTTAACTTCAAAATGAAATATGCACATTATAGGCAAGGACAACATTTATTGCCCATACATAACTATCCAGACGATGATAATTCACCTTTTTCAACAGCTACATCCTGCATGGTAGAGGCACGGTCACAGTATTGGATAAAAAAGTTCCACTTTATTGATTCAACAATGTATTCCCGTAGCAGATGATTTGGCAGGGGGAGCGAGAGGGGGTGGAGGTGGGGGAATTTTCAAGATAGTGATGTATGTTATCACTGTTCATCTTAGAGGTCATGAGATGTACTGACAAGGAATCTTGGAGAATTGTTGCACAACATTTCATTGGTGGCACAACTGCAGATATACAGCACTGTGATGAAATGAGTGAAGTTTTAAGGTTGTGAATGGTGAGGCAATCGAGAGATTATCCCATTACATCCTTGTCATGCTCTGAAGGGGTTTCAGAAGGTTTGCCATTCACCTCGTAAACCCAGAGTCTCGACCAACATTAAGAACAAAAGGCGGCAGGCCCATGGGAATACTAACAGTTAGTTCCCACCAAATCACATACCATGCTGACTTGCAAATATATTATTCGTTCATTGTTGATAGGTCTAAATGCATTGCGTGAATAAGGGTGGCAGTGATTCAAGCAGATGGCTTATGATTCTCTTCTGAAGGACAATAAATGTTCATGTTTCCAGTGACACATCATCCTGAAAAAAGAATAAACTGATAACAAATGGCTGGTCCAATTAAGTTTCTGATCTACGATGACTCTACCGTCACAGTACTGAATGGGGATTGAACAATAGATCAAGACTTTGGACATCATAGGAAGATAGAGTTTGGGTGCTACTTTACAAGTACCAGCCTATTTACACCCTTGTTGGGCAGATATTGCCTGGTACTTGTATTGAACACACATTGTCTTCTCTTGATCAGTCCAAGCCTGAATGCTAACCTTGCTGCATGCTAACAAAGAACCTTTCATTATCTGTTGTCTGAGATCTGTTGTCTACAGTTATCAGTACTTAGTTATGTGTGTAACAACCTTCTTAGAAAAAGCTGTGCCACAGTTAAAATATTAATTATAATTGCTACACCATAAAACCTACAGAACAGTTTATTGTGCTTGATTTCTGTAGTCTTTCAACCTTTTCTGGGAGAAGAAAAATAATTGCATCAAGAGGTGGAACGTTTTTGCAGTAAAAACACAAGTGAAGTATTTATACCTGTGTTATGGGAGTGGTACCAGTGATATTTTATGCTACAAATACTACACCTTTAAACAAGAGACCCTGAACTGCAAATTCCTAGAAATTTAGGGCAATTGAGATACAATTCCAAAGGAAAGCGCATTCACAGCATAGAAGCCTAATATTGCATTGGCTTTGTGGGTACATTATTGGGCCTCAAATTGTATTGTACGATGGATGACAGGTCGCAACCTGTTTTTGATAGATGCCTTAAACTCAAAGATGAAAGGACCCCACCAAAATGGCACAAAGCCTGAATATCATGGAAATAAGGTGAGGTGATGCAAAATGATTTCCACAGTGCTAACATGCTGTTTCACCTGATGGAAAGGATGAAACCATGCCTGCTTCCTTTCAGTACCTAAATAAGATAATTATTTGCCTTTAAGGAAAATATTTTTTGCAGTTTCATGTACTTTGCACCATTCTCAACTACACAGACAATTTAAATAAGGAACCATACCAATTCTGCTCTTACACTTGCATATAGAGCAGAAATTAGATGATAGATTTATCACCATGGAACAGTTGTCTTACTGCACCTTGATGCAGTTATTTCTAGGGTAAATCTTTCAACTGGTATTATTCATGTACAAATACTACAAAATGGAAAAGATAAATATTCCTTACAAATGGTATCATGACGAATGCATTGTGAATCCACTAACCATTCAGAATGTAAACTTTACCCAGTGAAAGATTTGCTCTCTTAGTTCCTCTTACCAATCAGAATGCTGTGTGTAAGTCTTCATACTGATATTAGCAATGGTTTATTATTGTCACAATACAGTGATAAACTTAATTTTGCTTATTATCCATCAAATCATATAAACATAAACACGTCAGGTAGTGTCAAAAACAAAATAAAGTGAAGAATATAGTGTTACAACTACAGAGGAAGTGCAGATTTTAAAAAGTGTAAGGGTGGCAATGAGATAGATTAGAAGATTGAGATTTTCACCCCTGACACACGAGAAGTTCTATTTACAAACAGAATGACAATTTTATGTTTAGGGTCAAAATATAAATTGCAACGATTTCCAACAATATAAGCATAACTGAAAGCATATTAGAATAATATCAAGGTATTCTGACAATTGTGCACTTGAATAACAAAAAAGGTTCCACCCATGATTAGATACCAATAATTTGATCTTCAACCTGTTCTCCTAAAATACTGTTAAGGCCCTGTCCCAGTTAGGCGTTTTTTAAGGCGACTGCCGGCAATTGTCATAGTCGTAGCAGGTCGCTGACAAACCGGTGACTGGACCCCCCCTACGACAATGTCTACGACAAGCTACAACAACATACCACCTCGTCGACGTCAAGCTACGGCAAGCTACTAAAAACCGGTGACTCAATCATCGCAAGTAGAACGTCCACCTACGACCGCACCTACGACAACCTACCAGAGGTGACAACCTACGACAACCGAAGTCAACCTACGTCCACCCGCGACAAGCTACGACAAGCTATGACCTTGAAGACTGAAGACAACTGAAGACAATTAACGTTTCACCCACTTTCCCTATAAAAGGGGGTGTACGGTAGGGTTTCCAATCATTCTGCATCATGACTATTTGAAAGTGATGCCAACAGAAACTACTCTGAAATACAATAACTTCATACATCAATTTTCTGTCAAAGTGTTAAGAATTTCCTTTATTGATATACAAACAAAAATTTTTAAAAGGTTGATAAGAACATACAACAGTGCATACAAAAATATTGTAATAAACTTCAATAAATTTCAATAAACTTCAAACTTTAAACAAAATACAAGTGCAAAAACATACAAAACCTAACATCATTTATGGACACATTACACTGATGGATGATCAGATCAAGTCCACACTTGGAATTCGCCGAAGTCAGCACCGGCGACAACCTTAACCACCTGGTGACAACCTACTTCACCAAGCGACAACCTGGTGACAACCTATGACAGTGCCCACGTCAGGAGACATCAGGCTACGCTTATTGGCGTCAAACCAACAGTCGCCGAAAAATTTCAACCCTTCACAAAATCCAGCAACGACCAGAAAAATGCTACGACTCTTTGGAGACTACTCACGACCATGCCAGCGACGCCCCGGCGACCGTGCGGCGACAGCCTAGTTGCCTGTAGTCACCTAAAAAATGGCCGAACTGGGATAGGGCCTTTAGTTAGTTTAATAGTTCAAAACATACCATGTTGATTTTCTTATTCTTCTTAGTTGAATGGAGTTTTGTAATAATTCAGAAGAGAGGCAAGAAACATTTAGCTACAGAATATCCACCAAAATTAGCACTAGAGTAAGCTTCCATTGCAGCAGTCTTAATTATCTGGCAAGCAAAGGTTTCTAATTTGGAACTGGCTCCCAAAGGGCATTAAAGCAAATACATGCTGTTTTACAACTATTTTAGTTAAGACTAAGTGTAATGCGCATGGTATGAAAAGAGATGGAGATTAAGATACTTCTAAAACCTTGACTTTCTGATGTTGGATTAAGTAAATAGCAAACAAATTTGTAACGACGACTAACTTCAGATGATCAATGTGAACTGGAATACTGCAAGGACAGACAATTATATCAGCAGTGGAGTGTGAACAACTGCAAAGGAAACTAATTTGTTGCTGAGGTCAATGTTAAAACTTGTTATTTTAGAAAATAGTTCTGTGCATTTTGAGTTTTCCATGATGCTTGTAGTTATAAAATATGCAAAAAAGATAAAACAATGCTCACTCAAAAGCATAAAGATGATGAAAGAGTTGATGGTTAATCTGAATTAAAGACACTTACGCTCAAATGGAAATTACAAATATATTAAAAAAACTAACATTAAACAAAAATCTCTACAGCTTTTCAATCCTTTCAGTACTGGTAGTAAATATTTTACATGGGGACTTTGAATGAACTGAAGGATATACAAGTGGTCTTTCAAATTGTGAAAGCCAATTCCTAACCAGAAAGTGAAAGAAACCAGTTTTGATTATCATGAACCAAGTCAAATGTGAGAAATTATCCAAAGAAAAATTGGAAGCCATGTCTCCAAATCAAGGCACACAAGATTAGACTTTTGGCTTTAGAGATACAACGCAGAGACAGGCCCTTCAGCCCACCGAGTCCACGCTGACCAGTGATCACCCCATACATTAGCACTATCCAACACACGAGGGACAGTTAAAATTTTTACTGAAGCCAATTAACCAACAAACCTGTACGTCTTTGGAGTGTGGGAGGAAACCGGAGTACCTGGAGAAAACCCACGCGGTCACAGGAAGAACATACAAACTCCCTACAGATAGCACCTGTAGCCAGGATCAAACCTGGCTCTCTGGCACTGAAAGGCAGCAACTCTACCGCTGCGCCACTGTGCTGCCCACTAAAAATAACCTTTGCATCAGAAGTTTAGATCAGTTTATTAGTTTAGGAAGACAGGGTGGAAGCAGGCCCTACAGCCCACTGAGTCCAAGGTGACCAGTGATCACCTGTACACTAAATATATCCTGCACTCTTGGGACCATTTATAGAAGCCAATTGACCTACAAACCTGCAGGTCTTTGGAATGTGGGAGGAAACCGGAGCATCCGGGGAAAATCAACACGGCCACAGAAAGAAGGTACAAACTCCGTACAGACAGCACAGTTAGTCAGATCGAATCGGGTTTCTGTCACAGTACAGCAGGAATTCTACCACTGCGCCACAATGCCACCCCAAACCCTCTGGGAGGAGGGGGGAAAGGGGGGGAATATGTAATTAATCCACGCCTGGTCAATCCTGTGGAGAACATGCATGAAAATAGCTTGGTCGCTAATTACCCTGATATCAGCTATACACAAAAATGCCATAAATGTTCAGCAGCTCAGGCAGCTTCTGCAAAGAGGGAATCTGAGTTAACGTTTCAGGTCAAATATCCAACTTTCACCATGATTTCAGTGCTCAAACAGCAAATAATTCATTGTTGATCACTTTAGAGATGTTGGGAGGTTTTCTCTGAATGGCGAGTTTAAAACTAGATGCCTTGGTAAAGAAGGGAGTTGATTGTTGAGGATGGAAATGAAAATATCAATGGGCTGTAAATCTTTTGAGTTCCCCAACACAAAGCTTAGTCATTGCGTATTGAGTGTTTGACAAGCTGCCACATCAAAAGATTGGTGTATAGATTGGAGAAAGTGTACTAAAATAGATTTAAAACTGTCTGTCTCAGAGAAAACTGGGAGTTGAAATGTTTTTCAGACTGGAAAGAGGAAATTTGGGATCAGTTCATGCCACAAGTTAATTATTTAACATTAAAGACCTGGAGAAGGGAAGAGATTCAAGGTTTTGAAACTTGCCAATGATACTAAAATTGCTGCAGTCATTTTGTGATAAGGATACTGTGATTCTGCAACTCTGCACAGAATGCACCATCCAGGGTGGTAGTGGAGGCAGTTACAATAGTAACATTTAAGAGGCTTTTAGATTGACATGTAGATTTGTAGGGAACAGTGGGATATGAATTATGGTTCGGATAGGAGGAGATTAGTTCAACTTGGCATCATGCTCGGCAAAAGCATTGTGGGCTGAAATGCCTGCCCTGTGCTGTACTGTTCTTTGTCTTATATATTGAGGCCTTGAATATTAAAATAGTATATTTGCGACACAAAACAGGATGCAAAATCACCATGTGAGAGTTCCTAAGGGCTATGTTTCAGCATTCTCAAGTTGAACGTTTGTTCACAGTTCATTTACACTTACAGGTTTTGTGTGCTCTAGTAAAATGATGTATGAAATTATCGAGATTATTTTCTAAATTAATCTAATTGGCCTCTCGGGACGGAACCTTTGGGGATTCTGGAGACCACATCAAGATTAATTTGTTCAGTCAAGTTCTGTAAATGAATTAATTAGGCAAGCAATTGTGCACTTTCATAAAATGTTTGAAGCTTTCTACATTTCTTTGTGTATATATACTACATCATTCCCACTTGTTAATGGTTGGTTAAAAATTTTACATCTGGTTGCAGGCACCAGCAAAAAAGCTGAACGTCAAATCTAAAAGGTATGTAAATGCACACCGACGTCTGACATTGTGGATACTCCTGGGAGGTTATTATGCACTAAAAGCCCAAATATATTTGAGTGAAACCGATATTAGAATTTCAATTTATCTTGTCATTGACCATTGAACAAATAATAACTTAAATCTGCTTGTTTGTCTGCTGAATGACTTCTGTACTTCTTTCCCTTAGCACTAAGATTGATCCCCCTATGTTAACTGGCAAAGTACAGGGAATTATAAATATTCATCTAATACCACAGTGTTACTATTTTCTTCAAACTTCAGGATTAGAAATAGTAGATGAGATAAATTTAGTATAAAACCATTGTTATGCAACTGTTTAGAGATCAGATTCAATGTTTTTTTTCTAGAGAGGCACCAGCAAAATGTTATTGAGTACTTCTGCATATATAGAAATGCATGCTAAATTAAAAAGACTTTTCAATAAAACTCAGAAACCTAGGCAAAAGAACAGCTCAATTTTAAGCGGAATGTCTTAAGTTGAGGAAAAAGTAAAAGCAAGTCTTCTAGTTTTAGTTGCACTTCATTAGTCGTTCTACCTTTATGATAAAAGCCGACTTACTTCAGGAATTAAAATACAGGCAAATGTTTGTGATGTCCACAATGTTGCCATTAACGTCAATTTTAATCGAAAAAAAAGTCTATTAACCTAAATAAAGGTATTTTGTGAACTAGAATTCATTTAAATCATTTTGATTCTTTTATTTGAAGATTTCAGTCTCATTCAATTCTGTGGAACCAAAATTATGCACCCCAGCAATAGCCACGAGATACCTTAGCTCTTGCTACAATACTTTCAACAGTTCATGCATCAGTGGAAGATTTTCCATTATCTTTCCTGCATTTGCTGCTAATAGTAAACCATGTGTAACACAATTTCAGTTCCAGGGTCCGCATGTGTCAGCTGACCTTGACTCATCACTGGGCAGCATGGCAATGCAGCGGTAGAGTTGTTGCCTTACAGCGCCAGAGACCCGGGTTCCATCATGAATATGGGTGCTGTCTGTACGGAGTTTGTACGATTTCCCCGTGACCTGTGTGGGTTTTCTCTGGGTGCTCCGGTTTGCTCCCACATTCCAAAGACGTACAGGTTTGTAGGCTAATTGGCTTGGTAAAATTGTAAATTGTCCCTTGTGTGTGTCGGATAGTTTTAGTGTGTGGGGATCGCAGGTCAGCGCGGTCTCGATGGGCTGAAGCACCTGTTTCTGCTCTGTATCTCTAAACTAAACTAAACAAGTCGTGACTTCGCATCTGAGCAACTTCCAGATGGTGATCAATAAGGTTGTCACTGATTGACTGCTTAGTTTGACAAATAAGGTCTCTGCAAATGAAATTTGAATGTTTTGTCAGTAGAAGAGTGATTACATGAGATTTGGAAAGAAAAGGAGAGCCAAGTTAGTGCTCAAATTAACAGCTATGAAGACTGCAGTGCATGACGATCACTTAACAAAATGAAATCTAGCTTTATCAGGGTTTGAAGAACTAATTCTTCACTGGTAGTTGAGGCAGGTACTATTGCTACGTTTAAGAAAAATTTCGACAGATACATGGATAGGATAGGTCTAGAGGGATATGGGCCAAACGCAGGCAGCTGGGACTAGTGTAGATTGGGCATGTTGGTCAGTGTGGGCAATTTCGGCCGAAGGGTCTGTTTCCACACTGTGTGACTCTATGACTTCCCATGAAACTATGAAATATAGATACACACCTCAGATAGGAGAAATGAGTGGTAACTATCTAGTCCTCTCAGTCATATCAGTCTCCAGGATGGGCTGAAAGAAACATCAGAGCTGCTGAATGAAGTTTTTGGGCCCATTGTGTTGTAACATGAGAATAAATAGAAGCACAAACACAAAGCAAGAAAGGGTACTATGACTGTAGAAGATGCACCTGAAGGTTGTTTCTCCTTCACATTCTACCAATAGGACCTTGTCTTACTTTGCACATGGTAGACTGCATAACTTCAGTGCTGCTATCAGGTGTGAAGTAAACCTTAAGAGTATTAGAGAATAAATAGCTGGTGCTACAGGTTTCAATGTTCCATTGACAAAACATTTCCTGTTGCTTCTCTAATCCGCGTAAGATTTTCTTTGTATCTTCTTCGTCAGCATGTTGTTTTCACTGGAGCTTATACCAAACATGGTTAAGAACTACATTTATTTGTGTACTGTCAACTGTCTTCCTGTCAATTAAATAGATCCATAATAGAGCACAGACCTTGTACTGAGGTGTCCAACAAATAATAGACAACTATAGAAATTATCTTCTACACTGATATAATTTGGTCAATCAGAAGGTCAATTAATCAATCAGTTTTATTTGGAAAACCTACGACCAAACTTAAATATGCTCTCAACAAATAGCTCATCTTGTTGAGGGAGGCATAAAAAGCCATTTCGTTTCCCAGGCCCTTATAAAATGGGTGCATTTGAAGACTTAAAACAGGTGAAATCCATGGATGTCTTGCAGAAAGATGAAGTGAAAACAATCCCCTCAATACAAAAGACTCTATTTCCTTTCTGCTCACTTCAAAGCATAGTTTGAAAATAATTGCAGATGCTGGAATTCTGAAATAAAACTGATGATGGCTCATTCATTTGAAACATTAACTGTTTTCCTTTCTAAATATGCTGCCTAACTTACTGAGTGTTTCCAGTTTTTTCAGTTGTTATCTCAAAGCATATTTTGCTGGATCCAACCTGATTTTAGCAGTTGCATTGTTCAAGTGAAAGTATGTACAGTGGGGCTATGAAAGGTGCTATTATCCAAACCAGAACAATGATAACTCATTTAAAAACAACTTAGGATATAACTCAAGCTGAATTTTAGCTTGCCAGTTTGTTTGGAGCATGGAAACCACTGGTAAGATAGAAAATTATTAATTAGTTCAACATGCCTGTTACTGTATTTTGAACAAAGCCATTGTATAATATTTGAGAAATTGAGAAGCTACGATGACTGTGCATGTGAATCAAATCCTATTTCACTATTTAAAGGGACATTACAAATAATGACCCTTCCTGGATTCTGGAGCTGGAACTAAGATGAAGGGAAGTGTCATTGTGCTAAATCAATGGTTTGGTCACAGGTTGATTGAACTCATGCTGGAGATTCTGAAAGCATATCTGGAGATAATCGGATAATCCAACCTTATTAAGAGGAAACAGTCTGATGTGGCTGCAGATTGCCACAGGAGGAAATAACAAGGGAGTATCGCCACATGAGTGCATTCATAGGTGTTAAATCTTCAAAAGCTTAGGAAAGATGAGTACAAATGCTCATTCACCTATATGGTGATGTGCATCACCCAAGATCCCCACTCTTGCTTCCGCAGCACATAACAACTCATTTTGTAGGTACCCCACATCCTTCTTGATATACATTTTCTCATCTATTCACACTCATCTATATGAAATATAGCTTCAGTTACCCTAAAAAATATATCTTTATCCATTCTTTTACCATAAAGCACACTCTCACTCACAGGTCTCCTCTTCCCCTCCTTTTAGAAGTGGAGAGTACACCAGAGAGAGGCAGAGAATGGTAGTGAAGTCACTCACTCTGAGGATGGACCATCACGGGACTTATGCAAGTCATGCACTGGCAGAGATAACCAGCTTCAGTGCTAAGATTTTTACCTGCTGGTGGATGGCGAGCAACAGTCAACGGTGGAGGCAAAGAGCAGGGAAAAGCTCACATTGGAGGAAGCAGACATCAAAATAAATGCTCAGATAAACACAGATCTTTCATCTTCAGACCACTGACAATGAGCAGGATTGCTGTGGAGTAGCTGTGAAAATTGTGATGACCAGGTGTCCCAGTTGTACTGTGCACACATGCAGAGAGGTGGAGGTGCCTGCCTAGAACAGCTTCTTGCAATTAATTGTCATCAAAGCAAAGATTGACCATCAACATGAAACATCACATGCGACAATCAAACAAATGCTTGCAGGACTTCATCGAGGGCTTGTAAATTTTATAAATGCCACGTTGAATAGAGACATGAAATCCTTGCCCTGAGCATCATTGCTTCACCAGTATTGCATGCGAGGGATAATGGAGAGTGTGTTCATGAAATGGGCCACTGTTCAACATGCTTATTTTTCTTATCCAATGTCACAACATCAATAAGTGTCTCTATGGCTAAGTCTACAAGGTTGAAGATGAAGCTCACAGGTTGTAAACTACCAGAGGACAGAGGCAGGAGCATCTCAGTATACAGGCCAATAATACAAGCAGATTGGCTCTATTCTGCGAGACCTACACACAATTGCTAGAAAGAGGAAAAATAAAAACTTATTGCGTATGACTATGCATCGGAGTTTTGGTCTTTCACACAATATTTAAAAGGACATTTACAAACAAGTGCAACAAAATATTCTGTAGCTTTGCAAAACTTAAGAGATATCCATTGAATATGAATAAACTGCGTCCAACCTCTTCAATATGAGCTGCATGTCAAGATAATTTATTCATTTGAATGTCACCTTGGATCCAGTATTTTGCCAATGAAACACAACATCACATGGCTTTTAATTAGGAGACTCTGGGTTGAATCCTTTCCTTGACTACAATAAACTCTTTAATTTAGATTTAATTTTGATGCAGATATCTAAATTTCAACAACAATTTTAAAATTTGAGACAATAAAGTGAGTAAGATACATACAAACAATACTTGAAAGCGACAAAGTAATGGATTTGAAGGAAGGTCCAGACAATAATCAGCAGGCTGCGTATCAAAACATGGAGGATTTCAGCAATAGCTGAAAGTAGAGCATTCATGAAAGGGCATGTGCATATTTTAATCTGTAGCAAGTAAATTCAATGCGGTTTAATTTGCAATAGAATGTAATTGCATCCAGAATCAATATTAAACAGTGCTGGAATAATAAAATATATTGTAATCAGAGAAAAGATCTTTATCTCTCCTGTGCCGAACATAATTTCAAACCAATCTCTGAAAATCTTCTTTTGCTAAGACTTCTTAAGTGAGGTTTTTACCTACCAATCTCATGTATGTGGCTATGTTGCAAGGATGTTGTAAATCAGAAATCAAATTCTTGAAGGAGAGGAGAAACAAATCAATGGCACAGAATGTATGAAGAACATTCACCAATGGAAAATCTATGTTTGAAATCATTACTTTGTGATTACTTGTGAATCATATTTTTATGTCAATGACACTTATGAAGAGAAATGGGAGGGAACAACCACCAACAAACAAATGTATTCTGTTAAGCACTGGGCCCAGTTAGAGTACAATCAAGGTAAAAATTGTTTATATTAGTCTGACCCAGTGAGTTCTTCTGATTTATTATTTGTATTCTCAACCATGTTCAACTCATATTTCGCTTGGGCAGCTTACAATACAGTGGTGTCAATCTTGATTTCTCTAACTTCACGTAACCCCTGCATTCCCTCTCCCTCCATCCCTCCCCCACCCAAGTCACACCAGCTTTCCATTCTCACTTAACTACAGCTAACAATGCTTCCCGTTTCCTTTATTGTTGTTACTTTTTTGCAAATCTTTCATTCATTTGTTCTATATCTCTCTGCATCATCGTCTATATCTCGTTTCCCTTTCCCGTGACTTTCAGTCTGAAGAAGGGTCTCGACCTGAAATGTCACCCATTCATTCTCTCCAGAGATGCTGCCTATCCCCTGAGTTACTCCAGCATTTTGTGTCTATCTTCATGTTCACCCAGAAGCAGTTAAAAGATCTATGTTGATTCCACTCAGGATCTCCACCTTAGCAAAAAACAGTCTTCAACCAAAATGATTCACTACATGTGATACCAAGAAATGACTTAGAGCATTGGATACTGCAAAGGTTGTGGAACAATACAACATCCCCATCTTGCTCTGACAACACCCTACTAAATTTGCAATGTTAGTAATAAAGACAAGGGCAGCAGGTGTAGGCAAACACCACCTACTGCCTCTCCAAGTTGCTCATCTTCCTGAATTGGAAATATGTTGCCACTCCATCATCACTGGGTCTAAATCCTGGAACTTCCAACCAAAGAGCGCTTCAAGAGTACCTTCATCAGAAGGTCATCAGCAGTTCAAGAAGGATGCTTCAAGAGAAATGAGGGATGGGTAATAAATGTTCCAGCGACTCCCAGATCCCCCAAAAATTAAAAAAAATTGGAAAGTCCAAAATCATTGTCTGTGATCCTGACTGCAACTCTATTCACAAGTGCGATTCATGAATGCCATCCCTTTCCCATTTCAACATCTAAGGCCAAACCAGATTTTTGGAAACTTTGCTGTCTTTTCTGATGCTGAGATGATCATCTAATTACATATCCTGCCACAGCACCAAGATTTGTAACATTACCCATCCCGGTCCAGACCTTAATTCCTCTGCTGCTTTTATTCACTCTAGACACCTGACTATTCCAAAGCTTCCCTGCTTGGCTTTTTCTCTTCGAAACTCCATAAAATTAATTCCATATTTCCGTATGAAGTCATTCAGTCCACTGTGTTTATGCTGGCACACACAACAATCCCATTTGCCTGCTAATTTTCTTTGTAAACTATTCTTCTCACATGCTCACAATGTGGAACAATCTACAATGGTTGAATGACCTGCCAAATCTGCAAGTCTCTGAGTTGTGGGAGGAAACTGGAGTTCCGGGGAAACCTTGCAGTCACATTGAGAACGTGCAAACTGCACAAGAACAGCACCAGAGGTTGATATCAAAGCCAAGTCATTGGAGATGGGATGCAGCAGTTGTGCTAGCTGTGCTGCCCTGTCAGCTGAAATTGTTGCCTTATCCTATTTTCCATGTAAAATGTTTTGTAAGCCTCGAATTACCTTAGTTTTTCAGATTCTACCTTTTATAGCCTACTTCTATAGTCTTTCCCAGTTCTCCAAGGCCTCTGCATTCCTTCAATTGTGAAATGTATGACTCAGATTTTAATTACTCCCTCATAGCTGGCTGTACTTTCAGCTCTGGAATTCCTTCTTCAAAACACTCACGAGAAGCATTTTGGATCATTTAATTCTGTGAAAAAAATCTTTACAAATGCAAGTTGTTGTCTTGTTCTCCATGTGTAGTGCCTAAACTACTAAGTATTTTCAGCATTTCTCTTTTATCACAATGGTATAGCATTAGATTTTCAATGAAGACAACAAAGTTACTGCATGCAATTACAAAAGCAAACCCTAGTTATAACATTTGTAATGGTTTAATCCAGCAAATTAATAATCTAACAGACATGCAAACTAAACAATTATGCGACTGTGCAATAGTCAACTTTTAATTTTTTGACTTTTGAAAACATTTAAAACTACTTAAAACTTTTAAATATTTAATAAAACCATTACCCTTTTAAAGCTTCATCTAACAAAATTATTCTACTTCCTCATTTCAATCACTTCATACAGCAAATAATATCAAAGCATTTTTAATTAACTTGCATTATTAGATAATGTAAATGTTGTATCATTCATTGGTAATGAAATTCACCAATAATGGATCAATTTGATAGTATGGTCAGCCTTAAAGAGCAATAATCATTCTTTGTACATTCTACATTATATTCTACATTGTCAACTAACCAATAAAAATTTGTCTTTCACCACGTTTTGAGCTGTGACCTAAACAATGTACTATTTTTACTCCATGAATTTCAGATTACAACATCCTTTCAGCAGAAAATTCAGCATTGTGGCCATTCAAAGGCCAGTTTGATTTCAACAAATGTGGGGGGGGGGGGAAATCAATCATTCAGTTACACAAAAAATTCTCTCTGCAAAGAATAAATTATTTTCCAAATTCTTCTGTGAAAATTATTCAATTCTGTGGTCAATTAAATTTTCCACCATACTTTTGACACAGGTCAGACTCCCAATGAGCACCTTCAGACAGATGTAAGGAAACAAAGGTAAATTATTTTTGAAGCATTTTGAATGCCACTGAGAAAAGAATAGCACAGCTGACCCTGTGGATTCGCACCAGAGGGGCAACTGTTTTCCACCGGTATTTTTATAATTTCCTGAATGGAGATGATTGAACTCAGATATTTCAATTCAATAAATAGAGGCTGGTGACAGAATGATCTAAGTGACTTCATTAAGCAGAATGGAAATCTAGATGAGGCAATGGGTTTGGAACAAACTGTATCTTCATATCCTACAGAAAGTCTTCTTTTGATAGTATACTGACAAACTAGGCTATTGACATTCTTGACAAGTAAACCATTTGCAGTAGTTCTTACCCACTGAAAACATACAAGGTTAATAAATAAACTTTTGGATAACAACAGGATCATAAGTAGAAAATAGAAGATAACTTCATTGGCAAGATGTGAGAAATAGTTTTGAATTTCATTTCCAATACCCATCTTTGAATTTTGTGCGGTTAGAATTGGAATGTCAATTTGGAAACTATAGCAATTAGAAAGTGAGAGGAACTCTTCTACCCATGCTTTTTCTGCGTGACTAGAAACGACAATGAAATTCAGAAATGTTATCATATACATTTCCCTGCACTCACCCAAAAGTAGAAAAGGAAAGTCAATAAGCCAGTGCAAAGTCAGAAGTAAATACAATCCCTCCTCGCACTTTGCGTACTTACCAGACTTACATTAGAGTTGGCCACATTTTGCTGTGTTCATTTGTATCCCAACAGCTTTTAAAGATTAACACTGGCATTTTAAGAAAAATTTATTTAAGCCCAAATACGTTAGACACTTGGAGATTTAAAAAAACCTATACTTTCCTTCTTCCTCCTATACCCTTACCCTTTTACCACATTGTTTATTTTTATTTCAGATCAGAAACACACCATCAAAAGTAACATGCAGAATTGTAAATACTGTGTTCACAAGAGCAGGGCGCAAAGCAACACAGTAGTGCTAATGATGCAAGAACACGTGCAGTGTACCTCTGTAGCACAATAAGAAGGTGTGCATGAAGAGAGCTCAGCCTGGTTGTGCAGCAAGGGAAAAGAAAACACTGTTAATGAGAGTGCGCCAAAAAAAGGTCTGAAGCGGTTCTCTGCATTGGTGGTTCCAGTTCTGAGGTAGAAGGCAGGGCTTTCATTGATACGTTCTTCTTTTGAAGTTGGGAGAGTTTTGGTAGATTATACAAGATCATGAGCTGATGCCAACACACAGTAGCCTGTATCCTTTTTTTTGGCATTTATTCCAGCCAACTTTTTTTTAAATGTTCTTGTAACATTTTTACACCAATTACACCATGTGGCTGATTATACGTTATCAAAGTTTTGTCCAAGATCTTATTTCTGAAATCTTTCAAGATCAAGTAAGAAAAAAATACAGGCTTAGATTCTATTCACCTTGAGGTGCTGACATTGTGTTATCTCCAACAAAGGTCGAGGGAAACTTTATACTGCCAGGAATATCAACAATTAAATCTGCATTACAGTTGCTTTGGTTTACCATGAGGAGATCTGAAGTAATCTTTATAACCCTGAAAAGGATAACTTATGTAAATGTTTGAATACGTATCATGAGAAAAGTGGAATTAAACAGTGCACCACTGGAAATTGCTGCAAGACATCTGTAATACAAATTTCTTCTAGTTCTCTAATTTTAGAGTTTAGAGCAGCAAAATGGATACCATTTCATTTGATGCAGGGAATGGTTATTTAAAGATTATTGTAAGCTATTCTTCAGCCTCAATCCAATGAAACCCTTGTTCTGGTGGAAACGGAGCGGAGAAGTATAAAAGTAAATCATTTGAGCCACTATTATTGGCCTCCAGAAGAGTAACATCACCAGGTAAAAATAAATATTTACTTTGAGTGAGGCTCCTTTCACATTTCCATCTAGCTGATCTTTGAGTTCATTCAGCTTTTGATGGAGCTACATGTAAACATCAGATTTAAATAGCCAGTCATTTCACTTAATATTACATTCAAGACCTTTGGAAGAAATGTAATTCCAATACAAGCATCAGTTACATCTTAATGTGTCTTTCACTAAAGAGTTTTCTGAATCAAAGCTTAAAGCTGCAATAAATTACAGTACATACTTTGTACAGTTTTTGCCAATTTACTCAGCTATTAGAACGGGGCTCACGTTGTCGACCTCCCCGTGGTGAGCCCTGTCAACTGACCTCAGTCAGGCGAACGACAACAAACAGAGACAGCAGAAGCAGAAGCAGCTTCATAACTTCTGCTGCCTGAAACGCAAGAAGAAGCTATTAGAAGGAACTTTAGAAAACAAAATACAAATTAAGGAATTATGCTAAGTTAGGATTTGATGTTTTGTGCACTAGTGATTTTCTGTCTGAAGCAGAAGGTAGAGGTTTCACTTGACCTAATAATTTTTCTCAAAGTTGAATGAACTGGAAGGTTGGTCAAGGTTCACTCAAGGAATCATCAACTTTAGTGGATAACTCAGAAGCATAAAAAATGCTTAGATGCATTGTACAGTGTCCTCCATAATTTTTGGGACAAAGACCCATCATTTATTTATTTGCCTCTGTACTCCACAATTTGAGATTTGTAATAGAAAAAAAATCACATGTGGTTAAAGTACACATTGTCAGATTTTAATAAAGGCCATTTTTATACATTTTGGTTTCACCATGTAGAAATTACTGCAGTGTTTATACATAGTCCCCCCCCATTTCAGGGCACCATAATGTTTGGAACACACCAATGTCATGTAAATGAAAGTAGTCATGTTTAGTATTTTGCATCTCCTTTGCATGCAATGACTGCTTGAAGTCTGCGATTCATGGGCATCACCAGTTGCTGGGTGCCTTCTCTGGTGATGCTCTGCCAGACCTGTATTGCAGCTATCTTTAGCTTATGCTTGTTTTGGAGGCTAGTTCCCTTCAGTTTTCTCTTCAGCATATGAAAGGCATGTTCAATTGGGTTCAGATCAGGTGTTTGACTTGGCCATTCAGGAATTGACCATTTTTTAGCTTTGAAAAACTCTTTGTTGCTTTAGCAGTATGTTTGGGATCAATAGACAAAAGACAATAGGTGCAGGAGGAGGCCATTCGGCCCTTCGAGCCAGCACTGCCATTCAATGTGATCATGGCTGATCATTCTCAATCAGTACCCCGTTCCTGCCTTCTCCCCATACCCCCTGACTCTGCTATCCTTAAGAGCTCTATCCAGCTCTCTCTTGAATGCATTCAGAGAATTGGCCTCCACTGCCTTCTGAGGCAGAGAATTCCACAGATTCACAACTCTCTGACTGAAAAAGTTTTTCCTCATCTCAGTTCTAAATGGCCTACCCCTTATTCTTAAACTGTGGCCCCTTGTTCTGGACTCCCCAACATTGGGAACATGTTTCCAGCCTCTAACGTGTCCAACCCCTTAATAATCTTATACGTTTCGATAAGATCTCCTCTCATCCTTCTAAATTCCAGTGTATACAAGCCTAGTCGCTCCAGTCTTTCAACATATGACAGTCCCGCCATTCCGGGAATTAACCTAGTAAACCTACGCTGCACGCCCTCAATAGCAAGAATATCCTTCCTCAAATTTGAAGACCAAAACTGCACACAGTACTCCAGGTGCAGTCTCACTAGGGCTCTGTACAACTGCAGAAGGACCTCTTTGCTCCTATACTCAACTCCTCTTGTTATGAAGGCCAACATTCCATTGGCTTTCTTCACTGCCTGCTGTACCTGCATGCTTCCTTTCAGTGACTGATGCACTAGGACACCCAGATCTCGTTGTACGTCCCCTGTTCGTAACTTGACACCATTCAGTTAATACTCTGCCTTCCTATTCTTACCACGAAAGTGGATAACCTCACACTTATCCACATTAAACTGCATCTGCCATGCATCCGCCCACTCTCACAACCTGTCCAAGTCACCCTGCAACCTCATAGCATCTTCCTCACAGTTCACACTACCACCCAGCTTTGTATCATCTGCATTGTCTTGCTGTAGATTGAATCGCTGCCAATGAGTTTTGAGGCATTTATTTGAACTAGGATGTGTCTATACACTTCAGAAATCATTACGCTACTACCATCAGCAGTTCAGCAGTTGAATCATCAATGAGAAGTGAGCCAGTTGCTTCAGCAGCCATACATGCCCAGGCTATAACACCCCACCACCGTATTTCACAGATGAGGTGGTATGCTTTGGATCTTGGGCAGTTTTCTCTCCTCCATACTTTGCTCTTGCCATCACGGTGATATAAATTAATCTTCTTCTCATCTATCCACAAGACCTTTTTCCAGAACTGTGGTTGCTCTTTTAAGTACTTCTTGGCAAACTGTAACCTGGCCATCGTATTTTTGCAGCTAACCAGTGGTTTTGCTGCATAGCCTCTGTATTTCTGTTCATGATGTCTTCTGTGGACAGTGGTCATTGACAAATCCACACCTGAATCCAGATAGTGTTTCTGATCTGTCGGACAGGTGTTTGGGGATTTTACTTTATTGTAGAGAGAATTCTTCAGTTATCAGCTGTGGAGGTCTTCATTGGCCTGCCAGTCCCTTTGCGATTAGTAAGCTCACCAGTGCTCTCTTTCTTAATGATGTTCCAAACAGTTAATTTTGGTAAGCCTTAGGTTTGGCTGATGTCTCCAACAGTTTTATTCTTGTTTCGCAGTCTCATAATGGCTTCTTTGACTTTCATTGGCACAACTTTGGTCCTCATGTTGATAAACAGCAATAAAACTTTCCAAAGATGATGGAAAGACTGGAGGAAAGACTAGGTGCTGAGAGCTCTTTTATACCTGCATTAAGGAGGCAATTAAACACGCCTGAGCAATTACAAATGCCTGTGAAGCCATGTGTCCCAAACATTATGGTGCTATGGGGACTATGTATAAACACAGCTGTAATTTCTACATGGTAAAACTAAAATGTATAAAAATGGCTTTTAATAAAATCTGACAATGCGCACTTTAACACATGTGATTTTTTCTATTACAAATATCTCATATTGTGGAGTACAGAGGCAAATAAATAAATGATGGGTCTTTGCCCCAAACATTATGAAAGGCACTGTACCAGGCATAAAACTACAAGAAACATTAATGGAAAGCATATTTTCAGAAATAATTCTCTCCAAGGCTAAAACAAAAACCTAAGGATTAAGCTATTTTTCAGCCACTTAAACACTGCTACAATTTTTAATTTGCATAGCTGTTTTATTAATATCATCAATGGCACAAAATGCTTCTTTATCCCTTAAGGGGGTAACTGGCCCCAATGTTTTCAACATCATTTATTTTTCATGTACTGAGGGTGATCATGATCAAATGCTTAAATGTTCATGTTTGTGAATCTCTGGTTATAGAGCATTGAACATTTCAATGAAGTAAGACAACTACCCAACTCTGCAATGGTAAAGCGATTTTGACTTCATGTTCTCGCGTTGGCCCAACCTCCCCTGCTTAATTCCAAAGTAAATGCAGTGACAATTATAGCTGTGATTGCCCAATGCATTACCTGTCGCTGTGGTTTAAACACATATTAATGCAATACAATATCTATTCAGGATAATTACTCCTGTACCACTGGCGAGTTGATAGCTGATACTTGGCAGTTTTAACAAAAGCACACAATGTCAATTCACGGTGTTTGGCAAATTGAGATAGAATCAGTATGTTAAACAAAATATACATTAGCGGAAGAGCTAAATTAGGCTGAATAACTGGAAATTTGTGAGCATCAAAATGATTGATGAGCTGGGGATAAGCAAAATTAATATTCAATAAAATGTTAACAGCCATATGAATAAAATATAAGGCAGCAAGAAATCAATGATTGATGACAAGGCACCAATGTATCTTAAGAACCCTGAAAAAAAAAACTGGGAAAGGGGAGGAAGTTTGTATTCTGCAGGAAAATGTTGATGGATTGGCCAAGTCAGCAGAAAGTATGCATGTGAAATTCAATTTAAGGAAGTCTAAGGCAGACGGCAAACAAGAAAAGGCAAATGTAAAATGCACGATATTGAAAACTATAGAGGAATGAAAGAACCCTGGACAGGATCATCAGGTGGTTAAGTGCAGGTTACTTTATGGCCAATGCATAGAAGAGCTGGCAGGTCATGCTAGATCTGTATAAATCACATCTGGATTTCCAAGCATTTGGTCGCAACATTATAGGAAGAATGTAATAACACTAGAATTTAGCTGCATGCCACAATTGGCTATGCTGGCCTTTTCTATATATATATAAAGCCTTTAACATGAAAATATCCTCAAGTAATTCATAGGAATATTAATAAATAAAAATTGATGCTGAGCCACATAATGATTGAAAAGTTGACGGTAAGTTAGATAGGTTTACAAGATTGTTTAATAAAAAGAGAGGCAGAGACATTAAGTGAGAATATTCAAAGGTTTGGGACCTGGACAGCTGAAAGCATGGCTGTGAAAAATGTAAATCTACAATCCGGCAATACAAAACTCTAGAACTTGAGGGGATTTATTTTTTTGATGAGTGCAGAAGAGATCAGCGAGTGTATTGGCATGGCTGGGAATTTTAGCTGCATTTCACAATTGGCTAGGCTGGCTTGCTTGGAACAGTAAAGACTGACGCAAGACATAATTGGAATACCTGAACTAACAAAAGGGCTAAATGAAGTGATTAAGAATTATCTATTGTACAAATAAAGAGTGCTTGAAATATACAGAAGGTCAAGTGGCTAGGACATTCTGTATTACCGCAGTGTGACACGGGGGCTTCGATCACCCCGACATAGGGGCTTCGATCGCCCCAACGCGGGGGCTTCGACCGCTGGTTGCAGCAGCTTCGATCACCCCGACTGCTGTTTGGTGATAGCTGTGCCTTAAATGAATAAATGTACAGCTTGTAAAAAAACAGCAATGCTTTCTTTAGTTTAACAATGTGTTACATTCTCAGTGCAACATACATTTCTCAAATAACTCAATTACCACCAATTATCAGGGAATGTAAACGAATAAATTAAACGTACACCTGTGTTCTCTCATGTGTTGCCACCTCACATTCTGTTTTGATGCCATGCACTTGTAGCGACCATAGAGAATGGTCCAGGTAGTCGAACCCTCGGATTGGCCAGCGAGGTCACGTGGGAACGCGACCATGGGGATTGGTCCAGGAAACGACATCGCTGATTGGCCAGCGATGTCAGGTGCGCGTTTGGCGCCCGTTTTAGCCAGTTCGGCGAAGTCTTCAAGGAAGACAGTAAGTTTATATTGGTTGTCCTGTAACTTGTTGTTTTGACTCTGTATTCGTGTATTGCGGCTGCAATAAACTTCGTCTACAACTAGCAAGTTTCGGACTCGCCATATTGGTGACCCCGAACGTGATCTGGACGATCACCAACTGAACAGGAATCAACGCCTCGTTGACGATGACCGAGCAGGGCGCACCGGAGTCAAGCGCGGGAGGCGTGCATCTTCCGTTATTTTGGACGTACGCACCGCAAGCTTGGTTTATCCACGCCGAGGCTCAATTCCACATAAAGAAGGTGTCGGACGATGCAACGAAGTACTTCTACCTCGTCAGCGCTCTATCGCCGGACACAACCAAGCGCATGATGCGGTTTATCATAACTTCACCTGCGGAAGACAAATATGAAACCATGAAGAAGGCATTACTGCGAACCTTCGGGTTAAATAAGCATGGTGGTGCGGCAAAACTTCTGCACCTACCGGATCTTGGAGACCAACTGCCTTCCGTCCGCATGGCCGAAATGATGGTGCTAGCCGGTGAGCACACGGATTGCCCGATGTTTGAACAGGCATTCCGCGAGAAACTTCCCGAGGATGTCCGACTGCTGCTTACGGATTGTTCTTTTAAGGACCCCGAAGCATATGCAGCTAAAGCGGACACGCTCATAGCGGGAAAAAACAAGGCAGGGGATTCCATCAACAAAGTCTCGACATCGGTGACCACGCCACAGCGACGGCAAGATGGCGCCACGTCTCCCGCCAATTCTCCGAAAGCCCGCCAAAAAGATCCGCACAAGCGCGGCTGGTGCTACTATCACCTACGATGGGGTAACGAATCCCGCAACTGTCGTTTGCCTTGTACCTTCGCGGGAAATGCCTCGGCCGATCGTACATAGGGGCAGTTACGATTGGCCAGAACCGGCGCCTCTATGTCCATGATCGATTCACGGACACAGAATTTTTGGTAGACACCGGAGCCATCGTCAGCATAGTGCCGCCGACCGACCTCGAAACCAGATCGGGTAAGACAGGTCCCACCCTCATCGCGGTTAATGGCAGCCCTATTCGCACTTTCGGCACACGGAAGATGTCCCTTGCGTTAGGCCTCCGCACGTACGAATGGCCATTCATCATAGCCGACGTCAAACAAGCGATCCTGGGCGCAGATTTTCTCTGGGCTTTTTCACTGGTTCCTGATGTCCGCGGTAACGACCTCCGACCCGCTGTTGAAGACGAGCACGTCGCTCCGGCAATCGCCTCCTCGCCCAGCCCTACTGTCCAGGCCGTCGTCGCGGCCCCCGACTCGTATGCTGCGATTCTGGCAGAGTTCCCAGAGCTGCTCGTCCAACGTTTTGACGCACCTTCAGCTAAGCACGGTGTGGTCCATCACATCCGCACCGAAGGCCCTCCCGTTTTCGCTCGGGCCAGGAGACTACCGCCAGACAAACTGGTGGTGGCACGGGCGGAGTTCAGGAAGATGGAGGAAATGGGAATTGTTCGTCAGTCTGACAGCCCGTGGGCCTCGCCGTTACACATGGTCTCCAAGGCATCTGGGGGGTGGAGGCCATGTGGCGATTATCGGCGTCTCAATGCTGTCACCACGGCTGATCGCTACCCCATACCGCACCTACAGGACTTTTCATCTGGACTGGAAGGAGCGGTAGTGTTTTCCAAAATCGATTTGGTGCGAGGATACCATCAGATTCCGGTGCGACCGGAGGACATACAAAAAACTGCAACTATTACTCCGTTCGGGTTGTTTGAATGGTTGCGTATGCCTTTCGGTTTAAAGAACGCGGCACAGGCTTTCCAGCGACTGATGGACCGCGTGGGCAGGGGTTTACCCTTTGTGTTTATTTATTTAGACGACATCCTGGTAGCCAGCCCCTCAGTGCAAGAGCACCAGGCCCATTTGCGGACCGTGTTCCAGCGGCTCCAAGACCACGGGCTCATTATTCAACCCTCCAAATGTCAATTCGGCCAGCCTGCTCTCGATTTTCTAGGACATAGAATTACCCCTGCCGGCGCTGTCCCTTTGCCAGAGAAGGTGGAGGCTATCCGGGCTTTCCCCAGGCCTACCACAGTAAAAGGGCTGCAGGAGTTCGTTGGCATGGTTAATTTCTACCATAGATTCGTTCCGGCAGCGGCGCGAGTCCTGCGCCCGCTTTTCCAATGCCTTGCAGGTAATCCGGTAGAGTTGTTGTGGTCCCCGGCCGCAGAGTCGGCTTTTACGGCAGCTAAGGCAGCCTTGGCAGACGCCACCATGCTGGTCCATCCGAGCCCCTCCGCCCCCACGGCCCTGACGGTTGACGCCTCTGACGTGGCGGTGGGTGGAGTTCTGGAGCAGCAGGTTGGTGGCCGTTGGCAGCCTTTAGCGTTTTTCAGCCGGCAACTAAATTCGGCCGAGCTGAAATATAGCGCATTTGACCGAGAGCTTCTAGCTCTCCATTTAGCTGTCCGTCATTTCAGGTATTTCCTCGAGGGCCGCCCATTTGTGGCATTTACGGACCACAAGCCATTAACATTTGCTTTTTTGAAATTGTCTGACCCATGGTCGGCCCGCCAGCAGCGGCACCTGACTGCTATCTCAGAATTTACCACAGATGTCCGTCATATCGCGGGTAAGCTGAATGCCGTTGCTGACGCCCTGTCTAGACCTGCTTTTCCCCCTATTTCGGCGGTGGACTGCGAAGTGGATCCCCAGGAGCTTGCGGAGGCACAGCTCCTGGCGGATACCGTTTCGACGTACCAGTCCACCACTTCGGGATTGAAGTTGGCCCAGGTAGCTTGTGGGTCGGAGGGCACGAAAGTCTGGTGCGATGTTTCTCTTCCTCGCCCCAGGCCGGTAGTACCGCCCTCCCTTCAGCGCCGGGTTTTCGATGCCATTCATGGGCTGGCGCACCCGTCCATCCGCTCCACCTCTGCCTTGGTGGCAGCGAGGTTTGTCTGGCATGGCCTGTGGAAACAGGTAGCGGGGTGGGCACGTTCCTGCGTGCCTTGTCAGACCGCTAAGGTCCAGCGCCACGTCCAGCCCCCCGTACAGGATTTCGAAGTCCCGGCTTTTCGTTTTTTCCACATCCACGTGGATTTGGTCGGGCCTTTGCCTTCCTCCCGGGGCTACACCCACCTCCTCACGGTGGTGGATCGGTTCACCCGGTGGCCAGAGGCTTTCCCATTGTTTGACATCTCGTCAGCGTCTTGTGCTAGGACTTTGGCCCTTCATTGGGTAGCTCGTTTCGGGGTCCCGGCAGTTATTACAACTGACAGAGGACCACAGTTCACTTCGTCCCTCTGGGCCGCGCTGGCGGAACTGTACGGGTCCAAATTACAACCCACAACTGCATATCACCCCCAGGCAAATGGACTCGTAGAGAGGTTCCACCGCCAACTAAAGGCGTCCCTCAGTGCAAGGCTTGAAGGCCCGGACTGGGTAGACCAACTCCCTTGGGTTCTTTTGGGCATCCAGGCGGCTCCTAAGCCAGATCTCGGTGCGTCGTCCGCAGAGCTGGTATATGGCTCGACCCTTCGAGTACCTGGAGATCTGTTTCCGGACACTTCAGCACTGCTCCCTACAGTCCCAGCAGCGTTAGCAGCTCTCCGGGAACGGGTGGGTTCCCTGGCTCCAGTGCCGACTTCACGTCATGGGTGTTCCATGGTACATGAACCGTCTTCCCTGAAGGACTGTGAGTTTGTTTTTTTGCGTAAAGATGCCCATTGCGCCCCGTTGCAGAGGGTCTATCAAGGGCCGTTTCGGGTTTTACGTAAGGGAACGGCTACTTTCACCTTAGACATGGGCGGCAAGAGTGAACTCGTCTCGGTGTCCCGGCTCAAACCTGCCCATTTGGACCCGGATCAACCAGTCCTGGTCGGTCAAACCCCTAGAAGAGGCCGACCTCCGTTAGTTCCGCCCAGTCCACAAACCCCCATTCCGACAGTTCCTCCGGGACCCCCAGTTTCGGCAGTTCCCCTGGGACCCCCCGTTTCGGCAGTTCCTCCAGGACCCCCCGTTCCGGTAGTTCCTCCAGAACCTCCCGTTCCGGCTGTTCCACCAAGTCCGGAACCTCCGGCTCCTGTGGTTCAGGCTGTCCCTCTCCGTACTCGTTATGGTCGCGAAATCCGGCTCCCTGCTAGGTTCCGCACCTCGGGTTCTGGGGGGGGTCATGTAGCGACCATAGAGAATGGTCCAGGTAGTCGAACCCTCGGATTGGCCAGCGAGGTCACGTGGGAACGCGACCATGGGGATTGGTCCAGGAAACGACATCGCTGATTGGCCAGCGATGTCAGGTGCGCGTTTGGCGCCCGTTTTAGCCAGTTCGGCGAAGTCTTCAAGGAAGACAGTAAGTTTATATTGGTTGTCCTGTAACTTGTTGTTTTGACTCTGTATTCGTGTATTGCGGCTGCAATAAACTTCGTCTACAACTAGCAAGTTTCGGACTCGCCATACACTGGCATTTCCTTTGATATTCTTGTAATCCTATGTGATTTTACCCAATTCCTTCCATTTGCTAAGATTTTAAGATCCACTTAATGTATGTCTCATAATCCATGCTTCCACATTATTTCAGCACTACCCATATCCTTGGAAAATTTCTGTAGTCAAAGATCCCTAATAAGCACCTATATAATCTATAGGGTTCATTCAAATTTGTTTTATGAAATAACTTTTACCTCAGTAACAAGAAGCAGCAATTTTGAGTGGTGCGAGTCCCCAATCTCCTGTGCGTCAGCGTGCTAAGGACAAATTGAACACTAGCACCACTTCTTAGCTGAGATCAGTGAACTCAACAGAGATCAGAAAATAGAAAGCTCTGCGCAGCAGTACTCAGTTCCATATCAAACAATGCAATGATTCACTGGGCCATGAGTGGTGAGCAGCTAAGGATAATGGGGATTCATGAAAACAACTTAATTTCATTACAATATTTGAGTTGGAACAATGGGTTGCTTTGACTGTTTGGATATGAGACTGATGTAACTATTGGTTTAGCATTATTCATCTTAAAATGGGATTGAAAGAACTATTGGTTTAGCATAATTTACCTCAAAATGGGATTGCTAAACTTAATGCCCTACCATTACCGTTTGTAACTGACCACAGATGACCTGTAGCATCCTTGTATTTTTATGAGGGATTTGGGGCCTGACGGTTTTAAGGCCTTAAATACCTTAAATAGTTTTCAGATAGACATTTTTACATGCCAACAGCTCAGAACATATCTTAGGAATTCTCAAACCTGTCTCACGACAAAAGAGCTGGACAGGCACTTAGAAAGATATGTATTGAATTATCTCTTTGGGTTAGCAGAAACAGAAGTACACCATCCAGGCCAGCTAAAATAATCCAAGGCTCCCCATATTCCCATTTTTGCCAAATGTTTGTAGAACAGAACTCATTAAAAATTGGGCACGATTATATAATATTTGAGCATTTTCATTTCAGTATAATCATAAAGCAGTTCATTGGTCAAGCAGGGTTAATATGCAAATCATTAACATCAAAACATTAATTTATTTTGGATACCAAAAGGCTTTCACAGAAGAAACAAAAATATATCTGCGATAAATTTAAGCTTCTGCAATAAATTATAATCTTCACATTTGGGGACTGAGGAGCATTAAGACAAGGTGCGAAAACCAACATCAAAAAATAGCCACAGCGAGCTGTCTTTCTTTTGACTCTTAAAGAAATAATCTATTGGTGTTGTTATACATAAAAGGAGTACCTTAAAAATAACTTCCTTCATATTCATTTAGTAAACAAGCTGCAACATAAAATTAGTAAAGGTGAAGGAAAGGAGTGCTCTTTTAACTATGAAACAGCAAATAGGATGGAAAGGCAGAGAAGACATTGAACACGGAAGTAGAAATATCCCCCCGGTCCAATCCCTTCATACCTATATCCAAGACACCTCACACGCTCTTTGTCTCTTCAATGACTTACGTTTTCCAGGCCCCAACTCCCTCATCTCTACTATGGATGTCCAGTCACTCTACACCTCCATCCCCCACCAGGAAGGTCTTAAAGCCCTCCATTTCTTACTTGACTGCAGAACCAGCCAATTTCCGTCTACTAACACTGTCCTCCACATAACAGAGCTGGTCCTTACCCGTAACAACTTCTTCTTCGACTCCTCCCACTTCCTCCAAATCCAAGGCGTAGCTATGGGCACTCGCATGGGCTCCAGTTATGCCTGCCTCTTTGTTGGGTATGTCGAACAATCACTATTCCAGGCGTACACTGGCCCTATCCCCAAACTTTACCTCCACTACATTGATGACTGCATCAGTGCTACCTCCTTTCACCCTTCCGGAATCACTGACTTCATCAACTTCATGAATAATTTCCATCCTGCACTCAAATTCACTTGGACCATCTCCGACATCTCCCTACAGTTTCTAGATCTCACCGTCTCCATCATAGGAGCCAAACTATTGACTGCCATCTATTACAAACCCACTGACTCCCATAGCTATCTAGAATACAGTTCTTCCCTCCCTGCTTCTTGTAAAGACTCTATCCCCTACTCCCCATTCCTCAGTCTACGGCACATTTACTCCAAGGATGAGGTTTTCCATACCAGGTCATCGGAGATGTCCTCATTCATTAGGGAACAGGGGTTCCCCCCTTCCATTATTGATGAGGCTCTCACTAGGGTCTCCTTGATATCCCGCAACTGCACTCTTGCTCCCACTCCCCCCATTCGTAACAAGGACAGAGTCCCCCTTGTCCTCACCTTCCACCCCATCAGCCGTCGCATACAGAATATAATCTCCAACATTTTCACGACCTCCAACGGGATCCCACCACTGGCCACATCTTCCCATCTCCACCCCTTTCTGCTTTCCGCCGAGCCCGTTAGCTCCACAACTCCCTGGTCAACTCGTCCCTTCCCACCCAAACCACCCCTCCCCAGGTACCTTCCCCTGCAACCGCAGGAGATGCAACACTTGTCCCTTTACCTTCCCCCTCGACTCCATCCAAGGACCCCGACAGTCTTTTCAGGTGAGGCAGAGATTCACTTGCAGCTCTTCCAACCTCATCTACTGTATCCGTTCTTCCAGGTGTCAACTCCTGTATATCAGTGAGATCAAGCACAGGCTCGGCAATCGTTTCGCTGAACACCTCCGCTCAGTCTGCCTTAACCTGCCTAATCTCCCGGTTGCTCAGCACTTTAACTCCCCCTCCCATTTCCAATCTGACCTTTCTGTCCTGGGCCTCCTCCATTGTCAGAGTGAGGCCCAGCGCAAATTGGAGGAACAGCACCTCATATTTCGCTTGGGTAGCTTACACCCCAGCGGTATGAACATTAACTTCTCTAACTTCAAATAGCCTTTGCTTTCCCTCTCTCCATCCCCTCCCCCCTCCCAGTTCTCCCACCAGTCTTCCTGTCTCCGTCTACATCCTATCTTTGTCCCACCCATTCCCCTGACAAGGAAATGTCACCCATTCCTTCTCTCCAGAGATACTGCCTGAGTCGAGCTAATTGGCTGTGAAACAGCGCCAGGTTTGTTGATTTTGTAGCAAAACCCATTGATATAAAGGAATTTGTTTTGAGGTTTTTTTTTGCCGTCTCCTTATTTTGAAAAAAGGAATGTAATCTTCAAAAACGAAATCAAATTATATTATTTAGAGATGAGCTTATTTAATATTTTGTGTTGAAGGCTGAGTTGTGGTGAATGAACAACAGCCTGACATAGTTGTCCTTGTTGTCAAAGTGATCTCATGCTGAATGTAGTGCAAGAGAGATGGCATCAATTACCAACCTTTCAAAACACTTCATTATAACCAATGTTAGAACCATTGGGCTGCAGTCAATGGGGCAGGTCACTTTATTTTTCTGGGGGACTGGAAAAACAGAGGTTTTTTTTAACGTAGATGGACACGGAAGTCTGTTGAAGTGAGACATTGTGGATATTGACGAAGACTGCAGTCAGTTGATTGGCTGCAATGTTGACTGATTGACAGGATTCGGCAAGCTTTACTGGTCCATGATAAAGTTAACTGAAGTTTGGCCAATGGTGATTAAAAAGACTTTTGCTGGATGTAATGGCTGAATATGTCTTTATCATATGTACATCTAATGTCTTGGTGGAGCTGATTTCATTCTTGCTGTACATTTTTGATACCTTTGAAATAAAAGAATGGCTTGCTACAACATGCAACTAAAAGTTAAACATATTGCTGGCAACCAGCCAACAAGATCAACCGATATTTTATTTCCTTATTTCGATGAGGTTTGACTTCAAATTCCTGACTGATGAGAATGGTACGCATGTGGAAAATAATTAAAATAAGTCTATTTATTATGACGGAAATTCGCTCAATCAATACCAAATCATATCAGGAAATCCTAGATTTTCAAGTTATTCCTTTTCAACTGTTTACCAAAGCTCCAATGAAAGTTGATGAAGGTGCATCCATCACTTTCAGGCAATATCCTTCACTTCTGAACATACTGTTTAGAAAACCTTTATAAATGTCCTTTTTGTATATATTCTGCCAATTAGTCTAATTCTGTATCTTCTACCATTGGAGTTTTTTCTGTCTTGTCAATGCCACTGAAAATGTTGAAAATGTTGACCAAGATTTATTTTCACTTTTTTTGATCAAAGAGAACAATCCAAGATTCTTTCTCCTATCACTAATGAACATCAGCCAATGCCTGCACTCACATCATGCTCTTCCTAAAGTGAGGTGATTCTTTGAGATTCTTCCGAAAATGAGGTGTCCAAAACTGGATTCAGTATTTCTGCTGCGGCGGCCTTGTGCAATGATGTACACATATTTGGCATAATTTGCTTTTGCATACAAAACAACTATGCCTTTTAAAACCTTTCTGCCACTTCCCCTGCTGCAGTCTAAATTTGTCAATATGAACAACCCAACATTGGCAGTAACCTGTAAACCGCAGCAGAAACAAGGAACTGCAGATGCTGGTTTACAAAAAAGGACACAAAGTGCTGGAGTAACTCAACGGGTCAGGGAGCTGCTTGACCCGCTGAGTTACTCCAGCATTTTGTGTCTAATATTTTAATTGGATCCATTTACATTCTTCAGAATCACTGAAGTGTGATGTGTATCAAATATTTGCGTTTAAAATGGTAGCCATTCCATCTCGTGTATCCAAGTAAAACATCAAAGAATGTGAAAATAACATTAATAATCCTAATAAATCAATGTTCAGATTGTGTTGTAAATGCATTACATATTCTATATGGTTCAATTTTGCAACTTATTAATTTGCCAAATAAATTAGTGTGTTCTCATTATTGACAGAAAAATATTTGCTTGCAGTTTGAGATGGTAATAGATAAGTAAATAAAACACATTAAATGGTAGCATGCATTGAAGAATAAGTACTTTTTCTTAGGTTTGAAATGCCATGATTTGATTGCTAAATCACCTGATACATTCCCAGGTTATCTTTTAAGGTAGGTTAAAAAAAAATTGGGGAGAAATGTGGGAAGAATTGCTGAGATATATTGTATGGTGAAGTAGACAATGCTAAATGTACTGAGTAAAATACCTGCATAAGTTATGAAGCAAGCCACAAGAAAATGAAAAACATCATCAAGGATCTTGCAACAAATTGAAATCTGATAATTAAAATAGAATAAAAATTGATTGCTTGGGAATGCAATGCTTTTCATTTTGTGCAGCACACATTAAATAATTGTCTTTAAAATTGAGTATGTAGGAGGCCATTTGGCTCATTGAGTATATGCTGACTCTCAGAGCAATCGCATTTCCTCACTTCCCTTAACCTACTCTTTCTCTCACATACCCTCTATCATCCTCAGCACCCTCCCACCCTCAAAAACTCTTGCACCATCCACCCAGATTTGAGGTCATTTGCAGTCGCTGATTTAGGAGCATATCTTTGGGAAGTGAGAGGAAACCCATGCAGTTACAGGGAAACCCAACAAACTCCACACTGATTGCATTAGAGGTTGCATTTATACTACTTCCACTAATCATGTTTACATTTTTAAAGCACAAATACCCACTCTGCTGGCTTAATTAATTGAAATGTTGTGCTTTTTTGATCCCATTAAGTTGGATGGAAGTAACCAAAATTGACTTTTGAAGTGAAATGTTATAGCCTGTCACAGCTGACTTCCATTGGATAATTTGGTACAACTGAACACAAACCCAAAAGATGAAAGAATACCAAGGAAAGCCAGCTCCATGGTGATTTACTAAAATGCTGAATAATTATCTATTCCCACAAGAAGGACACAAGAAAATTATTTCAAGATTTAAACATTCTATTTTGTGTATATGAAAACACATCTCTACATATAAGCAAAATCATTCAGCAATGATTCTTCAGAGACTGTTTTCCATGGATTGAAACAATGTTCAATAATTCTGTTCAATGCTACATTGTAGTGACAGTTACCTGATTTACACTTGAAACTGCTGACTTTTTCTGTGTGCCAAATTCAACACTGAGCATTAATTGAAAAAAATCTGGAAATTGATGAATGTCCATTGATCAATCCAATTCAATTTTCCTGTTGGTGTTAATGAATTCTGTCCCGCTCTAATATCTCAGGAGAGCGCTAGGGGAATGAGTATCATAGAGAATTATTAGTAAGGCATGGTTAATAATATATTTGTCAACTAATGAGTATGCTACAAATGTTATTCCATGTAAAGTTTACAGCTCAGGCATTATATCTCCCTCCTTCTATTTAATATGATACTGGAAGATAGATTGTTCTTTAAATTGACATGAAAGAACATTTATAAAATAACATGTTATACAAAGCAGCATTTCTTACGGTGGTACTATCTGGCAGTTGCTACTGTGGAACATTATTTCAACAATGTAAAGAGCCGCATCCTACTATTCTTACCGACCAATGCTTCACATGATAACATGATTTAAATTTGGGCACAACTAGCCACATTTTTCAATTTGGACTGTCTGTCAAAGTTCAATCTCACTCTGGAATTTCAAGCACAAAATTCAAGTTGCCATTCCAGTACAATACCGAGTAAGTGCTTCATTGAACTATCGTTTGTATGAAACGTTAAACTGAAATGGCCCTCTCAGTTCCTGATTAGTGCAAACTGCTCCATTATCTCCCCATCCACACCACCTGATTTGACTTCTCATTCCACAATACCAGCCACACCCTCAATTTGGATATTCTGATCTACCTAAACTGCCATCAACTCGATAATCCCTGACAGCCAACGATATCTCCACCCTCTATCAACCCTGGAGTCAACATTTCCAGGCCTTAATGTCCACCTCACTATCTAAAGTTCCTCTGTCCCTCTCTTCCCCTCCTCCTTCCCAGATCTCCCTCTATCTTCCTGTCTCCACCTATATCCTTCCTTCGTCCCGCCCCCCTGACATCAGTCTAAAGAAGGGTCTCGACCCGAAACGTCACCCATTTCTTCTCTCCTGAGATGCTGCCTGACCTGCTGAGTTACTCCAGCATTTTGTGAATAAATACCTTCAGCATATCTTTATGTTATCAACTAAATTCTAAGCCAACAACTCTGATCGGGAAGCATACCCTCAGCATTGTACCAAAAAAAATCTATTTATATATCTGTGTCAATTGGTGGAGGCGATTTTTTTCCAAAATTTCAAATGGATTAATGCTGGCAATTAATAGTTGGTAAGTAACCTTGCAATGATTTCCCAGTTTTTGTTTCTGTCTCCATCTCTTCTATTTGGTACAGATTCCTGCTGGGAGACCATTTAACTTCTCCAATCAACCATCTACCTCCTTGTTCCCTCTTCCATTGAAACTGATCCAAATGTCCAAACATTACATATGAGATTTACTTGGCCAGGGTGACCATGCTAAAAGAGTGAATTCTGATTTAAAAAATGCCTGCATGTCTATTAATGTGACAAATAAGCAGTAGAAGTCATTGTCAAGCCATTGAACTCAAAATTTGAAATATTACTGCCAAATCCTTTTTATTTGTTGATTAATCTTGTTAAACTCAGTGAAAAATATCAGGGAAGTGAAATTTACTTTTAATGATTATTGCTTGCCAACATTACACAGGAGTGCTGTACAAATCATGATTGCTTATGTCTGTTGGCAATAACTCTTGCAAGTATTCTACATGGTACACAGATCAGTTTGAGCTGGAACTGCCACCTTACAGTATTTTGTAAATATATGATAGTGAACAACGCAGTATTAACAAACAAAACTCAGCAGGATCATAAAAAAGTTACAGACGGTAAAGAGGTAATTTGTCCCCATTAGTCTTGCTGTCTGCATAAGCAATGTGGCCAGTCCTTGCCGACTCACCAAGGCTCTTCTACTAATTTTCTTTTAAGTGTTTATTCAGTTCCTCATTGAATGTCACAACTGAATCTGCCCCAGTAATCCCCACCCAAAACCATACATTCCACATTCAAACCATCATTTTTCCCTCATCATTATTGGCGTTTTTGAAAAACACCTTCATTCTATATCCTCTGGTTCTTGATCCTTCCAGCAAAGAGAACAAGTTCTCTCCACCTACTCTGTCTCAACCTTTCATCATCTTACACAACATCGCCAGATTCTGCCTCAACATTTTCTATTCCTAGAAAAGCAACCCCAGCTTCAGAATTCTCATAAATAGTCCAACAGTCGCCCTCTCACTATTTAAAAGATGTTTGGCCAGGTACGTAGATAGGAAAGGTTTATAGGGATATGGGACAAACGCGAGCAGGTGGGACTAGTGTAGATGGGATGAGCAGGTGGGACTAGTGTAGATGGGATAAGCAAGTTGGGCCAAAGGACCTGTTTCCATGCTATATGACTCTCTAACTGTCCAGCATTATAGAGCTGAACTATGATGGGATAGTCTCTCTTCTCAGTCCCTCTTCTAATATCAGTTAGTGCATCCATAGTGGAAATGTTTGAAGGTTTGATATATACAGAGCAGCATTTTACAAGGTACTATGAAGAAAGTCTGACACGATAATTAAGATCTGATTTAAAGCAGTGATTGCAGAACAGTGCTGCTCAAATTGGTAAAGGACAACGATAACAACTGATTACAGTGACCAATGAGGTAAACAGTCAAAACTCCTATCCTTATCACACTTCCTGCAGACTCACAAACTCTGTAGCAAAAAAGTTTAAATCTGCTGGGAACAGCTATTTGTCAAATAGACATTTCCCATTTATTTTAATTTAATTTTCCCTCTTATTGTTTCTTTGAATGGTCAAAATAGAATTGAATTGAATGCAAATAGATACATTTTGCCTAGTACAGGTTCTGGGCCAGCATATTGGTGCAGTGATAGAGTTGCTGCCTTACAGCGCCAGAGATCTGGGTTCAATTCGGACTACGGGTGTTGTCTGTACGGAGTTTGAACGTTCTCTCTGTGATTAGGCGGGTTTTCTCCAGGTGCTCCAGTTTCCTTCCACATTTCAAAGACGTGCGGGTTTGTAGGTTAATTGGCGTCTATAAATTGTCTTTAGTGCATGGGATAGAATTAGTGTGAATGGTCAGCGGGACTAGGTGGGCCGATGGGCCTGTTTCCATGCTGTATCTCTTAAAAAAAAAGATGCCTGTGCTATTCGGTAAATGATTATGTCTCCATTTATGTCTCCATTTTAAGGTGAGAGGGAGAAAGTTTAAAGGAGTTAGATAAGGGAAGTTTTTTTTAACACAGTTCAGGGTACACGCTTTAAGGGGAAGTGGTGGAAGCCAATACAAAAGCAAATGTTTAAGAGGCATTTAGACTGGGAATAAAATGAAATAGAACATGGTCAAGCAGATAATTTAAATAGGCCTGTTGTTCTACTGTAGTGTTGTATGTTCCATGCTCTGAAAGGCAACAAAGGCTTCCGTTTTTGATAGACATTTACTGTACCAATAAAAGATGATAAATAGATGTCATTTTTATTTACAGCAAATACATTATTCTAAATGCACTAAGTAAATATAATATAAAAATCATTAAAATGCTTCAACCTGACATTGGATCTTATTAAAAAGTTGTATTCAAGACTAATTTGTCATGTTTCCCAGGCTCAATATTGCAAAAAGAATTGACAATAGTATTAAAGCTCTGTTTCTAAGCAACATTCGATATGAGCAAATACTGAGGTTATTGAAAGTGATCTGTGAATTTTCTAAAATGGTCCCTGTCATTTTGTGAAACATTTCCTCCCTTCCTTTGCTGCTGAATGAAATCCTCTAAAAGATGACAACAGCTGCCTGAAATTTTCTAATGTTCAAAAGCAAACTTGGAATGTGACCAAAGAGGTGCTGCAGTCATTCCATAAATGAGAACTGTACATATATTAAGAGTCAGGAACCTTTCAATAATACCAGAGAGAGCACGAGCAGTCAGTTTGAACTAAATGTCAGGAAACCTACCATTTAGAAAAACACTGAGAATCAGAAAATTAACTGAACACATTTAATTATTTGCAACAACTCAATTAAATATTTTTTTAAGTATCAAGGTTGTGACAGAATTAAGTATGATCTGTGTACACAACAAATTGTTTTTTCTATTGCATTGAGATTCACATAAGGAATGTTGGACAAAAATTGCTTGAAAAATAAATTTTGCAAGTGAGCTACAATTGGCAAGATTATTTAAAGCAAATCTATATACTAAAACTCTCTGTTTGTTTGTTTGTTTGTTTGTTTGTTTGTTCCTGAACTACAGCCAAAACGGTACATGATAGCTCGACAATTTTAGGCCCACCTTACTCACCGTCGTCCCTTTGGTGCCAATGGCTGAGGTATCATTAAAATCGGTGTTATATTTTTAAAGTTATTCACATTTTAAAGTTTAAATCTATCTCCTAGGGAGGGAGGGGGGGGGGAGGTGGGGATGGAGGGGGGAAGGGGGGGATGGTGGGGAGGGAGGGGGGGGGATGGTGGGGAGGGAGGGGTTGTACATCATCACATAGCAGGCATAGAAGGGTGCCATATTTCTGAGTTCAGCAAATTTGAGATAGATTCTTCATAATCCCTACCGGATAAAGGTTTCTGTGAGATTATAAATGGCCATGTACAATGGTGGTTGTTGCTCCCTACATTTTACATGTGTTTGTCATTCGTGTATTTACATTTTATTCAGAGGTAAAAGTAAAAAAAGGGCAGCACAGTGACAGAGTAACTGTCTGTTGACCCAGATGACTATGGGCACTGTCTGCACAGAGTTTGTATGCTCTCCCTGTGACCGCGTGGGTTTTCTCTGGGTGCTCTGGTTTCAATAGACAATAGACAATAGGTGCAGGAGTAGGCCATTCGGCCCTTCGAGCCAGCACCGCCATTCAATGTGATCATGGCTGATCATTCTCAATCAGTATCCCGTTCCTGCTTTCTCCCCATACCCCCTGACTCCGCTATTCTTAACAGCTCTATCTAGCTCTCTCTTGAATGTATTCAGAGAATTGGCCTCCACTGCCCTCTGAGGCAGAGAATTCCACAGATTCACAACTGAACATGGATAGGTGATGTTTCTGGTTGGGACAATCAAATTATCAGTCTGAAGAAGGGTCCTGACCTAAAACCTCATCTCACTATTCTCCAGAGATGCTGCCTGACCTGTTGAGGTATTCCAGCACTTTGTGTTTTGTTGTAAACCAACACCTGCTGTTTCTTGTTTCTACATTTAACGCCATGAGTTGCTTTGCAGGAACTTACGGAGGCTATGTGTAAATAGTGAAAAGAGCACCCCAAACAACCCTCATTCATATCCTGCTAGACACCACCTTCATCAGAATCCACGGATTCAATTTTGATCTCATCAACTTGCTCAGAATGCACAGATCTGGAATGGAACCAAGTCATTTCTGATCTAGAGATTTATTGAAAAGGAGTATGCTTTACAGTGGAGTCAGCATTTCTGCTGACCTTTCAGTCCTTTAGTTGCAGTTTGTGAAGCTATGCTTCCAGTTCCAAAAGTATATGTGCAGGCTAGCATAGTGGCACAATTTGTCAAGCTGCTGTCTCAGAACGATCTGCATTCAAACCTGACCTCTGGTGCAGTCAATGTAGTCTCCTTGTGATTGCGGGGGTTTCCATTGGGTGCAGGGTGCGTGGTATAAGGGTCTAGAGGCGATGGAAATGTGGGGAGAATAAAATGAGATTGGTGTAAATGTGTGTTTGATGGCCAATGTGGTCTTGCTAGGCCAAAGGGACATTTTCCATGCTGTTTCACTCTCTGATAATTCTAAAAGCAAAATAGTTTGACTATTGGAAATGTGAAATTAAAACGAAATTGTTAAGATTTATGATCAATTACTTTCCATCACTTATGATGAAAAATGCATTAACACCAGAATAGAATGGGGAGAGTTAAAGTGTTTAGTAACCGGGAGATCAGGTAGGTCCAGGCGGCCTGAGCGAAGGTGTTCAGCAAAACGATCGCCCAGTCTACGTTTGGTCTCGCCGATGTATAAGAGTCCACATCTTGAACAATGGATACAGTAGATGAGGTTGGGGGAGGTGCAAGTGAACCTCTGCTGAACCTGAAAGGACTGTCGGGGTTCCTGGACAAACTCGAGGAAGGAGGTATAGGGACAGGTGTTTCATCTCCTGTGGTTGCAGGGCAAGGGACTTGGGGAGGGGGTGGTTTGGGTGGGAAGGGATGAGGACTCCAAAACAACGGCAAGCAAGATGTGGACTTTTATCCTTCTTCTCATTCCCACACTAACCTTTCTATCCTTGGCCTCCTCCATTGTCAGAGTGAGTCTAAACACAAATTGGAGGAACAGCATCTCATATTTCGCTTGGGCAGCTTACAGCCCAGTGGTATGATGATTGATGTCTCTAACTTCAAGTAACCCCGGCATTCCCCCTCCCTCCATCTCTCACCTATCCAAGTCGCACCAGTTTCTCGTTTTTACCCAACAAACAGCTAATAATGGCCAGTTTCCTTTATCATCGTTACTTTTTTGCATATCTTTCATTCATTGTTCAATGTCTCTCTACATCATTGTCTATATCACATGTTTCTCTTTCCTATGACTTTCAGCCTGAAGAAGAGTCTCCACCCAAAACATCACCCATTCCTTCTCTCCAGAGATGCTGCCTGTCCTGCTGAGTTACTCCAGCTTTTTGTGTCTATCTTCGGTTTAAACCAGCATCTGCAGTTCCTTCCTACACAAATCTCTGATCATGTTGCTTTACAAAAAATGCAGCAATAACAAGTACTCTAAAGCAGTGAGTCTTGTTTGGTTTTCAGGTCAACAAATATACTCCCAGATTTTTCTTGATTCAATTCCTGTCTTTATTTTTCAAATTTTTCCATTTGTGCTACTGTGAGGTTTTCTAACTGACAAAAATAGTTTCATTATTTATTTTTCCACATCCATCAGATCTCATGTTCAATCATAGCTGCTACTTTGCAGTCATTTGTGCCTTGGTATTCGAAACATACTGTCAAACTTTCCTTCTGCTTACCACTGATGTAAATCCGCAATTAGAGGTGTCAAAAATAGCCATCTGCTACCTTTGTGTCCTTCCAGAAGCCACTTCCGAACATATCTTTCCAACCGAAGGCAGACACAAAATGCTGGAATAACTCAGAGGGACAGGCAGCATCTCTGGAGAGAAGGAATGGGTGACGTTTCGGGTTGAGACTATTTAAAGCTTTTATGTTCTCCAAAGTGGAGAAATTAGATGGGTAGCATCGATTTTTTGGGCTATTACAAGAGTTTGTAGAAGTTCAAAATAAAGTCAAAAGGCGAGTATCTTTTTGTGGGCCTACCAATCACATCTGACGTTACTTGGCTAGGGATAGACAGTGATTTGATGTCAAGGGATATCTTGTAACTCAAAGCTCCAGGTAACTAGCGATCTTAACCCTAATAGCATACAAGCAGCAGGAAGGTCCACACGCCAGCTCTTAAAGGGATCAGCAATTTCTGACTGGTTTTCTTGCTCAAACCTTGTGTTTTCCTTACATCTGTTGCATGCAGATGCAGATAATTCAGGTTGCATTAGGCTATGTCACAGTAACTAGTTATTGACCAATATCGATGAGTAGTAGGAATGCTATTCACAATGAAGCATAACCAGATGAAAGCAAAGGGCATCAGGAGCAAGATGAGCTGCAAAAAAGGGTAACAGATGGAAGAAGGCTTTCAGCAGGTGACATGTCTGCAACATTGTTCAAGGAAAAAAATAATTTAAAGAAACAGAACCTACTGCAAAACAGCAATGATTCACAATGATAGATCAATATAGTGTCACTTTATTGGTAATACCACTTACAATAATAACCACATCTTAGCAACCAACAACGTTAAATACTTGTGCTTTACCTGCCACAGTCGCAACCGTAACCCAGCAGCCAGATGAGGATTACCTTCCTGGTAACAGCGACACTCAATTTTGTGTGCTTGACTCTTTCTGGCTCAAGCTGGAAATATTGCCAACTCTTGCAGTCTGAACCAAATTTATTATATAAAGCAGGTCAATGATTATTTAAAACAAGCTGACTACATGCTATTCTGCTTTGCCAGTGACTCGGCAGTGGAAAGAATTTCCTGTGCTTTCCCGTGATTCAAGATGCCATTTAGAACGCACACGTCATAATGTGAAAGTTACATGTTCACGGCTCTCTAGAGTGGGCCTAATACTTGTACTGCTCCCTCTATGTCCTTCTGGTGTGTGATCATAAGCAGTGATTCATGTGGGTAAATGTCACAGTTATGAAGCATAATTTTGTAGTCGGTGTCTGCCGAGCTATTTGTTATGCAATGATAAACTAAAGATGAGTGACAACAAGGCAATGCAAGCTATCCATTAACAAAGCCAAGGACTCCAGAGAACAATCCCCACATGCACCATAAGTATGCATGCATTGAGAGTCATGCGGCACATGAAGTTGGATATATCAGACCGGAGTAATGCAAACGCAATGCTTGATGAACTCTGGAGGAACCACCTCATGTAAATATCTTTGTTGCATTATCACATTATGAGGTCAGAGCCTATGCATTCAACTAAGGATGCCAATTTCGGACTAGGGTGCCCATGAACAATCAATTGATTGTTACTGCGTCCATCACAATCCCAATTGATCAATCCCACATATTATTATCCCTGCATGATCAGAACACACACTTGGCAATAAATGATAAATAAAACCAATCAGAAAACAAAAAGATGAAACAAACATCCAAACTCAAAATTGTAAATGAAATCATGCAGGTGCTCCTCAACTTACGTTGGGGTTACGTTCCGAGAAACCCATCGGAAGCTGAAAATATCGTAAGTCGAAATACATTTAATACACCTGATCACATGGCCAGAAGCGAGCTGCGGCTCGCTGCTCTTTGCACCATCGCAGAGTCGAAATATCGTAAGTTGAAGCATCGTAAGCCGGGGAGCATCTGTATATTCTAATGTCATGTCTAATCTGTATATTCTAATGTCAACGAATCATTCCCTTGGACTTTGTCTTTAGAGTGCTTTTATTCTGCTAGTGCTGCTACATAGTGCCGATCAAATGCCAACAACATGGCTGCTTGAGGCTGCTGACTTCATGGTTGATTCCACTTTGCAGTGATGCACATCTTTCCACACTAGTTGAGATGGGATCAAAGCTCTTTGTATTGCCCATAACCAAATTGATTCTTCAACTAGTATCTAACTAAATTGTCATTGTTATTATTTTCCCCCCTTCATAGCACCAACTATCACAGGCTGCCCCATGCACCCCATTCCTGGTTGCCCAATCTAACCATACTCATGGCAGTCTCCCAATTCAAAAACAAATACCAAACAGCTTTTATCCCATCTGCAAGGATGGAAAATATTTAAAAAAGACAGGTATCTATTTTTGTAAATCTCACGTGCTCTCTTCAGGGTTAAGCGCAGCATTATCTTAAGACCAATTTTGATTTCCACTCCACACCTAGTGCATGGAATTGCACAAATAATGCTTCTATCTTGCTCTGTGTGAAGAAGGTTTAACTTCCTCTTGGCATCTCCAAAAATGGCATGATTGACATTAAATGGCACTGTTGAAAATGTAGATTTACATCCTTCACTTTTAAAGTCCTTATCACCAATATTGCTTCATATAAGAAGCTTGGCTCGATGGGTTAAATTGTGTGTTCTTTATTTTCTCTTTCTCTCTCCTCCCTCTCTCATGTAGTTTACTTTTGTCTCTGCTCACTCACTCCTCGTCTGCCACCGTTGCTTCCTCGATGACCTTTCCTTTATCTCTTGCTTCTAATTCAATCTCCATCCTTTTTGGACAATGAACCTCTGTTTTGATTGTGGAGAACGACATGAAGTTGGGGAAGTTGACACAATCAATGGAGATGTCTTGAGGACAGTACATGTTCTGATCGAGGAGGTGATGGATGTCCTAAAGTGTAAGAAGGGAGATAAATCTCCTGCGCCTAATCAGATATATCCAAGGACACTGTGGGAGCTAGAGAAAAAATTGTAGGTGCCCTGGATGAGATATATATCATCATCAGGCAAGGGCGAGGTGCTGGAAGACTGGACTTGGCTAATGTTGTTCCGCTATTTGAGAAGGGCTGCAAGAAAAAGCCTGGGAATTATAGACCAGTGAGCCTAATATCTGTGATAGGCAAGTTCATGAAAAGGATTCAGAGGGATATACATGCATTTGGATGGACTGGGTCTAATTTAGGATAGTCAGTATGGTTTTGGACATGGTAGATTATGGTTGATGAGGGCAAACCCTTAGAGATTGTTTATATGGATGTCAGCAGGACACGATAAGATTCCGCATGGAAGGCTGCTCTGGAAGGTTAGATTGCATGGGATCCAGGGCGAGCTAGCCATCTGGCTTCAAAAGAATTGGCTTCATGGAACGAAGCAGAGGCTGATGGTGGAAGGTTGCTTTTTGGAATGGGGGCCTGTGACCAGTGGTGTGCCTCAGGGATTGCTGCTGTGTGTGCTTTTAGAAACCTGTCTACGAGATCTCTAATAATCTACGGATAAGTGAGGTCTGTACCGACTCTGATTATTATCAACCAACTGACCGGGAACGCGAACTCGACAGCCATTGCTGTTTATAGTTAATATCAACGATTTGGATAAGAAAGTAGAAGGCATGATTAGTAAATATGCCGATGACACTAAAATGGGTGGTATCATAGATAGCGAAGATGATTATCAAAGGTTACAACAGTATTTTGATCAGTTGGGCAAGCGAGCAGAGGAATAGTTAATGGAGTTTAATGCAGATAAGTGCAAAGTGTTGCATTTTGGGAAATCAAACCAGGGCAGGATCTTCATAGTGAATGGCAGGGCCATGGGCAGTAAAGTAGAGCAGGAGGATCTAGGAGTGTAGGTACAGTTCCTTGAAAGTGGCATTAAAGGTAGATAGGATTGTCAAGAAAGTTTTCGGTACATTAGCCTTCATCAATCAGAGTATTGCATAGAGATGTTATGTTACGGTTGTACAAGAAGTTGATGAGGCCGCATTTGGAGTATCGTGTTCAGTTTTGGTCACCCTGCTCTAGGAAGAATGTTAAGCTAGAAAGAGTGCAGAGAAAAATTACAAGGATGTTGCCAGGACCTAAGGGCCTGAGTTATAGGGAGAGGCTGCGCAGATTAGGACTTTATTCCTCCGAGCGTAGAAGGCTGAGGGTTGATCTTATAGAGGTGTTTAAGATCATAAAGTGGATAGGATTGAATGTAGAGTCTTTTACCGAGAGTAGGGGAATCAAGAACCAGAATGCATAGATTTAATGTGGGGGGGGGGGAGATTTAATAGGAACCTGAGGGGCAAACATTTCCACAGAGGGTGTGGGTGGGCATATGGAATGAGCTGGCAGAGGAGGTAGTTAAGGCAGGTACTGTAACAACATTTTAAGGACATTTATACAGGTACATGGATAGGAAAGGTGTAGAGACCAATAGTCCAAATGCAAGCAGGTAGGACGAGTGTAAGTGGGGCATCTTGGCCAGCATGGGCAAGTTGGGCTGAATGGCCTTTTTTCCATGATGTATGATTCCATGATATAACAATGGTTTAAAAATAATGCAATATCTTTGACAGCATAACCCCAGTTACTGAAGATACAGCCAGAGGAAATGATCTAGGTGAACCCACAAAAGCACTAACTTTGAACTAGCTTGGGCAGGTAAAGTTCTGGAACAGGTAAGGGCTGCCTCTTAAGATGCCAAATTGACTAATCACTGAGTGACCTTTTCCAATCCTTTCAAGCAGAAATAGTTTTAAGTGCTTATATTGCCTTTGCATACCAGGACTATTTGTTGCCTATTGCCTTCAGTTTGATCCTCAAGCATCAGAGCAGGTGCTTAAGGGTCAGACTGATGGTGCACAGATTATGATGTGCATTTCATAATCTGTGCATTTCATAATTTTGAAATATTTCATTCCCTTACACAGATATGACATTTTCTTCACTAAATCATCTATACCATAAAATGTGCTTTAATCATTTCGGAATCATTCCATCAGTGAGTTTGAGAATTTTGTAAATAGCCGTATTAAAACTGTCTTCAAGAAAACACCCTCACTAAGCATATTAAGCTTAACATGCCTTACAAACAAGCTATATTAAACCTTGTGTCTTGTCACAAATTAACATAGTTGAAAGAAAAAAATGATTACAGATAGTAAGTGTTGTTACTATGGCTTTATATATCGAGAGTAACTTTCTATGAACACCATGCATCTTTGAAGCACGCTATAAAATAACCCAGTTCCAGCTCTTAACATTTAAGGTAACTAGTGGAGTTTGTTACTTGGATTATTGCAAATTGAAAGTCGTCATTTAAATGAAAGCACCAAAGTTATCAATTTGCTAAACAGAATAGTTTACAATAATTAGACAGTGACTCAATGAGTCAATCGTAGGTCTTGTTCGCAACATCTCTGCCACTGTTTTGGAACTTGCATACATCACATATTTCAATTCCAATTGAAAGCTCTGCTGAGAGATTGACAGTGAGCTACATTAAATTAATTAAACCCTGTGCACGTGAAGAGGTCATGATGATGCAAAACAGGAACAGGATCAGCACAAGCTGCTTCTTCATTTGATTCAGTCTTTCCTGAGCCACTTGCAACGATTCATATTACAAATTTATATCAACAAAGTTTATTACTAGCAACTATACTTTTGAAAAGCCAAAAGTTATTTTGTGAGACAATGAAGAGTTGCAAAAAAAACAAACAATTTAATTTGCATATTCCTTATATCTTGTCCCTTGCTCAAAGATGCCACTGAAGGGGATATTTTAAAATGGTATCTCTAACTACAGTATGGACTACAGCAAATATGATCAAAGCATGTATTTACTCTATTTTTGAATATAAGCAATTGGCACATTGTCATTTATTTAATACCCATTTGGGCATAGAACAGTTTTTCACAACCTCGGTAGTCATATTGCATCATACACAAGAGTTTATATTTCTCTTTGGATCTGTGTACAAAGGACCACATTTTATATTCATATCACGGTTAGTCACACAGTAGAATCCATTTGTTACTTGATGAAGGGTGACACATTTAATTAAATGTTACTGAGTGCTCCTGTAAGGTTAGGTTATTATTAATGCATTTTGCCTGAAGAATTGTGCCACCTAATTAATTCTCCCTTCACAGCAACTAAAAATACAAGTGAGACACAATACCTAAAGTTCAACAATAAGCCTTCCAAATGAATGAAACAATGCTTCAAGTAAGATTTAAAAATAGTGGAGTTTGTTACTTGGATTATTGCAAATTGAAAGTAAAGTCATTTAAATTAAAACACCAAAGTTATCAATTTGCTAAACTAACAGAATAGTTTACAATAATTAGACAGTGACTCAATGAGTCAATCGCAGGTCTTGTTCTGTACATCTCTGCACAGGTTCAAATCTATAGAGAACACAATTAATCTGCAGTTCGATTCCTGGATTACAACCAAGTGAGTCAACTTCTAATGATTTTCTTGACCAACTATAAAAATGCAATTAAAATGATCAACACCGTTATTGGAAAAAATCAGGCAGTCAATGGCACAAACTCTAACTTCTCAACCTAATCCAGTGAAACATACTTATGCAATAGAAAAAAAGTAGTCAATTGCAATGATCCATCAAGATTTTGGAGAAAGACAGCCCTCCCCCATCAAGAACTCAGCATTAGTCCTGGATCAGCAATGGAAAGATTTTTGGAATTTGGGGCAATGAAGAAAGGCAATATTCATGCAACAGATTTATAACTAAAAAACAGATAAATAATTCAAAATCCTGATATTACATCAAAATTCATAATATAAACATGATCCACAATTTGTAAATCAATTTAAGTGAAGAAATAAAGCTTAGATTGTATAACTTATATATCTTTCGCAAGTGAAAGTTGTAATGGAAAACAAGGGTATGTCCCAAATATTGAATATGAATGGATCCACCATCTATACGCATAGTCCAAAAGAAAGAAAAAAAAACAAGTAAATTAATTGAATCAAAAAACCTTTGTGACAACTGTTTACTGGTAAAATCAAAACCAGAAGTACATGGAAAAATGGTTTTGAAGTGTTAAAATATTCAACTGTAAAGGAGTCAGTACTCTTTATAAATAAAGTGAGAACACAAAATCTGTAGAGCCAGAATTTTCATAGCACATCAGACCAAACTGATTAATGGTAAATTTTCCATCAGGATTTTCTGGTAAGATAGGGCGTTCTCACACCTCCTCAATAGCAATAATTGCAAACCCTGCATATATGAACTCCATGACATACTGTGCCACAATTCGTTATTTTTAAAATCAAGCACTCGCCGCTAAATTTGTAGTTATGTTGTAAATTTTTTCCTTGCAAACTATAATTGAATCAAATACACATTGCATCGAGGAAGTTGGAAGAGAACAAACTCTGTATAATCTCAAAACATTTGTTCGAAACTTGAAAACCAAAGATATTGATTTACCAGCACTATTTCTTAAATGAACATGAAAGTGAGTGATCTTAAAAATAAGATAAGTCTACATCTTATCAATAAAAATGTACAGGAATGCCACTGTTAGAATAGCTTGCTTGAGACTTACCAACATTTACCATAAAAGTCATGAACATTTCAAATACTAAACTTTCTACCTTAAATAAAAATAAAGACAATTTTTTGCAGCCTAACCAGGTGGTAAATTTGGATTAATGATATATTGTAATTTTTAAAACAGACATTTCAATTTAGTTACAAAGCATTATAGTCACGGCTCCTGAGGTAATCCTCACCAGTGTTTTGTTTGAGGATCAGATATTCACTCATCAATTACTTAACCAAATTCAAGATTTCTAAAGGGTACTTCTAGCAATGACTTACTTTTGGTGTAGGGCAGGAAGCTGTAGACAGCCGTGATGTAGCTTGAGCTCGTGGCGATTCGGACGGAGTTGTGCTCAGCGATGCATTGTCTCGTGGAAGCACTTGAACGCCACGAGAAATAATCGAATCCGGGATCTGAAAGTATAACAAATGCTGAAGATAATAAATTACAAAAACTATTCCTTCACAGATCAATACATTTTTATAATAATCCACTTGAAGACTAATTTAATTTTAATTCACTTCTCACTCAGATGTTATTTCATTTCACTTTCAAACTGTTATAAATTGTAAATTTGAATCTAAAGCTGGAATATCTCTCAAATTAGCATTCTTTATTATCCAGAAAAATACTTGTGCTTTTTGCCAATTCTTAACTTGCAAACGTAAAAATGATACGAGATATAAAATAGTAATAGACTTATCTCTAAGCAATTCTTCATGTTACAATTCTGAAATTATATATCTGTATAATTAAGCAAAATTTTGATAACCTGTAGCACCAGTATTACAGAGTAGGATATTTCTTAATTTTATCAACAAAAAATGTGTTACTAAATATTTACTACAACACTAACAGGCAACAGTCTCAATAATTTCATACTTAACATTAATCATAAATCATATTAATTAAATGGTATAAATTCTATAAAACATTTATAATTATTACTTATGGAAATCGATCACTTGCACTAATATGGCAGGAATGATCACTTCTGCACAGTATGGTTTCCCAATGTTAGTTTTTTAGTGATATGCATCAATCTTAAGTTGGATTTATTGATTAAAAATCTTTCATATAAATTATAAAGCAAATAATTAAAAAAATGTAGTGCAAACTGGATATTTTAACAAACTTCTAAAATTGAGTCTCCACTGGGAGATTGAAAAATTTATGGTCAATGCAGGCATGATATAGCTATCAAAAAATAACAGCAATTGATTTCGCTCAACTTCAGTTTCTCTCAGTAGGTTGGACCAGCAAAAATAATTATATTATAGCAACCTTTATTGCTTTCTTTTCATTACTTTGTTCATGTTTCTTTAACCCAAGATGATTAAGTGAGCCCTTTTTGAAGGGTAACCTGCCACCTTCACCATGTTTCAGTTATATTGCAGCTTTTGAAGTAAAGCTGATGCACATTTTCCAAAAAGGTCTGGGAATCTCAAAAGGCAATTTTAAAGGAAAACTGAAAAGCAACTCAAGATCTTATCAACTGCAATGTATAGTGCCCAGCAACACCAGATAAGTAGCTAAAGATCCTACTGATTTATCTCAACAGAATGATTTAGTTTTTCAATTCTACAATTATTTTCAATGTGAATCCAGATACACTAATAATTATTATAATTCAAAACTAAGACCATCTTTAAATCTGCAAACAAACTTCACATTAGTGGAGTCTGTCAGTAAAAACAATTGCGGCAATTTATGTTGCTCATCGGCACTGAAATCTTGAGGCCATAACTATTTCTCAACCTTCTGCCTAATTCTAATTTAGCAATACCAGTCCAAAACATTTAACCCCACAAACTGTTCTGAGGGGAAGGTATTTAGTCATTTAATCAAACAGTGAAAAAGCACAAGGACATTTCATATCTAGTGCTTCGTGACAAATGAACAAAATGATAAGCGAATGAGTCACATGACATCAATATGAACAATGGAAAAAAAAATCACAATTATGCAGATACATAATTTGGTGAGAATTTAACAGGAAGATGAACATCTTGAAAAAGTTCATCTAAATGGCTAAAATCTAATTGAAACAATAAAATCAGTGCAAGTGGTTAATTTCCTCACGAAGGACAACATATTGTCAGATGTTTACTGTTAATGCCTCTTTGCTGTCTCTTACCGGCTCTCCTGCACTGATGGCAGTATGAGAGTGATGACCAATGAAACCAGGGACAGGTTTACCACCTTTAGCCATGACAGGAGCGGGACTGTGTACAAGTTGGAAGTTCTGATGTACAACACAACTATCAGCACTATGACAGGAAAACACAGGCAACTGGAGAAAAACAAGCAAAAATGATTTGATGGGTAACAATGAAATAGGTAGGATTGATTCTACATGTATGATTATCCCTATTCTGCGGGAAGTTTTTTACCTTAGCTGCTATGGCTGCTGCAGTGATATGTGAGGACGAACTCTCTTCAGTTGAAGCCACTCCACTGTCTTTCTTCTCTTCCTCCTCATCTTCACACTGAACACCTTTGTCTTCTGTCTGTTTGTGTGGGCTGGTGGTAGGAGGAGGAGACAGTGGTGGTGGAGGTGATGGAAGATCCTCCAGCTCATCATGAACTTCTTTCACTTTCACAACTGCATCTCGCAATAAGTCGATAGCATGAGGTAGGGCAGGTAATATAAACTGGAAGCATTCCTGCATGCAATTTAAAAGTCAAATGATAAACATTCAAGGAATATATAGTAGTCAGATAACACGAATTTGGAGATATAAGGGTTATTGTTTGATTAATTTAATTAAAAGTAATAAATGCAAAGGAAATCTTTCAAATAATCAAGTTTACCACACTCTACATACTGGATGACTTCATAAACCAGGCAAGAATCAATCAATTAATCAAGTGGGATAAATGTCTGTAATATTTGCTGTAATCACATGGATTTTTTCATTGATTTTCTTCTCATTATTGGTGGTAAAGCTGCTGTATTCATGTTTGCAACTTTTGAATGGGTATTCTGTAGACCACAGAAAATAGGAATAACTTGTTTAATTACGCATTGTATTTTTGTGGGACGTATAAAAAGCAAAGGGCATTTTTCAAAGTAAATTTTTGACATGTCAATTTCTGTTCTGAACAACATGATGCATAGAAATTATAGTTTTGCAACTCATCTTGACACAGTAGAATAGTTATGGAGAGAAACAGTTAATTCTGTGTGCCAAAACAACAGGGAGATATGGAAATATGCTGCATTTTACATTGGAAGAAAAGGGAAGGTGACCATAAAAGAAAGCAGGACACGACTGAAATAACCGGCTAACAGTGCGCACAATAGAATCATAATCAGTCCAGAGAGGCCTTTGGGCCATGAAGTCTATATTGAAAATCCAGTATCTATCTATACCAATGCAAGTGTACTATATATTTAGCGTCATAATCTCCAATGCAGTAACAATGGGAAAAAAAGGTAAATCCTACCTGTGAACCTTTCTTGCTACCGGGCAGATTAATAATCAGAGTTTTACCCCTTATTCCACATACGGGTCTGACAATAGAAATATATTCATTGTAAGGGAATGCACAGTTTACATGCAATACAAAGTAACATTATCTGCAACTTAGACACAAACATGAACAAAATCTCTCCCTTCTCACTAATTTGTAATATATTTAAAATGTTCTTTGTGCTAAAATAATTGAAGAAACACAGATTGTTGTTTATATTAATTGGGTAGATCTCCAAAAATCTAGAACCTTTGGTTGTGCCAAACTGGCAAGATTTTCAAGAGTACTGGGGTATTATTTCTATTAACACCCCAACCCACTTTTAAATATTTTCTTCACAAAATACCACGGATGATGCGGTCTCCCGGGTTCTGCACACCACTCTCTCTCATCTGGACAGCCAGAAGGGGGGCTATGTGAGGATGCTGTTCATTGACTTTAGTTCAGCTTTCAATACCATAGTCCCCACCAGACTTGCTGAGAAGCTGCTGGAACTGGGGCTTAACACTCCTCTGTGTGCCTGGGTCCTGGACTTTCTCACCGCCAGGCCCCAAGTGGTCAGGATGGGGGAACACAAATCTAGCCCCCTCACCCTGAACACAGGATCCCCCCAGGGCTGCGTCCTTAGCCCCCTAATGTACTCCCTGTACACACATGACTGTGTCGCCAGGTTCAGCTCAAACTCCATCATCAAGTTTGCTGATGACACTGTGGTGGTGGACCGGATCTCCGACAACGATGAGAAGGCCTACCGGGAGGAGGTGGCTGATCTGGCACTCTGGTGTCGGGACAATAGCCTCCTCTTGAATGTCAAAAAAACTAAGGAGCTGATTGTGGACTTTAGAAGGGCTCAACATCCAAGGACGTACACGCCACTGGAAATAAATGGGTCTACTATGGATAGGGTGAGCAGCTTTAAATACTTGGGAGTCCACATCAAAGAGGATCTGACATGGACAACACACATTGCCGCACTGGTGGGTAAGGCAAAGCAGCGCCTTTACCACCTTAGACAGCTGAGGAAATTCAGAGTGTCTCTGAGGATCCTTCATTGCTTCTACTCTGGGGCTGTAGAGAGCATCCTGTCCGGCAACATCACAATCTGGTTTGAGAACAGCTCTGCCCAGGACAGGAAGGCCCTGCAGAGAGTAGTGCGTTCGGCAGAACACACCATGGGAACTACACTCGTCCCCCTGCAGGACCTATACATCAGGAGGTGCAGATCAAGAGCAAGCAAGATTATGAGGGACCCCAACCATCCCAGCAACAGACTGTTCCAGCTGCTACGGTCAGGCAAACGCCTCCGCTGTCATGCTGTGAAAACGGAGAGGATGAGACGGAGTTTCTTCCCACAGGCCATCAGGACTGTTAACTATTATAACTCCAGGGACTAAATTTTCTTTTCTGTATTAATTTTAATTTATATGCTGTAATTGTAACTTTTTTTGCACAATCCGCAGGCATTGCCACTTTCATTTCATTGCACATCGTGTATGTGTATGTGACAAATAAACTTGACTTGACTTGACATGGTAGTGTCATACATTTTTCGGTGAACCAGGTGAGTGCATAGGGAGCATAGGAGAGACAATACACTGATATAAGGAGTGTGGGAATGGGGCCACCATGCGAGTTTAAACAGACATAGGAGTAGAGCTGCAAAGAGTTCAAAAGGTGTGCGGAAACAGTGTGCTAAAAGAAGTGTAGAAATAGTGCTCTGGTAAGTTCATACGGAGTGTGGGAACAAGACTTCTATGAGTGTAAAAGAAGCATGGGGATGGGCGTATGGTGAGTTTATAACGTTTCTGGGAACTAGGCATTTATGCAGTGATTTTTATAATCTTAAAAATTGATGCTATGGAACTAAATCACTACAGGCAGACAATATATACAGAACAGGATCCTCAATTCATATCTCAAAGGACACCACTGTCCCAAAGGGGTTGCTCAGTTAAGTTTACCAAAGGAAAAGACTGCTATCTCATTTGCTTTACGAGAAAAGGATAAAAAGACGTTCAGACTTAAGGACAGCTACTTCCCCTTTGCTATCAGACTTCTGAACCAATCGCCTCTTTCACACGCCCTTCGTAGAAGTTCTGCCACATTCTCTTCCTCTTAACTCTGCTACATTCAAGTATTCTGTTATTTCACACTGCTTTCTTTGCACTACAGTACTTCAGATTTATTTATGATTAATTTTTATCAGAGGTGGTTATCATTGCCTTTTTACTCTATCTGCTTTTTGTGAAGAAGGGCTTTCATTGCACCCTGGTGTATATGACAATAAACTAGATTATATCTGAATTAGTTGCCTATTAAGTTGACTCCATAACATAAAAAGTTTTTGAAAATAATTCTCCATCCCCGACTTTAATACATGCTTTTTAGTATGTTGCTACTATAGACAATCACAAAGGTAAGAATAGATCAAAAGTATCAAGTTCACATTTACAAATTTGCTGTGTAATACATTTGCATGAATACTATGCAGGGATTTATAGTCAGAATAAGTATGGCGTGTGCTACCTTACCTGGACAACATCCCCAAAGGAGTGACATTCAAAGAACCCATTAGCATAGCCAGTGCCATTCCAGGAGCCTCTCTTTCTATCACCTCTTTAGTGGCCTAAAAGTAGAAATACAAAAGAAAAGATGATTAAATATCAAAAATTGGTATCAAATTAAGCTTTTGACTGTAAAAAGTCACTGTTCCCCACCACCAGTTGCTATCCCCAAGATATTCTCTTTTTGCATCAGAAACCTTATTTTGTATCCAAAGTAAAAAGATTGCTCATCTGAAAAAGATAAAATACTGCAGTTGCAGAGGATCTGAAACAAAAACAGAAAAGAGTGGAAACAGTCAGCAAGTCAGGGTGCATCTGTGGAGAGAACAGACAAATCAAAGCACAAAGATACTGTCAGTGATAACATTTTAGAAAGTATAAAATAAGGGGAAAACAGCATGCCCTAAAGAATGCTAATCAGACTAACTCATCAACGTAGCCAAGACCATCGCAAAGCCTTGCCTTCTATCATTTCTTTAGTCATCTGGAATTAAAAACTATATTATTCTATAAAACAATGAAACATCCAAATTTGGTATCGAGTTGATATTTTAATTGTCCAATATTCGACACAATTGCCTATTTATTTCTCTTGTAAGTTCAGTTCATTTGACAAAAGGTGGAAACTTAATTAATTTGTCTGTTCTCCCTAAAGATGTATGTCATGGCAGATGGCTAGTGTCAGCAAGATGTACAAGCAAAAACGCATGCAGAGCCAAAAAGCGCACATGGACTCATGTCTGAGTGTTTCCAGCATTTTCTGATTTAGTGCAACACAAGAAATATTGAAGAATATCATTAAGATTCAGCACCATGGCTTTGACTGTAACCAGCAGACTCCATTAAATGCTGGGTTCAAACCTAGACTGATGAAACTTGGCCATACATCTTTGGTATCTCTCAAAGCGTTGGTGCACAATTAGACAAACTGACTTAAAATGCCTGACTTTTAAACTCATGGTTGGTGCATGATGTGGTTTATTAGGATGCAGCAAGGTCTGATGCCTGGGTTGAGCCAAAATAATGTGAGATTTATTCTGTGTCTAACTATGTTGCACAAACAGGATGTTATCAATGTGTGGCTAAAAGGGAAATCACCAACATCCATCTTCTCATTGAAGTCAAATAATTCATTCATGCACACACAAAAAACTTTACAATAATGGAGGAAAAAAGTTTTCAACCACTTAAAGTTATAGTGATAGGTTGAGGAATACGGACACTGAATTATTAGTTGGTGGTAGCAGTTAATTACTTACATAAAACTCCTCTTTCCAACTGTACAAATTTTAAAAATAGGTATGCGGTTTCAATTGGAACTCTTGAGATTATACTTGGAGCACTTTGCAGAGAAAATGCATTCCATTCATAATTCACTTTTACACTGAAATGCAGGAGAAATGCTTGTTTCCATTACGGAGGCTCCAAAACTATTGATTACAAAATGAATATTAATAAATCTACAAACGAATTCAGTTGAAACTTCTTACTCATGTATTCAAGAGAGTTAGATATAGCTCTGAGGGCTAACGGAATAAAGGAATATGGGGAGAAAGCATGAACGGGGTACTGATATTGGATGATTAGCCATGATCATATTGAATGGAGGTGCTGGCTCAAAGGGCTGAATGGCCTACTCCTGTATCTATTTTCTATGTTTCTACGTTTCATGGAGTTTTAATTGAAAATTCATTCCAACATGGAATATTTGGGATGAATAAATACATTTAAAGGTAAGTTACCAAAGTATATGATTGAGAATAAAGTTGGAATTGTGGAAGGGGTGTAAAAAGTTAAATGAAAGCTCCTGAGGAACATTAAGACTGCCAAAGATCAGCTTGGTTGAATGCCTTGCTCTGTGCTTCAAAAATATTGTGCAATCCTCAGAAATAAAAGCGACATGATAATATACAGTGGAATTATGAAGTGAATACTTATCATGGTTTGAAGCTAAGGATACCAACAGAGCACAATCTATTTAACATGACACTTTAGAAGGTTAAGTTTGAATCAGTAAATTTCGCAGGAATTTCCATTTTGCAACATGCATACGTCCACCACCATAATACGATCCAATAAAAGATTGAAAACTCCATACAGCAGCCAAGGTTGATTCTTTATAAGATTAAAAATTAAAATGAACTAAAATATGAAAGCCCATTTTAGCCCCGAAGCCAAAGAAAAACAAATTAAAGGAGAGGGATGAAGTTCAATGGTCAAAGACATCATTACGTAGAATACTGCACTTTCATTATTAATTTCAAGCATATCCTTGATACTGTAAAGAAAGCGAATGAAATGTCCTTGAGGGAATGAAAAAAAAGATTTTTTTGCAAAATGGAGAGTGAAAACAGGAGTGATTAATGTGTTTAAAGTAATTTTGCTATTTTTAAGATTTTCTAAAACAAAATACTGCACTCTTTTTTCCAAGTATGTGTAAATTGTACCTGTAAAAGCTGAACCTTTGTTTGCAAATACAGGGCAAGATGCTCTCTTCTTTGTTTTGTAACTGTGCTGGTTGTCTAGTTCATTTGAGAGGAAGTAAATTAGTAAGTTTGACTGTGTTTGCAGCTCAGACACAGTGGAAATTTGAGCATTTATTTATAGATGTTCACCAAAAAAGAGAAAATACATCTTCGTTCAAGAAATCAGACTTCAACTTTGATCGTACAAACCATCTTCATATTTTGCATTACACAAACTCAACATGTGTTGTAACAATGCTCACAAGAATTACAAACCATAGGGAACAACATACTATCATCTCACTCTGTGGTGTGGTAACAAATCAGTCGTCCCCATTTACTTTGTACATGGTGAATTCCACATATCCAGTAAAGGTGCCACAAAGAGTTAAGCGAGATGAAAACTTTTAAAAGTAAAGAATTATTTAACATTGTTCTTCTTATGCAAATGATGCTGGCAGTGAATTATCCATGCAAAAACAAAATGGGAGAAAAAAGTCACAGTAGATCACAGGAAGTGAAGGAGTTAATGGTATCCTAACAACCCCTCAAAAGAGTCTACAGTTTCAGCCATCGCAAGGATGCAAATCTCCAAATCTCTTTTTTGCATTTTCCTTTGCAAGACTTTCCTCTTCTGTGGTGTTTGATTTTGGCACATTTCTCTCATCCATTATTCCCAAGTTTGTTTGTTTCCATTGCAGACTTATCATCTCACAAATTTACTCAATTTCTGTTGAAAATAATATTTTAAAAGAACAGAAAAAATGTGGATTTTGAACTTCATTGGAGAGTTAAATAATGCAACCAATTTCTTTCTTATCTCCTTTCTCCCTGACAGTTTGCTGCCAAACAACTAAATAATTATCCACACTGTTACATTTATAACCTCATGAATCTGACCAACTTCCTGAAAATTCAATTAAAAAAAAAATAGTCCTTATGTTCATCTTTAATGTCTCACTTTATACACGTTTAATCATATTGTTCTCCTTCACTCAACATGAAATGCCTTGTAGGTTTGGTTTCCTATTTGCCCAATTTCTTGCCTGTAAGTAGTAGTAAAATGTGGCCAGAATTTTTCCAGTCGAACACTGAAACCATCTGTTCAATCCAAATAACAATCATCGTTTTTCACTCTGTGGTTACTCAATCAGGAGATTTCAAGGAAGTAATTGGCAATTGGATTTCAAGGAAATCATTGTTACATTATTTAACTATCCATGGAGGTTCAAAATTAGAGAGCATATTCAATGAAATGATTACTGGAAATATCGGCTGAGACTATTAGGACTACCTTTCCCAGAGACCAAGGATGGGAAACATAGGGAACAATATGCAGAATACCAGTTGGGAATGAGAGAAGTTTAGTTTAATTTAGAGACAGTGTGGAAACAGGGCCATCGACCCACTGAGTCCGCACCAACCAATGATCGCCTGTACACTAGTTCTATCCTAAACACGAGGGACAAATGACAGGAGCTGGTTAACCTATAAATTTAAATGTCTTTGGAATGTGGGAAGAAACTGGAGCACCATGAGAAAACCTATGGGGACCTTCTGACTCACCCACAGAGAACTAGAACTAGGCAAACTCCGTACAGACAGTACCCGTAGTCAGGATCAAACCAGGGTCTCTAGCATAGTAAGGCAGCAACTCCACTGCTGCGCCATTGTGCTGGCCTATGACATGCAGAAAAGGGTTTCCAACTTAAGAAAGCAAAGGTGATCAGTCCAGTTTGGAATAATGTGAAATGGAGAGGGGGTGGGCGGGGTTGAAGGGGAATGATGTATGAAACAAGAGCCTCAGCATCAGAGGAAAACTGATGGCTGAGAAAGCAGAATCGAGATACAAGAACCAATTTCAGCAGGGAATTCATGGAAGGCGGAGTAGGAAATCGAAGAGCAACAGAGACGAGGATCAATATGGTTAATAATGAAGTAAGGAGGGCAAATATTACACAATTACTAATTAATTAGCACATTAAATCAAAACAATTTAATTTCAGTTTAAACACCAAATAGAAACAAGCTACGAACATTACTTTGGAATCTAAGTTATGAGCATATCGTAGCCTCTCCCTGATCATCATGAATGTTATCCAGACAGCTAACAGGCATAACCAATCAGACATGCCTCTGAAGTTATTTTTCTAATTTAGCTGAATTTAAATTGTGCTTAATGATCTTGTTGCAAGTTCAGCATGTTATTATTCAAAGACCAAAAAAATAAATTGGGTCGGCCCAGAGCTCATGTCATCAACTCCTGCTTTTTCCAAAACAACATGCTTCCTACTCATTACAACCAGTCACAATTGCACTATTCAACGGCTTGTTGTCTTAATAGGTACCTAATTTTGTAGGTGACCAGAATTACTTGAAGCTCGTCAACATTAATTAAACCAGCCTGTATGGTGGATGCAGTGGTGTTAACAGACATTCTGGTACTCATTCAGATCTGCGCAATTTTCAGAAATGACTCAACAGGTTTCTGACACCACACTGGAAACATTGCTGAAGGAGGTGCAGAGTAGGCGGAATGCCTAACTTTTTTCAGTGAGTCAGAAGGTCCCCCTGATAATTACTGTAAAGGCAGTGGGAGCAGAAGGTAGTGGAGCTCAACACCTAAAGAAATGAATTCAGTGCGACATAAAGTTCAAATATCTTACATATGTCCCAGGGCCAAGGAATGCATCTTCCAATGCATTAACTAAATGTATACTGCACATACTGCACCTCATATCCAACTATCAGTTATCAATCATGACTTGGGCTAAAATTCACAGTCTATACTGCACTCTCTCACACATTTCATTGCAGCAAGCCTCACATTCACATCTCGCACCCTGCACATACTGCCAACTGTTCAATTACATCAAACACATCAACAAAACTGTGTAAAGTAAAGAACACTATTTTTGTTTACACGTCAATTAGCAGGGAGCTAAATACAGTAAGATCGTTAAAAATATCACTTGCGAAGACCAACAGACACAAATCTACTCCAAGAAAGACTTACAACCTAATTTTGAAAGTTGGTTGAATTCAAATTGTACCAGAAACATTATGTGGTAGTTCCAGGATACTACAGCACGTTCAGCATTGTGCTGCTTAATGAAACAGCTGAAAGTATAGTGTGAAGGTAAAGGCATAGCCCGAAGAGAAATTGGTGATCTCAGAATGGTTGTACAGAATGATCTCAGCAGGTCATGAAAACTAAAAAAATGAAATGATGGAAATGTTCAGCAGGTCAGGTAACAACTGTGGAAAAAGAAATTGTTAATGTTTCAAGTCTGAGACTTTGCCATTAAGGGAGAGAGAAGCAGATGGACAGTGTTGAAGGAACTAGAGCAGTCAAAAAGGTGGCTTCATCGAGGGAAGGTTGCACGAGACAGCATTGAGATGAAAGTGGAATGCAAAAACAAAATGGTAGTGGTTGGATTGGGTGAAGTCAGCAGGATAGATCCAAACTGGGACTAAAGCAGGCTATGTTGCCTGTTTAGTGTTGGAGGTAAAGATACTACACAAGGATGGAAAAGGACTTGAGTGAGAGGAGGAACTTCTCAGGATCAAAACATGAACTAACAATGCAGACCTACCACAGGCTCATTAAATGGAGTTCCATCTATTTTCAAACTGTTTCTCACTATATTCCTTTATAATTATACCACATAATTATTTCAAGCAATTATTCTGCACCGTTTAGAATAAAATGAAATAATCAATTTAGGATCCATCATTCAATGTGTTAGCAAATTGGTGAAACATGGATGTTAATACATGTTTGGAATGACTGAGAACATATTTTTAAAAACAATATTTTATACAATCCAGCCAATCAGAGGTTTTAATTGCGAAACTGTTGGGTATTTAATAGAAAATATTTTTCAGTGCTATGGGGGAAAGATTGGGAGAGGGAAAATGGGACTGAATGGTTGAATCTTCAGTTAAGGAATCTGATCTTATATACGTTAACAGTGTCACTGTGAAATGTGATCAATAATCCGGCACTGTTAGAAATAATTCTGTCCATAAAGGCATTGTTCAGTTTCAGCACACTTGATGAACAACTGACTTAGTGGAACATGCAGGCATCAGTAAATCACCAATGGAAACACAATTAGTTGTATCCCTGAGCAATAGTTCAAACAACGGCTAATTATTTTACTAATGCACAAAGTTGGCTCACACTAATTATAAAGCTTTATTGTTGATAGAGTTGAGATCTTTTGAGATTAAGAAAAATGCATAACACAGACAAGTCTGATGAATTTATCAGATTCAAGGGCACTTTTTAAAGCTATTAGATCTGAGTCAATATAAATTGCTTCTGAATGATGTCAAGTGAACAATTTGTTTCAAAAACAATTCCTCCAATAATTCTGTTTCGTACTAAGTAACTTATATTCTTGACTCAAGTACCTTTTACAACCAAGGGTAAAATATCAGATGAGAATTACAGAAGCAGGGAAGGACGCCAAATGGCCAATATAATCTCTACATTTTCTTTGAAATTAAGATTCAATTAGTTCCACTCCCCTGCCTTTTCCCCATGGTCTTCTAAACATTTACGGAGCAAGAGAATGCAGATGCTGGAAGTCCTCATGCAGGGTCTCAACCCGTAATGTGGACTATCACTTTGTCTCCACAGAAGCTGCTTGTCCCCCGAGTTCCTCCAGCAGTTTGCTATTTACTAAAGAAATCCATCCTTTGATGTTTTGAAGTCAAGGACACAATGAGCCAAATCATTCTCATCTTATTTCTGGTTCTTTTATCAGTTACTTTAAACCTGTGCCCATTGCCATTGATTCATCTACTTTTGCATATATTCGCTCTTATCCATTAAAACAATAGACAATAGACAATAGGTGCAGGAGTAGGCCATTCAGCCCTTCGAGCCAGCACCGCCATTCAATGCGATCATGGCTGATCACTCTCAATCAGTACCCCGTTCCTGCCTTCTCCCCATACCCCCTCACTCCGCTATCCTTAAGAGCTCTATCCAGCTCTCTCTTGAAAGCATCCAACGAACTGGCCTCCACTGCCTTCTGAGGCAGAGAATTCCACACCTTCACCACTCTCTGACTGAAAAAGTTCTTCTTCATCTCCGTTCTAAATGGCCTACCCCTTATTCTTAAACTGTGGCCCCTTGTTCTGGACTCCCCCAACATTGGGAACATGTTTCCTGCCTCTAATGTGTCCAATCCCCTAATTATCTTATATGTTTCAATAAGATCAAGTCAAGTCAAGTCAAATTTATTTGTCACATACACATACACGATGTGCAGTGAAATGAAAGTGGCAATGCCTGCGGGTTGTGCACAAAAAGAATTACAGTTACAGCATATAAATAAAGTTAATAAGTTACTATTAGTGTCGACAAAAATTTAGTCTCTGAGGTTATAAAAGTTGACAGTCCTGATGGCCTGTGGGAAGAAGCTCCGTCTCATCCTCTCCGTTTTCACAGCGTGACAGCGGAGGCGTTTGCCTGAATGTAGCATCTGGAACAGTCCGTTACTGGGGTGGCAGGGGTCCCTCATGATCTTACTTGCTCTGGATCTGCACCTCCTGATGTATAGGTCCTGCAGGGGGATGAGTGTAGTTCCCATGGTGCGTTCTGCCGAACGCACTACTCTCTGCAGGGCCATCCTGTCCTGGGCAGAGCTGTTCCCAAACCAGACTGTAATGTTGCCGGACAGGATGCTCTCTACAGCCCCAGAGTAGAAGCAATGAAAGATCTTCAGAGACACTCTGAATTTCCTCAGTTGTCTAAGGTGGTAAAGGCGCTGCTTATCCTTACCCACCAGTGCGGCAATGTGCGTTGCCCACGTCAGATCCTCTGCGATGCGGACTCCCAAGTATTTAAAACTGCTCACCCTATCCACAATCGACCCATCTATCTCCAGTGGTGTGTACGTCCTTGGATGTTTGGCCCTTCTGAAGTCCACAATCAGCTCCTTTGTTTTAGTGACATTCAAGAGGAGGCTATTGTCCTGACACCAGAGTGCCCGATCAGCCACCTCCTCCCGGTAGGCCTTCTCATCGTTGTTGGAGATCCGGCCCACCACCACAGTGTCATCAGCAAACTTGATGATGGAGTTTGAGCTGAACCTGGCCCCACATTCATATGTGTACAGGGAGTACAGTCGGGGGCTAAGGAATCAGCCCTGGGGGGATCCTATGTTCAGGGTGAGGGAGCTAGATGTGTGTTCCCCCATCCTGACCACTTGGGGCCTGGCAGTGAGAAAGTCCAGGACCCAGGCACACAGAGGGGTGCTAAGCCCCAGTTCCAGCAGCTTCTCAACCAGTCTGCTGGGGACTATTGTGTTGAATGCTGAACTAAAGTCAATGAACAGCATCCTCACATAGCCCCCCTGGCTGTCCAGATGAGAGAGAGCGGTGTGTAGAACCTGGGAGACCGCATCATCCGTGGACCTGTTCGGACGGTATGCGAACTGTAGCGGGTCCATGTTGCGAGGAAGGAAGGCGCAGATGTGCTTCTTGACTAGCCTCTCAAAGCATTTCATGACAACCGAGGTGAGGGCCACCGGTCGGTAGTCATTTAAACACGCTGGAGAGGCATTCTTTGGCACCGGTACAATGATGGATCTTTTGAAGCATGCAGGGACCACGGACTTTGCCAAGTCATCCCCCCTCATCCTTCTAAATTCCAGTGTATACAAGCCTAATTGCTCCAGCCTTTCAACATACGACAGTCCCGCCATTCCGGGAATTAACCTAGTGAACCTACGCTGCACGCCCTCAATAGCAAGAATATCCTTCCTCAAATTTGGAGACCAAAACTGCACACAGTACTCCAGGTGCGGTCTCACCAGGGCCCGGTACAACTGTAGAAGGACCTCTTTGCTCCTATACTCAACTCCTCTTGTTATGAAGGCCAACATTCCACTTCATTATTTAGGTGAGAATTAACGCAGTGGACCAAATGGCCTCTTGTGCGGTCTATTTTTACGGTGTTAATCATTTCTAGTCAACATTTCCCTCGTACCTCTTTCCCCCAAGAACAAATCCAGCTTCATTAACCCCAAATGATGTCTCACACCAAATTACAATTCCAGCAAATCTCTTTCAACACCTCCAAAGACTAAACTCATAAAATGTGACAAGAAGATTAAAAATGAAAGTAGAAGTGTGCCAGATGGTCCTGTGCATCTGTTCTGTCAATCAATAAAATCATGGCTGATCTTCGACCTCAGTTCATTCCCCATGCCATTTCCAGGTCCTTAACATGCGCAATAGAGCACAACGACAAAGGTTTATGAATTTATTCCTACTGAGTTCCTGATTTTACTTGTGCTGCTTACTAGTTTATCAGATTCCAGAACCTACACCAAAGGTGAATGGATATCTGAGATAATCTCTAGTCTGCATGTTAAAGTCTCAGGAAAAGTAGGACTCAGTTCTTCAACATTGGCAAATGATTTTGATATAAATAAGGAGATTGTAATAATTACCTGGCATAAAGCACAATTCTATATTCAAACACTGCAGTAATCTGCTTACATTGGAATTACAAATTATGTTTTCTAAAATTTCTTTTCATTACTTAACACATTTAAAGAACTTATTTTGCACAAAAGCAAGCAAACAAGGTTGATTTCTTCTGCCAGCCCAAACACATAAGATTCAGGTTTATATATTATGTTTAAAAACATTAACAAGAATATTGAAAAATCATTTGAGCTTGGAATTAATAAGATAGAAATCACATTGATTGGTTTAGGTTGAAATATGAATCATGTGTTAAAAATCTGATTTTTATCATTCAGAAATTTGTTATCAAATGAAGATTTGGGGTGCATTATGCAACTATCCTTTGTATGCAATGATGGGGAAAAAATGAAGTTCTTCACTCTACTTTCTAAGATGACGCCTCCTTTTTCTATATTATATTAAAATGCTTCAGAACTTGAGGCCTCTTTTTGGCATGATTTCTTATGAAGATTGTAACAAAACGATCAATATAAAGAATAAAACATCTTCATGGCAGAAGAGCTCTGAATCAATACGAATCAAAAATCTGTTTTGGATAACAGAGATTTAATCAGACATCTTCAGTTTTTTCTTGCACCATTAATCCCACTGCCAATAGAACACCATCCAATTTATGGTTTAATTTAGGTTAATGATCATCATTATGCCATCAGTGAGTCACCAACTTAATCAAGGCTTTAAAAAGACCAGCTGGATATACATCTATGGGGAGCACAAGAGTTAATTCCGTTAGCAATTTTTAAACTCTCTTTCAAAGTACATTTTTCATCCATGACTGCTCACTCACTAACTATCTGTCAACTTTTGAGAATTCCACTGACCCTGACATAAGAAAAGGCATAAAAGCCATCAAATTATTACTTTTTTTTCTCACTGCCTCCTTTGGTATAATATATTGTCTCAGGTAACATGTATTACAATAAACCCAATAAGGAAAACACTGACACAAGAGGATTGAGCCGATGTATTATCACTGTCATAGGATAGTGCAATGGTAGTCCTCATGATTTAGTCTGTAAATACACAGATGACACCACTGTGGGGGTACGAATCACAAACAATGAAAAGAGTACAAGAAGGAAATAGAGAACTTTGTGACATAGTGTCAGGATATTAATCTCTCCCTCAATATCAGCAAGATGAAGCAGCTAGTTATAGACTTCAAGAAACGTGGTGGAGTACATGGCCCAATCAGAATTAATGGCGCAATATGGAAATGATTGAGAACTTCAAGTTCCTTGGCATTAATATTGCCAATGATCTGTCATGGACCAATCATTTTGATGCGACAGCCAATAAGGCATACCAACGCCTCTCCTTCCTGAGGAGACTGAGGAAATTCAGCATGACTCCAGTGACTCTTACAAACTTCTACACATCATAGAAAGCATGCTATCGGGTTGCATCAGAGTTTGGTTTTGGAAGAAGTCTGGAAGAAATTGCAGGGAGTTGCGGTTGTAGCTCAATCCATCACATAGATTAGACCATCACCATTGACTCCATCAACACTTCATGCTGCCTCGATAAGCAGCCAACATAATCAAAAATTTGTCCCACACTGGTCATTCCTGCTTCTCCCTGCTCTCATCTGGCAAAAGGTATAGAAGCTTGAAAGCACACACCACCAGACTCAGGAACAGCTTCTTTCGCTCTGTTATCAGGCTTCAAGACAGTCCTTGCAGAAGCTGGGATACTGATGGATTCACCACTACCCCTTGTGAACATTGGACTTTGTCGAATGGAACTCATGCCCAAAAATGCTGAGAACTATAATCTGCACTCTGTATCTTCCCCTTTGCTCTATCAATTGTTCTTGAGTTTGACTTGATTGTCATTTATGCATGGCATATCTGATTTGGTTGGATAGCATGCAAAACAAAGCTTTTCACTGTACCCTGGTACACGAGACAAAAATAAACCTAAATCTACAAAGGAATTGACTTGACCTCCCTATCATCTAACTGGTAGCATAAAATGAATAAAATTTAAATCCAATGTTGACAATTTATTTTTATAAAAATAACTTTTAGATTCAGAAGAGCTGTGTTTGTCAGTCAAATATGAGAAAAGACTCTTTAAAATTATTGACCACAGTGAACCATTAAATTTGCCCCATTTTCAAATATATTTTTTCTCACAAAATATGCAGATAAAAACTTCAATATACAGCTTTGTGTAAATATGCAGAATCAAACTGCTACTTTGTAATTCTTCACTAAATTGAAATAGTGCTACAACGGTCAACATTTTTGGTTAAATAGTTGAAACTTAAAAAGCAGAATGTGGCGAAATACATTTGCTGAATCGTGTATGTCATCATTAAAGATTAATGAACTTTGTCATTTTCCACCTTCAAACAATAATTTATCTGCATTTGATACTGAACTGCATTTCTGATTAATAAATTCTCCCTTAAAGTGTTGTACATTGTTAATCACAATTCATTTGCTGAACTGTCTCAGGATCGTGTTCTCTCAATTTCAGGCTTTTATGAAAAGAAAAAAAATTGTAGAGTGGAACAGAGGGAATTTAGTGTGCAGTTAAGCAGTGTAACCAAATAAGGCCATGGTAAAAAGAAAACTGAATTGTGGTTTGCATTTGCTGTAGGATGCAGATGTGGATGGGTTGGAGGGTGGTGGTGATATGAAATCTGTACATGATTTAGCTCAAAGAATAAGTTGAGTTGAGGGAAGGCAGTTTGAAAGGCAGGTTTTATTAGAAGTGTGCTTTAAAAAAAGAAAAATAATTAATCCAAAGTAGAAAAGCAGGGAAATCAATTTACAGAAACATTGCAAAGATTGAACAAGAGAACTTAAAAGTATAAAAAGACAGTGTGTGCACATGGATGCCAGGAGTTCCAATCGGCGGAAGACCCTTGCTTGATTTTTGACATTGGCAATGTGGGAGGCATGGGGTTGAGGACTGGCAGGCCAAAGTCAGTCGATAAAAGATTGCAAAGTGGCATTCTAGAGGCAGAAGGAGTCGGCTGTCTTGGTCTAATTCAAACTGCAATTACTTGAAAATTACGAATCAAAAATAAGAGGGTGGTAAAAGCATGCTGTGATTTAAATGCCACTCAAAATTAAATGAGAAATTTATGGCTGGGTAAAAACGGAAATTCTAGCAACGCTTATATATTTATTCATTTTTTGGCAAAGTCAGTTTTGCTTTTGCAAATGTTTTGCAAAAATTGCCTTTGCATTATTGCTCTTGAAAAAAACTGTTGTATGCCACCTTCTTGAACTGCTACAGTTCCAGGATTTAGACCCAACGATGAAGAAGGTCTGCAGATGAAGAAGGTCTGCTGATTCTCAATCAGAATGGTGTGCAACTTGAAGGGGAATATGAAGACAGATGGTGTTCCTGTCTGCTTACTTTCTTTGTCCTTTCTTGTGGGTGTGGAGATGATGTTTCAAGTAACCCAGTTGAGTAACTGCAGAAAACTTTGCAGTTCTGCAGTGGCACAGTGACAATGGTGAAATGAATGAATGTTCAGGAAAATAGATGAGGTGCTAATCACAATGACTGCCTTGCCTTGGATAGTGGCAGGCTTCTTGAGCATTAATGGAGCTGTGATTGGCAATTATTTCATCCTGACTTCTGCCTTGATATAATTGTCTCTGGTAACATGTACTACAAAAATCCAATAAAGCCCCTTGGGAAGTCTTTTGGTATCAGGAAGTGAACCAAGCTGCAGGATACTCAGCATCTGACCTGTTCTTTGAGTTACAGTATTTAAATGGCTGGTCATGTTGTATTTCTGGTCAGTGATGAACCCCCCACATGATGCTGATAGTCGATGACATGGTGATAGAAATGCAAAGATAAGTGAGATGGTCAATACAGTGCATTCAGAAAGTATTCAGACCCCTTCACTTTTTCCACATTTTGTTACGTTACAGCCTTATTTTAAAATGGATTAAATTCTTTTTTTTAAATCATCAATCTGCACACAATACCCCATAATAAAAAAGTGAAAACAGGTGTTTAGAAATTTTTGCAAATTAAAAAGAAATAACTGAAATATCACATTTACATAAGTATCCAGGCCCTTTACTCAGTACTTTGTTGAGGCACCTTTGACAGCAATTACAGCCTCAATTCTTCTTGGATATGACGCTACAAGCTTGGCACACCTGTATTTGGGTAATTTCTCCCATTCTTCTCAGCAGATCCTGTCAAGCTCTATCAGCTTGGATGGGGAGAGTTGATGCACAGCTATTTCCAGGTCCCTCCAGAGATGTTCAATCGGGTTCAAGTCCGGGCTCTAGTTGGGCCACTCAAGGACATTCACAGACTTGTCACGAAGCCACTCCTGCATTGTCTTGGCTGTGTGCTCGTTGTCCTGTTGGAAGGTGAACCTCCACCCCAGACTGAGGTCCAGAACGCTCTGGAGCAGGTTTTCATCAAGGATGTCTCTGCACTTTGCTCTGTTCATCTTTCCCTTGATTCTGACTAGTCCCTCAGTTCCTGCTGCTGAAAAACATCCCCACAGCATGATGCTGCCACCACCTTGCTTCACCGTAGGTATGTATTGGCCAGGTGATGAGCGGTGCCTGGTTTCCTCTAGACGTGACGTTTGGCATTCAGGCCAAAGAGTTCAATCTTGGTTTCATCACACCAGAGAATTTTGTTTCTCATGGTCTGAGAGTCCTTTAGGTGCCTTTTGGCAAACTCCAAGCGGGCTGTCATGTGCCTTTTACTGAGGAGTGGCTTCCTTCTGGCCACTCTACCATAAAGGCCTGATTGGTGGAATGCTGCAAATATAGTTGTCCTTCTGGAAGGTTCTCCCATCTGCACAGAGGAACTCTGGAGCTCTGTCAGAGTGACCATCAGGTTCTTGGTCACCTCCCTGAACAAGGCCCTTCTCCCCCGATTGCTCAGTATGGCAGGGCGGCCAGCTCTATGAAGAGTCCTGGTGGTTCCAAAGTTCTTCCATTTAAGAATGACGGAGGCCACTGTGCTCTTCGGGACCTGCAATGCCGCAGAAATTGTTTTATACCCTTCCCCAGATATGTGTCTCGACACAATCCTGTCTTGGAGGTCTACGAACAATTCCTTCGTCTTCATGGTTTGGTTTTTGCTCTGACATGCACTGTCAACTGTGGGACCTTATGTAGATAGGTGTGTGCCTTTCCAAATCATGTCCAATTTACCACTGGTGGACTCCAATCAAGTTGTAGAAACATCTCAAGGATAATCAATGGAAACAGGATGAACCTAAGCTCAATTTTGAGTGTTATAGCAAAGGGTCTGAATATTTATGTAAATGTGATATTTCAGTTATTTCTTTTTATTTACTTTGCAAAAATTTCTAAACACCTGTTTTCACTTTTTTATTATGGTGTGTAGATTGATGATAAAAAAAACATTGAATTTAATCAATTTTAAAATAAAGCTGTAATGTAACAAAATGTGGAAAAAGTGAAGGGGTCTGAATACTTTCTGAATGCACTGGACCTGAGACACAATAGGCTGCAAATGTTAGAACCTGGAGCAAGAAACAAACTGCTGGACGAATACAGCAAGTCAGGCAGCATCGGGTGGGGGGGGGAATAGACAGGCAATGGTTGAGTCAGACTGATGGCTCATTCTCCTGTGGCACGAATGCTACCTGACTCTTAAGAGATCTGTAGCGGAGTGGGCCTTGTTAAATTCAGAGTGATAATTAATGCATTGAATGCTTTGACAATGACATCCTCCAACAATAGCATAATGATTGCTTGAAGGCTACTGAATTGGAATTGTCCTACATTTTTGTGTTCAGGGCAAACCTTGACAATTTACCACTTTGTTGGAGAGACGCCCATGTTGTAACTATATTGGAACGGCATGATTAAAGGTATAGCTAACATTCAGTACTACATTTGGGACGTTGGCCTTATCCCATATTATTCTCAGTTATCACTTGGTTTCATGTGGAGTGAATCAAATTGGCTGAAAGCTAGCTTCTGGCTGAACATGATTTTAAATGCTTCAATCCTGTTTACACCACTCACATGCTGTGCCACACCATCATTGAAAATGGGATTTTTTTTGAGTCTCCTTATCCTATAAAATGTTTGATTGTCTAACAAGCACAATAGAAAATAACCGTCCAGAAATTAATCCCCGGTTAGTTCTGCTAAACATGGGGAAATGTTGCTGCAGCTCATTGCATTGTTCATAGGTGCTACAATGTATCATGTTCTGCGATTTTTTGGGGGATGAATTTTTAAGCTGAGGGAAGCAAGCCAGACATGGTTTCTCAATACAACGTTCAGAAATTAATCTTACATCCTATGTCATAAATCATTGGAATATACCTTGAGAATCATAAATTAGGGTTTTGAACAAAAGTATTTCATACAAAATAATACGTAGGTTCCAATGAAGAAATCTTACTCAACCCCCATCCCACCAAAGTGGACCGTTACAAAATACAGCTCACTATACTTTTCCATTAATTACTGAATATAAATGATCTCATTCTTGAAGATTTGTCCTCCCATGGGATGAGCGAGCAGAGCTCCTGACATTGGATGCTGTGCGAGTGGAGTTTGCACATTTTCCCTACTCCCCTACTACCTGGGTTCATCCCATATCCCACAGACATGTTGCTTGGTAGATTAATTGGTTACTGTACATTGCCCAAGTATGGAAAGGGGGGGTAATCTTGATGAACATGTGAGAGAGAATATGTTGTAAGGAAATAAGTCAGGGAATAGGACTGATAGAAATGTTCTGAGAGCTGGCCGGGACTTGATGGGCTGAATGGCCTCTTTATATGTCATAAGGAAGTATAAGTACTCATGTTGTTATCCACATGGCCAGTTTTACCTCGATTTTGTGCACTCTTGCCACATGTGTGATATTTTATTAATAATTGAAATAAACAACATTTATTTTCTTCAACTACTCTTTGTTACTTCCATAAATTATTTTACAAAGTTAGCAAGGCACAATCTCCCTCTGTGATATCAGTGCTCATGATGTGTCCATGATAATAGGTTAATAAGACACAAGGAAAACACAAGGTGACTTTAAAGGTGGCTTAAATGTGACTCGTAATAATCAACTATTTCTCAGTAAATATTAATGGCATACTTATTCAGTGATACTCACCTCTGGAGTTACATCTCTTGGGGCAAACCCAGTTCCCCCAGTGGTTAAAATAAGATTCAATTCCTTATCATCGCACCATTCAATGAGAGTTTCCTAGTAAAGAACACACAATATCAATCAGTGCAAGATCATTTTTCTGTGAAAGCAAAGCAAAACTATGATAAAGCATATTTCCACACATACACTGGTTTATTTATAATCCCAGAATGCATGCAAAGCCTTTGCAATTCCATATTTAAACAGTCCAAGAAAGCAAACTGACATTGTGTCAGTTGATGAGAAACATGATGGTGCTCTCAATGAGTTTTTTACACGTGTTATGACTCCCAGAAGTAGGATTATTAAGCATTACCCAAAGTCCAATATTATGTTTTGCCAGGACAACAAATTCCTGTTGGTTGTAAATATGGAGTTGATGTAGAGTAAATGGTTAGGAGTAAATCTTGTGATATAAATGTTAGTTCCAACTGTTGTGACTATTGGATAAGGAATGCTTGTGAATATATGTGAATCAATCTGGAATTCTAGTTGGTCTGTAATATAAATTAATTTGTGTTTACCAAAACCCGTCAATGACTGTAAACAGCTATTTTTTAAAAGTGCACTTGTAAGGATGTTCTGTATATCACACTACATCGATATGAATTTAGTTAGTGTTTCATCACAATTCTTTGATTAAAATGACAAGCATGCCATTTAGTCATAGAGTCCTACAGTGTGGAAACAGGCCCTTTGGCCCAACTTGCCCATACATGTCCCATCTACACTAGACCCTCTTACCTAAGTTTGGCCCATATTCCTCTAAACCTGTCCTACCCATGTACCTGTCTCAATGTTTCTTAAACGTTACGATAGAACATGCTCAACATCTCCCGAAAGCTCAGGCCGTCGAGTCCTGGCAACATCCTTGTAGATCTTCTCTGCACCTTTCCCAGCTTGACAACATCTTTCCTATAACATGGTACCCAAAACAGGACAGAATACTCTAAATGCGGCCTCACCAATGTCTTACACACCTGCAACATGACCTCCCAACTTCTATACTCAATGCTCAATTTGATGAAGGCCAATGTACCAAAAGCCTTTTTAACCATCATATCTAATTGATGCCACTTTCAACGAAATATGTACCTATACTCCCAGATCCCTCTGCTCTATAACACTCCCCAGATCCCTACCGTTCACTGTGTGGGCTCTGCCCATGTTAGTGCTTCCAAAGTGCACCAGTTACAATTTCTCTGTATTAAATTCCATCAACCATTCCTCAGCTCACTTGCCTAGCCAATCAAGATCCTGCTGCAATTTTTGACAACCATCTTCACTCTCTGTAATACCACCCACTTTTGTGTCATCTGCAAACTTGCTACCTTCTCATTCAAATAATTGATAAAGATGACAAACAGCAATGGGGCCAGCACCAAACCCTTAGGCATACCATTAGTCACAGGCTTCCAGTCCTAAAAGCAACCTTCCATCATTACCCACTGCTTTCTTCCATTCAGCTATCTCTCCTTGAGTCCCATGGGATCTGACCTTCTAGAGCAGCCTCCAATGCGGAACCTTGTCAAATGCCTTACTAAAATCCATACATATCATGTCAATACCTCTGCCTTCATTGACCTTTTTGGTCACATCCTCAAAAAGTTCATCCATGAGACACGACCTCTCATGTATAAAATCATATTGACTATCCCTAATCAGCCCTTGTCTATCTCAGTGCATGCAAATCCTATCCCTCAGAATACTCTCTAATAAGTTTCTGACTGCAGACGTTAAGATCACTGGCCTGTAGTTCCCAGCCTTTACCCTGCAGCCCTTCTTGAATAGAGGCATAACATTTGCCTCCCTCCAGTCTTCCATTATTTAACGACGACTCATAAATCTCAGCGAGGGCTTCCGCAATTTCCTCTCTAGCTTCCCACAGTGTCCTCGGTAATATCTGATTTGCTATATTTGCTATCTTTATTCTCGTATTCTTTTAACCATCAAACAGTTGACTTTTCCTCCTTATGTGCATTGTCCAAGAATGACATTTGCTTCGCTCTCTTATGCAACCCCACAAAAAAAGAAACTGATAGACAGCAACATATGAAAGGGCTGCATCTGCGCCCAAGATGAGGTATTCCATACCAGGACATCAGAGATGTCCTCTTCCTTTAGGGAACGGGGGTTCCCCTCTTCTATCTTAGATGAGGCCCTCACACACGTCTCCTCGGTCCCCCGCAAATCTGTTCTTGCTCCCCCTCCCCCCAGTCGCAACAAGGACAGTCCCCCTAATCCTCACCTTTCATCCCATCTGCCGTCGCGTACCACACATAATCTTTTGCCATTTTCGCCACCTCCAACGGAATCCCACCAATAGTCATATCTTCCCATCTCCACCCTTTCTGCTTTCTGCAACCTCTGCAACTCCCTGGTTAACTCTTCCTTTCCCACCCAAACCACCCCATCCCCAAGTACCTTTCCCTGCAACCGCAGGAGATGCAACACCTGTCCCTATACCACCTCCCTCGAGTTTGTCCAGAGGCCCCGACAGTCCTTTCAGGTTAGGCAGAGGTTCACTTGCACCTCCTCTAAACTCATGTACTGTATTTGTTATTCCAGAAGTGAGACCAAATGTAGACTGAGCGATCGTTTCGCTGAACAACTTCGCTTTGTCCACCTTGGCCTATGTGATCTTCCGGTTGCCAAACAGTTTAACTCCCGTTCCTATTCCCTTTCTGTCTACCTTTCTGTCCAGGGCCTCTTCCATTGTCAGAGTGAGGCCGAATACAAATTGGAGGAACAGCACCTAATTATTCGCTTGAGCAGCTTACAACTCAGCAGTATAACTAGATATCTCTAACTTCAAATAACCCTTGCATCCCCTTTCGCTCCCCCCCTCCCCCACCCTAGTTGTCATACTCAATTCACTGTCATCCTGTTGAGTTTCATTGTCTGCATAACTTGCTATCTCCTAGCCCACAGCCAACAATGGACCATTGTGGGCTCCACCTTTCCTTGATCATCTTTACTTTTTTGCATTTCTTTTCTTCGTTTGTTCTATATCACCGTCTATATCTCTCGTTTCTCTTCCCCCTGAGACTCAGGCTGAAGAAGGGTCTTGACCCGAAACATCACCTACTCCTTTTCTCCATTGACGCAACCTGGCCCACTGCATTACTTCAACTTTTTGTGTCTATTTTCGGTTTAAACCAGCACCTTCTTACACACTGAATAGAAAAATATTTTTTTGGCACAGTGATAGAGTTGCTGCCTTACAGTGCCTCCTTAATGCAGGTATAAGAGAGCTCTCAGCATCTAGTCTTTCCTCTAGTCTTTCCATCACCTTTGGAAACTTTTATTGCTGTTTATCAACATGAGGACCAAAGTTGCGTCAATGAAAGTCAAATAAGCCATTATGGGACTGAGAAACAAGAATAAAACTGTTGGAGACATCAGCCAAACCTTAGGCTTACCAAAATCAACTGTTTGGAACATCATTAAGAAGAAATAGAGCACTGGTGAGCTTACTAATCGCAAAAAGGACTGGCAGACCAAGGAAGACCTCCACAGCTGATGACAGAAGAATTCTCTCTATTATAAAACCCCCTAAACACCTGTTCGACAGATCAGAAACACTCTTCAGGAGTCAGGTGTGGATTTGTCAATCACTATCTGCAGAAGATTTCATGAACAGAAATACAGAGGCTGCACTGCAAGATGCAAACCACTGGTTAGCCACAGAAATAGGATGGCCATGTTACAGTTTGCCAAGAAGAACTTAAAAGAACAACCACAGTTCTGGAAAAAGGTCTTGTGGATAGATGAGACGAAGATTGACTTATATCAGAGTGATGGCAAGAGCAAAGTATGGAGGAGAATAGGAAATGCCCAAGATCCAAAGCATACCACCTCATCTGTGAAACACGATGGTGGGGGTGTTATGGCCTGGGCATGTATGGCTGCTGAAGGTACTGGCTCACTTATCTTCATTGATGATACAACTGCTGATGGTAGCAGCATAATGAATTCTGAAGTGTATGGAAACATCCTATCTGCACAAGTTCAAACAAATGCCTCAAAACTCATTGGCTGGCGGTTCATTCTACAGCAAGACAATGATCCCAAACATACTGCTAAAGGAACAAAGGAGTTTTTCAAAGCAAAAAAATGGTCAATTCTTGAATGGCCAAGTCAATCACCCGATCTGAACCCAATTGAGCATGCCTTTTATATGCTGAAGAGAAAACTGAAGGGGACTAGCCCCCAAAACAAGCATAAGCTAAAGATGGCTGTAATACAGGCCTGGCAGAGCATCACTACAGAAGACACCCAGCAACTGGTGATGTCCATTAATCAAAGGCTTCAAGCAGTCATTGCATGCAAAGGAGATGCAACAAAATATTAAACATGACTACTTTCATTTACATGACATTGCTGTGTTCCAAACATTATGGTGCCCTGAAATAGGGGGACTATGTATAAACACTGCTGTAATTTCTACATGGTGAAACCAAAATGTATAAAAATGGCCTTTATTAAAATCTAACAATGTGCACTTTAACCACATGTGATTTTGTTCTATTACAAATCTCAAATTGTGGAGTACAGAGGCAAATAAATAAATGATGGGTCTTTGTCCCAAACATTATGGAGGGCACTGTAAGTAGAACTTATGATATCAAACCTCTACATAGCATCAAGTCTGAAGGAGTTTAGAAGATGCAGGGTGAAATTAGAAAGGAAATTAGAAAGGTAAAGAGGGTGCATGAAGAAATGTTGACAGATAAAATCAAGGAAGACCCTGATATTCCATATGTAGGTGAAGGGGTAGAGGTTTAGAAAGGAAACAGTGGCTGCCATTGGAGATAAAAACAGCAGTGGGAGCATTTGGATAAGCAGGGACCGATTAGAGATAAATTTGTACTATCTCAATGCTATTATCATGTTAGTAATCCAGAGGTCTGGACAAACTATTTAGAGACCTAAATTCAAATCCCACTTGGCAGCAGTGGACTTTAGATCCAGGTAATAATCTGGAATTTTACAAGAACATCTGGCCATTAGTAAAACTGATCACGAAAACACCGGATTATTTTTAAAAAACCTGTTTAGTTCACTGATGCCTAAGCTGTCTGCGCTTTGTGAAATGAAGATTTATTCTGTCCCTCAGTATTAATTTCAATAATTTTGATCATCAAACCACCTACTGGTTTGCAATTAGTTGGTTAACTCTGCAATAGTTTTCAAACATTTTGTTTCTGATTCATTTTCAGAATGTAAACATTACTGGCAATGTTGGCATTTATTGTGCGTCCCTAAATACTCCCAAATTAAAGAGGCAGTTAACAGTAAAGCATGCTGGTGAGTGTGAAGTCACTTTTTAGACAGACTTTTTAAGACTGGCAGATTTAATTTACAGAAGGGCACTGGTTAACCAAATGGGTTTTTACGACCATCCAGTGAATGGTTACAGTTATTTTTTAAAGAAATTATAGATTTGTTTTATTTAGTCAATTGAATTTGAGTTGTGCAGTTGTCACGGTGGGATTCAAACATAGGTTTCCGGATCAAACATTCAGAATCGAACTGCTAATTGAGTAACTTAACTACCATGCTGTCAAACGTGCAGAATCCAACAGTCATCCAATCCTTCGACATTTATTGTCATGAGAGATTTGCCAACCTATAATCAGCGTCTCTGCAATATCCTCCTTTGCTTCTGTTTAACTTGAGAGATATTTCATCGAGGCCTAATGATTTATCCTCTTTCAAAGATGCTAAACCCCTTAATGAATCGCCTGTTTTGTTTGTCCCATCCAATATTTTTTGCTATTGTCTTCCTTAATTACATCAGCAGCACTTCTCTCTTTTGAGAAGGCAGTCACAAAACAGTCATTAACAATTTTTCTCAGATCCTCTGACTCCATCACAGATTACCTTATTGGTTTCTCATGGGCCCTAGTCTTTCTTTTGTCATCTTCTTGCTTGTTGTGTACTTATAAAATATTTCCTTTAGCTTCATTTTGCTCTCCTAATTTCCTTTACAACTTCACTCTGACACTTTCTATACTCTTCTAGACTTGATGCTGTTTTAAGTTCTTAGTGTCTCACATAAACTTCCCTTTTGCAGCTTTCCTTACCTTCTACGTACTGTATCACTCAGGGGGGCTTTGCATTTGGAAGTCTCACTGATTTCCATGGAACTTCCTGAAATTTCGTAAATGAAGGCATCCTGGTGCTCTTTATCTTTAAGTTCTTAATTTTTCTACATCACTTCTTAGTCCAGTAAAATTGGTCTTACCCCAATTTATAATGTTTACTTCGATTTTGTTGTTGTCCTTTTCCATAACTACGTTAAACCATTGAAATATGTTAACTACCATAAAAAAAGCTTTCCCACTGCTATTCCAACCTACCCATCTTCATTCCCAAGAAGCAAATCCATAAGTTCACCCATCTCTTATTGGATTTGCTAGATAGAATCGAAAGAAGTTCACCAGAAGGCAATTTAGAAATTCATTGTCCTCTACATCATTACATTAACCATATCCCAGTTAATAGTCAGGTGACTGAAATTCTCCACTAATGGCTTTATGCCTGTCAGAAATATGCCTACATAATCGCTCTTGATCTCCCTCCAGAGTACACTCCTAACAATCAGATTGTTCCCTTTTTGATCTTTATTTCAATCATGTAGCCTTATTTGCAGAATCTCCTTATGTACTATTCCTTCTCATGGTTGTGATTATTTGCTACACACTCCTTTTATTCTTCTCAAAATAGCAAAAATGGGGATGGAAAGGTTTAGAAAAAATATATGCTTGCTTTATTAGTGTAAATAACAAAGTATCTTTGACATTTCACTGATTAGTGTGAATGACAGAGCAAGCTGACAGCACCTCATGACCCACTTATTTCATGTGTTTGAATAAAATCTGGTAGTTTCAGTAGATATAAGATCATTTTAGCCACACAGAAAATGAGCCTAAGAAAGGATTTCAAAAGAGAAAACTGCCTTCCTTTTAACATGGACAAGATATTATCCAATTTACATTTTCCTATCGGAACTAACTAATTCCCACTGGATGTGAAAAGCCCTCTTGTCCGTTGTTTATAGTTTGGAGCTCTAGTTATCTGCTCACCATGATCACGATAGCAAAGAAGTAAAGAAGGCAAATGCAATGCTCGCATTTATTTCAAGAGGGCAAGAATACAAAAACAGGGATGTAATGATGAGGCTCTATAATGTGCTGGTCAGGCCGCATCTGTAGTATTCTGAGCAATTTTAGGCACTATATCTGAGGAAGGATGTGCTAGCTCTGGAGATGTCCAGAGGAGGTTCACAACAATGACCCAGGAATGAGTGGGTTAACTTATGATGAGCGTTTGATGGCACAGGGCCTGTACTCGCTGGAGTTTAGAAAAATTAGGGGGGGACCTCATTGAAACATACCGAATAGTGAAAGGCTTGGATAGAGTGGATGTTGATAGGCTGTTTTCACTGGTCTAGGACTAGAGTTCATAGCCTCTGAATTAAAGGAGTAAACCTTTAGGAAGGAGATGAGAAATAATTTATTTCATCAGATTGTGGTGAATCTGTGGAATTCTTTGCCATAGAAGGTTGTGGGGGCCATCAATTGATAAATTTAAAGCAGAGATAGATAGCTTCTATGGTGTCAGGGGTTATGGGGAGAAGGTGTCAGGGGTTATGGGGAGAAGGCAAGAGAATTGGGATAGGAGGGAGAGATAGATCAGCCATGATTGAATGGCGGAGTAGACTTGATGGGTCAAATGGTCTAATTCTGCTCCTATCACTTATGACCTTATGATTACACCATCCCGGGCGGAGCATGCCACTTCCGCTAAATAGAAATATTCTTCTCAATGTGAATTCAACAAATAGAGATTACAGCAAAAACAGAGATCTCATTATAGTGTCTCTCTAACCCACAACATTTGTCCTAGATTTGGAAAAAATTCAAAGTAAAATTGCTGCATGAATATAAGTTAAATATTGACCTGTAAATTTGACATTTATTGGTTTTCAGTAATTATTGAAGTAAAACGTTTTGTTTTAAATTTTGTAAACAACTAAAAAAATGTTAAGATTTGAAATAACATTCGTTCAAAGATGTTATTTGATAAGAAAATGGACAATTAAAGAAGGGTCCTGACCTGAAAAGTAATCTATCCATGTCATCCAGAGATACTGCCTGAGATGCTGCCTGACCTGCTGAGTTACTCCAGCATTTTGTGAATAAATCGATTTGTACCAGCATCTGCAGTTATTTTCTTATACTGCCTGACCTGCTGATTTACTTCAGCACTTTGTTTTTGTTTTATAGACCATCAGCTGCAGTTCCTTATGTCTACATTGTAAGTCATAGTGCACATTGCTATGACTGAAGGAATCTTTGACACCTTATTTTACAGTGCAAATTACTGTAACTATCTAATCGAGAAAATCACAGCTTTTTGGATCAGTGAACAATAAAAATACAAAAAAATTGGGTTATTTTGTCATCAAAACAAATGCCATTAAGCATTAATATGTCTTTGATAAAAATTCTACTTGGATTTTAATATCTTTATTTCCTAAAGTTCAAAATTACGAGTGAGGATAAGAGGGGTAAGTGATAAACAGAACATTTTAAATAGTGCATCAATAAGCAGAGCTGTAATTTATCAGAGGACAGGCATTTAATTATTGGCTTCCACTGTGCTCAGTTGTCTTGCTTATTGCAAGGAATCTGAATGCAAATAAAGAAGCTGTGGCCTTTAAATGAACTTTAGAATGCACTGCTGTAAATAAAATATGTTTCCATAAATCAGTGAACCATTCAGGTTGTAATCCATTTATTCTGTCACAATTGCAAGATCCTGGTGTTGGGTCATTTGCGTTTCACACACACAAAAATAACTGAGCTTTCAATTTTGAAGATCAAGAATTGTTAGATGTTTTTAAATAAATATATATTATTTGTAATATAAAATTCAAATCCTACTCTTTCAGTGGCCACTGGATAATATAAGGAAAATGATCTATATCATGCAAATTATTTAAGTAATCTACTGTAACAAGCCTCAGGTAAAGACCATCTGGGCATTTTGTTCTTAATTTTATTACCACTCATGTAAAGGTTTCACTTGGTGCCAAAACAACACTCTGCTGCAAAGCTGATTCAAAACATACGGACATTTTGTGGATGGAGGTGCTAGTGTTGAGCAGCACAATCTCTCATGGATTTAATGTATATTTTCTGTCTTGATCAGTTCCTAAATGTATAATAATCAGGCGCTTGAAGTCTTACTAAGCAGAAATGGAGGCGGTACAATGCATTGGTCAGAAGGCGATTAGAAAGCACTGAAGCCAGGCAGCATCTCGAAAGAGAAGGAATGGGTGACGTTTCGGGTTGAGATCCTTCTTCAGACCCAAAATGTCACCCATTCCTTCTCTCCAGAGATGTTGCTTGTCCCGCTGAGTTACTCCAGCATTTTGTGTCTATCTTCGGTTTAAACCAGCATCTGCCGTTCCTCCCTACACGGTGATGTGTGATATAGATAGATCAGCTGCTCAAGAGGCATGGAAGAGATACATGAGGAAATTGCAACACTTGGAAATTCCTGTGGAGAAAGGTTACAGATTCACAGGCACTGAGGCCCTCTGGGTGACAGAGCAAACGTCAAGATCAATCAGAAACAAAGAGACATATAAAGAAAGAGGAAAAGGTAAGAAAAGCACAGAAAGAAAGTAAGAAAGATGGAGTATGAGTGAGTGGCAATGAAATAGACAAAGAATAACAAAAAAATGTACAGAAGAAAGGAAAGGGAATGTAAATTATGAACGCAATTTCCAATAATCTGCTAAAACTTCATTACAATTTTTGAAAGCATTAAAAGAGAGAGGAAAAAAGGATATGAGGATTAAAGTAACAATGAGGAAATTTTCTGCTGAAAAAGAGAACCCTCTCAGCTAAAAATTAAGGGAAAATGCGAAATGCACCATTTGTATTTAAAAGGTTTTGGTCCCACGTCGAAGAATGAACCATTCTTTTGGTCTCTGAATGCTGCATTCCAACAGAAGGGAATGGAAATCTCTTGAGTTTTATTTTCTGTGCATTTTTAGATGATCAATTGTTCCAAACAATTTCACAAAGAGCAAAAATAACTTGAACTTTGCACCTGTGGCAATATGACATAGGCTTTCAGAATGCATAAATGAAATGTTGGTGTTGCTAATTTTAGCAGAAATACTTGTCAAATAGGTTTTGCAGCTTTATACCAAAAATCTGCCTTTTGTAGAAAAGATGGGAATTTCAATACTACAGTTCAAACATTCTTGCTGGAGTGCTGGGAATTTGATCAATTCTATTCTTAAACTATGATCTTGTCTTTTAATGCGCGATTTGTCAGAGAACTACAAAGTATACTTGTCAGAAACTGTTCCTTTCTCTCACACCTTTTTGAAATGAAACCAGGCTGTTCATAAAGCTCAGGGTCATACCAAGGTTGCTTATTTTAATCATTGTACATCTGTCCCTGCCCTAGCTCAAATGCTGCCGAAAACCTTAAGAATTTGATTTTTTCCATTCCTGGTTGTTATAGAGTCTTACAGTGTAAAAACAGGCTCTTTGACCCAACGCCCACAACGACCAACATGTCCCATCTGCACAAGGCCCACCTGCCTGCGTTTGGCCCATATCTGTCTAAACCTATCCTATCCATGTACCAATCTAAATGTTTCCTAAATGTTGCGATAGTACAGGCCTCAACTACCTCCTCCGGCAACTCGTTCCATACACCCACCACCCTTTGTGTACCACGCCTCAGGTTCCTATTAAATCTTTCCCTCCTCACCTTAAACCTATGTCCTCTAGTTCTCGATTCCCCTACTCAGGGCAAAAGGTTCTGTGCATTTACCTGATCTATTTGTCTCATGACTTTGTACACTTCTATAAGATGACCCCTTATCCTCCTGCGCTCCAAGCAATAAAGTCCTAGCCTGCTCAACATCTCCCGAAAAGCTCAGGCCCTCAAGACCTGGCAACATCTTCGTAAAACTTCTCTGCAGCTTAACAACATCTTTCCTATAAATGATGATCAAAACTGAACACAATACTCTGAATGTGGCCTCACCAACGTCTTATATAACTGCAACATGACGTCCCAACTTCTATACTCACTACTGTGATTAATGAAGGCTAATGTGACGAAAGCCTTTTTGACCACCCTATCTACCTGTGACGCCACTTTCATGGAACGACATACCTGCACTCCAAGATCCCTTTGCTCTACAACATTCCCCAGAGCCACACCATTCCTGTGTAGACTGTGTTGGCCTCTCTCTTTCTACTGCTTCTGATCTGATTTCACCTAAAACCCGAATGTCCATGCCCTCTCTGGCATCAAGACCTTTATGCACACTGATCTACATTTGCTTCTAGTTAAGAAATATTTGCTTTCAAAATGTTAATTCTTGTTCTCAAATTAGCTGGTATATTAGTGCAGTTAGTACAGCTGTTGCCTCATTAGTGATCAAAGTTCAATCCTGACCTCTGGTGTTGTCTGTGTTATGTTGTACATACCCCTCTGACTGTGGGTTTCCTTGGGTGCGCCAGTTTTCTCGGTAGGTTAATACCCAAGTGTGAAAGTGAATGGTATAATCTGTGTAGAGTTGATGAGAATATGGGGAGAATAAATTGGAACTAGTGTAAAAAGGGTGCTTGATTGTGTTCTGAAAGTTTGCTTCCCTATTCAGAACAGTCATGGGGCAGTGACTCATGGACTGCTCAGCTTCACGAGGATTTAAATGATGGGATTGTTGGCTGGGAGAGGATGCTGATATTGTCTCACTTATACTGCCAGTAATGTTGGAGGATTATGCACAGTATTATGGTATCTCTACAGTGTTTTGATGTGCCTGCTGTAGGTTGTCCATGACTCAGATGTACAGTAGGTAAAGGATCACAGTTGGCCCAGAAGATCATGAGCATTGTGTCCTTTTCATCAACCATCTGTTGTTTGGGTCATGGGTTTTCTGCCCTAACTTCAAAAGATGAAATGAAAACACAAAGATACTGATGCCTGCTATTGATCCAGAGTGTCATAAATTTTATAATTAAATTATAACAGGAGATTGGGAGAATTCCCTGTAGGGTTTGTATGAATTCTCTTATGATATGAACTGAGGTACACCTCCGATTTGTCATACCTACCTATAATTAGTTCATCCATTTTAACTATCTGTTAACCTTATATACATCCTGACATCCAGAAATGGATAGACTTCCTATTTGTGGTATTTATGGTGCCGAGTTCAACATTAAAAATTCCCTCCTAAATATTGGGCAAGTGAAATATTAATATTCTGTAAAATCCACCTAAATGCAATATATCTGGTATTATATGAACTGCTACTATTTCTATTAGCTAATGGGGTGGGTGGGGGGAGGGTGGCACTGGAGGGGGAGGAGGGAGTGGGGGGAGGGGAGGGGGTGTGGAGGGAGTGGGGGTGGGGAGGGGGGAATGGGGTGGGGGGAGGGGGGAATGGGGTGGGGGGAATGGAGGGGAGGGGAGTGGGTGAGTGGATGGGAGAAGGAGGGGGGGATAAGGGGGTTTGAGTGGGGGGGGTGAGGGATCTACACCAATACAGGAGAGGCCTTGGATCCACAGCTCGCTATGGCTGCAGCGCTGGCGCCACAGGGCTGAGGTGAGTGGCACCCTCTCCTCTTCCTTGTCCCCCCTCTACGAGGAATGGGCCCAACTTGGTCTAGTACCTAATAAAAATAACATTATCTATGGATAAAAATATATAAATTACTATAACATTGTTTTCTGCACAAAAATTCAGTGAGCATTTTACTGTCAAAAATATAGTAAAGAAAAATTACAAGAGAGCAAAACATTTAAAAAACACTCAAGATTGATATTTGCACAGAACTGCAATTAAGAGTCGGGACACTAAATGACATTATCAGCGTAATGAAATTCATATGTTTAAATCTGTTTAAAAGATGCAAGCTCTGGAAAATCTCATCCGCATATGGTTTTATCCATACAGCAGGAAGCATGAAATATATTTGCCGATAAGAACTCAAATCTTATTCTGTTTTGTTTGTTAGTGTGTACGAGAATTTGCCTCATTCTTATAATGGTCAGGGAAGGTAATGAAGGGTTGCCACCTAATTTCTGCCTTTGGGAAGATTTTACGTAGAAGAAAGACTTAATTTTGGCCTTGTGTTCTTAAAGTATGCCAACTATGATTCACTCATAAACCCTTAAATGTTTTTAAAGAATCTAAGGCCGACTTTCCCTGTCCTTTTGCCAGAATAATAATGGGTATTGGCAAGAACATACAAAGGACAAAAAAATGTGACAGAAACGTGATCCTGCAGATCAATTAAAATATACCAGGTATTAACGCCATAATGAATCATTAAGTTGTCATATTTAACAACGAACAGAGACCAACAGCACCAGGTTCACTGATTCGATCCAACCTCATTTAACTTTATGAATAATACATAAATGATGAACATACTAATCGTGACTTGTCTCATTTGACTTCAACAAAATAACTGTCACTCTCTTGAATCCTCCCTCTCAGTCTGGTGAAAGTTTTCCCCTTCCAGTTTTGTTTTTTAACAAATTCGTTGTGATGATCTGTATACCCACACATCCCTCTCTAAATGTTTGCAAGTGACAAAGACAATCTCTCATAGGGAAACTCCACATTACCTCGTTTCTACATTTGAAATATTCACTGAAAACAAATATTGAACTATAAATCCTTCAATCTTTACAATTCATGGCAAAACAACTCAAAAGTTGACTGATTAACATTTCAGCCGATCATCTCTTGTAGTTCTTTCACAAAAAAATGCCAATAAATTTTGATTTAAATTCACAATCTATTTGCCAAATTCTTCCTTTGGAAAATTTCAAAATCTGACAACATTATAAACTAGGTGTAATGTTGTTTTCTCCATGTTCATTGTTTGAACAATTTAAAATATGTCAAAATGGTTTGGTCAAAGCATTTTACTCGTAGAATCAATCTGATTACCATTCTATCCAATCTTTCCCTAATGGAATGGTTTTTCAAAATGGCTTTTCAAAATGCAGCCCAAAAATGTGCGTATACATCAGCGTCAATCAATAAACTGCAAAATATTATTTTGTGCATTTCCGCATCTCTATTACACAAACTTAGGTGTTGAAAAGCTTCCTTCGATAAGTTGTTTAACTTGCAGCTTCCACTATTGACTAGATATCACCTCGAATCATGTATTGCAGGAATTTTTAATTGGTGGACACTAAAGTCAGGGACATGAACCAATCTCCATGCATTCCAGTGCAGCTCAGAGTTGACATTTTTAAACCAAAGGCACATGATTTATTGATGAGGGTCATCACCTCAGCTGCAGGAAAATTGAATGTGTTGAATATATTTCATGTTATTCAATAAAAAAAGGTGCTATGCGGAAACTTTTAATTTCATATATACCGCATTGTGGAGAAAAATGCAATTTATATTTATGTTCAATATAAAATAAAATATTTAATGTGCATACAAATATTGTAATTTCATGTAATTCTTGAGCATTAGGTATGGTGATACTGGAAGACTTTGCAGCAAAAACTACTTCTCCAATGTTATTTTCATTGTAAAAAGCAATTGGATTTAAAGCATAAAACAATATTATTTTCAACTGACTCTGCATGCATCTGTAATATAGTTATTGGCTCTATGCCCATTTCGTGACATTCTTGCATTGAAATAAAACACACAGCGAGATTTATCATGAATGTGTTAAGAACTCCTTAAAGTTAATAGCAAGAAAACCCTTGAACTGGTCTCCTTCCCTTCTCGACTGACCCAGAAATGACCTGGAATGATTTAAAAGAAAAAAAAAGTGTTCCCCACTGTTTAAAAAAAAGTTTAACTAAATATACCATGCCAGAAGAAATATGTAACATAGAACATAGAACAGTACAGCATAGGAACGAGGCTTGCAGCCCACAATGTCTCTGCCAAACATGATGCTGAGTTAAACTGATCTCATCTGCTTGGAAATGATCATATCCGTCTATTCTTTGCATGTGCTTATCTAAAAGCCTCCAAAATGCCACTATCGTAACAAGGTAGGAAATTTCATCACCCCAGTTTAGAACTAAGACCAGACGTTTTTGAGTCATGGACCTGCTTTATATTATGTGCACAGAAATTTTTCCCTGCTGGCGACTTATCTTAAATATTTTAGTAAAGTCAACGATTCACGCCTTGGGGTCTTATGCTGGGAAAAATGTTGACTTTCAAAATAAGTCAATCAAAAATCTCCTGAGGCTAAAAGGTTTTCCTGTAAAATGGAATGAATATTTTGATGAACTCTGCAGTTCATTTACAAGAATCGTGATAGCATTTGTGCTCCGTTACATGTTCTTTTTGGTTGCTGCTTTTGTAATATAAGGACAAAAGAATTCAGAATTGCCTGCTCCATTATTCATCAGGATCATGGCTGATCTTCTACCTCTACATCATTTTTCCACACAGTTCTTGATTCCTTTAATGTTCAGAAATCTATCTACCCTTGTTCTGAATGAACAAAATGATTGAGTATCCACAGGAATCCTGAGCAGAGAATTCCAAAGATTCACCAGCCTTTGAATTAAGAAATGTCTCCTCCTTTCAGTTCTGAATAGCCTACCCTCATCTGTATTCACCCTGTCAGAAAGCTGTACAGCTCGGCACCAGCCCCTTGGACATAATGTCCGTGCTGACCTTTTTGCCCATTTATATCTGCCTGCATTCAGTCTGTATCCTTTAATGCTGTGCCTACTTAAGGACCTGTCTAAATGCCTCTCAAATGTAGGAATTGTACCTGTTTCCACCCCCTCCTCTGGCAGCATGTTCCAGATAAAAGCAACTCTCTATGCAAAGGACATATCTTCAGATTCCCTTTCAAGGCAGCACAGTGGTGTAGCTGGTAGAGCTGTACCTCACAGCCCCAGTGACCCAGATTCAATGTGACCGTGTCAGTTTCTTCTGTCTGCTTTGGTTTCCTCACACATCCTGAAGACGTGTGGGTTTGTAGGTTAAGTGGCCTCTGTACCATTGCACCTGTTGCGTTGGGACTGGATGAGAAGTGTGATAACCTATAACTAGTGTGAACGGGTGTTCAGTTCAACAGGGATTTGGTAGGCAGAAGGGCCTGTTTCTATGCTGTATTTTTAAACTAAACTAAACTAAAACTCCTTTCCCTTAAAACTAAGACCGAACCATAAGAAAAAGATTTGACTATCAACCCGGTTTATGCTTCTCATAATCCTATATACTTCTATTAAGTCACCCCTCAGCCACCTTCACTTCAGGTAAAACAAGTTTGGCTTATCCAATCTCTCTCCATAAATAATGTCCTCCAATTCAGGTAACATCCTGATGAATCTCACTGCTGGCTCTCTGATGCTACCACATCTTTTTGACAGCTTGGTGACCAGAACTACACACAAGAGTGGCCTAGCCAATGTATTGTAAAGTTGCAATTTAATTTCTCAACTTTTACATTCTCTGCCACAACCTAGGAAGGCAAGGATGTCATATGCCTTCTTTACCACCCTGTCGACTTATGTTGTCACTTTCAGGGAACTATACTTGGACCTCTGGGACTTTCCATTCATCAACATTCTTTAGTACCCTGTCATTTACAAAGCAGGGCCGGCAACAGATGGCCTCAGGAAGGGAGAAGTCCATACTGGCCTCTATCTTTCAGTCTGAAGAAGGGTACCGACCGGAAACATCACCTATTCCTTTTCTCTAGAGATGCTGCCTGACTAGCTGAGTTACTCCTGCATTTTGTCGGTCTCTTTCAAAGATGTTGTTTTACACCTGAGTATCCGCTCCCATTCTGTTTTCACATGGTATCAAATTCAGCCTCTCCCTAATTTAGGAACTTAACTCGAAGACCAAACTTATTCCTTTCTGTAACTACCTTGAAAATTACAGAATTATTATCACTGTTTTCAAAGTTTTCTCGAACTACATTTCCACCACCTGCCCAGTTTCATTTCCAGACCAGGTTGTTCCTCCCAGGGGATGGAGTTGGTGACTCCTTTCCCTCACTCATTTACTGTACACTGAGTAAATACCTACAGGGCAAAATGCCCACTTTCCCTCATGCAGCTCTCACTAATCATAATATCCAAAATCTCTCATGATTTGTTTGTCATGAGTGGACAGTTAAGGAATGTCACTGCACTGAGAATCAGAGATGTGGTTAGCAATTCACAATACAATATCCTGTCCTAACTGCAATGTATTTTCTAGAATACAATCAATGCAGCATATGGTCACTATAAAAGAGACAAGGGTGTGACAATCAATAACGATAGTGGAAGGCAAAGAAAATTGCTCGTTTACTCGAACTAAGTGGACAAATATGACGGAAACAATGAAATGTATGAGCAATTAAGAGGGATATGGTGGTGAGATACATCAGGACCCCATGTAGCAAGAGGTGGAAAAAAGAAGGCTTCAAGAATGGGAGATTGGATGCACCGTGATTTTATACAAAATTCATCCAAACTTGCATTTTTTAATAAAAGCTGGTAGTAGCTGGTGTGGGTTCTATTACAAACTCCCTACTCTTCCACATTGCTCAGCCTTTGCAATTCAAAATAATTATATGTAACTAAAATATACTAACTCACAATTACTGGCAGCATTTTATGATCCCACTATTCTTACCTTTTGCATCTTCCTTCAGTCATCAGACCGATTTACAGTGGCAATGACTTTCCAAGATTTCACACACTGAAGTTACAATATCCGCTTATTTTCGCTCCAATCTTGTTGATGTTATTTTAGTTTAGAGATGCAGCGTGGAAACAGGCCCTTCGGCCCACTGAGTCCATGATGACCAATGATTAGCCATACAGTATGTTCTATACTACACACCTAGGTCAATTCATAGAAGCTAATTAACCTACAAACTTACACGTCTTTGTAATGTTAGAGGAAACTGGAGCACTCGGATAAAACCCACAGGATGGCAGGGAGAATGAACAAGCTCTGTACAGACAGCCGCCATAGTCATGATCGAACCCGGGTCTCTGGCATTGTAAGGCAGCAACTCTACTGCTGTGCCATTCCATATGAACAAGGTAAGTAAAGTGCCCAGAAAACATAGCCAAATCATAATGAAAATACAAACCTAACATTAGTTTTCAGGTGAAGTAAAGAAGGGATTATTAGGCAATTGCATGCATGGACTTTCAAAAAGCTGCAGAACGACCATATAATAGACGAGTAAAATTCAAAGTTATGGGGTTAAACGGGCAGTGAAGGTGTACGTGCCAAATTGCCTACCATTTTTTTCCCTTCAGGATGAAGGAAAGAATGTACTTTTATGCACTAGAGAGAACTCGGATCATTGCTCTCTTTTGCCGTACATCAGTGAATTGGATGGAGACAAGGAGAATTTAAGTGCAAAGATCATGATGGAATAAAACTCAGAAAGGTAGTAGGCAGCAAAGTTTAGAGGTCTGTAACAAATAAGGGACATTTCAGGAGGATGTCAACAGACAAGTGAAATAGTTGGAGACATATTGCAAAAAACTATTGAGTGTGGTAACATGGGAAGGAAGAACGAAGAAAGGTGAAGATTGGCACAATTTCAAACTGATGGCAAGAGACCTTGGTGTTTGCATTCAGAAGCCTTGGAAAGTTGGAGCATAAATTGAGAATGCAATTATGAAATCATACAGAGCTTAGACTTTATTAATAGATAGATTTATACAAAGTGAAAACCTTTACTCTATATCTTTATGAATTGCCACAATCCATTTGAGTGGCTTCTAGTTCTGGTGATCACAGGGAGAATGCTTGAGAGGATGCAGCAAGTACTAGACTAGTGCCGAAGATGAAAAGCTTGGAACATAGACAGACCAGAGGAATGAGGATATTCTCATTAGAAAAAAGGGCGAAGGAGAGATTTAACATAAATAGTCAAAATTGCAAAGAGTTTTCATAAATCAGAAAGAAGCTGTTTATATTGGCACAGGTTTAAAATTAGAAAATTACACGGCAAAGAAAAAAATATATACAAAATGCTGGAGTAACTCAGTGGTTAGGCAGCATCTCTGGAAGACATGCAAAGGAGATGTTTTGGGTCAGGGCCCCTCTTCAGTCCAATTGTAACGGGGGAGAGAAAGCTGAGAAAATAGGCGAGGGTGGGACCAGGCCTGACAAGTGATAGGTGGATATAGGTGAGGGGTGGGTGGGGGGTTATTTCCACATGAGTAGACTAAGGTCAGTGATGAAAAGAAGACAAAAAGTTATGAGAAGGATGAGAAGAGGAATAAATTATGGTCGAGCAAGGAATATAGGTGGAGGAACAATACCTCATATTCCACTTGGGTAGCTTCCAACTCAACTGTGTGCACACTGAATTCTCCAATTTTAGGTAAACTCCCACTAAATCTAAAGGAATAGGGAACAATGGCAGCCCCCAACTCAACCTAACCCAACCCAACGGTATGAACATTGAATTCTCCAATGACATGAGGCCTTGCTGTTACAGTTCGTTTTTTCTAGACAGACAACAATGCAACAAAATTAGTGGTAAAACAGTAAAGTCTTTATTATGCCAGGTGGGAGTGGGGAGGTCAGCACTGGGTGTCTTCAGACACCCAAGCTCACCTCGAGTCCCACTCACTGAAACAAAAGACAAAACAGTATAGTTATATCTTTTTCTTATCAGTGAATGAGGTGGCACCACTCACATCATGCCCATACAAGGTAGTGAAAGAAATAAGAGCATGTCCATATACGGTATTAAGAAGTCATCAGTAGGTCAGTTTTTTGTTTTGAAATAATGCAATTCTTCTTCTTATTTTTTTTAGCAAAGCCAACTAAAGGTCAGTTTTTTTTTCTGTAAAAGTACATGCTGAACTTCTCAAGGTTAGACACAGCTTTAACCTTTTCTGCTTAGTTAGGCAATTTACAATGTGCAAGAAGAAGCCGGCAACCATTTTATGACCTGTTTCTTTTGTAACTCTTTCAGAAGAAGGCAAAAGGCTGTGAGAAGGATGAGAAAAGGAATAAATTATGGCAGAGCATGGAATATAGGTGGTAGAACAATACCTCATATTCCACTTGGGTAGCTTCCAACTCAACTGTATGCACACTGAATTCTCCAATTTTTGGTAAACTCCCACTAAATCTGAAGGAATATGGAACAATGGCAGCCCCCAACTCAACCTAACCCAACCCAACGATATGAACATTGAATTCTCCAATGACATGAGGCCTTGCGTCCACCAAAATCTTGAATGAGAAAACAGGCTTGAGGGACTAATTGCCAATGTCCTATCTTCTTGATAATTTTGCTATTCATTCTAAGTAAGACCTTCCTTTCCCAGCCGAATGAGGAGGAGTTGCCAGATCCTGAAATTCCAATGAAGTCAATCCTAATTTCTGAAGTAATGCAGTAATCCATTGTGTTATTGTTTGGAAAACCTAATTGTTCAGCGTCTGGCTCATCTGAATAAATTTGTACCTTTAAACCATCAGGGGCCCATTTCCCATGCTCCCTTCAAACTCACTTTGGGCCCCATTCCCACGGTCCTGTTAAACTCAGTAGGCTCCATTCCTGCGGTCCTTTTGAACTAACTCATAATTTCCTTTTAAACTTATCACGGCCCTGTTTTGTTTGCTCTGCGACATTTAACAAGGTCTCATTACCACATTCTTTCTGCACTGATTGGGCTCAGCTTCCCACAATCCATTCAAACTCATTCTGGTTCACTGGAAAATGTTTTGTGCTCTTGATCAACAACAAAAGCATGAATTAAATATATACCCCTGTATTAATAGAAATAACATTAAATAATCCAGAAAATCTGTCATTCAGCTGCCACCAAAGCCTTTAGAGGGCTAGATTGCCTTATATCTGATATATGATACCCTGGAACAATCTCCTTTAAAAAATTTACGTGTAATTGTGGCAGTCATCAACATCAAAAAAAAAACATGTAAAACCCCAATAGAATCAGCATTAGGGTTGTGCAGAAGCCCATTAATGTGGAAGCAAAATTATCTTCCTTTCTTTGGTCTTTAGAAGATGGAAGCATTAATAGCTTTGTGAAAATGGTGAAAATCAACTCAATTATGAAACTTTGATAAACTTAATTCTGTGGTCACTAAGGCAAATGTATTTTCAGCAAATTATGGTCCTACTTAACAGTAAGTGTTTCATTCATTATATTCTGGTAAAACCCAGCTTTAATTTCACCAGCAGAAAAATATATGCAATATACTGACTCTGCAGTATTTCTCAATGTTCCAAGAGCTGCCGAGATTCAAAGTTTTGTCATTAATTTGTACCTATTCCTTTTTTTAAATTGATAAATAACTGAATTAATTGTGCTCATTTTCCACCGTATTCCTTCATTTCCAGTGCTAGTCATGGCAGCCAGTATTTTTCCCAAAGTGAATACATGAACAAAGGTTGCCAAAACATATTCGTATTTTTTTAAATACTCAAACAAAAATTGTGATAAGTATAAACTACCAACTCATTGTTCTGAAAATGGAGATTAGAAATGTCACTAAGTATCAGGTGCACTTAAGTAATTTATAAGATGTCTTACATTCACTCGAGAGAAAACATTGTGCAGCTGGAGTATCATGTCCATTTCAGTACACCATACACTGGGAAGGATGGCAAGGTCTTACGATACAATACGATAGAACTTTATTTATCCCGGGAGGGAAATTGGTCTGCCAACAGTCATAAAACACAACAAGATACATGAAACACAAAATCAAAGTGACAAGTGGAAAGTCCAGGATTGGGGATGTGCAAAGATTTGAGGGGGTGGGGGGTGGGGGAAGGGAAGTCAGTCTACCTCACGACGATAGAAGGGGGAGGAGTTGTACAGTATGAGAGCCACAGGGAAAAAGGATCTCCTGCAGTGTACTGTACTGCATCTTGGTGGAACCAGTCTGTTGCTGAAGGTGCAGGTTGCTGAAGGTTGACCAGTGTGTCATGGAGGGGATGAGCTGTATTGTCCAAGATGCTCTGCAGTATGATGAGCATCCTTCCCTCCAAGACCACCTCTCATGAATCCAACTCCACCCCCACGACAGAGCCAGCCTTCCTGACGAGCTTGTTAATTCTGTTGCCGTCCACGGGCTTCGCCCTGCTACCCCAGCACACGACAGCGCCACCACCGATTAATTGAACATCTGCAGCATCTTACTGCAGTTGAAAGATCTGAGCCTCCTCAGAAAGTACAGACAGCTCTGTCCTTCTTTTACAGTGCCTCAGTGTTTCTGGACCAGTCCAGTTTACTGTCCAGGTAAACTCCAAGGTACTTGTACTCCTTGGTAAACTGCACATCCACACCCTTGATGGAAACGGGGACAGGGGTATTCCTCTACTCCTAAATTCCACTGCTATCTCCTCAGCCTTGTCGGTGTTGAGCTGCACGTGATTCAGCCCACACCACTCAACAAAGTCGTTGACTACACTTCTGTATTCAGCTTCCCTCCCCTCACTGATGCAGCCCACATTTGCAGAGTCATCTGAAAACATCTGCAGGTGGCAGGAGTCCGAGTTGTATCTGAAGTCCGAGGTGTTGATGGTGAATAGGAACGGTGAGAGGACCGTCCCTTGTGGGGTCCCTGTGTTGCTCACTACCATGTCCAAGACACAGTTCTGTAGCCTGACATACTGTGATCAGCCAGTCAGGTAGTTTGTGATCCAGGACACCAATGGAGCATCCACCCACATCTTCGTCAATTTGCTCCCTAGCAGTGCAGGCTGGATGGTTTTAAAAGTCAATAGTCAATAGTCAATAGTCGTTTATTTGTTACATACACATAAATGTGTAGTAAAATGAAACATTACCCGCAGTTGAACAATAAGACCAATAAGATTAATCAATAAAAATGCAATAACACATACAATCACAACTAACACCAAACAAAAAGAAACATCCATCACAGTGAGTCTCCTCCAGTCCCTCCTCACTGTGATGGAAGGCCAAAATGTCTTTTTCTCTTCCCTTCCGTCTTGTCCCGCGGTCAGGCTGTTGGATTTGCCTCGTCGGGGCGGTCGGGGCTCCCGATATTGAAGCCGCCGCTGGGCGGTGAAAGGTCAACGGCCTATTTCAGGCCGCGCCGGACGGTGAAAGGTCCGTGGCGGGCCGACCCAAGCCCCGCGATTCGGGGCGGGCGAACACGCTGCCTCTGCCGTTGCCGGAGCTCCCGATGTCGGCCCCCACCCAGGGGTCTGCGGGCTTCCGACGTCCACGCGGCCCGCGCCGGAGCCTCCGGAGACGAGTCGCAGCCGCGCCCGCAACATCCGCAGGCAGCCAGCGCCGCAGGTGGTGAGTCCGCGCCGCGGGCTCTGCGAACCAGAGCCCCAGGTGTTCCCAGGTGAATGTCCGGTGGTAGGCCGCAACGGGAACGGAGACACGACACAGAACAAAGGTCACGTCTCCGTTCTGGAGAGAGAATGTTACAGTTCCCGTTCCCTCCCACCCCCCCAAAACATAACGTACAACACTACATCATATTAAACTACAATTCAGACAAAAACAACAAAAAACACAAAAGACAGACGGACTGCAGGCAAGCCGCAGCTGCGACGGCAGTGCTGGAGAAGTCAAAGAACATGACTCTCACAGTGCTTCCCAGCTTATCCAGGTGAGCATAGGAACTATGGAGCAGGTGGATGATGGCGTCCTCCACTCCCACCTTTGTCTGGTAAGAGAACTGCCGGGGATCCAGGTAGGGGTAATTGAGGAAAATAAACACATTTTGGGGGCTAATTTCGAGGATTGTCTTCCATGCCTTAGATTTTATGAATTTCATGTTCTTCATCCCCTACTGAACTGTTCAAACCAAATTATGTATTCTTTAGGTTGTCACGTATCAAAGTACTTTAGAAAACAATGCAATAATTAACCTCAGCATCAAAGATTAGCCAGTTATCAACCATAGATTCTTGATTAGTAAAGGCGTCAAAGGTTACAGGGAGAAGGCAGGGGAATAGGGTTGAGTGGAAAGATAGATCAGCCATGATTGAATGACAGAGTAGACTCGATGGGCCCAATGACCTAATTCTGCTCCTCTGACTTAAAAACTCATAAACCTATGAATCATATTGACAATGTTATCTTTTGATAAAATAATATCTTCATAATCAGATATGATCTTTGCTAATATTGCAGCAATTGGTATCAAACAGCAAGTGCAAGCCTAAGAATGACAGCTACTAAATTTCTTATGAAAGTGTTGAAATGCCATGTAAAGAAACTGAAAGGACACACCTCGATGGGCCATTATCATGTAAAAACAGTCCATGAAACACTAAATGTAAACCTGCAGAGTCAAACACATTACTAAAAACCTCAGTAAATTGAATGCAGTAAAGTAAAAAGGAAAATGAATGAGCTGCTATTCAGCTTATTAACTAATGTCGGCCACTTTTGCGGTGGACTGCACAATATGCAGCAAAATAATAGTTGATGCTGACTAATATTTAGAGTCTATTCCAGTCTCTTAAGTTGGAATATGCCAGAATCGACCAAAGTCAAATCCAGAACAGGCCTACAAAACAGAATAAAAATTGTCACCTACCTTGATTTCATCAACCTCATCAGGTACTATCTTGTATGCAGATACTGTTCCTCCCAACCTATAAAAGAAAAATTTAGACGTTTTAGTACATTTTGTTATTTGACCCTTTATGGATAGTCTCTGCTCACTTACAAATTTGTGTCACATAGTCAAAGACAATCATGCTCTTCAGCCCACCACATTCAAACTGACCTTTTTATCTACAACCCACTTACCAGAATTAGGCCTGTATCTTTCTGTTCCTTGCCTTTTGAATTATGTGTCTAAAAGCCCCATAAATGCAGTAGTTGCACTTGATATCACCCTCTGGTGCATACCAAATTTCAATCATGCTCTGTGTCAAAGACTTACTCCTCAGATCCATAAACTCCTTCCTCTCACCTTAAACTTATTGATTGGGTGATACAGCATGGAATAGGCCTTTCGGCCCATCAAGTTCACACTGATCATCAATCACCCAATAACATTTGTATTATGTTATCCTACTTTCGCATCCACTTCGTACAAATTAGGGACAATTAATAGCCCAATTAACCTACAAACTCTTTGGGTTGCGAGAGGAAACAGGAGCACCTAAAGGAAACCCAGGCAGTCACAGGGAGAATGTGCAAACTCCACACAGAGAGCACCAGAGGTCAGATTTGTATTCAGGTTTCAAGCATTGTGAGAGAGCAACTCTACCAGTTGTACCAGTGTGCCCCCCTTTAAAAACATCCAGATTAATCCCATTGCATGAATTTAAAATTCCCAACTGCCATGGAGGGATTTGAACTGACTCTAGGTCTACCATCCAAAACTGTTTGCGAGCCCAGTAACTTAACCACTAAGCTACCATACCCTGAGTATTGAACATTATTGATCGCTATTCAGGTGGGTGACAAAAGGTGGGAGTCCAGGCTTGCAACAGATTTTGGTCGCTAACGTCTCCTGAGATGGAGAAAGGAGTGAATGAAGAGTCAATGTTGGACCCTGTGAAAGTGAGAGAAGCTAGGGAAATTAGCAACAAAGGAGATGGAGAGTGGCCTTTCACCTGCTGCTTTTAACTACCTGACCAGACTCTTTTACACTTGTACAATGCTCCTCTGAATGTTATAAGCACCAGAGAGCAATCTTAGTTTTGAAATCAAACTGAAAACTTCAAAAATACTCATGATATTGTGAATTGAGAATTCAAAATCCTTTTCAAATGATCTCTCTGTTGTAATTACTTCCAAAATTCCTGAATTAAACAAATTCTGTTGCAATATTTTGGCATATCATTTATATTTATGATTTATTAAGACAAGAATTAGTTCATATATCTTCCAGTGGACCACCATATGGGGCGAAGGGCCCATTTCTGCGCTGTAAAACTGGAAGTGTCCTGAGCTAATTCTGCTACCACCATCGTCTACTGTACAAGTGATGGCTCCCACTGACTGTCGCTGGAAGCTTGCGCTCTTTTAAGGACGGACCATGACAATGATGTAACATTTGAAACATAGATGATGGACACGAAAGAAGGAGATCTCTAAAATCTAACTCCTCTGAAATTTCTAACAGTAAGAATGCTGCAGTCATGTCATATTTGCTATGTCCCAGTAAAAGAACAAACACACATGCTCATGTGAAAGAACATGTATTTCAAAGAATTTGAATGTATATGGTGGTCATTTTCAGGCCCTGTCTCAAATGAATGTTAGGCAGCTGCTGTTCAGACAGAGAGTGGTCCTTGTTTACTTAATGATTTCACAACCAAACAATGCTTGTAAGTACTAATATTTTTAATGGAAGTTATTTGACGTTTCGTTCTTGCTCATAACAATTATCCTTTTAATAACTCCTCCTTAACAGTTGTTAACTGGTGTTTTTGTGTTAACCTTGTACAATGGGAGATGGATAAAAATTACCAAACTCTCGCATAATGTAATGTTTCATACAAATACAAGCTGCGTGTCAAGGTGGTGCATGTGGCTTGAAAGACACAGTCTGAGTAAAGGTGACATCGGCTGTGAGTTAGCAGCATGCACTACAGACTCTAAAAAAACCATGCGGCACGGTAGCGCAGCGGTAGAGTTGCTGCTTTACAGCGAATGCAGCGCCGGAGACTCAGGTTCGATCCTGACTACGGGTGCTGCACTGTAAGGAGTTTGTACGTTCTACGACCTGCGTGGGTTTACTCCGAGATCTTCGGTTTCCTCCCACACTCCAAAGACGTACAGGTATGTAGGTTAATTGGTTGGGTAAATGTAAAAAAATGTTTTTAAAAATTGTCCCTAGTGGGTGTAGGATAGTGTTAATGTACGGGGATCACTGGGCGGCACGGACTTGGAGGGCCGAAAAGGCCTGTTTCCGGCCGTATGTATATGATATGATATACTCTTCTCTACAATAAACAAACTCCTCAGCCCCCTGGACACCATCTCCCAATCATTCACAGTTGACAAATGCACCACTTTCCTTTCATTCTTCCAAAGCAAAATAGACAACATCTACAGCACCTTAACCACCAACGCACCTGCTCCCCCTCAAACCACCTGCCCCCCCTTATCCTGTCAGCCCCTGCCTCAGTTCTCCCCAATCTCCACCACCGACCTCTCTGACCTCTTCACAGGAATAAAAACTGCCACCTGCTCTCTGGACCCCATCCCCTCCAGCTTTGTCAAGGCCTGCCTTCCTGCTCTCTCTCCACTTATCACTGCAACAATAAACTCCTCCCTGTCCACTGGCATCGTCCCGCCATCCCTCAAAATCGCTGCTGTCACCCCCATTCTGAAAAAACCTGGTCTAAACCCTGACACCCCAAACAACTTCAGACCAATCTCCAACCTACCCTTTCTGTCCAAAGTTTTGGAACGTGCTGTAGCTTCCCAACTAAAATACCACCTCTCTACCAATAACCTGTATGAAACTTTCCAATCTGGATTTCGCTCAAACCACTGTACTGAAACTGCGCTCCTCAAAATCACAAACGACATTCTCCTCTCCTCCGACGCTGGCAACCTCAACATCCTCATCCTACTTGACCTCAGCGTCGCCTTTGACACCATAAATCACTCCATTCTCCTCACCCGACTTGAAACCTCCCTTAACATCACCGGCACAGCCCTATCCTGGTTTAAATCTTACCTCTCTGACAGACACCAGTTCATCTCCATTAACAACTGTAAATCCCCCACCGCTCCCTTCCCCCAAGGTGTCCCCCAAGGCTCAGTCCTTGGCCCCCTCCTCTTCATCCTCTACCTGTTCCCCCTTGGTCAATTAATCCGCCGTCATGGTCTCAACTTCCACTGCTTCGCCGATGATATCCAGCTCCTCATCTCCACCAAGTCAATCTCCTCCACCACACACTCTACACTGACAAACTGCATTACTGAAATAAAATCTTGGCTTCAATCAAACTTCCTCAAACTCAATTGCAACAAATCTGAAATCATCATCATTGGTCCAAAAATGCTCACCAAATCCACCCAAAACTTCATCCTCAACATTGATGGTCTCCCAGTATCCACCTCACCTCACATCCGGAATCTTGGAATCATCCTTGATCAAACCCTCTCCTTCGACAAACACATCAAACACATCACAAAGACAGCCTTCTTCCACCTCAAAAACATTGCCCGTCTCCGTCCATCCCTCTCCTCCACAGCTGCAGAAACCCTCATCCACGCCTTCATCACCTCCCGTCTGGACTACTGCAACAGCCTCCTCTATGGCGCACCCTCAAAAATCATCAATAAACTTCAATACATTCAAAACTCCGCTGCCCGTCTACTCACACACACCTCGATCCGTGACCATATCACCCCCGTCCTTTATAAACTCCACTGGCTCCCCATCCCCCAGAGAATCCAGTACAAAATCCTCCTCATAACCTACAAAGCCCTCCATAACCTGGCCCCATCCTACCTGACCGACCTCCTCCACAGGCACACTCCCACCTGCACCCTCCGCTCTGCCGCTGCCAATCTCCTATCCCCCCACATCCGGACTAAACTCAGATCCTGGGGGGACAGGGCTTTCTCCATCGCTGCTCCCACCCTATGGAACTCACTACCCCAAACCGTTAGAGACTCCCCCACACTCACCACATTCAAAACATCGCTGAAGTCTCACCTGTTCAGTACTGCCTTCAACCACTGAAGGTCACCTCACCTTCTGTCTCCTTTCTCTGTTCATTTATTTATTTACTTATTTATCTATTTATTAATTTCCCTATGTTCTCAAAATCTCTGTAAAGCGTCTTTGAGTATATGAAAAGCGCTATATAAATAAAATGTATTATTATTATTATTATTATTATGATATGATATGTTATATATTAAATCTCCTCAGTTACCATAACACTACCAAGATTCCTCTTAGCCACTACCATTGTGTAAGCCAGAGGATCTCTCCCAGTAATTTCTTCTCCCATGTCCTAATACCATTCCCGAAGTTTTCTAACATCATCTTCTTATCGAGTCCATATCACATGATTAGAGGTTGTTCAGCCAGAGCATACAATGGCGTCTTGCGTTTCTTGTGCTTCTTGCGCATAGTGATGGAATGATTGGTGGGGCCGCGACCTAAAAACTCTTTCCTTGACCCCTTCCAACAACTAATATGTGGCTAAGCTATCATTGTCTTAGACCCTGGTATACATAGCAACTTCACTCCGTTGGCTTGATCTGACTTCCGAAATGCAGCTCAGGCTCAATTTGAATCTTTGCTAGATCAGCAAAGTTTTGACCTTAAACTGAGTTGCTTGCCTGTACCTTTTCATCACAAGCATTCCAACTTCCATGTTTATTCATTCGCACACTCACTCATTCAAGGGATGTGTTATTGAGTATGGCCTCTCCATAGGACTTTAGAATTGCGGTTTGCCTTGGCAGGGGGTGCAGAACTTGAGGATTCAGTCTCAAATTAAAACTATCAAAGATTCAGCTGAAAAATATTTTGAGCCAAGAACTGGAGTCGTTTAGTATAATCGACACAAAGATCAATAGATTTTAGATATCAAGGGAATTAGGAAATATGGGGTTAGTTTAGAATAGTGACTCTAAAGTAAAGGATCGGCCTTGATCTTAATGAATGGTAGCACAGGCATAAGGGGCTGGGTGGGCTATTCCATTTTCTGTTTTTTACGTTGGAGGTTGTGCTTGTGATACCAACAAAGCAGCAGCTTGGCTCTGGAGGAAGCCGGGTTTTAGGAGTAACCTTGGAGCATGACACATCCATGCAAATAAAGAGGACTCCAAATACTCAATAGACAATAGGTGCAAGAGGAGGCCATTCGGCCCTTCGAGCCAGCACCGCCATTCAATGTGATCATGGCTGATCATTCTCAATCAGTACCCCGTTCCTGCCTTCTCCCCATACCCCCTGACTGCTATCCTTAAGAGCTCTATCTAGCTCTCTCTTGAAACCATTCAGAGAATTGGCCTCCACTGCCTTCTGAGGCAGAGAATTCCACAGATTCACAACTCTCTTTTTCCTCATCTCAGTTCTAAATGGCCTACCCCTTATTCTTAAACTGTGGCCCCTTGTTCTTGACTCCCCCAACATTGGGAACATGTTTCCTGCCTCTAACGTGTCCAACCCCTTAATAATCTTATACGTTTCGATAAGATCTCCTCTCATCCTTCTAAATTCCAGTGTATACAAGCCTAGTCGCTCCAGTCTTTCAACATATGACAGTCCCGCTATTCCGGGAATTAACCTAGTAAACTTACGCTGCACGCCCTCAATAGCAAGAATATCCTTCCTCAAATTTGGCCAAATTTGGAATACTCCTGACTTGTGCCATGTAGATAATAGAATATTGTGCTCCATTGCCTCCATATTTATATGTTTTTCATAATATGTGTCAGGTCAACGGACGAACAGGTGAATCAGATGGTTTCGTGAATGACTTCTGAGAGCCACTTATGCAAAACAAATTTAATTTTATATAATCAGATGGTGATCATTTTCGTCATACACAACACACAAATACTAAGGCTTATTAATCGTCACATGGGTCTATAAAGCCAACTTGGTCACATAGACATTTGGAACAAAGAGTCGGACAACATGCGGTATAGCTCTACGAGTCTTGGACTCGATAAGAAGTAACTGACTTCAATATTTTAATCCTTATTCTCAGATCTTGTGTATCATCAATTTTCAGCTTAGCAAATATTTAAATCTTTACATTCAACTATCAGCTGTAAAATGTTGCATCCAAATCATGCAACATTTTATGTAGGCAGGAACTGCAGATGCTGGTTTAAACCCAAGATAGACACAAAAAGCTGGAGTAACTCAGCGGGCCAGACAGCATCTCTGGAGAATAGGAATAGGCGACGTTTTGGGTCAAGACCCTTCTTCAGACTATTCTTCCCTTTCTCCAGAGATGCTGTCTGATCCACTGAGTTACTCTAGCTTTTTGTGTTATGCAACACTTTATCTGCCTGCCTGCATAAATTGATCTGACGTCCGAAAGGAACTTTATTTTCCCTTCTCTATTCCTCCCCATGGCTTCCGTGGTTTGAAATTGATTACAACCCAGGCAATTACATTAAGGTTCAATAAATTGATAACTAAACAGGTAAAAAAGGTTTAACAATTTCACCAAATTGTACACGCTGCAACTTTTGTTTGCATAATTGTTGCAAAGACTGCAAATTAAGGTTCTCGACCCGAAACATCACCCATTCCTCCTCTCCAGAGATGCTGCCTGTTCCGCTGAGTTACTGAAGTATTTTGTGTCTATCATCAACTTCCTTTATCTTTGGTAATTTTGACAATTACATGGATGATATCTCAGGCATGGCATTGCTGTTCTTTGGGGGAAGAGATGGGGCATTATACTAGAATGGATAAAAAGACTGCTTCTTAAAGTCATTAACTCAGAGATTTCATTTTGATGGTCTGTTCTGCATAGGGAACTGTGATCCAAATACAGGTGACCTCTGCAATGTGGCCACTTGGGTATGGAATTCATTAATCATAACCCAAAAATTTGAGAAATGGAAAAATAATTATCTCGGAATTTATGTACACACGATAGGACAGCGGTAGGTAGAGTGGCTGCCTTACATTGCCAGAGACCCGGTTTCGATCCTAACTACAGGTGCTTTCTGCAGCAACTCTACCGCTGCACCATTATGCTGCCCACTTAACACTGCGGTGCAACATGCTTTGGATATGACGTCATAGCATCAATTGAGTTAGCAGTCACAACCTGTCCTTCCTTTGCCATCCTCTCCAAACAGAGGACATGTAAATAGATGTCTCAGAGTGAAGTGCTATCCCGCTCCCCAACTCCAAGGCATTTTCTCCAACGCTCTGCACTGTGGAGAGCCGCCTTGGCCATGCTACCTCTTACACCAACTCTCGAAAATAACATGAATGTCATGACAATGAAGGTGCGCCAGTTCCTCTACTTTCTCAGAAGTTTAAAGAGATTTAGCATATTACCGACTACTCCAACAAACTTCTACAGGTGCAATTTAGAAAGTATCCTGACGAATCGCATCATGGCCTGGTATGGCAATTCCAAAACACAGGAACGCAAGACGCTGGGCCTCAGCTACTGGCGTTCAACTCCAGTACGACCCAAAACAACCGGACAGCTTCCGCTCTGGCAGGTGGAACACCACTACCAACCCTGACTTCGCTTTTGCAAACCTGAATGGACCATCCCCACACCGTATCACCCTGGATCACTTCCCAAAATCACAACATCGTCCATCTCTGATTATCCCGGACAACCCCATCGAGCCGGTCCCAATCAAACCTGCGAAGAGGTGGAATTTCCGCAAGGCCAGGTGCGACCAGTTCACAAGTCTGGTGGACTTCTGAATCGACAGCCTTCCCACCTCCACCCCCACCAATCTGGACAATGCCTACTCAGCCCTCTGCAAACTCCTCATCAGGGCAGCAAAGAGTTCCATTCCTCACGGCTATCATCGCCGGTACATCCCCACATGGGACGAAGAGTGTGGCGCATGCTACGATGCATTCCTGTACGCTGAACCTGGCGAAGAGGCTGCCTCCAAGGTTTCGGAACTGACAAAAGGCCTCGACAAGAAGCCCAGAAAGCGGTGGGAAGAGACAGTCCAATGAATCGACTTCACACTCTCCAGTAGGGTGCGTGAAAGACCTTCAATCGCCTCACCGGTCGAAGTACCCGCCCAAAGCATTGCCCTGTCACGGTCAACTCCATCGCCCACCAGTTCCTGGCCAATGGCCACTCCAAAGACACGGACAAGAACCATACTCGTTTGTCAAACAGGAAACCATTAATCTTTGGAAAGCTCCAGCCGCTGATGGACACCTGTCAGCACCCTTTTCCTCTGCAGAACTTTCTTCTGTCATCATTCAACTGAAATGTGGAAAAGCCCAGGGTCCTGATAACATCCCCCCAGAATTCCTGAAACACTACGGTCCTAAATGTCTGGTCTGGCTCCGTGAGTTCTACTCCTCTTGCCTCATTGGTCAGTCCATTTCGAAGATCTGTCGGAAAGCCACTGTCATTGCGCAACCAAAACCAAACAAGCCTGCGGATGACCCAAGGAACTATCGGCCCAACTCACTCCTCTGTGTCCCGTACAGCTCCTCGAACGGCTTCTCCTGGCCCGGCTCGATCCAGTCGTCGATCCTCAACTACCCGCTGAACAAGCCGGATTTCATCATGGACGCTGCACCACCCATCAAATAGTCAAGCTGACCAATGACATCGAAGACAGTTTCAAAAAGGGTCACAAGGCCAGCATCACACTGGTGGACCTCACTGCCTCCTATGATACTGTGTGGCATCAGGCCTGATCTTGAAGCTCTTCCGCACCATCCTTGACCATCATTTAGTGCGGTTCCTTGCCAACATCCTTGCCAACCACAGTTTTGTACTCAAGACCAGTGACGGACAATCTAGCCGACTGCGATGCCTAAGAAACGGAGTCCCCCAAGGTTTGGTATTGGCCCCCATGCTCTTCAACCTCTATATCAGCGATCTGCCATGCACGACCTCGCGCCAGTATGGATACGCAGATGACCTGGCCCTACTATACTCGGACAGCAGTTGGTCAAATGTCGAGGATGTGCTCTTGGCGGATATGGAACTTGTCGCAGGCTACCTTAAGACCTGGAGACTAAAACTGTGTGGCAAAAACCACCACAACGGCCTTTCACCTGAACAACAACGAAGCTCAACGCCAGCTAACCGTTATCCTCAATGGGTCACCCCTACCCTACAACCCATTTCCTACATAGCTTGGGGTGAAACTTGATCGGCAGCTGACCTACAAGCAACACCTTGAAGCTTTCCATGCTAAAGTCTTGGCACGGAACAACCTCCTGCGATGCTTGGCCGGATCGTCATGGGGCGCCAGGACATCTACTCTCCGAACCAGTGCTCTTGCACTCGTGTACAGCGCCGCTGAGTACGCTGCCCCAGCATGGTGCCGCAGCGTTCATACTAGCAAGCTAGACGCCACCCTCAATGACACCATGCGGAACATCATCGGCTGCCTACGCCCTACTCCGACGGACCTCGCAGGTATCGCACCCGCCAAGCTTCGCAGAGAGTTCTTCACTCATAGGCTGGTGTGCAAGGCCCCATTGAAACGCCAAACATCCTCTGCACCACCTCGCCCAGGATTCACAGCAACTGGGACCTCATCGCCTGTCATCTCGTCGCCCCTTCTCCCGTCACGCAGCGACCCTGTGGCTCCGGTTTCAACATACTAGGAGCATGGAGAACCAGCTGGGAACAGACTTTGCAACCTCCTCAATTCACTGTCGCACCGAACACCACAGCCCCACCCGGCTCGGACATGCCCTGCAAAGAGTGGGTCGCCCTGAACCGGCTCCGCACAGGGGTCGGCTGGTTCAACACCAACATGCATCATTGGGGGTTGCGTTCATCAGCAGCCTGCGTGTGTGGAGCAGACCAGCAAACAGTGCAGCACGTCATTTTCGACTGCGCTGTCCTCCGCCCCACTGGTGGAGGGGTAGACCTCACGGCACTCGACAACAGCACATTGCATTGGCTACAGCGCCTGGAGGGCGTTACATAACTTCTGCTGCCTCAAACGCAAGAAGAAGAAGAAGCAAGAGGTTGCAGAGGGTGGTGGATACAGCCCAGTCCATTGTGGGCACTGCCCTTCCCATGATTGAAAGTATCCATATAAGGTGCTGCATCAAGAAGGTGGCAGCCATGATCAAGGATCCCCACCATCCGGCCCGTGTCCTCTTCTCGCTGCTACCGTGAGGCAGAAGGTACAGAAGCTTGCCAACTTCATGTTAATGAACAGCTACTTTCCGATGACCATGAGTTTCCTGAACTGACCTGCACTACCCGAATCCTACCTCAGCAATAGAACATTATGCACCTCTTGCACTACCATGGACTTATTTTCTAATTTTGTTCCCTTGTCTTGTTTTTGCAGAGGTTTTCTTCTCACCATCTTCCAGAATTAATGTGTAATGTATGTATAATTTATATATAATTTATATATAATTTATGTTTTTGTGCATTGTGAGTCTATGCACCGGTGATGCTGATGCAAGCAAGATTTTCATTGTTCCTCTACTTCACCGTAATCGGGTAAATGGCAATAAAACCAACTTGACTTGGTGTATCGTGAGTATGTTGAAGGTTTATGACAAAAACTGCAACTGTTAGCCTAGTGGATTTTATATTAACAATGAGCCCCTGAATGATCTCTAAATCTTACAGGGTTTGATACTGCCTTTAATGCACCATGAGTTTAGCATGTACATTTTTAAAAGGTGTCATATATTCTAACATTGAGCTTAAAATAATTAATATGTTGTTGCACGTAAGGTAAAGAAATTTCCTGTAGCAGTAGTTCCAAAAAGACACAGGAAAAATGTATGCCTGGAATATTTGTGAATAACATCAAAATGATATAATTTCCAAAGTACAGTTGTAAAATGCGCAATTTTCAAAGCATAGACATTTTTCACCGATGTGCCTTTTACAGTGATTTTTTAAACGATATGCCAGTTATGTAGCAACCGGAGGCTCCAAAGAAAGCGATTTTGTGGCCTTGGCAGAGGCTATGAGGCAGGCTAAAATGTTAAGTCCCTGGGACCTAATATTGAACACTTCAGGTATAAATGATTGGGCTATAAAGTGGATGTTTTGGATTTCTCCAGTCACTCCAATTTACATACGCCTGTTCCTCATGGGAACCAATTTGGCATTGATTTATTTTTTGGAATCGTGTCTTCTCCAGTCTTGATATTTCCAGTCATATAGTGACCAGGTTCCCATCATCTGTTCTTGGTAAAGTACTAAATAGTTTCAACTTTGTAAAATGAAACAGCCATCAGAAATAAATACATTTTCATGCTTGCCTATCAACTATCACTTTTAATTTATAGAATAGGAATCAAGATGTTGAAGTGCATGACATGATTTTTAAAACAAGATGCCTGCAAATTACTTCTGCACAAGGACAGAGAACGTCATTAAATAGCAGAATATTAATGGTGGCCGTCTACAGATTAACTGTCTTTAGCTACTTTATCAATGACCTTATCAATGATGGAATATAACAGATTGGATAGATTTAAGGAATTCCATGCAAAAAAGCAAAATATGAAAGTAACAGAAAGGACAAAAAACACCATTGTCCCAAAAATGCTTAAATAGAAGTTTTAAGTAAAACTAAAACTAAAATTGTCACAGACACATTGAAGTATAGTGATTCCGAGAGCGATGCCGTCAGAAGCACTAGCTTCTGGTAGGGCCACCCATGGCGGTAAGGTCGAGGATGAGGGTCCAGTCTAAGAACGATCCAACCTACAAGACCTGAACGGCAGACCAGGCGGACAAAGTAATCTTGAACTCAACGGCTGTGAAGGCGGATGAATGCTGCAACAGATCCATCAGCTCCAATTGTCTTGGTTCCCTTGCCATTGGAATTAGTTGATTGATTTGTGCAGGACCTTGTGCTTCTTGGAGTACAACATCAAGTACACGTTAAACAAACACACGCACAGGCGTCTTCGTTCTGTGAGCAGCACAAAACTTAATTGGGAAACCAATGCCAAGGACAGGAAACTTTGGCGAATCCTCATCCAAAAAGGAACAGCGACCATTGAAGCCAACAGATGCCTAGAATTAAGGGCCTGTCCCACTTAGGCGATTTTAAGGCGACTGCCGGCGATTAGGCTGTCGCCGAACGTTCGCCGGGGTGTCGCGGGCATGATCGTGAGGAATCTTCAACGAATCGTAGCGGATCTCGGCGCGTCGCGGAAAAAATTTCCAGATAGAAATTTCTCTGCGACAGCTGGCTTGTCGTCAGGTACCGTAGCTTATTGTGGGCGCTGTCGCATGCTGTCCCCAGGTTTGCTATGTTGTCGCAGATGCATTTAGCACGTAATATTAAATTAAGAAAAGGCATTTGAAGATACCAGAAGATAGTTTTGTTTAACCAATTTATTTACTGCCAGGACATTTGACAGGTAGATTGGAGGCGACAGTTTGACGGTCAGGTAAAGGTGGGAATTTCGTGATGTTTCCGAAGACGGTGTAATCTCTTAGCCAGGTGCTAGTTTCACAAAAAAGTAACATTCAACCACGGGGCTCTTTCCACCTGAACTTACATCTGTAATACCACGTTCTGGCTGAGCTGCCATCCATTTATTTAAATAGGGCCGTAAAACTATGCATATTAAACTAAACTAAAAGCTGCAGGTAGAACAGACGCAACAGTTTTGAATGAACAGATGGCGGTTCAAAGTTGCGCGCTAAATAAAAGTTTAACACTTTTAGCTCGACCTGCAATTATTATTTTTGTTAAAAGGCAAGAAGACTATTAAGCGATTTTTTCGCAACGTAATTATAACTCGAGCTTCCAGCCAGAAGTTAAACTTTGTGAATTTAACACCTTGATCGGTTAACAGTAGTACCAGCGAGGAGCCTGACTGGTGAATCTGGTGTGTGTTACTGACGGGAAACCTTCACCCTGAATCCAATAGGGAGGTTTAAATAAAAGACGATAACTAGCAAATGCTACAAAATAAAATATTCAAAGCAAGTTTTAAAAACAAAACCGTGTGAAGGAAGGAACTGCAGATGCTGGTTTACACTGAAGATGGAATATGTGAATTTCGGTCGGGACCCTTCTTCAGACTGAGAGTCAGGGGGAGAGGAAAACTAGGGATATGAAGTTCAAAGAAGCTCTTAAATAACTTCGCACTATCAAACCACCGTGCCTCATATAGAAGTGGCAAGGTGTAAACCGGCACAAGGAACTGCAGATAGATGCTGGTTTACACTGAAGACAGACACAAAATGCTGGAGCAACTCAGCGGGACAGGCAGCATCTCCGGAGAGAAGGAATGGGTAACGTTTTGGGTCGAGACCGTCGAAATCAGTCTGAAGAAGGGCCTCGACCCGAAACGTCACCTATTCCTTCTCTCCGGAGATGCTGCCTGTCCCGCTGAGTTACCCCAGCACTTTGCGTCTAAAAGAAAACCATAGGTATAGTAGGCACGCGATGCTGGAGTAACTCAGCGGGTCGGGCAGCATCTCTGGAGAAATGGAATAGGTGGCAGTTCGGGTCGGAACCCTTCTTCAGACTGAGAGTCAGGGGAGAGGGAAACTAGAGATCTGAAGAGGTTCAAAGAAGATCTTAAATAAATTCGCACTATCAAACCTCCCTATGGAAGTGGCAAAATGTACACCGGCAGGTTAGCACATCTCTTGGGAGAAGGAATGGGTGACATTTCGGGGTCGACCAAGGGTACTTCAGACCAAGGGTCTCGACCTGAAATGTCACCCATTCCTTCTCTCCTGACACGCTGCCTGGCCCGCTGAGGTACTCCAGCTTTTTGTGTCTATCTTCAGTTGTCACATGCGTTCTGTACGACCTGACTCAGCATTGTCGTGGTCATTGTTGTAGGGTAAAATAAAATTTCAGCGATCTGCTACGACTGCAGTCGCCTTAAAAATCGCATAACTGGGACAGGCCCTTTAGAAGAAAAGAGAAGTAAACGGAAAGAGAGGCAGCAACAACCAAAGCCCGATCTGAATGTCGAAGAACTTTCAAAGCCAGGATTGGACTCATAAGCCACCTGAGAGTTAATAAATACAACGGAACGTAGACCATCATCCTCGAACTCGAGGGATAGCCTTGACGATGTTAGAGTTAGTAATATACAAACCAATTGCCTCGGACTCTGGTTGTGTCTGTAGCACGTACCTGCTCACCTTTTACAATATTCACAGCAAATGTTCAAACTGTTCTGGCCCAGTATAACAGTGAGATGAGACAGAACAGGCATGCAGTCAGCACTGAGCAGAACCTTAATTGTCATTATGGAGGGCTCTTTAGCAGCTTTCTCTCAGCTGAAATATGTAATGCAGAACAAGAGTTGCCCATGCCTCATACAGATATAAATTCAAGAATTTCTGACTGAGGACAGACATAGGGAGAGAAAAGGCAGGGAATCCTTTTGTATTTTGCAAAATCTTACTGTTGAAAATTGAGCTTCTTAACAGATAACTCAACAACCCCCTGCTCCTCCAAGCACAAGGAGAATTAGTTTAGCTTACAGATTCGGTGTAAAACTAAATCCTTTGGGCCACAAGTCCACGCTGACTAGCAATCACCCATACACTAGTTCTATGCTACACACAAAGGACAATTTACAGAAGCCAATTAACCTACAAACCTGCATGTCTTTGGAATGTGGGAGGAAACTGGAGCACCTGGAGAAAACACACGGTTACAAGGAGAATATACAAACTCCATACAGACAGCAACCTTGGTCAGGATCGAACCCGGGTCTCTGGCACTGTAAGGCTGCAACTCTACTACTGCGCCACTGTGCTGCCCAATTCTTCAAGCAAATCAAAAATATTATTTGTCCATTATATTTATGAACCTGTTTCCTACCTAATAGTTCCTTGTTTATAACACTCAAATGTATTTTAATTACTTATAATTGATGGGAAAAGTTTTGTCATAAATTAAACCAAATTGAGAAGTCAGGAAAGGTGAAACAAAAACATGTTCATTGTTTTGGAGAATTTCCATGACTGAAATAGGTGCTCGGCTTGTCATTTCTATCATCAGATTTCATGGTTTTCAAAGAAGATAGACATAAAATGCTGGAGTAACTCAATGGGACAGGCAGCATCTCTGGAGAGAAGGAATGGGTGACTTTTCAGGTTGAGACACTTCTTCAGACTGGTTCTCATAGACTTACTGATCGACACATGTGTAAGTAGGATCTGAGTAAATTACTACCTTAAGCATCAGTCGCACAATATTCTTCCTTTACCATGGGTTAAAATCTGATCTGTATTTCTACAATACCTTTGTACATCAGCATGTATAGGCTGCATGACAAGACTGGCATTATTATTAACAAATCAATTCCAAAGGCACAATTTTAATCAGTACTAAAACGTGAACGTAAAAGGCAAAGCATGCAGTGCTTATGAGCAACATTCGATAAGCATTTAGATTGAATGTAAATGATTGGTTGGATTTAAAGGAGTTTGTAGACTGAAAAAGGTGAAAGATGAGTTGAAAGATGAAAGTTTTCAGAATCTCAGAATCAATGAAAAATGAGAAGGGATTCCCCCGATAACAGAGGGTTAATAAGTGGAACCTGTAACCTTGTAAAACCAAATGGAAATTAATTGTTGTTCGTATCAGAATTAACATGCTGAAAAAGTGTTGTTTTCCGAAAACTCCTGCAGCAGTGCAGTATGCAAAAACAGCAGAGTGCACAACGCTTCCAGAACTGCCTTGCTCAACAGCAGCAGTGTTGTTCCTTTCCCACTGATTTGTACATCCCTCATACACCCAACCAGAGAAGTCACTGCCGCTAAAATTAACAAAACATACAGTTAAGCCAATGACTTGTAATCTATATATTACTAAAACTCTGTGTCGCAGTGAGGGATGTGAGGATGTTTGTGATGTGAGGATGTTTGTGATTTATTTTGGCCGCCTGTGAAATAACCGTATTTGTGCCCCCGTCACATGTAGCACGACAATTTTAAGGGAGGGGGGGGGGGTACTACACCAATGCAGGAGAGCTTTGGGCCCAACAGATGGCCGCTGGATCTGCGCGTGAGTGGTTGGGGGAGGGTTGCCATGTTGTCTCCAGCTCCGGTGCGTGTGCAGTTGGGGGAGGGTTGCCATTTTGTGTTCAGCTCCGACCACACGCTCGATGCCCGATGGGTCCAGGTCCCACATGGGGGGTGTGCTGGCAAGTCCTGATTTGCTCCTGCCGCTCACCCCCACGTGGGGTCCATTGATTGGCTCCGACCTCCTGCTCGACGCCCGATTGGTCTTGGGGCGAGCAAAAACATTCCAGATAAGATTTATTTTATTTTTAAGGAAAAAAAGCCATTTATTTTAAAGAACAAACGCGATTTTCCCATATCACGATGGGAACCCAACAAGGAATGGGCCTAACGGGTCTACTTGGTCCAGTGACTTTCTAAAAGTACATTACTAAACAGTTGCTTTTTGATCTTGCACTCAGAAATCTGCACACAATAAACGATGACTTGCTTCTACGACATAAGCTACAGCCAACATTGCTGAACCACTACTTAAAGTAGTTCTGGAGAAATTCCATTGTCTTTTATTCTTGCCATCTAGGTATTAATAATGGAGTGAGTTATATTTTGATACCAGGTTACACAAATGTCCCTCCGACAGGAATGGTGAGTACAAATATAGGCTACGTTTCAATTCTCTAATCAAAGCACCATGTCCAACCATAGCAGCTCAACCACCAGCAAAAATGACTCATTCCATCACATTAGCAACTCAATGTAGTCTGGGAACTGTGTCTGAAATGTTCCCAATTTGCAATTTAAATTAAATATATCAAGCATTCAAAACAGTTCCCACAACCTGCATACGTCTGCAAAGAAAATAATTTGGTATTAGTTTGGCATCTTTGGACATTGCCAAAATCAAGATATCTGACATTATTTATTGCAACGTTTAGACTCTGATCTTGAATTTGGTTGGGTTTTTGGTGTGTTTCAATGCAGAAGTGAAAGGGCTCAGGTGCAAAGAGCATCCTGGGCCGGTGAGGCCTATATTCACCGACACCAGTGGAAACCCAATTTGCTGCTAAACCTGAACTAATCTAATCAGTCAAGAAAACAACAGCTTCAGAGAGACAAAAGACTGCAGATGCTGAAATCTGGAACAAAAAACATACTGCTGGAGGAACTCAACAGGTCCGGTAGCATCTGTTGGGGGAAAGGAAGTGTTGATGTTTTGGGTCAAGACTGGCAACAGGGCGCTTCCTAAATTTTCCAGAAAGGTGACATTAAAAACAGCTCAAAATGTGCACCATCCAGGTATTTTCCTATGGCTCTCTGTACTCCAGTGATTGGACTAGCAATTAGAATGTCAGGGATCGATCTCAGTCTTTGTCATACACATGTAAAAGAGGTTAAGAACTTGGTACCATATGGTGCTTTACAAATTTAAAGTCATCACTTCAACCTATTTCCTTTCTTTATTAGTTATGCTGTTCACTGGAAATTTACTTAAAAATGATGCAGAAGTAATTCTATGCTGCATATATAAGCCGGTAACACAGCATTTTGTGAGCTGTAAAAGCATAATGGGGTCTTTAACTGCGTTATCATCCAGGAAGGAAGAAGATTACAGGGAGAATGACAGACACTAACTAGACATCACAGTAACTAATTGAAGGGATCTGTGGGAGGCAGCAAAGATCTATTTTGCTCAAATATCTCAAAAAGGCATCAAATACCATCAAGGGCCCATACCACCCTGACTACGCCCTCATTTCACTCTCGCCAATAGGAGGAAGGTACGGAAGCCTGAAAACTGTAACCACCATGTTCAAGAATAACTTCTTCCCATCAAACTCCTGGTTTTCTCACTCTCTCAGAACTCAAAAGTATTATTTAATGTTTTCTGATTTTAATGCTGAAATGCAATTCTGAAAACGAAATCAGAAACTTACTATAATTAAGTAAGATCATCACCATTTCTGATATTGGTGCCTTTCATCTTAATATCAATCAACAATGTGAATGTATAATGCCAGCATTATCTAATCATAATGCCAATGTCCACACCATTGACCAAATCTTGAAACCATAATACATATTAACCTGCAGGTACTGAAAATTATCATACATCAACAACTATCTGCTGCTATTTCACAATTACTAAAATAAACATAATATGCATGGCATTACCAAAAAGATTATGTTACTCAACAGAAGCCAAGCTTTAATTGATTGAGTTGAAAATGATAAATTTACATGAAGTAACCAATTAATGCATGAAGTGCAGTATGAGGTGTATTTTAAATGATAAACATATCACTCAGAGTGATGCCAGGAACTCCTTCTCAGAGCTGATTAACTTGCATTCAGATCGCACAATGTCCAACCATCTGCTCTCAAATGTACGTCAAAATAAACTTGTGAGCAGCAGCATAGCTATTTTTTGTGAAGGAAACTAGGATATGCAGAGATTAGAAAAGATTTTTAATCATGTGCTTGTATGTTTATTTTAAGTCCCTGACTACAAAATTGTGATTTCAGGTGTTCACTGTCAAACAAAATGGGAAGAAGTTTGCAGCTAATGGAAAAGCTAACAATGTTCAGCAGCTGAAGATGTTTAATTTTTTATATATAATAAACAGTGACACATTCCTGAAAAAATGAACTAAAAACTTGATTTTTTTCCCCACCATAACACTGTGTTGACAATGTATTTTCTAAAGTCAACTTTGACGTTTTCAAGATGTGGCATTCAAACAGAAGATGGTGTCCATAACTGAGAGCAAAGAGCATGCACTGTGGAATATAGAAGGGTACGCCAGTCACTGGATAACTTGGGGCAATGGGGGGAAATGGCAATGCAGACATTGTTTATTTTCAATACCAATTTTGGCCCAGTTTATAAATGAGAATAATTAAGTATAGAAGTTGGGTGGTCATGTTACCGTCATACAAGACGTCGGTGAGGCCACGTTTAGAGTATTGTGTTCAGTTTTTGTTACCATGTTATACGAAAAACGTTGTTAAGCTTGAAAGGGTCCAGAGAAATTTAGCAGGATGTTGCCAGGACTCGAGGCACTGAGCTAAATGGAGCGTGTGAGCAGGCTAGGACTTTATTCCTTGGAGCGCAGGAGGATGGGAGGTGATCTTATAGAGGATATAAATACACAGTGTCTTTTGCCCCAAGTAGGGGAATTGAGAACCAGATGGCAAGTTGGGCCGAAGGGACTGTTTGCACACTGTACGACTCTATGGCTCTATTACTCTTAATATAGGATACAGAATCTGTTTTCAAGGCAGAAGAGACTACAACTGAAGATAGACACAAAATGCTGGAGTGACTCAACGGGACAGGCATCTCTGGATAGAAGGAATGGGTGACGTTTCGGGTCAGGACCCTTTTTCAGAAGTTAAAAGTTATAAATCTTCCACCCCCTGTTTTGGCAGCTCATTAGCCCTCATATCCCCTTGAAACCTGTTCCCTCTCATAAACCTATGCTCTCTAGCTTTTGACACCCCTGCCATGGAAACAAACTCTGGTGTAGATATATCTCCATCACCTTTCAGCCTCTATGGAATCTCTCCTGATGACTCAAGCACCCCAATCCAGGAAATATCCTTCCAAATCTTTTCTGAACATTCTAGAACTTAAACACATTCTAAAAATCGAAAGGTGTAAATTAATGGAAATGTTGCAAAACAGAAAATGCAGGAAATACTCAACAGGTCATCAACAGTCAGGTCCCACCGTGTGTTATTGTAAGCTAATTTTGGACACCGCACTTGAGGAAGGCTCCAAGGGCCTCCTTCGAGAAGCATCAGAAATTTACTAGAATGATACAGGTCCACCACCGATTTTCCGGCAACTGGAGAGTGCACTTGAAATCCGCCCCCCCCCCCCCCCCCCGGAAGTCCCCAAGGCTGACTTTACGGGGCAATATCTCAGCTGCTTGACTGCCTCGGCGGACCGGTCAAGTACTGTTGGACTCCTCTCAGAGGTCGTGACCTCTGCTGGTCCTGAAAAACGGATAATCCAGAAAGGCTCTGGAACCAAGGATGCCGGAAAATCGGTGTTAGTCTTGTACCAGGAACAAGAAGCTTCAGTTCTCTTGGAAATCCAAAGAAGCCCAGCTTGTTTTCTTTGCTGCAGAAGTTGTTCAGGCAAAAATCGAAAGGATATTCAAATCAGAAGCACTTAGATACAAAGTAAATCAGGAAATAATGTTTCCAATGAAAGAATACGTAGTAACTAAATAAAACAGATTCAAAATAATTGGCAAAAAAGAGTGGATAATTCTTCTTTCATAATGAATTGCTATGATCTAAAATGCAAGCTGGAAAAGGAATGGAAGTAAATTCAATGATCATTTTGAAACAGTAATTGGCCCGAAAGAAAAGAATTTGCAAGCTCGGGGGAGGGGGGGGAAAGGGGGGGAAGCAATGCAGCATGAATAATTGCTCTCTCAGCAAGATAGCATGGAGCAAATGGCCTCTTCTTTCTTAAATCATACATGATTCTAAACCAAAGAAAGATACTGCTTGCCACAAATAATTCTACATTGCATGGGCATTGTTGAGAAGGAATAATGAATGGTGGAAACACTGAATCAAAATTCATGATTCTTTTTACATTATTCTACAGGAAGGTGAAAATATATTGCTTCTGAATACTTTTTTTACACAAAGTATTGCTATGCAGTTTAAAATGTTTAAAACTTACACGTAGCAACAACAGAACAATTAAATGATTAATATAAGAAAATAACGAAGGGTCTCGACCCGAAACGTCACCCATTCCTTCTCTCCCGAGATGCTGCCTGACCTGCTGAGTTACTCCAGCATTTTGTGAATAAATTAAATGATTAATGCTGCATCTTTGCAGGCCAAAAAAGCCGTAACAAAACAAATAAACATACAATAATCAATAATACAATAAATTAATAACCTAATACTATTTAACTAGATAATAAAAGAGCAAAATTAGAGCAGATTGTGCTAACATAAACAAAGTCCAAAGCAGATTGTCGCTTAGGTAGGGTTGTGAATGGGGTTGTAGTGTCGTTCAAGAGCCTGATGGCTGTTGAGAAGAAATTGCTCTCAAACCTGGATCTCAGGCTCCTATCCCTCCTTCCCATTGGCAGCAGTGAGACAAGAGCACGGCTGGGATGCTGTGGGGTTTTGATGATATTAAAGAATCAGAATCAGAATCAGAATAAATTTATTGGTCAGTTATGTATACAAAGGAATTTGACTTGGTGCTTTGCTCGCAGAAGTCCTTGTTTGTTTGGCACAGGATTTGCAGTTCGTCCACTTTGTTGTTGAGAGAACGTAGATCTGCAAGGAACTACTCGATGTGCTTCATCCTTGTTGCCGGAGTCGGATGAGGGCTCCAGAGTGCTTCTCCCGGGTCCTCCTACGTCTCATGGCCTTGGATATGTCCAAGTAATCCAGCGAGTGAGAGAAATCCGGAATAATGTTTGGAGGAACCGAATGCCTGATGCTAATGAGTTCCTCTTTCATGAAATTAATCCTTGTGGGATTTCCATAAATGACCCAAATGAACAAACACAGACAAAACAGCAAGGAGCAGTACACCGTGGCAGCCGACGTCAGCGTCTTCTTGTTGAACTCTATTGTTAGCTACCTATTTGAACCAACGCCTTCTGTAGATTCCTTCAATAGAGGGGAAATCAGCACCTGTGATTGACCAGGCAATGTCTCCCACTTTCTAAAGCCTCCTTCATTCCTGGGCATTGGAGTTACCAAATCAGGCCGTAACACAACTCGTCAGTATGCTTTCATTTGTACACATGTAGAAAGACGTTCAATAGAGTATTCGGTGACCTACCAAATCTCCTCAATCTTATTTACTTGCTTAAAAAGAAATAATACTTTTCAATAACAAATCGTAACACTTTATTAGCTTACTAGACCAAGTGGACCAGTTGGGCCCAAACCTCTCCTGCATTGGTGTAGCACCCTCTCCCTCCCTCTTCCTCAACCCCCTTATCCTCCCTCCTCCCCCCTCCCTCCATCCACTCCCCTCTCTCCCTAGGAGATAGATTTAAACTTTAAAATGTGAATAACTTAAAAAATATAACACCGATTTCAATGATACTTCTTCCATCAGCACCAAAGGGACGATGGTAAGGTGGGCCTAAAATTATCGCACTATCGTGTACCGTTTTGACTGTAGTTCAGGAACAAACAAACGAGAGTTTTAGTATACAGATTTAGATAATTAAGAATGAACCTGAAACAGAATGAAATCTTTTATTTTGGTATTCTGATACAGAAGCAAGATGAGGGAAGCAGGGAAACCTCTCTAAAAGCTAAGCTGATAAGACACAGATTTCAGAAAAGGCATTACAGCAAACGGGTAGTCGAATTTTGAAGGAAATGCTGCAACAACATTTTACTGAGGTGAAGATGTTGGAGGATGTTCGATGCTGGTTTATTCGTGTTGAAATAGATCATCCAGCAGCATGTTTAAGCATGCTGGATGAATTATTTTGCAACATTCTGTGAAGTAGTAATGACTATATTATGTCAATAAAGTGATAATTATGGGTTGCATAATTCAAAGTTTGCGGCGGGCTTTTCGCATAAATGCTGAGGAACTACATGTTTAGAAGACATAGTTATCCACTTTGGTTCAGGCATTTGTAGAAATAAATTTAAGTCGATGGCAGTGTCCAAACATGAAATGTCATCTGCCCATTTCCCTCCACAGATGCTGCCTGAACCATTGAGTTCCTCCAGCAGTATGTTTTTTTTTAAACACAAATAAATGTATTTTTGTACACTACAAAAATATTTTACATCAAATAGAGAAGCACAAATATTCTTGGCAGATCTGTCCTAGCAAGCTAGTGGAAGTTGAGAGGGGAAATTGTCACACATTGAACTTAAAAGTAAATTTTTGTTCCTTTTGATGGACATGGCAAAACTCAGCAGGGAGTGTGTTCAAAGGACTAAAATGGCTCCCAACCGAACTGTGTGCTCTTCTTAAAAATTTATGCAACAATCAATGTCAGAAAGCAGATGCATTCAAACAGGATTCCCACACCTGACAACAGCACAGCATGGCTACTTCCAGGTAACGTGGTTTTGATCTCTTGAGCATGACAGAAGGCCCTTCAAAGCTGCAGAAAAATTACTTATCTTAAAATCTGCTGAAGAGTAGCTGTGAGGTGCATGGAAAATGGAATAGTCCCATATATTTTTTTCTTCTTTAATCAGAGTCACTTAAATCTTTAACATGTTAATATGCTCCATGTCATCTTCAGTTTCAAATTTCATTTGGAAAATTTAAATTAAAGTGAGCATATTAATTTTGTTTATAATGATGGAATTTCCTAGCCACTATAACATGGTTAAAAAGTATCAGATCAGACGATAATAATCTTACAACAATGGTCCCGCACCACAGTTTTAGCCACCATCAAAAAAATTACAAGCTGAATTTCTCCATTACGGCAAAATTTAATTGCCTCTCGTCCAATTACAAAATGTGATGGAGCTGCAATTAGAATCTATCTTTAGATTTAAATTACCCTCTGCATTTTTATCTATCAGGACAGAATGATTAAACAGGGTAATCCATGAATAATAACTTGGACCTAATAACAACTGAAATAATTTATCGGCTTTTAGATGATTGGAGCTATAAAATTAACCACCTTTACTAATATATACAAAGGGACTGTCAAACCAAATTTATTCTCAGTTAGCCTTCTTAAGCTAAAGATGAGCAGTAACTCTCTGATGGGTCACTCTTGTCACATCTAGGGAGGACCATTATTTTACACAGAGTACGATCGCACAGTCTGAAAAGTGAAATGTTATGAATTTTTGCTAATGAGAAGGAAAAAATGTTCATAAAATTCAGCAAGTTTCCAGTTGAAATAGTTTGCTCACAGGCATGTAGTTCAAGAATGTGTACATTTAGACTGCAGAAATTAAGAACTACAATTTTACATATAAGTAACAACAATAAACACAAAATGCTGGAGTAACTCAGCGGAATCTCTGTAGAAAAGCAATAGGTGACGTTTTGGGTCGAGACCCTTCTTCAGACTGAGAGTCAGGGGAGAGGAAAACTGGAGGTGTGAAAAGGTACAAAGATAATAATAATGTTTTGAGCAGATTATTGAGATCAATTCTACAATACTGCAATTTCAAGTGCTCATACACTGACTGACATGTCTTGTGAACGATCTTTTGATCTTGAAATGATAAATCCCCCAAAAGGTCAAGGAGGGTTCCACAGAAGTTGACATATACAACATAATCCATGCTTATAAGAAAGTCTTTTAAATTTTAATAGACTGTAAATACCTGTAAATTATGTACCCATTACATTCAAAAACAATTTCTGAAGATGTCTATCTCTCTATTAATTATGGTTGATCAGGCAAGTGCGGTTAAACATAGGGGTTGTCAGGAAAGCTGGAGACTGACTGTGATGGTCGTGCACTGCACAGACTAGAAGGGCAGAAAAACTCCTCGCCTACTCCATGATTCTAAGTACATTCATACAACTGCTACCACTAAGTAAACTGCACATTAGAACAAACATAAAGGCATAACCACTGTGTGGATCTAGCCATCAGGCATGAAGGAATATTTTTTTAAATCATAGAGTCATACAGCATGGAAACAGGCCCATCTTGTCCATGCTGACCAAGATGCTCTATCTACCCATGTTTGGCCCATAACCCACTAAACCTTTCCTATCCACATACCTGTCTAGGTGACTTTTAAATGCAGACTATGATAGTACCTGCCTCAACTACCACCTCTGGAAGCTCGTTCATTCCCACCACCCAATGAGTGAAAAGGCTGCCCTTCAGGTCCCTATTAAATCTTGACCCTCTCACCTAAAACCTGTCTTTTAGTTTTTGATTCCCATAGTCTGGGTAAAAGACTGTGCATTCAACCTGTCAATCTCCCTCAAGATTTTATACACCTCTGTAATATCAAAGCTCAGCTCCTATGATCCAAGGAATAAAATCATAGCCTGCCCAATCTTTTCCCTATTATAGATCAGCCCCTCTGGTCCTAGCAATATTCTCGTAAATCGTCTCTGCACTTTTTCCAGCTTAGTGACATTGTTAGTCCTTCCACAAAAATAAATTTCTGATAGCTGTTAAAAGGTATGAGCAAAATCTGGGCAAGGTAAGCTGAAGACACATACAAGGGAGAGCAGCAGGTGAAAAGGAGAAGGATTTTAGAGAGTGAATTGTGTATGCCAGTCCCACACAGATGAAGACACATTCACTAATGGAGGGCGATGGTGTGGAAACACTAACTCTTGTGATGAAGGAGTATGAATATCTAGCTGAGAGAGAACTACAAAATAAAATGAGACTAGCAGTAAGGCTATGAAATAATGCAAGCAAATTTGAAGAACATTAATTTAGAAACATTGGAGTGATAAACAACAGGGGCTTGGTGCTCAGCTTTGGGTGCACTAAGATGTTAAAGTTAGTAAAGTTCCAAAAATAAAAGCGTGGTACACAGCATGTGGTCAACACATGCTTGCATCTCCACCAAGTCTGTTTTTATTAGGCCCGCAAATGCTTAACAAGAAGAACTCATGTTTGTCGAGTTAATGTTCCAACTTTGGCTGGTTAAAAAAATGGCAAATCATTTGAATTGTCCAAGCGGGAGAAGGCTCCAATATTATGAATTAACAGTGCAGAGTCAATGCCTGATTTTTGGGACTCTCAGGATTCAAATGTTCTCACCATTTTAATTAATTTTTGATTGGATTATTGAAGTATATACAAGGGGTAATAGCAATGGTGACAGACATTAATTTTAGCAGTTTTGATTTATAACCACTGTTCTTTCAGACAGCTGTGACTGTTCCTGCTCTGCTTGGCCCTTTTTGGCACTTTGTTTCATTATGATTTTCTTCCTTCTGCCTTATACCAGTTATGATTTGTCATTTGATTTTGTTTTGTGGAAATGGATACACACTGAAAATTAAAATTGTTATTTATTAGCCTCTGAGTCAGAATAATGGTCACACAATCTTAATGGAGTTATGCTAATACATATACCTACAAACACAGCAATAAATCATAGATTTTTAAAAAAAACATTTATTTTTATTCCATTGTCCTCCTTTCATTCAGGGCTGCACATTAGCGCAGGAGTAGAGTTGCTGCCTTACTGTGCCAGAGGCCCAGGTTCGATGCTATGGATGCTATCATGGCTGTTTGGTTCAGCGCAAGGAACACTGTGGGGCGGCACAGTGGTGCAGCGGTAGAGTTGCTGCCTTACAGTGCCAGAGACCCAGGTTCGATCCGGGCTACTTGTGCTGTGTGTACGGAGTTTGTACATTCTCCCTGTGACCACGTGGGTTTTCTCTGGGTGCTCCGGTTTCCACCCACATTCCAAAGATGTGCAGGTTTGTAGGTTAATTGGCTTCTGTACAATTGTCCTTAGAGTGTAGGATAGATCTAGTGATCGTTGGTCGGCGTGTACTCAGTCAGCCGAAGGGCCTGTTTCCACGCTGTGTATTTAAATCTAAATCTAAAATTTGTCCACCATCATTATCTTCCACTTCCTTTTTAAAGGTTTCCTTTTTTCTTTCAATGCTGGTTGCACATGTTGTATAGCTATAGGTCAGCAGATAACTCTGAAACAAAATTTGGGGATTCAAATCCCTTTAGTAAGTACTTAAACTCAAAAGCCAGGCTGATGCTCTCATGCAACACTGCCATCAGTCATGCGACTTTTCAGGTGAGGTATTAAATCAAGACCTGAAAAATCTCTCAAGTACGTCCTAATTACACTTTTTTCCTGGTTAACGTTTATCTTTCAATCAACATTACTAAAGGCAAAGTATTTTGTCTTTATCACGTGATTTTATATGTGGGAAATTCCTCTGTGCACATTTTATGCTTCATTTCCTTCATTAAAAACGACTATCCAGAAATATTTTATTGGTTGTACTTTGAAATATCCTGAAGTCAGGAAAGGTGCAACATAAATATAAGTCTGCCTTCATTTTCTTATTTCAAGTTTCTAATTGGAAGCAAGGCAAATAACTTGGCACTGATTGTTCCATTGTTTACTAATTCTCTCACCTTGTGCTTTTCGCTCCTTTGATTATCAATCTAAGACAAGGACTAAACAACACAGATAACCATGGGCGCAAACATGACATTTCATGACTCATCATTTTTAATTATATGTTCATGTTATAATAGACCATGACATCTATTATTCTGTGCGAGAAAGAATCGCACTTGACATTGATCGTCAGATAGTAAATTCTAAATTTAGGCTGATGATCCATGTTCTTCCCTGTGATCAAACAGCCTGAATTGCATCTCCAAATGTAGTTTATCCCCATTTTTATTTGATAAACTCAATTACATGGAGGTTGCTTTTGTTTTACATTCCCTAGTCAAAAACCATGGAATGATTTTGCTGTGCAACTTAAACTCCATGCATCAATTGCGGTAGACTTCATCAAAAGTAGTTTAGGCAAGCCATGACCTTTGTCAAGGCTGCAGCAAGTTTGCACAAAGTTCATTGTAACAGATTCCAAGAAAGGAGAGAGTATTCTTCAGGTTTCCATGGGGCAGTGTCAAAGTAAATAACAAAGCATTAGATCCTTGCCATTAAACTGATTCTTGGTCTTAAGCAGACTATTGGTTCTGATGTTAATCAGTTAATAAAAGATTACTAATCCAATATCAGCAGCTGTGCTCATTAGAACTTTGCAGTGTGTGGAAAAGATGCATTGTGTCATCGACAGGCTTCATTACAGAACCCAACAAGGAAGTGGTAGAATTAAAGTCTCCACAATAAGGTTAAAGACTTAGTGATAATGCTTAACCCAGACAAAATCAATATTGTCACACCAAATACTTACACAAAACAGTACTATACAAACCATTATTAGTGCAAGGAATAGAGATACTGAACAATGTGAGCCATTGTAGACTTCTTGTCATCGTTGTAGAGTTCTGGAGGATAGTACCAACACTCTACCCGTCCAAGTAAACTATATACTAAAACTCTTGCTTGCTTGTTTGTTTGTTCCTGGTACAGCTGCACCAATGCAGGAGAGGTTTGGGCCCAACGGGTCCACTTGGTCTAGAACATATTAAAAGCCCATAGGGCATTGGTTTATAATATTTCAGCTCCCAGTTGAGAGTTCATTTACCGTTAATTCACTTCACTGTTAAATGTCTACATTGAATAGCTGACATTTAAAATATAAAGATGATCTAAAGACGTGCACAGCATAATAAGTGAGCAAATACAGCACATCTCATTGAATTGCTTTGGGTGTCTCTCCTGGATACGTCCAAAAGAACATCTGCTTCTTAAAAACTATTCCATTGTGGGATACATTTGACTTTCCAAGGAAGACTCACTGATGGTTCAAGTCTACTGGAAGGCCCAGTAACATATGCTTCAGGTGGGTCCTAAGTATTTTGTACCTGAGAGAATAAACAGGAAGCAATTATGTTGGCTGAGATAATGAGATGATATCAGGAACTGCCAATATCAAATCTGAGCTTAATCATTTGACAATACACAAACACCTGCGATCTTGTGATTGAAAGAAGATGCCAGGGTCATTTGGCACTTGGACACTTTGTACAGATCAGTCACCTCCACAATGAATCTGCTATGGCGAGTCTGAAGGCTTGTAACTTTGTCAAAGAAGTTTATTGCGGTAGCAATATTCAGTTACAAAGATAACAACCGAGATCGCAGACGACCATTAAACTCAAACTATTCACATCGAAGTCCTCTTCCCACTGACTGGTTTTGGGCGCCAAAACCACCACGTGACCTTGCTGGCCAATCCGAGGGTTCGACTCTCAGGACCAATCCCTTTGGTTGCTACATGACCCCCCCCCAGAACCCGAGGTACGGTATCTAGCAGGAAGCCGGATTTCGCGACCAGAACGAGTAAGGAGAGGGGCTGCAGGAACCACAGGAGCAGGAGGTCCCGGGTCGGAGGGAATTGCAGGAGGACGGCCCCATTGAGGGGGTTGACCGGCCAGGACAGGACGGTCCTGATCCAAGTGGGCAGGTTTGAGCCTGGACACAGAGACGAGCTCTCTCCTGCCCCCAACGTCTAAGGTGAAGGTGACCGTCCCTTTACGCAACACGCGGAACGGTCCTTCATAGACCCTCTGCAACGGGGAACGATGGGCATCCCTACGCAGAAACACAAATTCACAGTCCTTCAAGGCTGGCGGTTCATGCACCATGGAACACCCGTGACGTGAAGTAGGAACCGGAGCTAGGGAACCCACTCGCGCCCGGAGTGATGCTAAAACCGACGGAACCGAGGGCTGCTGTCCAGAGGACTCCGGAAGGAAATCCCCGGGCACTCTGAGTGGCGAACCATATACCAGTTCCGCAGACGAAGTTCCGAGATCCTGCTTAGGAGCAGTACGGATGCCCAGAAGGACCCAGGGCAGCTGATCCACCCAATCAGGGCCGTCCAGCCGCGCACTGAGGGCAGACTTAAGTTGGAACCTCTCCACGAGCCCATTAGCCTGTGGGTGATACGCCGTGGTCTGCTGCAACCTGGAACCGAACAGCTCCACTAGCGTAGCCCAAAGGGCAGCGGTGAACTGGGACCCCCGGTCGGTGGTGATGACGGACGGAACACCGAAACGGGCCACCCAATGCAGGGCCAGGGCCCGGGCATAAGAGGCGGCGGAGATGTCGGACAACGGGAAGGCCTCCGGCCAACGGGTAAATCTGTCAACCACCGTGAGTAGGTGAGTGTAGCCCCTAGAGGAAGGTAAAGGCCCAACTAAATCCACATGAATGTGGAAAAAACGGACCTCAGGAACCACAAACTTCTGCACAGGAGGTTGGACATGCCGGTGAACTTTAGAGGTCTGGCAGGGAACACAGGATCGGGCCCAAGCGGCTACTTGCTTCCGCAGGCCATGCCAAACAAATCTAGTGGCTACTAAGGCGGAGGTGGAGCGAATGGACGGGTGCGCCAGCCCATGAATGGCATCAAACACCCGACGCTGAAGGGCGGCCGGCACCACCGGCCTGGGGCGGCGGAGGGAAATATCACACCAGACTTTTGTACCCGCAGGTCCACAAGCCACTTGGGCCAACTTCAACCCTGAAGTGGTGGAGTGATATGCTGAGGCAGTGTCTGCCAGGCGCTGTGCCTCCGCAAGCTCCTGAAAATCTACCTCGCATTCCACTGCTGAAATTGGGGAAACGGCTGGCCTGGACAGGGCATCAGCAACGGCATTAAGCTTACCAGCGACGCGGCGAACATCCGTGGTAAACTCTGAGATGGAAGTCAGGTGCCGCTGCTGGCGGGCCGACCATGGGTCAGACACTTTTGAAAAAGCGAAAGTCAGCGGTTTATGATCAGTAAAGGCCACGAACGGGCGGCCTTCTAGAAAATACCTAAAGTGGCGGACAGCTAAATAGAGAGCCAGAAGCTCCCGGTCAAAGGCGCTATATTTCAGCTCAGCCTGATTAAGCTGTCGGCTGAAAAACGGCAAGGGCTGCCAACTGCCATCAACATGCTGTTCCAAGACCACTCCCATCGCCACGTCTGACGCATCGACCGTCTGGGCCATGGGGGCGGAGGTGCTCGGGTGGACGAGCATGGTGGCGTCTGCCAGAGCCATTTTAGCTGCCTCAAAGGCCGTCTCGGCCGCAGCGGACCACTCTAACTCGACAGGTTTGCCCGCGAGACATTGAAAGAGCGGACGCATGATCCGTGCTGCTGCCGGCACGAACCTGTGGTAGAAATTCACCATCCCTACAAACTCCTGCAACCCCTTTACCGTGGTGGGCCGCGGAAAGGCACGAACTGCCTCCACTTTTTCTGGCAAAGGAGTGGCACCGGCTGAGGTGATCCGGTGACCTAGGAAATCAATAGAGGAGAGACCAAATTGACACTTTGAGGGGTGAATGATTAGCCCGTGGTCTTGAAGCCGCTGGAACACAGTCCATAAATGGACCAGATGTTCTTGCTCCGAGCGACTGGCGACCAGGATATCATCCAAATAAATAAAAACAAAAGACAATTCCCGACCGACATGGTCCATAAGCCTCTGAAACGCCTGCGCCGCGTTTTTCAAACCGAAAGGCATACGCAACCATTCGAACAACCCGAACGGAGTGATCGTGGCAGTCTTTGGTACGTCTTCCGGATGCACAGGAATCTGGTGGTACCCCCGCACCAAATCAATTTTGGAAAACACCGTAGCACCTTCCAGACTAGACGAGAAGTCCTGGATGTGCGGTATGGGGTAGCGGTCTGCAGTGGTGACGGCGTTAAGACGCCGGTAATCTCCACATGGTCTCCACCCCCCAGATGCTTTGGAGACCATATGCAACGGAGAGGCCCACGGGCTGTCGGAACGACGGACAATGCCCATTTGTTCCATCTTCTGGAATTCTTCACGCGCAACCATTAGTTTGTCCGACGGCAATCTCTGGGCCCGAGCGAAAACGGGAGGCCCCTCGGTGGAAATATAATGGACAACGCCGTGCTTTGCAGATGGAGCGTCAAAACGCTGAATGAGCAGCTCCGGAAACTCAGCCAGGACCGCAGCATACGGGCCGGAGGCCGCGACTACAGCCTGGACAGTCGGGCTGGGCGGGGTGGCAGGCGGTGGAGCAGCGGGCTCATCGCTGCTAGCGGAGGATCGAAGGCCTTTACCTCGGACATTGGCCACTAGCGAAAAGGCCCATAGAAAATCTGCGCCCAGGATCGCCTGACCAACTTCCGCGATGATAAACGACCATTCGTAAGTGCAGGTACCGAAAGACAGAGACATTGCCCGCCTACCATACGTGCGGTTGACGGTGATGAGGGTAGGCCCTCTCTTACCCGATCGAGCTTCGAGATCGGTCGGCGGTACGATACTTACTATGGCTCCCGTATCGACTAAGAACTCTGTGTCTATGAATCGATCCACGACGTAGAGGCGTCGGTTCTGGCCAATCGCAACTGCCTCTATGTACGATCGGCGGAGGCATTTCCCGAGAAAGTGCAAGGTGAGCGGCAGTTGCAGGCTTCTCCACCCCATCGCAGATGATAATAACACCAGCCGCGCTTGTGCGGATCCTTTTGGCGGAGTTTTGGAGAAATGGCGGGAGTCGCGGCGCCATCTTTGTGTCGCGGCGGGCTGCCCGATGGTGCCGAGACTCTGTTGATCGAACTGTACTTTCTCGATTTCGATGCCATGAGCGCATCAGCTTTCTCCACGTATGCCACGGGATCTTCGAAAGACCAATCCGTGAGCATAAGCCTAACGTTTTCTGGAAGTTGCTCCCGGAATGCCTGCTCAAACATGAGGCAATCCTTGTGCCCGCCTGCCAGCGCCAACATTTCGGCCATGAGGACGGACAGCAGCCGATCTCCGAGATCTGGTAGATGCATAAGCCTCTCGGCTCGATCATGCCTACTAAATCCGAAGGTTCGAAGCATGATTATCTTCAGCGCTTCGTACTTGCCGTCTGCAGGAGGGGAGGTGATGAACTGCATCACCCGCGCGGACGTCTCAGGCGGTAGTGCACTGACCAGGTAATAATATTTCGTCTCTCGTCCACCGAGATGCCTCTCAGATGGAACTGCGCTTCAGCATGCGCAAACCAAAGGTGTGGTTGGTGCGCCCAAAACGGAGGAAGATGAACGCTGACTGCGTTTAGCTGCGGTACGCCGGGCGTTAGAACCGGAGCAGGGGCGTCCTGTCCCTGCATGGTAGGTGATCGGCTAGATCACGTCGGGGTCACCAATATGGCGAGTCTGAAGGCTTGTAACTTTGTCAAAGAAGTTTATTGCGGTAGCAATATTCAGTTACAAAGATAACAACCGAGATCGCTGACGACCATTAAACTCAAACTATTCACATCGAAGTCCTCTTCCCACTGACTGGTTTTGGGCGCCAAAACCACCACGTGACCTTGCTGGCCAATCCGAGGGTTCGACTCTCAGGACCAATCCCTATGGTCGCTACACTGCTCTGAGACACTGAAAATAAACTAAAGATAAAAATTACACAAAGATTATTGCAACATGCACTACTCCATCTTTACAAAGCCTTCTTTATCAACCAGTTTGTACATTTCATTTGAAGAGACTGTAATTATCATAAATCATAGTCCATTCATGTCAAACAAAATATTAACTAGATAATGATATTAAAATTTGCCACTGTGTTTGTCCTTAGCAATTGCCTTCCAATGAAATATGTTCGCTCTGCTATTTCTGAATGATTCTGCCTTTGAATGCAGCCTTGCAGGTGGGAAGGTTGCTACCTCTCAGTAAGGGACTACTAATAGCTACAATGAATGACTAGGAGTAGGTTTAGACCCAAAATTACTCAAAAGCTGCCATCTTGTGCAGAGCAGCTGTTGTCCGGGAGCAGGCTGGGGGGGACATGTGAGGAGATTGTCAGAGTACGTGGTACAAGAAATCATTCTGATTTCTTAAGGAATATACAAACAGAACAGCACACAGAATCCATGCTAATCATGATGCAAAGTTAAACTAATTTCTTCTGCCTGCATGTGATCCATATCTCTCCATATCCATGTGCATATGTAAATGCCTCTTAATAATAATAATAATAATAATACATTTTATTTATATAGCGCTTTTCATATACTCAAAGACGCTTTACAGAGATTTTGAGAACATAGGGAAATTAATAAATAGATAAATAAGTAAATAAATAAATGAACAGAGAAAGGAGACAGTAGGTGAGGTGACCTTCAGTGGTTGAAGGCAGTGCTGAACAGGTGAGACTTCAGCGATGTTTTGAATGTGGTGAGTGTGGGGGAGTCTCTAACGGTTTGGGGTAGTGAGTTCCATAGGGTGGGAGCAGCGATGGAGAAAGCCCTGTCCCCCCAGGATCTGAGTTTAGTCCGGATGTGGGGGGATAGGAGATTGGCAGCGGCAGAGCGGAGGGTGCAGGTGGGAGTGTGCCTGTGGAGGAGGTCGGTCAGGTAGGATGGGGCCAGGTTATGGAGGGCTTTGTAGGTTATGAGGAGGATTTTGTACTGGATTCTCTGGGGGATGGGGAGCCAGTGGAGTTTATAAAGGACGGGGGTGATATGGTCACGGATCGAGGTGTGTGTGAGTAGACGGGCAGCGGAGTTTTGAATGCCACTATTGGTATTGCCTCCTCCGCCATGCCTGGTGTGTCCCAGTAGCCCGCCAGCCTCTGTATAAAAAACATGCCCCAGACATCTCCTTTAAACTTTGCCACTCTCACCTTAAAGTTGTGCCCTCTAATCTTTGACATTTCCCTCATGGGAAAACGATTCTAACCGTCTACATATTTTTGCATCTCATAATTTAATATCATTCTACCAGTTCTCCCCTCAACCTCCAGTGTTCCAGAGAAAGCAATCCAAATTTGTCCAACCTTTCCTTGTATCTAATATGCTCGAATCCAGGCAGCACTCTGGTTATCGCCTCTACACCCTTCCAAAGCCACCACATCATTACTGTATCGAGGCAACTAGAACAGCGCACAATCTTCCAAATGCAGCCTAACCAATGTCCTATAAACTTGCAACATGACTTACAACTCTCTGTAGTGGAGGCTTCACATTGAAAGCAGCAAAATGTTTTGTCACCAAACCCAAAGGATGGACATAAATGGTATTGATACAAATTCCTATCTCCTGAATTTTTGACTTCTTGCTACAGTAAGGAGAGACATTAGCTTGGATGCTGTAGAATCTGTATGGGTAGAACTGCAAAATAGCCAAAGGTAGAAAACGCTTGTTGGAGTTGTGTACAGACCACCAAACAGCAGTAGTGAGGTTGGGGATAGCATCAAACAGGAAATTAGGGATGCATGTGGCAAAGGTACAGCAGTTATCGTGGGTGACTTTAATTTACATATAGATTGTGCTAACCAAATTGGTAACAACGCTGAGGAGGAGGATTTCCTGGAGTGTATATGGGATGGTTTTCAAAGACAATATGTAGAGGAACCAACTAGAGGGCAGGCCATCCTAGACTGGTATTGTGTAATGAGGAAGGATTAATTAGCACTCTTGTTGTGCAAAGCGCCTTGGGCAACAGTGACCATAATATGGTAGAATTGTGCATTAAGATGGAGAGTGACACGATTAATTCAGAGACAAGGGTCCTGAACTTAAAGAAAGTTGACTTTGATGGTATGAGACAGGAATTGGCTTGGATAGACTGGCAAACGATACTTAAAGTGTTGACGGTAGAGATGCATTGGCAAAGATTTATAGATCGCATGGATGAATTACAACAATTGTTCATCCCTGTCTGGCATAAAAATAAAATGGGCAAGGCGGCTCAACCGTGGCTAATGCGGGAAATTAGGGATAGTGCTAAATCCAAGGAACAGGCATATAAATTGGCCAGAGGAAGCAGCAAACTGGAGGACTTGGAGAAATTTAGAATTCAACTGAGGACAACAGGGTTAATTAAGAGAGGGAAAATAGAGCATGAAAGAAAGCTTGCGGGGAATATAAAACCTGACTGAAAAAGCCTTTATATATGTGAAGAGGAAAAGATTAGTGAAGACAAATGTAGGTCCTTTACAGTCAGAAACAGGTGAATTTATAATGAGAAACAAGGAAATGGCAGACCAGTTAAACAAATACTTTGGTTCTGTCTTCACTAAGGACGACACAAACAATCTCCCAGAAACACTAGGAGACCGAGGATCAAGTGGGAGGGAGGAACTGAAGGGAATCCGCATTAGTCAGGAAATGGTGTTAGGTAAACTGTTGGGACTGAAGGCATATAAATCCCAAGGGCCTGATGATCTGCATCCCAGAGTACTCAAGGATGTGGCCTTAGAAATCGTGGATGCATTGGTGATCATTTTCCAATGTTCTGTAGACTCTGGATCAGTTCCTATGGTCTGGAGGCTAGCTAATGTAACCCCACTTTTTAAGAAAGGAGGGAGAGAGAAAACAGGGAATTATAGACCAGTTTGCCTGACATTGGTAGTGGGGAAGATGCTCGAGTTGATTATTAAAGATGTAACAGCAGCGCATTTGGAAAGCAGTGACAGGATCGGTCAAAGTCAGCATGGATTTATGAAGGGGAAATCATGCTTGACTAATCTTCTGGAATTTTTTGAGGATGTAACAGTCGAATGGATAAGGGGGAGCCAGTGAATGTGGTGTATCTGGACTTTCAAAAAGCCTTTGACAAGGTCCCACACAAGAGATTAGTGTGCAAAATTAGAGCACATGGTTTTGTGGATAGGGTATTGACATGGATAGAGAACTGGTTGGCAGACAGGAAGCAAAGAGTAGGAATTAACGGGCCCTTTTCAGAATGGCAGGCAGTGACGAGTGGGATGCCGCAAGGCTCAGTGCTGGGACCCCAGTTATTTACAATATATATATTAACGATTTAGACGAGGGAATGAAATGTAACATCTCCAAGTTTGCGGATGATACAAAGCTGGGTGGTAATGTGAGCTGCGAGGAGGATGCTATGAGGCTGCAGGGTGACTAAGATAGGTAGGGTGAGTGGGCAGATGCAGTATAATGTGGATAAATGTGAGGTTATCCACTTTGGTGGCAAGAACGAGAAGGCAGATTATTATCTGAAGAGTGTCAGATTAGGAAAAGAGTAGGTGCAACGAGACCTGGGTGTCCTAGTACATCAGTTACTGAAAGAAAGCATGCAGGTACAGCAGACAGTGAAGAAAGCTAATGGCATGTTGGCCTTTATAGCAAGAGGATTTGAGTATAGGAGCAAGGAAGTCCTACTGCAGTTGTACAGGGCCCTGGTGAGACCATTCCTAGTGTATTGTGCGCAGTTTTGGTCTCCTAATTTGAGAAGGACATTCTTGCTATTGAGGGTGTGCAGCAAAGGTTCACCAGGTTAATTCCCGGGATGGCGGGAGTGACATACGATGAAAGAATGGATCGACTGGGCTAAGATTCACTGGAATTTAGACAGATGAGAGGGGATCTTATAGAAACATATAAAATTCTTAAGGGATTGGACAGGCTAGATGCAGGAAAAATGTTCCCAATGTTAGAGGAGTCCAGAACCAGGGGTCACAGTTTAAGAATAAGAGGTAGGCCATTTAGGCTTAAGATGAGGAAAAACTTTTTCACGCAGAGTTGTGAAACTGTGGAATTCTCTGCCAATTCACTGGATGTTTCAAGAGAGAGTTAGATTTAGCTCTTAAGACTAACGGAATCAAGGGATATGGGGAAAAAACAGAAACGGGGTACAAATTTTGGATGATCAGCCATGATCATGTTGAATGGCCTACTCTTGCACCTATTTTCTATGTTTCTATATTTCTATGTTTCTATCCATCTTAACATTTGTAATTTTCTTTCAGCAGAATTCCCTGGATATCTGCAGATATTTTCATTTTGGAGCAAAAATTGTAAAGCTATCTTTGAGCAACTGTATCCACTGAGAAGATATTTGGAAAATGTTTAGGCATCAACACGAAATGAGATGAAAGGAAATAGTTTGCTTTTACTCACCTGATGTACTGCAATTAAAATAAATGTACAAACAAAGGTAGCAACAGAGCAACAGAAAAATTAGAGTTGTCACTCTATTGCATCAAAATCTCGATTTATGAAGGGAAACTTAAGGGCCTGTCCCAGTTAGGCGATTTTTAAGGCGACTGCCAGCAACTAGTCTGTCGCCGCACGTTCGCCGGGGTGTCGCGGACATGATCATAAGTAGTCGTCAATGAGTCATAGCAGATCTCGGCTCGTCGCGGAAAAAGTTACCAACATTTTTCGGCGACAGCTGGCTTGTCACCAATGATCGTAGCTTGTCGAGGGCACTGTCGCAGGTTGTCACCAGGTGTGGTAGGTTGTCGCCGGTACTGAGGACGGATGAATTTCATTGGCAACTACCAACGTCAACCGGTGACATGTACCGGGATCAGGAGAAGACAAGGTGCCACAGGAACTGTCAAAACCCGTCTACAGAAGTTCAGCTGCAACAGCCAGCTGTGGAATGGGGGTGGAGACCGCGATGCTGTCAAAGGGGGCGGACACCTGACCATACTGACAGCAAGGTCCGGCCAGACCACTTTTTAGGTATATTTTGTGATTGTTTGAATTTTTTTATTTAAAAAAAAAATATTTTTGCATGTAGTTATCCATCTTTCATAGGCATATAATTTCATATCATATCATATCATATATATACAGCCGGAAACAGGCCTTTTCGGCCCACCAAGTCCGTGCCGCCCAGCGATCCCCGTACATTAACACTATCCTACACCCACTAGGGACAATTTTTACATTTTACCCAGCCAATTAACCTACATACCTGTACGTCTTTGGAGTGTGGGAGGAAACCGAAGATCTCGGAGAAAACCCACGCAGGTCACGGGGAGAACGAACAAACTCCTTACAGTGCAGCACCCGTAGTCAGGATCGAACCTGAGTCTCCGGCGCTGCATTCGCTGTAAAGCAGCAACTCTACCGCTGCGCTACCGTGCCGCCCTTGTTTGAATTTGTTTGAATAAAGTTGATTTTGGTGATTTAAAAAAAAAATTGGAGTCTGGATTTATTGCATTTCTAAGTACTTTATCATGGCATCTCATTCAAAGATTCTAATCTCATTCAAAGATTCTAGTCTCATTCATTTTGACCAATGAAATAAACACTGACACAGGCACTGCACTGCATGTAAATAAGAACTCTTTTCATTTATTTAGATCAATGAAGCAAAACAAAGACAAGCAATTCACTGCATTGAAAGGCGAACACTTATCATTTCTTTCAATCAGAGAAACAAAACCAACACAACCAATGCACTACATCGAAAAATAAACTCCTTTGGGAGGGTGTGGGGGGCACTGAAAAGGGGCTTGGGTTGTGGTCTTTTGGGGGCTCTCTTCCTGGAGTGGTGGACCTCTGCTTGTTGAGTGGGCTGTTTACTGCTGGTCTTCAGATAATGTCATTTTGCCATGGTATGCTGCCCTAGTTCGGAGTGTACGCCCGATACCAGGCTAGGGAACAACAAAGAGACTCAGAGAACTGCGATCCATACACGGATCCAGAGTGTAACGCCCGATACCAGGCCTGGCTGCAACAAAGAGGCGACACGGAGAACTGTGATCCATGCACTGATCCTGAGTGCAAATCATAATCCAGGGCTAGGGAAGAACAAAGAGTGGCCACAGAGAACTATGACCCATACACTGACCACGAGTGTTATTCTCAATACCTGGCTTGGGAACAACGAAGAGGACACACAGATAACTGTGATACGTATTCTGACCCCGAGTGTTATTCCCGATACAGAGCTAGATAGGAACAAAGAGGAGACTCGGAGAACTGTGATCCATGCACTGATCCCGAATGCAGATCACAATCCAGGGATAGGGAAGAGCACAGAGTGGGCAGAGAGAACTGTGACCCGTACACGGATCCCGAGTGCAACGCCCGATACCAGCTAGAGAGCGACATAAAGACACTGAAAACTGTGACCCAAACATTGATCCTGAGTATTATTCCCGATACCAGGCCAGGGAACAACAAAGAGTAGCCACTGAGAATTGTGATTCACGCACCGATCCCGAATGTAATTCCCAAACTCGGTCCAGAGAGCAGCAAAGAGAAGCCACTGAGAACTATGGTCCGTACTCTGATCCAGAGTGTTATTACTCTCTATATTGCGCCAGGGAAAAGCAGAGATCTGGTGCGGAGAAGTGTGACTCGTCCGCTGATCCTGAGTGTAAATCCCAATCCCGCACCAGCGAGCAAGAAAGAGGAACCACTGAGAACTGCGACCCTTCCAAGGATCCCAATTGTCATCTGAAAACGCCTTCAAGAGAGCAAGAGAGAACAGCCCCTGAGAAATGTGATCCCAACGCTGATCCTGAGTGTTATTCCCGATCACATGCCAGGGAGGAAGAAAGAACAGCAACAGAGAATTGTGATCCAAACATTACAGTGCAGGTTGACGTAGCTTGTCGTAGTCCTTGTCGTAGTGGACGTCCTAGGTCACGAAGACTGGGTCGCCGGTTGTCGGCAGCTTGCCGTCGCCTAGGTGGTAGGTTGTCGTAGCTTGTCATGGGCATTGTCGTGGTCATTGTCGTAGACATTGTCGTAGGGTAAAAAAAAATTAAGTTTTTTCGGCGATCTGCTACGACTTTGACAGTCGCCGGCAGTCGCCTTAAAAATCGCGTAATAGGGACAGGCCCTTTAGACACTTAATTGATATTGCACGATTGCGTGCACTTCTAAAATATAAATGTGTATTCAGTGAAAATTTTTAGTAAACTAGGTATTGGCAATATTTGCATTAACAAGGAACTGCAGGTGCTGCTCTATACCAAAGATAGACACAAAATATATATATTAAATAAGTCTGCGGGTCAGGCAGCATCCTGGAGAACATGGATAGACAAACCCCCACTCACCCCCTTTCCAATTCTAGGTTGAGAAATCCTTTTACTGAACTGTTCCCAATGCATTTAGATCTTTCCTTTCCTGAAATAAGGGGTCCTATACTGTACATATCCCTACTTTTGTCATCAATTCCTCTGCCAATAAGCAGTAACATGGTTTTTCCAATTACTTTTTGTACTGGACTTTTACAAATCATGCACCAGGTTACCCTCTGCATTAAAAGCTTTCCAATTTCTGAACATTTAGTTAAATAATATGGTTCTTTTTTAATTTTTCCTGAAAAAATCCAATACAATTTTGCTTTTCACATTATATTCCATTTGCCAGATTTCATTCACTCATTTATTCGTATCCTTCATTGGCCTTCTTATGTCCTCTTCATAACTTCCTGTCCATCTTCATGTTATCAGCAGATTTAGCAACAATTTATTTGCTGCTTTCATCCAAGTCATTTATATACATTGTCAAAAGTTGAGCCCCCAGCACTGATCTCTATGACACACCATTCATTATATCTTGCCAACCAGAAAACACACAATTTATGCCTACTCTCTATTTCCTGACAGTCAACAAATCTCTCTAACCATGCAAATATCTCACCTCCTACGTCATGAACTTTTATTTTCAGCAATGACCTTTGATGCAGCACGATTTCATCGCCCGGCGCGGCTCGGCCGCGGGACTTTCCATCGCCCGGCACGGCTCTGCCGCGGGACTTTCCATCGCCCGGCACGGCTCTGCCGCGGGACTTTTCATCGCCCTGCGCGGCTCGGCTGCGGGACCTTCCATCTCCTTGCGGGGGCTCCACGAGTCGGGAGCCTCGGTCGCCTCGGCAGAAGTCGAACTATCTGTCCATGGGAGAAGCATGGGGGAAGAGAGAAGAAATTTTCTTGCCTTCCATCACAGTGAGGGGGTGTCTGGAGGAGTCACTGTGATGGATGTTTGTGTTAAAATTGTGTGTCTTGTGTCTTTTACTCTGTACTGTTGTGGCTGCGTGGCAAATGATTTTCATTCAATTAATTTTGAATGACAATAAAGGCATATTATTATTATTATTATTATTATTATTAAATACCTTTTGAAAATCCAAGTTTGGTTCATCCACTGACTTCCCTTTACCCAAAACACGTGTTAGTTCTCCAAAGAACTCAAATAAGGATCAAACACAATATCCACTTCACAAAACCATATTGACTTTGCATGATTACCCAGATTTAAAAAAAACCTTTAATAGCAGCTTCAAACATGATCCCTATTTTCCTGTGAAGCTTGCTGGCATGCATTTACCGGCTTTCTAGCTCCTGCATATTTTCTAATCTAATGGAGGTTTCCCCAAATCTGGGGAATAATGGAAAATTAAAACCAATGCTAAGTTGACAGTCTCAACCTATATTCTTTAATGAAACTCATCAAGGCCCAGAAAATTGTCATTCTGTAGCTCCCACTATATGCTCAGTATAGAATCATAATTTCCCTGAGCACTGTCTTCCCTTTCAATTCACAATGTGTGGCTATTTCTGGGATGTTAACTTGTGAATTGAGAAAAATGACTGAAGCAAAATATCTATTTAATTCACGTACCATCTCCTAATTTTCCAATCCACTGACTAACTTTTTTATAGGACCAACACTCACTTTGCTAATGACCCTTTAAACATTTTTGAAACTCTTATTATCAGTTTTTACATTTCGAGCCAACATTTGTCTCATACTTCAACTTTTCCTTCTTTATTAATCTTTTGGTCTGCTGTTCTGTGCTGCTTTTTATATTCTATTCAATACTCTGACCTACCATCTCTCTTTGTGTAATTCTGTACCTTTTACTTTAAGGATGATACTACCTTTAATTAACCACAGATGATGTGCCCTTTACTTAGATTTTTATTTTAATTGGGAAGCATGTATTCTCTTATTGGGATGCATGTATTCTCTATACTCTGAAATATTCCATTAAATGTCTGCACTGCATCTTGATTGATCAAATCTTTAACCCAATTGGCCAGTTTATTTTAGTTGGTTCTGGGACAGAAATAGACGCTTCTGATCACCAAGTGTACACAAACCATCACGTACCCATTCACACTAATTCTCCCCACATTTTTCATCAACTTCTCCTTTATTATTCTACTCATCTACAACAAGAAGGTGATTTATTTTGGAGAATTAACTGACTAACCTGAATGCCTTTGGTATGTGGGGTGCCCATGGGAAACCCCAGGTTACGGAGAGAAAGTGCAAACACAGATGGGACCAGAGATAAGAATCAATTCCTGGTTGCTGGGGCTGCGAGCCAGCATCTATATCAGTTGTGCCATTGCTGTTCTCAGAACCCACCCCTAAAATACTCTGTAAGCTCTTCATCTAAACTACAGTAGGTGGAGGAGGTATTCACTTTCATGTTCCATATGTTGCAAAGATTAATTGTTAATCTAGGCTATGCTATTTAGGTGCAGAGAAGGATGATATGCTTCAGTTTGTTGCAGAATTGCTTTGCGTACAAAATCACTCACTTTGTTCCATTAAGAGGTGAAATAAAACGAAAATTCAATTCACCATGGATTTCTATTCTTGTATGGGCAGAAGAAATAATTTCATGGCGCATTGAAATCAAGACGAATTCCATGAACACGTGAAATGAGAAAATAGAATCACTGTTAGTTCTTAGATCAATATTGGTTCTTACATTCGATAATAGATGCTGTGGGTTATGAAGGCTTATAACTAGGAAAAAAATTGAATTGAAGTTGTAAATTTGTTTCATTGTGAGAAACAAGGAACAGTTTGTTAAGCTGAAGGCGGATATCATCAATCTTTAACTTTGGTCAAATTCCTTGTAAAAGAGGAAGGGATGACTGTATAAACATCAAAAACAAAATTGCCAGTGGCTTCAAGTTGTTGTTTTGAAATTTGAAAATATTACAAAACACATTTAACATTAGCAAAAGAAATAGCTGGAATGACCAGCCGATTCTGTTGTTTCTAGAGATTGCTATGATCAGCATGGTTTTGTCACCTGAGAGATCGTGTTCATTGAGTTTTTTGAACGCAACAAGAAGATAGAAGATGGCAGGAGTGAAAATCTCTGCCTCAGAAGTGGAATTCTCTGCCTCAGAAGGCAGTGGAGGCCAATACTCTGAATGCATTCAAGAGAGAGCTAGATAGAGCTCTTAAGGATAGCGGAGTCAGGGGGTATGGGGAGAAGGCAGGAACGGGGTACTGATTGAGAATGATCAGCCATGATCACATTGAATGGCGGTGCTGGCTCGAAGGGCCGAATGGCCTACTCCTGCGTCTATTGTCTATTGAGTGCAGACATAGTCTCTATGGACTCAACAAACCCTTTGATAAAATTCCGGAAGGTAGACTGCAATGGAAGATTAGATTGAGTGAGATTCTTTGAGAGCCAGTTAACTGAATACAGATGTGTAGGAAGGAACTGCAGAAACTGGTTTAAACTGAGATAGACACAAAAAGCTGGAGTAGCTCAGTGGGCTAGACAGCATCTCAGGAGAAAATCGGTGATGTTTCGGGTCGAGACCTTTCTTCTCCAGACTGAGAGTCAGGGGAAAGGGAAACGAGAGATATAGATGGTGATGTTGAGAGAAAAAAAAAAATGAATGAAAGAGAGGCAAAAAAAATAATGATGGTAAAAGAAACAGGCCATTGTTAGCTATTTGCAAGGTGAGATCGAGTACAGACAATGAGACTCAACAAGACGATTTTGAAGCTGGTACGGCTTGGGTGGGAGAGGGGTGGATCTCATCCCTTGGGTGGGAGAGGGGTGGAGAGCGAGAGGGTCTGTACTCATTCTCACTAAGCAAAGGGAAAGGGCTGTTATCTGAAAATATTGAATTCAATGTTGAGACCTGAAAGCTGTAATGTGCCGAGTCAAAAGGCAAGGTACTGAAATAAACTTGTGTTTGCATTGGGCTTTAATGGAAGAGTTTAAGAGGTCAAAGACAAAGAGGTTCAGAATTAAATAGGATGAAGAATAAAAGTGAGAGGGTCAGAGACAGGTGCAGGGTTATCCTAGAAGTGTCAGTGGAAGGATTCTGCCAAGCGGTCTCCAGATCTGTGTTTAGTTCTGTGGCAGAGGAGATTAAATTGTGAGCACCAAATATAGTACACTAAATTGGAAGCAATACAGTACAATACTGGAAGCAGCAGAACTGCCTTATGTGAAAAGACTATTTGATCCTACAATGATGTGAAAGGACGAGGTAAAAGAACAGATGTTTTATCTCGTGTGGTTGGCATGGAAGATGCCATGCGAAGAGAAGTGGGCATGGTGGAGACGGATGAACGAACCAGGGAGCCACAAAGTGGCCAGTATCTGCAATGTTGAAGGGGTGGAGGGGAACATGAGACTGGTGATGCCATAAAATTGAAGATATGAAAATTATTGTTGGTGAATTATTGAATGTGTAGGCAAGCGAAGTAAAAGATGAGGACAAGGTTAACCCTGTCCTTGCTTTGTGGAGAGTATGGGGATGACAACAGTAGTGTAGGAACAAATAACTGTTGTCATTCAATGCCCTGTCAACTCTGCAGAACACAATTAAGGAAAAAGGAAGAAAAACATGAAACACTGGCTCAGAAGGTGTTTCATCACGATAGTGGCAAAGAATCTGGGGGAGTGTAATGTAGTTCATACAGGAAGCAAGGTGAGAGGAAATGTAGTCAAAATTGCTATGGAAGGACAGCAATGGATGTTCAAAGGCAACAACCAAACTGCTGGAGGAACTCGGTGGCTTGAACAGCCTGTGTAGGTCAAAAGGAATGGTGGACAATTTGTCAAAATTCAGCATCAAGAGCCAATAGTTGCTAAACTGTGATGGAGAGCGAGGTCATGATAAGAAAGGGAAGAATCAGAGATGGACCATGTGAGAGTGAGAGCAAGGCAGAAACTAACAGCAGAGGTGCCAAAATTAGGATGAGAGCAGGAAGACGCATCAGTGGACAATCAACAATGAACTAGATATAGAAGTGTTCGAAGGGCCCAAGCAGAACTGAAATTAATACTGTTTCATGTATCGCATAAAAAGACAGGCATAATTTGGACTCATGTAGGCTCCCGTAGCTACACCTTTGATTTAGAGAAAGTGAGTGGAGTTAAAAGGTAGTTTATCAACATAAGAACTGAACTTTGCATGAAACTACAGCTATTGTGTCACACCCAGTGCCTCCTGTCAAAAACTTGCAATAAAAGCACCAATGGGCACTATAGGTAATGCATGAAATCAGGAGTTAAAATGCTCAGCCAATTGTTCAAATCCATCCATGGATTTACTTATCCTTACCCTGAAATCCTCTAATTCTATACATGCATGTTACTTCATCTGTCTTCATCCCCCAAATCACTTCCCCTCCTTAATTCTCTCTCTAAACCTTTTCATTGCTATAGACAATAGACAATAGGTGCAGGAGTAGACCATTCGGCCCTTCGAGCAAGCAACGCCATTCAACGTGATCATGGCTGATCATTCTCAATCAGTACCCCGTTCCTGCTTTCTCCCCATACCCCCTGACTCCGCTATCCTTAAGAGCTCTATCCAGCTCTCTCTTGAATGCATTCAGAGAATTGACCTCCACTGCCTTCTGAGGCAGAGAATTCCACAGATTCACAACTCTCTGACTGAAAAAGTTTTTCCTCATCTCCGTTCTAAATGACCTACCCCTTATTCTTAAACTGTGGCCCCTGGTTCTGGACTCCCCCAACATTGGGAACATGCTTCCTGCCTCTAACGTGTCCAACCCCTTAATAATCTTATACGTTTCGATAAGATCCCCTCTCATCCTTCTAAATTCCAGTGTTGGCTGCAGCTCAGCTGTTTGGAACCTTGCCACTGCTTGAAGCCACTTCAGAGGTTTGAGCACAAAATCTAGGCTGGCATTTACAATGCACTGTCACACTGTCTATATGATGAGGCATTAAAGAGAAGTTCCATCTGCTTTATCAAGTGGGCAGAATCTCATTGCACTATTTGAAAAGTAGCAAGGGAATTATTCCTGGTGTTGTAGCCAACATTTCCTCCTGTTTGGAGCAAATCAGTTGCTCTGCTTCCTGCATTACATCAGCAACTGTTTCACAACATTATTGACTAAAAAAGGCTTTGATACTTCTTCAGTTCTCAAAAGATGCCATACAATGCATTCCTTTGCTTCAAAGAAAAACTTACTTCTGAACTTACTGTCACCTCCGTATCTGTCTACTTAGGTGGTTCAATCTGAGCGCAGATCTACGCATTTCAATGGTTTAGTATCAATGCCACTCTAATTGATTACAAAAATCTTCCATTACATTTCCCACCCATGTCAATATCTCTCTGGGAAAAAATAATATAATTTAATCAATAATTCCAAATCAATATTGATTATGCTGTCTAGGTTTGTTTGATAAAGTCCTTATTAGAACCTTGGGAATTTTCATGTCATTAATGCAAGTTTCTGTTATTGAATATGCAACAAAGAAGGCCACAGATACAGACAGAATAAATAACAACAGGGTCATCCTTGCACTGAATCAAATGTATTCTGCAAAGCAGATATCCAATTTGTGTTTGATTTCTGCAAAGCGAAGACCACTGTGAAACCAAATGCAATGAGTGCACCTACAGAAGGAAATCTCTGTTTCGCCTGGAAGAAATGTTTAGTCTCAGAAGAATGGGGAGGGAAAAAGTTAAATGCTACATTCAGTTGTGGATGTAGCCCAGACCATCACACAAACCAGCCTCCCTTCCATCTGCACTCCATGCTGCTTCGGCAAGGCCACCAGCTAAAGGATCAATCTCACCCCTGTCAATCCCTCTTCCCCCTTCTCCCAAAAGGCAGGAAAAACAGAAGTTTGAAAACTCACACCTCCAGATTCATGGACAGTTTCTTCTCAGCTGTTATCAGGCAATTGAACCATCCTCTCATCCATTAGAGTGCGGTCTTGACCACTCATGCACTGGAGACCTTTGAACTTTCTTTAATTGAACTGTATCGGATTTCAATGTTATATCTCTGCACTAAATGATGTACCCTTTATCCTTTATCTGTGCTCTGTGAGTTTGATTGTATTCATGTATGCCTTTTTTATGACTGTATTGCACGCAAACAAAAGCTTTTCACTGTATTTCAGAACACGTGACAATAATAAATTAAACTAAACCTTCCACAGTGTCTGAGAAGGTACAATGTAAATGGGGAATAGATGTAGATGAAGATGGAAGAGTGAACTGGGGAACCATTGAAGGGACACTTTATTTGGAATGTTAAAAGGGAAAAATGTCATTTGGTAGGAAATGGTGGATATTATGGAGTGTAGCGCACTTGATGAGGAGGCTGGTGGGATGAAAGGTGGGCATCGTAAGCCTGTTTTGGATGGGATTTTAGGCTTGAGAGCCAAAATATGAGATATGGAACCATTGGAGTTGCTTGTACACAGAACTATTTGAGCAGGAGAAGTGAACTAATGAGATGGCACAGTGGTGTAGCAGAAGAGTTGCTGCCTGACAGTGCCAGAGACCCAGGTTTGATCCTGACTACATGTGCTTGTCTGTTCGGAGTTTGTACGATCTCCCCATGACCTACGTGGGTTTTCTCCAGGAACTCCGGTTTCCATCCACGGGTTTGTAGGGTAATTGGCTTGGTATAATTGTAGCTTGTCCCTATTGTGTGTAGGATTGTGTTAGAGTGTGGGGATCGCTGGTCAGTGTGCACTTGGTGGGCCGAAGGGCCTGTTTCCGTGCTGTATTTCTCAACTCAAAACTAAACTAAACTAAAGCACCTCACTGAAATGTGCACATTGACTCTTGTAATCAATGTTTCCCTAATTGTGAGGGATATTAAAAAAAACGCAAGGCCGAACAACAACATTGATATTCATGAAATTAACTTTGCAGGCTCATTGTCTACTAGATGAACAGCACACAAAAATTGCTGGCTGACGCAATGTCTAATAACAACTTGGCAAAAGCCTTTAATTTTTATTTTTACTGCCTCTTTGCCTACTCATGATCCGAACAAGGTTCTCTCCCTGAGGTTTCAACATGGAAGGGGCAAGGTATGTGGATCAGGTAAAAGCTCAAACTAAAAAGACAAAAAGTGCTGGAGCGGGTCAGGCAGATTCAACGGATCAGGCAGCATCCTACAGATAGGTGACATTTCGGATCAGGACTTCTTCAAACTCCAAACGCCACCTATCCAAGTTGAGTCTGAAGCAAGTCCTGACCCAAAATATCACCTGTTTATGTTCCAGTCTGAGGTCGGGTCCCAACCCGAAACATCACCTATCCATGTTCTCCAGGAATGCTGCCTGAGCCTCTGAGGTACTCCAGCAAATTGCGTCTTATTTTTGTAAACCAGCACCTGCAGTTCCTTGTTTTAAGAGTTTAAGCTGACTGTACTTGTTGACCTTTCAGAGTACAGGTTGCAGACTGCAACACAAGATGGCTTCTGGGTCAGTCTAATCCAACTGGCTTTCTGAAACCAGGGCAAGCATGGATTGAGAGGGTCACAAGGTTTTCACATGCAGGGAGACAATGTGTCCTTTTGTGCTGCATGACTGGTTTTCCTGCTGAGATGCAGAATAATCCCCAATAATCTGTATATCTGCACAAGAAACTGCACATAAGCAGACAGTAAGATACGCATCAGCTAATTGGAACTTTATTTGATCTTTCAAGTTGACAGACGAGACGGTGAACCTTAATGCCTGGATAGCTCTAGAAAAACTGATACCACGGACTCCTCCAAAGTCGATCCACTGAGGTCAGCAGATGCTGTATTGTTGAGTGGAATACAAGTACTGCATAAAGGTTTACAACAGTACATTCAGTGTACCAAGAATGGAGGAAAAATGCCACATAAAATGAAATTGTAAAGGAAGCTTCATTTGATGTTTCAGTACATTTTCACTTATATTAAAAGAGATAATTTATTACCCAAAGTAATTCCAGTTTCGCCAATAATATTCATATGTCAATGAAGATAAAATATCTTAAATGCCTTTCCTTCCCACACAGTTTTAGCAGTTTTAAAATTAATTAGGTAAGGATACAACAAAATTATAATCGCATTTTCTTTTTTTTTTAAATACAAGAATAAAACAATTACCTAGAAAGTACTCAGCAGAATAAATTAAATTCATTATATTTCAATTAACAAGACTAGTTTTGAAGAAGATAATCATTACTTAAAACGTGTGCAGATTTTGGCTCTGTCAAACTTACAATGAAGGATCTTGGACCAGGTCTTTAAGGTTTATTCCACTTCTATCTTCTGCAAGGTTTCTGAAGCAGCTATCACTCACTGTAAAAGATTAACACAAAACCACACGATATTTAAAAATTTTGTCTGCATATCACGACTCTTTCCCTCTTCCCTGTTCATTGGAAAAATACTTTAGATACTTTAGAACTTTTCTCTGTTCTAAACACATTGTCAGTTGCATGGAAAATTAGTCTCATCAGCACCAGCTGAGTTTCAGTACCTCACTGAACTTGCCCAAGTTCAAATTATAGCTGGACTATAAAGTTAGACAGAATAAAACACAAAGTGTTGGAGTAGCTCAGAGGTTCAGCTAGCATCTGTGGAGGGAATGGATAGGTGATATTTTGGGTCAGGACCCTTCTCCAGTCTGAAGAACGGTCCTGACCTGAAACGTCACCTATCCATTCTCTCCACAGATGCTGCCTGACCAGCTGAGTTGCTCCAGCATTTTGCTCCAGTGATCAGCATCGGCTGGTCACTTGTGTCCCCAGCTTAGACAGAATATTCATTGACAGAAAACAATACAGTTAACATGATGTACACATATAGTGACTACCACCCATTAGATTCTAATAGTCGCAAAAGCAAACAATTGCAATTCCACAATTTGTCCAGTTTCATTAGTGGCATTGCATACTCATTATTTGAATCAGACTTTCTGGCAAAATGAATGTAAGCTGATTGAAAGATAATTACACAAATATGGTAAAACATTTAACAAAGATATCCTGATGCTTTTCAAATCTGTTTAAATTGATGCAGATACTTTTCAGTGACATTCTTTTGTATTAATTGTATTCTAAATTTTTTAAACATGCTTTTATGAACAAAGGTTTGTCCGACAAGTATGAAGTGCTCAGCAGATTTATTTAAGACAAGGATTTAGCAGAAGCAGAGATAATTAAACATAAGATTAAGTTAACTCCTAAAGTTACGTTAATTGTGATCCACTGCTCAGTCAAACCTGATGCTGAGGAGACTAAGGATCATTAAAACAAATATTGAATTCTCCAATTTTAGATCACTTCTACAAACACCAACCCCTGCTCTTTCTTTCCCTTCCACCCCCCTCTCCTGAAACCTGGATGACCCCGCACCGATTACTCCCACCTCCACTACTTTCTCCAGCTTCACAATTCACAACGTTTCTATCCTCAGGCCTCACAACTCTTGATCCCTTTGGTTCACATCTGTTTTTCCATCTCTGGGCTTTGTCCAACAATCTGCCATTCAAAACCCCCTCTCGCCTGCGTTAACCTATTACCAGCCATGCTTTGTCCTGCCCCTTCTTTCTTACAGCTTTCTTTCTTTCTCCCCCCCTCCCCACCACCCACCACAATCAGTCTGAAGAAGGGTCCCAACCAGAAACATCACCTATCCATGTTCTCCAGAGATGCCGCCTGACCCGTTGAGTTACCCCAACATTATGTGTCTTTCTGAGGAGATTTAAATCTGGTTTGGTGATGCAGGTTGTAAGGTGGATGTCGAGAAGTTTCAGAGGCTGGAGACAGGCTGAGGGAATGGGCTAGGAAATAACTCATGGAAACTACACTTGCAAGGATATTTACTTTTAGAAAAAAATGGGAAGGCGATCTATATTTTTGGTGAGAGACTGAAAGGAGGACCTGAGCATTGAGAAGGACCAGCCTTGCATACAAACCACTGAAAGTTAACAAAAATAAAATCCAAAAAAGCAGATGCTGGAAATTTGCTATAAAAATATAGAAACAGTTTCCAGCAGGTTACGCAAGATTTGTGCGAAGAGCACAGACATAAATGTTTCAAATTGAAACCTCTTTGACAGAACTACAAGTTAATATGCGAGGTACAGCAAGCTATTTGGAAGTCAAAGGATATGTCAACTTTTTTGCAAGACAATTTGAGATCAACACTAAACAATTCTACACAAATTTTAGAAGGCCCTTTCTGAGGTGCTTTCCCCACCTAAAGAAAGATATAGTTAACCGCTGATTGCGGGAGTACAATGAAGGTTCAGAGTAATATCTGGGATGCGGGGCAATGTTTCATGAGGAGAGATTAAAGGCCAAAATTCCCTTGAGTTCACAAGAATGAGAGCTGATCTCTTTGAAACATATAAAATTTCTACAGACATGATGGATAGATTTGGGGATGATGTTTCCTCGGGCTAGAATGTACAGAACCAGAATGACAGCACTAAAATAAAAATCTGACAGTTCGGGGATGAGATGAGAAGAAACCTTTTCACCCAGAAGATAAGAAAATCTTTTGAATTACAGTCGACCCTTATTATTACAGACCACTTTATAACGGATTTCAGTTTTAGCAGACATAGCGTCCCCATAGAACCAGACACCACTGTCTCTTTAAGAACACAGGTTGCTAGTTACAGCTTTCTTTCTATGGGAGGTTATTGAAATTGACAAGCAATTGCTTTGATCAACACTTGTGCATTGATTATTAAACAACGTAACAAACAACCTTTAGATTTTTAGCTTGCAGTAACAAAATAATTTTTTAGCTGTTAAAAAGAACTTTGTATTTGAAAACAACTTGTTGTTTCATGGAGTGAGCGCTAGGTGGTTGGAGCGAATCCCTCACTCGGTTATAGCGGATAATCAGCATTAATGGACATTATTCCCCCTCCCCATGATCCGTTACAACGAGGGTTATCTGTGTCTGCACCAAAGAACTATGAAGGTCTAGTTCTTGAATATATGCAAGGTAGAGAATGATAGGGTTTTGGATATTAAGAAATTTGAGAGATATGGAAATGGACAGGGTAGTTGTATTGAGGAAAAGTATCTGAGTGAGTTTCTTGCAGGAAATGTGGAGCGGGTTTATTGGACCAAACAGCTATCACCTACTGCAAGTTCTTAAGTTATTTTATGTTTTACCCCATTGTTGGCAACTATTATAAAGATGGTCTGTTATGAGCTATATAGTACATTTGTAACATTGGATGTTGTTCCACTGCAATGAAAATACATGGACCAAATATGGTCACGAATGGTTTAATTCTACAGTAAGATAAGGAAATAAAATGTATTCCTTTGAACAACTGCTTCCACACATTTATAGAGATGGTGTGCAAATTGCTCCGATATGTTTATAAGCCCAATGTTAATGAAGTTAAAATAGTGAGCACAACAAAATTATATCGAAGAAGAAATGCTTCAAGGAAAAGCTTCTTTCTTTATTCCCATTTTTTTAATTAAAGAAGGATTCCAGAAGTGTGCTTCCGGCCATTTAAAAAATATATTAATACTACGTTATAAGACTAATATTGAGTTCAGGTTAACACATATGACAAAATTAATTTCATGGTTGCAGTTCAACTTCAAACTTTTCTGTGGGCAAATAGACAGCTGGTCAGAAATCTGAAGAGGATTCTCTGCCTCAGATTATGCTGAACATTTTTTTTGAAACACTAAGCATTTATCTTTTAGCTCATTAATGTCCCAGTGTGTCCCTTCTGCATTAAACTATTCAGACTCAATTTGCTATTTCTACAATTTTGTCTTATTCTTCAAAATAAACCTGCAGCAATTAGCTTTTTTTAAATTTTGAACTTTCATGTGAAATATTGGTTAACTTTCATCCACATTTTATCCTATCCACCTTTGGTTTGCCGACGGCAAGGTAAACACTTGTAAGTTGAGAATTTAATATTGTCTGTCCTTTCAAGTTCACCAGCTTTCAGAGAATTGCTACACTAAAATACTTTTGATGATATTCTGTCTATTTTATAGTGGTGTTGCATAATAAGTTTCAGATCAACATGAAGTTGCTTTGACACAAGAGTGACAATACAATTAGACCATCCAAAATTGATTCAACTCTCAAATACCAGACAATCAAGTGGTAATATCGGCCTCAGTAAGCCGCAGAGCGTTTTCTGGATTGTGCACTATAAAATCTTCCAATAATAAATGCAACCTCTCAGCACATCTGTTGAATGGTTCGAAGTTCACTGGCAGAACATGGGTGCCCAGTTTCCTGTCCGACATTTCATTGGACATGGCATGAGAAATACAAATAGAAAAATAAATGCCTCATCGCAACAGTCTTTACGTTAAAGTACCTTGACTAGTAACAAGACTAAAAAAGTGATAGATAACTTGAAGGAGGCACCAGTGAAAAGATTTAATAGACGTGACAAGGCTCACACTTTAATGTTGTCTGAACTTCACAAGTCCAAACTTCAACTGAAGCACTTTTTTTTTAGTTTATATAGCATAACAAGATAACAGTTCCCAACTGTGACATCCAATGTTAATCACATAATATATGTATTAGTAACAAGTATGCTAATCTCAAATGTCAACTCTACATTGAAGTTTGAAATTTCCATATTGAAATATTTTCTTTTGATACAACGCATTTGATCCAGTTTCCAGAGCATTCCCATCAGTCACAATCCCACACTTATTGCCCTGCAACCTATTCTCTCTTACATGTCCTGTGGAAATGGCTGAGTAGTCTGCACCTATATTTAACCTGTATTAATATAGGTCTGCACCTATATTTGATGTTGTATGTTGATATTCTAACACAAATTACAGTCTGTCATAAAGATGCGCTAGATAAATTGGGGTTAATTTGGATGTAACTTAGATTATCACATGGCCTTTTACACTGAAATAGACAAAGTTATTGAGAAACCACATCCCTTGAACCACATAACACAATAGCTGATGAGCAAAAAGTCATTACAATACAGTGCAGCACAGAATCGACACAAGGAATAAAATACATCTACACATGGTTTCAGACAAAGGTTGGTATGAGATAAGGAACCGAAAAGGCTTATACTATAAAATAAACAATAAACCAGAAGTATTTTATTGGCTGTCAAGTACTTTTAAATGTCCTGACATCATTGAAAGGCCCTATATAAAGTCTTCCATTATTTGCTCAGTACAGGACTGCAATGTTAGCGGTCTTTCAGGTGGGTTGTTAAAGCAAGTTCCCTTTTTTATTTTCAGCCGGGTACAAATATATTTTCAGAGAAGCTAGGAAATTCTCCTCAGAGTTCTTGCCAATATTTATTCCTCAGCCTTGATCATTAAATAAAATTATTGTAAAATAGTTTTGGCGAAAATGTGTGCACAGAAGCTGAGTGCTTCATTTCCTGTACTACAATATACCACACATAGAAATTCTCAGGGTACAGGGTCTCTGATCCTCCCTAATCAACTAGATCCTCAATTTCCTCATCGACAAACTTCAATCTGTTCGGATTGGCAACAACACTTAATCCCCACTGACCATCAAACAGGGGTCCTCATGGATGTGTGCTCAGTTCCCTGTTCTACGTTATCCATACCCACGATTGTGTCACCACACTCAGTTCCAACTATAAATTCACTGACCGTACCACCGTTGTTAGAGCAATAATGGATAATGCCAAGTTGGAGTACAGGAGGGAGACTGACAATCTGGTTGAGTTATGCTAAAACAATCTGGTTGAGTTATGCTAAAACAATCATCTTCCTCTGACGTACTCCAAAGACGTACAGGTATGTAGGTTAATTGGCTGGGTGAAAATGTAAAAATGTAAAAATTGTCCCTAGTGGGTGTAGGATAGTGTTAATGTACGGGGATCGCTGGGCGGCACGGACTTGGTGGGCCGAAAAGGCCTGTTTCCGGCTGTATATATATGATGATGATGATGATGATGAATGTTAGCAAGACCACGTTGACTTCAGGAAGGAAAAACTGAGTGACCGCGCATCTGTCTTCATGGCAGGACAGCAGTCAGACATTAATAACTTCAAGTTCCTGGGCATACACACCTCTGGTGATCTGTCCTGGGCCAACACATTAATGCAATTACAAAGAAAGCTCACAAGGTCTACTCCCATGGTCTACTCCCATGTAGAAACTATTTAAAAAAGGATTGTTGAATATTCAGGCAAGTAGTACTATTCTCAATCCTAAAGGTAGATAAGGTGGTGAAAAAGGCACAGGTATGCTGACACTCATAGGATTAGGCACAGAATATAAAAATTGGGACAATATGTCACAACTTTATAAAACGGTTGTTTGGCCACACTTATCGTATGCAGCTCCAGTCACCCCACTATGGGAAGGATGTAGCGCTGGAGAGACTGCAGAGAAGATTCAACAGGATATTGCCTGGATTGGAAGCAGAGATCGAATAGGCTGGGTTTGTTTTCCCTGGAGCGAAGGAGGCCGAGGGATGACCTGATAGATGTAAATAACATTATGAGAGGTTTGAATAAGGTAGATAGAATCTTTTCCCCATGGTACGTGGTAGCAAAAAAAAGAGAATACATTTGTGAACGGTAAAAGTTTTTGTGGGATACTTCTTTTTCCACACAGAGAGAAGAGGAGGTGGTGTAGTCAGATACAATAGCTCTGATTTAGAAGCATTTAGATAGGCACTTAAATAGGCAATGCATAGAAGTACATGGACCTCGTGCGGGCAAATGGGATTGATGTAGAGGGCAAAATAATTGACATGTATCGAGTAAGCTGAAGGGTTTGTTTCTGCTGTATGGCGCTAAACATGGCTCTATGACACTAAACATCTAATGATTAACAAATGCTGCTAGGAGTTAAAATTCTGTTCATATATGAAATTGCTTTCATTCCTGGCGTATATTTCATATGCAAAAAATTGCAATGGATTGAGAATTATGGAAGAAAGGTAGTTTGATAACTCCCCCTGAATGAAATTTTTATTATACTGTCGATAAAATAATGAATTATTTATATCCTTTAAGAAATAAAACTGCATTTATTCAGAAAGTTCTGCATTCTGCCTACTTATGAAAATTCTAAATAATTAAATTCAATTAATTACCTTTTAAGGTCAATTTTGTTATATAGACGAGCATCGTATCCAATAAATAAAAAGCCAAATCCAACAGCAACTAAGTTGAACAAATAATTAATTATTTCTGCATAAGTTGGTTCATGGGAACAGGAGAAGGCCATCCAGAACTCCTCACCAGCCACCCCTTTCTACCTCACCCGAGCCTAACCCCACCATGCTAGTTCTGCCACATGCCTGCAAGCTAATCACATATACCTGCCTGTTCCCCTATATTGCTCCCTTTAGTAAACAAAATATATCAATCACATATTTAAAACTGACAAGTAACTGTGCTCTAACTGCTATTTATGGGAGAGAATTCCAAACTTCACAATCTTTTATCTGCAATCTTACCACATCTATTCATGATTGTTAGAGGTCAACTAAATAGCTTAAGGGGAGAGAAGTCCTAAAGAATGTTTTCAATGATGGGGAGACCCATCATGTGAAAACTGAAGACAAGGATTAAATACACCTAACTGAAAGAAATGCCAACTGGATGATTTATCCTGGCTTCTTTCCGAGCTCCCCTCCATCACAGTAATCAGTCTTCATGGCATATAATAAAAATAAATAGCTGAAAGCATGAGAAATACAAAGGTCGTGAGAACAAATAATATCCTGGATATAGTACTGACTTGCAAATCAGATCTAACTAAGCTGTTGCAGTAAAGTTACAACACTATAATCTCACTCAATAAGGTTGAAAATTCCTCAGCTGCACTTATTCACAAAAAGAAAAAATACAACCTTATGGCGAGTCCGGAAACTTGTTGGTTGCAGAAGAAGTTTATTGCAGCCGCAATATTCGAATACAGAGTTAAACAACAAGGTAAAGGACAACCATCAAAAACTTACTGTCTTCTTCGAAGACTTCGCCGAACTAACTATTTCGGGCGCCAAACGCGCACATGACATCGCTGGCCAATCAGCAATGTCGCTCCCTGGACCAATCCCCATGGTCGCGTTCACACGTGACCTCGCTGGCCAATCCGAGGGTTCGACGACCTGGACCATTCTCTATGGTCGCTACATGACCCCCCCCAGAACCCGAGGTGCGGAACCTAGCAGGGAGCCGGATTTCGCGACCATAACGAGTACGGAGAGGGACAGCCTGAACCACAGGAGCCGGGGGTTCCGGACTTGGCGGAACAGCCGGAACGGGAGGTCCTGGAGGAACTACCGGAACGGGGGGTCCTGGAGGAACTGCCGGAACGGGGGGTCCTGGAGGAACTGTCGGAACGGGGGGTCCTGGACTGAGCGGAACTAACGGAGGTCGGCCTCTCCTAGGGGTTTGACCGACCAGGACTGGTTGATCCGGATCCAAATGTGCAGGTTTGAGCCGGGACACCGAGACGAGCTCACTCTTGCCGCACATGTCTAAGGTGAAGGTAGAACGGCTACCTTCACCTTAGACATGTGCGGCAAGAGTGAGCTCGTCTCGGTGTCCCGGCTCAAACCTGCACATTTGGATCCGGATCAACCAGTCCTGGTCGGTCAAACCCCTAGGAGAGGCCGACCTCCGTTAGTTCCGCTCAGTCCAGGACCCCCCGTTCCGACAGTTCCTCCAGGACCCCCCGTTCCGGCAGTTCCTCCAGGACCCCCCGTTCCGGTAGTTCCTCCAGGACCTCCCGTTCCGGCTGTTCCGCCAAGTCCGGAACCCCCGGCTCCTGTGGTTCAGGCTGTCCCTCTCCGTACTCGTTATGGTCGCGAAATCCGGCTCCCTGCTAGGTTACGCAAAACCCGGAACGGCCCTTGATAGACCCTCTGCAACGGGGCGCGATGGGAATCTTTTCGCAGAAAAACGAACTCACAGTCCTTCAGGGAAGGCGGTTCATGTACCATGGGACACCCATGACGTGAAGTCGGAACTGGAACCAGGGAGCCCACCCGTTCCCGGAGAGATGCTAACACTGATGGGACTGTAGGCAGCTGGTCTGAAGGGTCCGGAAACAGATCTCCGGGTACTCGAAGTGTCGAGCCATATACTAGCTCTGCGGACGACGCACCGAGATCTAGCTTAGGAGCAGTCCGGATGCCCAAAAGAACCCAAGGGAGCTGGTCTACCCAGTCCGGGCCTTCAAGCCTTGCACTGAGGGACGCCTTAAGTTGGCGGTGGAACCTTTCTACGAGTCCATTTGCCTGGGGGTGATATGCAGTCGTGGGTTGTAACTTGGACCCGTACAGTTCTGCGAGCGCGGCCCAGAGGGACGAAGTGAATTGTGGGCCTCTGTCAGTGGTAATAACTGCCGGGACCCCGAAACGAGCTACCCAATGAAGGGCCAAAGTCCTAGCACAAGACGCTGACGAAATATCAGACAATGGGAAAGCCTCTGGCCACCGGGTGAACCGATCCACCACCGTGAGGAGGTGGGTGTAGCCCCGGGAGGAAGGCAAAGGACCGACCAAATCCACGTGGATGTGGAAAAAACGAACAGCCGGGACCTCGAAATCCTGTACGGGGGGCTGGACATGGCGCTGGACTTTAGCGGTCTGACAGGGAACGCAGGCACGCGCCCAACCCGCTACCTGTTTCCGTAGGCCATGCCAGACAAACCGAGCTGCTACCGAAGCAGAGGTGGAGCGGATGGACGGGTGCGCCAGCCCATGAATGGCATCGAAAACCCGGCGCTGAAGGGAGGGCGGTACTACCGGCCTGGGACGGGGAAGAGAAACATCGCACCAGACTTTTGTGCCTTCTGACCCACAAGCTACCTGGGCCAACTTCAATCCCGAAGTGGTGGACTGGTATGCCGAAGCGGTATCCGCTAGAAGCTGTGCCTCCGCAAGCTCTTGGGGATCCACTTCGCAGTCCACCGCCGAAATAGGGGGAAAAGCAGGTCTAGACAGGGCGTCAGCAACGGCATTAAGCTTACCCGCGACATGACGGACATCGGTGGTGAATTCGGAGATAGCAGTCAGGTGCCGCTGCTGGCGGGCCGACCATGGGTCAGACAATTTGACAAAAGCAAATGTTAATGGTTTATGGTCCGTAAAGGCCACAAATGGGCGGCCCTCAAGGAAGTACCTGAAATGACGAACAGCTAAATAGAGGGCCAAAAGCTCTCGGTCAAATGCGCTATACTTCAGCTCAGCCGAATTTAGTTGCCGGCTGAAAAATGCCAAAGGCTGCCAACGGCCACCGACCTGCTGCTCCAGAACCCCGCCCACCGCCACGTCAGAGGCGTCAACCGTCAGGGCCGTGGGGGCGGAGGGGCTCGGGTGGACCAACATGGTGGCGTCTGCCAAAGCTGCCTTAGCTGCTGTAAAAGCCGACTCTGCGGTCGGGGACCATATCAACTCTACCGGATTCCCTGCAAGGCATTGGAAAAGCGGGCGCATGACTCGCGCAGCTGCCGGGACGAACCTAAGGTAGAAATTAACCATGCCTACGAACTCCTGTAGCCCTTTTACTGTGGTGGGCCTAGGAAATGCCCGGATAGCCTCCACCTTTTCGGGCAAAGGGGAGGCGCCGGCAGGGGTAATTCTGTGCCCTAGAAAATCAAGAGCAGGAAGGCCGAATTGACATTTGGAGGGTTGGATTATGAGCCCGTGGTCTTGGAGCCGCTGGAAAACGGTCCGCAAGTGGGCCTGGTGTTCCTGTACTGAGGTGCTGGCAACCAGGATGTCGTCTAAATAAATAAACAAAAAGGGTAAATCCCGGCCCACGCGGTCCATCAGTCGTTGGAAAGCCTGTGCCGCGTTCTTTAAACCGAAAGGCATACGCAACCATTCAAACAACCCGAACGGAGTAATCGTTGCAGTTTTCTGTATGTCCTCCGGTCGCACCGGGATCTGGTGGTATCCTCGCACCAAATCGATTTTGGAGAACACCACCGCTCCTTCCAGCCCAGATGAAAAGTCCTGTAGGTGCGGTATGGGGTAGCGATCAGCCGTGGTGACAGCATTGAGACGCCGATAATCGCCACATGGTCTCCACCCCCCAGATGCCTTGGAGACCATATGTAACGGCGAGGCCCACGGGCTGTCAGACTGACGAACAATTCCCATTTCCTCCATCTTCCTGAACTCTGCCCGTGCCACCACCAGTTTGTCTGGCGGTAGCCTCCTGGCCCGAGCGAAAACAGGAGGGCCTTCGGTGCGGATGTGATGGACCACGCCGTGCTTGGCCGAAGACGTGTCGAAACGTTGAATGAGCAGCTCTGGAAACTCCGCCAGAATCTCAGCATACGAGTCGGGGGCCGCGACGACGGCCTGGACAGTAGGGCTGGGCGAGGAGGCGATTGTCGGAGCGACGTGCTCATCTTCGGCGGAGGGTCGGAGGTCGTTACCGCGGACATCAGGGACCAGTGAAAAAGCCCAGAGAAAATCTGCTCCCAAGATCGCTTGTTTGACGTCGGCTATGATGAATGGCCATTCGTACGTGCGGAGGCCTAACACAAGGGACATCTTCCGTATACCGAAAGTGCGAATTGGGCTGCCATTAACCGCGATGAGGGTGGGACCTGTCTTACCCGATCTGGTTTCGAGGTCGGTCGGCGGCACTATACTGACGATGGCTCCCGTGTCCACCAAAAATTCTGTGTCCGTGAATCGATCATGGACATAGAGGCGCCGGTTCTGGCCAATCGTAACTGCCCCTATGTACGATCGGCCGAGGCATTTCCCGCGAAGGTACTAGGTGAGCGGCAGTTGCGGGATTCGCTACCCCATCGTAGGTGATAATAGCACCAGCCGCGCTTGTGCGGATCTTTTTGGCGGGCTTTCGGAGAATTGGCGGGAGACGTGGCGCCATCTTGCCGTCGCTGTGGCGTGGTCACTGATGTCGAGACCTTGTTGATCGAACCGCTTGCCTGGTCCTTTGCCTTGTTTTTAGCCGCTATGAGCGCGTCCGCTTTCGCTGCATATGCTTCGGGGTCCTTAAAAGAACAATCCATGAGCAGCAGTCGGACATCCTCAGGAAGCTTCTCGCGGAATGCCTGTTCGAACATAGGGCAATCCGTATGCTCACCGGCTAGCATCATCATTTCGGACATGAGGACGGAAGGCAGTCCAAGATCCGGTAGGTGCAGAAGTCTTGCCGCACCACCATGCTTATTAAACCCGAAGATTCGCAGTAATACTTTCTTCAGGGCCTCGTACTTGCTTTCCGCAGGTGGATTAACGATGAACCACATCACGCGCGTGGTCGTCTCCGATGATAGAGCGCTGACGAGGTAGTAATACCTCGTGGAGTCGTCCGATATCTTCTTTATATGAAATTGAGCTTCGGTGTGTATAAACCAAGATTGCGGTGCGTGCGTCCAAAACCACGGAAGGTGAACGCTTACCGCGCTTGACTCCGGTGTGCCCGGCGCGGCCACGTCAGGGTCACCAATATGGCGAGTCCGGAAACTTGTTTTTTTTTTTTTTTTTAATTTATTTATTAGAGGTTAAATACATCAATGTACTTCACATATATCTTGTTACAATCATTGTACCCCATAATTTTATGGCTTTAAAAGAAAAATAGTAGAAAGAAAGAGAGAAAGAGAGAGAAAAAAAAAAAGAAAAAAAAAAAAAAAAAAAAAAAACTTTTATCACGCAAAAGGAATCCACCAACTCGATAGTTTTCCGTCCCCCCCCTACCAAGGCCCGAGGTACTCCTCCACCCTATCTTTGTAATAATTCTATAAATGCAGACCACGTCTGATAGAAGCGTTCTGATTTTCCTTCCAGGCGGAGTCTCATATCTTCCAGATGTAGTGTTTCAAACATAGTTGAAATCCACATATTTAATGTTGGTATAGGAGCATTTTTCCAGAATTTTAAGATTAATTTTTTTCCTATTATTAAACCGTAATCAAATAAATTCTTTTGATACGCATTTAATTCCGAACTACCTTCTGTCATTCCGAAAATAATCCATTCTGGCTTTGGTGTCATTTTTATTTTAAACACTTTTGTGAAAATTTCAAAAATTTCAGTCCAAAACTTTTGAATTTTTGTACAAAAGATGAATGAGTGCGCTATAGTAGCTTCTTGACAATGGCATTTATCACAAATTGGTGAAACGTTAGGGAAAAATTTATTTAATTTAGTTTTTGAGTAGTATAATCTATGTATGATTTTAAATTGTATTAAAGTATGTCTTACGTTAATTGAGCATTTGTGCACATTTAATAAGTATTGTTTCCACCTTTCAGTGGAAATTTTTATGCTTAGTTCATTTTCCCACTCACCTCTAATACCTTCCGTTGTTGGTATTACTGCATTTAGTATAATATTATATATATGTGAAATTAAATTTGGTGATTCCGCCTTTGTATTCATTACTTCATCTAGTAAGTCTGATGGGACGTTGTGAAATTCATGCGCATGTTTTTTCAAATAATCACATATTTGGAAATATTTAAAATACTGATTGCTACCCAGATTGTATTTTAGTTGTAATTGTTTAAATGATAATAGTTTTCCCGTATCATACAAATCTCCCAAAGTTTTAATTCCTACTCTTTCCCAATGTATGAATGCTTTGTCTATAATCGAGGGTTTAAACAAAGGGTTTTTAGCAATAGGAGATAGGAGAGATAAGTTTCTTAATTTTAAATTGTGTTTTATTTGTTTCCAAATTCTGATTGTACTATGTATAATTGGGTTTTTGTTGTAGTTTGTGTTATTCACCGTCATTGGTGAAAGAAGGATTGCACCAATATTAAATGGGGAGCAATCCTCTTTTTCCATAATGATCCATTCCGGTTGATGAAGAGCGTTATCCAACAATTGAATCATGTTTCTAATATTTACCGACCAATAATAATACATAAAATTAGGGAGTGCTAATCCCCCTACTACTTTGGGTTTATTCAGGTGTGATCTTTGTATTCTATGGGTCTTATAATCCCAAATAAAATTTGTAATATCTGAGTCCAATTTTTTAAAAAACTTTTTGGGTAAATATAGTGGGATTGATTGGAACAAGTATAGAATTTGAGGTAAAAAAATCATTTTTATGGCATTTATTCGACCTATTAAAGACATCGGGAGGGTTTTCCAGAATTTAATTAAATTATGTAATTTCTTAAGTATAGGGTTATAGTTTGCTTTAAACATGTCTTGGTATCTTCTAGTAATTTCAATGCCCAAGTATTTAAATTTTCCCCCCGCTATTTTAAAAGGAAATTGTACGAGATGTATAGAATCTTTCGGTTTTATTGACATGATTTCACTTTTACTCCAGTTTATTCTGTAACCTGAAAATGAACCGAAATCCTCAATTAAATTTAAAATATTGGGTATAGTGATATGAGGCTTTGCATTTCCCGCGAAGGTACAAGGTGAGCGGCAGTTGCGGGATTCGCTACCCCATCGTAGGTGATAATAGCACCAGCCGCGCTTGTGCGGATCTTTTTGGCAGGCTTTCGGAGAATTGGCGGGAGACGTGGCGCCATCTTGCCGTCGCTGTGGCGTGGTCACTGATGTCGAGACCTTGTTGATCGAACCGCTTGCCTGGTCCTTTGCCTTGTTTTTAGCCGCTATGAGCGCGTCCGCTTTCGCTGCATATGCTTCGGGGTCCTTAAAAGAACAATCCGTGAGCAGCAGTCGGACATCCTCAGGAAGCTTCTCGCGGAATGCCTGTTCGAACATAGGGCAATCCGTATGCTCACCGGCTAGCATCATCATTTCGGACATGAGGACGGAAGGCAGTCCAAGATCCGGTAGGTGCAGAAGTCTTGCCGCACCACCATGCTTATTAAACCCGAAGATTCGCAGTAATACTTTCTTCAGGGCCTCGTACTTGCTTTCCGCAGGTGGATTAACGATGAACCGCATCACGCGCGTGGTCGTCTCCGATGATAGAGCGCTGACGAGGTAGTAATACCTCGTGGAGTCGTCCGATATCTTCTTTATATGAAATTGAGCTTCGGTGTGTATAAACCAAGATTGCGGTGCGTGCGTCCAAAACCACGGAAGGTGAACGCTTACCGCGCTTGACTCCGGTGTGCCCGGCGCGGCCACGTCGGGGTCACCAATATGGCGAGTCCGGAAACTTGTTGGTTGTAGAAGAAGTTTATTGCAGCCGCAATATTCGAATACAGAGTTAAACAACAAGGTAAAGGACAACCATCAAAAACTTACTGTCTTCTTCGAAGACTTCGCCGAACTAACTATTTCGGGCGCCAAACGCGCACATGACATCGCTGGCCAATCAGCGATGTCGCTCCCTGGACCAATCCCCATGGTCGCGTTCACACGTGACCTCGCTGGCCAATCCGAGGGTTCGACGACCTGGACCATTCTCTATGGTCGCTACAACCTGTTCATTATCACCATATCAATCGACATACCAGCTAACTTATTGAAGATGTTACCACTGTGAGTGGATTTATTTGCCAATAACCTACTCATTGCCAGAAGGAATGGTATTGACCCAAACATCCATTGTCCCGTTCCCTCCATGGATGCTGCCTGACCCACGGAGTTCTTCCAGCAGATTGTTTATTGTTCACAATTCCAGCATCTGTGGTCTTTTTCTCTACCTGCTCACTGATTCCCATTTTCTATAATCTCAGTAACACTTGGCTTCTTACCTGATCATTGCCTTGGTCCAAACTGTGTCCAGAGAGCTGATTTTCCAGAGGTGAGAATGAGTGTTTATCCTTGATATCGAGGCAACATTTGATTAAGCATGTGATGGAAGGAACTGCAGATGCCGGATTAAACCGAAGATAGGCACAAAATGCTAGAGTAACTCAGCGGGAGAGGCAGCATCTCTGGAGAGAAGAAATGGGTGACGTTTCCGGTCAAGACCCTTCTTAAGCAGGCCAATCTAGAGCCCTGGTAAAAATGAAGTCAAAGGGCATCAAAGGGAAAACAATCTAATAGTTACAATCACAGCTTGCATAAAAGAGATGATTCATGGCGGTCTATCATCCCACCCTGGGCATTAATGCAGCTGTTCTTCAGGACCAAAATATAATCATAGGGAAAAATTCTCAACAGATTGTATGGAAGGAAGTTAGATGGGCTCAATTGTCTTTAACTGTCAACTGTGTTTTAATTAGTGATCTTCCTTCATGCTATAAGAGCATCAACAGATCTTTTGAAAGGATGATTTACAGCGGAAGTTAGTTGGGCTAAAAAAAACAATAATTGAATTAGCCCAAGAAAATAATTTAACAACATATACATCATATGCTATGGTATTAAAATCAACGAGTTAGGCATCATTATCCTGATGTGTAGGAAGGAACTGCAGATGCTAGTTTAAACGTAAGATAGACAACAAAAATCTGGAGTACCTCATCGGAACAGGCAGCATCTCTGGAGAAAATGAATGGGTGACATTTCGTGTCAAGACTCTTCTTCAGAGTGAGAGTCTGGGGAAAGGGAAACGAGATATGGGAGGTACATAGAACAAATGAATGAAAGATATGCAAAAAGCACAATGTGGGCTCCACATTTCCTTGATCATCGTTGCTTTTTGCATATCTTTAATTCTTTTGTCCTATGTACCTTCTACATCAATATCCTGATGAAGGAATGTTCAATAGCGACCAGCGCACATAAGAGATTGATTATTTTGAAGCAAATGATTCACCTCCTGACACTCCAAAACCTTTCCACAATCTACAAATGGACTGGACATCAGTCAACAGGTCATTGGTTAGTAAGTGCTGCCTGCCAGTAATGTCACTGAGACCTTCCATCATTTTGCTGATGATTCAAAGTACACTAATGAGCTGCATTCATCTAAAACTAAGTAAATAAATCCCGTATAAATACAATTTCTATGTCAATATTATTTTGGTGAATTTTATCTTGAAAACTAATGGGATTCTTGATCAATATACACAATATACCTGAGTTAAGGTTTGATCAGCTTGCAGCAGAGCAAGAACTAATATCTCTCTCCAGGCTCCAATTAGTTTACCTGATCATGGGAAAAGCTATGCAATGGGTGATTTTTCAAAGAACAGCAAGGTAAATCTGTAAACAAGCTCCAATTTACAGTAAAACCCCTTAAATTTGCCACTAACCTAAGAGGCATCTGTGTAATTTGCATATAATGCAACTCCTCTTCCGATAAGGAACAGAGACTACAAGTACTTTACATTGAAGAAAGTTATTTTATAATGCAATCAAAATTGACAATAGAGCAATCATTTGACATTCTTCAGCTTGGAACTGCATAATTTACTCGGAAAACTAAAATAATACACAACCAATAGCTATGCGACGATCAACAATTTCATCCTGAAGACTAATCCTGAAGCAAAGTACATCTTGTATCTGCAATGCTTTATGAAACCACATTAAATACTTCAAACCACACAAATAAACATTAATCTACCATCAAATTATTGTTTCAGCAAGTTACTGTTGTTCACTTTGCTATGAAAATAACCTATACTGCACAAATGACTAATTATGGTTGTAGTTCAAACCATCAAGAAATTGGCAAAATGTTCACCTTTCATCTGAATTTTCAATCATTATATTACTAGTTCAAGTATGTTTCAAAATGATGATATATAAAAAGATAGATATTATTGATCTGATAATTCCCAAGAATTATACAAAGGAAACCTATAATTCAGAAGAAAACAAGATTACATAGGAGTGCCACATCATTTGTTAATACATATTTTTTTAATTGATTTACACCAATAGTCCAACTTTTAAATGATTACATTCAATGGTGATTGCTGTGGGACCTTTATTTTATTGTTATTTTGGTATCCAAAAGTGAGAAGCAGAAGTATTCAGGTACAACATCATTTTAGATTTCATAGGAACATATAAAAATTTGAATGAGTTTAACTGTACTTTAAGCAATCCAAGCTTGGTTGTTTTATAGCCCAAACCTAAATGTTTCAAGATAAATTTAAATCTAGTGGTGGTAGACCCATTTGGCACATGCATTTAAATTTGAGTTAATACAACTGTAAGACTAATTGAAAAAACTCATCACTTGTTGTGACTGAAATGTCCAAGAATGTTAAAAAAAAGATACCCAAGATTTTTGGGTAAATCTGATTAAAGAATTTGTATCTGATTAAAGAAATGACATATTACAAGTCTTATCAACCCCACAGTCTTATAATTTCTGATTAGTATAATAAGAATCATAGAAACATGGAGCATTCGTAAGCTTCATCCTGTTTGATGATGAGCTTTACTTGTTATCATAGGATTACATATTGCTTACAAATGAAGTTTTACCACCATGATGACATTACCAATAATGAATTTCTCACATAGGGACTCTATGCAGTCCAGATATTGTCTTTAGTGCATCCTCAACTGCTTATGCATGATATATCCACAAGCTGATGTTCCAATTTATGTAGCTCTATTCATAAAGCAGATAGAATGAATGCGTGGAATGCTAACTAGCAAGAAAATAAGGACATTTTGGATGGAAGAAATGAGAAGCAAACGGAGAATAAAATAATGGTTGGAAGGAGACAATGAGCATTCGCTGCAGCAGAATACTTGTAAACACAGTGACATATTTATGCAATTGCCGGTAACCATTCTACATCAAAGCAATTGATCTGAACTCTTAGAAATTCTGAACAGCTCATTTGACAAAAATACAAACAGGTTCTGAAATTTGAGCATTGCAGATAAAAATGCCCAACCTACAATGCTCTTGATCTGAAAATGAAAATAAATTACTGATGCTGAAGAACTGCAATAAAACAGAAAATACTGTAAAAACTCAATATGTTAGGTAGGATCTGTGGAAAGATAACATTTCAGGTCTATGACCCACTTTCAAAACTGGGAGACAAACATGTTAGCTTTTCAATGGCATAGAGGGTGCGGGAGGGAGGGATAGAACAAAGGGTACATCTCGGTCAAGGTGGGATAAAATGAGAAAATAATTATTGCAAACACTCCTTCGAAATATTTTAGGGACAAATAAAGGAAGAGCGATAAACTGAGTAATTACAGGCAAAGTAGTTTAATTGGGGTGGTAGACAAAGTATTGAACATAATGCTAAGGGACATCAGAAAGTCAGACATTCATCGCAAATTTAACATGGATATGTTGGGAGAAGTTTATGTCCAACAACTTGATAGAACTTCTTTCTGGTGGTAATGAAGAGGGTCAATGAAAGAAGTGCATTTTGTTGCATATCAAGTTGTGTAACTCTTTGTGCTAGCTCATCTTGTGTTGCCGTAATACTGGCCTACCAGCAGTTTACCCATAGGGAGAGACAGGAGAAGAACAATAAAGATGGCTGCATGCAGATGATTTGCGCATGAAAGGTAAGATTAGGATAGGTTACTTGTTTTTCCAACTAGGGGAATCATAATAGGCTAAATGGCCTCCTATTGTGTCACAGATTTTCTATGATTCTGTGCGATAAAACTGTGCATGGTTTTATTCTGGCAGCATTTGGTTGAAGATAAAGTTGTGACTATTTATTGTGTAGGAGGAAACAGCCAGTAGTGGATGATGAAGTAGAGAATGTCTGCATAGAAGCTGTTGTGCTGTAAAAGATATTGCCAGAAACTGAAACTAGAAATTTTATACATTTCTGAAGAAGAAACTATTTCTATTTAAGTGGTTAAGAGAGAGGTTAAGATGAAAGAATACAGCATCCAATTTTCAGGATGTACAGAGATTGATCAAATAATCGAAGCTCTAAATTGTTCAGGCAGCTCACTGACCACAGCAGACTCAATAGGAAGGACGTGCATGACCATGAGAACAATTAGAGTAGCTTGATGAAGGTTCTCGACTCAAAAATGTCAGCTATGCATGTTCTCCAGGGATACTTCCTGACTGCTGAGTTGCTCCAACACATTGTGCCTTTTTTGTAAACCAGCAACTGCAGTTCCTTCAGTCTCTTACACCATGATAAAAATGTTTGGCACTGCAAACTAAACTGTAGATTCTGAGGCATACAATTTAACTTAGAAAGGAGTATATTGCATTAGTTTGGCAATTTGTTGGAGAACAATTAGAATGTTGACCAACCTCCAGTGATTCACAGCGAGTGATGTTATTTTCCAAAATGAATCCAAGTTCACAGGGTGGGAGTACAGTCAAACAGTGAGGACAGAAAATATAACTTCCACAGGGTAACAGAAAAAAACATTTTTAATCATGTCCATTTATTTCTGTAGATGCAATGTTAATCTATTGATTCACATTCAGATGCATTTTATAACAATGTTTAGATTTAGTAGCACCACTATTGAAAGATGTTGTGCACTCTGCTTGATCACTTCTCTCTCTAGTTACTTGTTTCCCCTGAATTCTCTTCTCATCCTTGTCATCTCATCTGCCTAAATGTGTAACCTCTTCCTCCCAACATTCACTGTATTTCACCCCAGATCGACAAACCTCTCTCTACCACAAGCCTGTCTTCTCCCACCATTTTCTTTTCTATTTCCGAAGGCACAGAAGAAGGCAATTCAGCTCATCAAATCCATGCCATCTGTCAGAGTAATCCCATTACCCCACCAATATTTCTCTGTAACCTGCCCAGAAACACCCACTTGATCCTATGACAATCCTCCAAAAACCATGTGCAATGTACAGTAGCCCATGAACCGATCCAGCACATCTTTGGGATGTGGGAGGAGGCTAGAGCCCCTGGGGGAAATTGGGGATAACACAATAGTACTGGAGGTCAGAATCAAACCCATGTCTCTGGAGCTGTGTAAAGCTGCACTACCTGCAGTGTCACTGTGACAGTCAGAGAACCTCTCTCCTCTCTAATTTTCTGCACAGCTTTCCTATCAGTCTGCTCAGCTATCAATTGGGGGTCTTTTCTAGGACATTATTGCCCAAGAGACAGAGTAGCTTATCTTCCTGGTGTCTATTGTTTATCTGCACTTTTCAATCAGTTGCAAGGTTTATCTTTTCATGATAATTTGCACAAATTTACAGTGAATCTCACTTTCGAGCCTAACACTTCCAAGAAATTGGAGGCAAAAACACATTCCTCCTCTTCTGCATCATATTCTTGTTTTCACAAAATATTCAACTTTATCCCTGTTCACGAGGCATTTAAATTTACACAAAGCATACTGAAAAATCACAGGAAATCTGAGCAAACCTCAACACCAGCTGAACAGGTGAGAGAGTATGAATGCAATTACTGGTCTAACTTCCAAGTTGGCCAGCCTTAGGGATTTTCAGATTCAGTTCAGAACTAGAGCTTTAAAATTCAAAATGATTTGTGGAAAGTAAATCTTATTATTTCATGCTTTTTAAAATTTCTTTTTAATTAGCAGTAATCTATTGCAGGTTTTTTAAGACTATTCCATCCCAAAATTACGTGCACCTTATTTCAAGCAAAGTCATGCAAGAATTCATAACTTGAGTTTGAGTTGAGTTTATTATCACGTGTACTGATGTACAGTGAAATGCTTATGTTGCGTGCTAACCAGTCAGCGGAAAGACAATAGATGATTACGATCGAGCCATTCACAGTGTACAGATACATGATAAAGGGAATAAGGTGAATAACATTTAGTGCAAGATAAAGCTAGTAAAATCCGATCAAAAATAGTCTGAGGGTCTGCAATGAGGTAGATGGCAGTTCAGCACTGCTCTTTAGTTGTCGTAGGTTCAGTTGCCTGATAACAGCTGGGAAGAAACTGTCCCTGAATCTGGTGGTGAGCATTTTCACACTTCTATACCTTTGACCCGATGGGAGAGATGAGAAGAGGGAGTGGCCAGGGTGCGACTCGTCTTTGATTATGCTGATGGCCTTGCCAAGGCAGCGTGAAGTAAAGTGGAGTCAATGGAAGAGAGGTTGGTTTGTCAGATGATGTGGGCTACGTCCACAATTCTCTGTAATTTCTTGCAGTCTTGGATGGAGCTGTTCCCAAATCATGCTGTGATGCAACCCGATAAAATGCTTTCTACGGCACATCTGTAGAAGTTGGTGAGAGTTGTTGGGGACATCTGAACTTCCTAAGCCTTCTAAGGAAGTAGAGGTTAGTTGGACTTGCAGGAAGTACAGGTTAGTTAGAAATGTAGGAAAATTAATGGTAAAACTCACGTAGGAGAAACTACATTAGAAGTTAAATTTTAATTTGCATAATATATCTTTCTGCTTGATTCTAAAATTGGAATAGATAAACAAACTCAATAATAGTCAGTTCTTTCAAAGAGTGGCATGAACACAAAAGGTTTGAAAGCCCCATAACAGTGATGGAAGATTCTACGACAGATAAAGAAACCTCAACAGCAAGTATTAATCCAACAATAATGCAGTAGCATAAAAAAAAAGCTAAAATTCTTTACATCGTCCATAAAAGGTTATAGACTAAAACCTAGAAATTGGACCTAGAAGTGCCATTTTTTATTACATAGAAAGCAGGTACAATGGACAGTTAATGTGTGTTTTAATATAGCACCTTATTTCTAAAAGTCCTGCCTGTCAGGAAAATGGATCAGGTACAATTGACCCTGTTCAGCATGGTTCTCATTTTTTCTAGTTTCATCCATGAACAAAATTAAGTCAACAATGTGCATGAAACTCACCTCAAGCTTACTGACAGAAATTGCAATCTTAATGCACATCCTATCACTTGGTTTTAAATCTCTGGCAAAACAAAGAGCAACTTCAGAGCAAATCGGCATCGATAAGCAAGTCAAGGAGTCCAATATCAAAAAAGACTCTGCTACAATCATTTTTATGTGCTGCACTGTTATCCAGAGACGTCACTGACAAAGATTCAATATGTCTGTATATTGCAACTCTGTCCATTTTACAGCATTAGCAAGAGACAAATAGCCTGTTCTTTGGGCATTGAACCTTGCTCGGATTATCGGACAAGATCACTGCAACAGTTTCTAATTTTTTGTAGACATTTTATTGGACACTAGCATCACGTGTAATCAAAGTTAGGCACGCCAAGGATGAATTCTAATTTCTATACAATAATGTTCAGGCACAGTTAGTTATTTTTAACCAATCAAAATTAATGCATTTACTTGTTATAGAAATCAACAGAAACAAGAATACACATTGAAACATGAGATAGGTTGATTTAAAGACTGTAAAAGCAAAATATAATTTCAGAGTGCATCGAGCATTTGTCAAAGTTTGAATTGAACCTGTATATTTTCTAGTATTAATTTAGACATGGAAATATAATTTCTTCTTTTGTGTGAGAAGATAGCCAGGCTGTAGAAAAATACATTTGGCTTTGATTTAAATCCAATATGTTGGGAATTGATTGTGAATTATCCTTCTTATATTTTCTGATAACCATTGCACTTTTTGTGCTAAAAATTCTTAAATGTTTTCTCTCACTAAAATATTAATTTGGATACTAAATATCTAAAGCTATTTTGAATGTGATCAGGTAAACATATTCCAGAAATTGCTAGTTGCTTTTCACCAACAAGTAGTTTTTATCCATCTATTTTTCCTTCTAAAAGCATAAACATTTCCTTGTCCAGTAAGATAACAATTTAGCTTCAAGTATCTTAACTAAAATGTCATCAACCATGAAATCAGAAAGAACAAATTCTATTTTTTCTAAACAGACTGAGAATGGAAATTGCAGTTAGCACATTCACTAATGTATCTGATCATTATGCATGTGCATGCATAATGTTATCAAGCAAATGTTCAATGGAACAAACTCTTTTGTTTTCATTAATAGAAATGCTGGGAAGAAATCAGCCGATCAGCCAGCAACTGTGGAAAAAGAAGCTTCATTGACCTGAAATGTTAACTGTTTTTATTTCAGATTTCCAGTATCTACAATATTTTTATTTTATTTTGTTTTTATTACATTCTCTGATTAATTTCACAAACATTTCAGTGCAATCTGCATTATATCAGTGAAATTAGTTTAATGTCTGAAGAAGGGTCTCGACCTGAAACGTCACCCATTCCTTCTCTCCAGAGATGCTGCCTGACCCACTGACTTACTCCAGCATTTTGTGATACCTTCGATTTGTATCAGCATCTGCAGTTAATTTCCTACTTAATGTGACACAATCAACTTAGAATATAGATTTAGCCGCTGAAATTTTACTTTCAACAGTACGTGAAAAAAACATATATATTAGAAAAGATGAAAACATAAAGAATTGAAGATACAAATGCTGGATATTTTACTATTTGGCCTTTTCATTCCCCATGTCTCTCCTGAACTGAGCATATTTGTTGGGCAAATACTGAAATAGATGAAGACAGAGGGAACTGGTTTACAAAAAAAAGACACAAAGTGCTGGAGTAACTCAACAGATCAGATAACATCTCTGGAGAACATGATATTTTAGGTTGGACCTTACTTGAGATAGTTCATGCTTAACAACCCAGTATCATGCAGAGTAAGAAAGAATGTAATAATAGCACAATTCTGATTGTTTTAAAATTAATTCTGAAATTTGACCCTTCTTGGTCACAGTACTAATTCACCAGAACATTTGCAGCCCTCACAGGGTTAAATCACAAGGGTGGTTTGCAAAAACTTTACCTCCAATCTCCTGAGTTTAGAAAGTTAAGAGGTGATGAAATCAAGGTCAAGGCACGGTAGCGCAGCGGTAGAGTTGCTGCTTTACAGCGAATGCAGCGCCGGAGACTCAGGTTCGATCCTGACTACGGGTGCTGCACTGTAAGGAGTTTGTACGTTCTCCCCGTGACCTGCGTGGGTTTTCTCCGAGATCTTCGGTTTCCTCCCACACTCCAAAGACGTACAGGTATGTAGGTTAATTGGCTGGGTAAATGTAAAAATTGTCCCTAGTGGGTGTAGGATAGTGTTAATGTACGGGGATCGCTGGGCGGCACGGACTTGGTGGGCCGAAAAGGCCTGTTTCCGGCTGTATATATATGATATGATGATATGATAAAAGTTGATTGTAATGGCAGTTTCTATACCTTCACAAAGTCCAACTTCGATAGCCATTACTGCTCGGGGATAATAATATATTCTTTTATTCGTCCCACACCGGGGAAATTTAGTGTTACAGCAGTGTTACACAGTTGTTACCGTGTGGTCATTACCGTGTGGTCGTTACCGTGTGGTTACTACCATGTGGTTAAAAAACTGTATTCTCTCCATCCTCCGAGACTAAACTGACACCCCATCTCTGTGGTATTTATTTCTCAAAATGCTGGAGTAACTCAGCAGGTCAGGCAGCATCTCAAGAGAGAAGGAATGGGTGACGTTTCGGGTCGAGACCCCTCTTCAGACTGATTGCCCTCCCAATCTCTGTGGCTACTCTAGCCTCCTCAGATGTAGACACTCCCCATTACGTATCAAATCACACCCACAAGCATGCAACAAAAAAAATAGAAATATTAAACATGGCCATAATATAATGACAATAACTAACTTAAGCGTAAATGGCTCCTACATTGATTAAGTCTTTAAGAGTAGATATAAATTAACTATTTTCTCTAGTAGAGGAATTCATAATTTTAGAAAGAATTAGCCCACTTAAGTGACATCAATAAGCACATGTTCAGAAGCCGAATGAAAATCTACACCCTCTTTCCCTAAAAGTCTTTGGTTGGCAAATCAACTGAAGTTTCTCGATTGTAATCAACAATACTTTTTAATTAACAGCATCGGAATATGGAGCAAAGACAGATTAATAGAATTCAGATACAGATCAGTCCCAACCAAACTAGACAATAGTTTAGGGGTAAAGGGCTGAATTGCTTATCGCTGTTCTTTTTGCACAGAAATCAAGCAACAAATTAAGAAGAATAGACTCCAAAAGAAATAAATGTCTTTGTGAGAAATTTAAAGGGATTGAGGGAATATGCGGAAATTGAGTTACGTCATAAATAAGGAAATAATCAATGTTGGAAAACAAGATTTAAGATATGATGGATAAAGTACACTGAAGCCTTCAAGTACACTGTCTTAAATGTGTAGTGATTATAACATTACTCAGTAATTTACCATTTGATGAAAGCTCTAAAATCATGAGATAGAAAACACACCATTTACTCTCTACACAGCACATCATTTAACATACCAATTAGTGAGAAAAAGTATAATTCCATTCAGGTCAATTGAAATGATAGAAACAGGCGCAGACCAATCGGATGTTCATATCCATGTTGTTGTATCTGGAGTTGACATCCGTTTCATTTTTAATATGAACATTGAATTATCACAGATGAATCAGAAAATATACCATGTTTTCAATTTATGTCATTATTGGTGAAACCAATAATGCTATAAAATCCAAAGAAATCCTTGTTATCATTGCTGAGGCAAAGTCCGTGAAATTCCATCACTGCGATTTTCGGACTTCTGCAATTCAAGCCCATCATTCTTAAACTATTTTATAATTCAAAGTACTCAGTATTATCATGCTAGAATGGGAAATTCTACTCAACTATTTACTGTCTGCACCATACGTTAAACTTGTGCACCTGCCGAGTCAGTATTTATTTGGCTTAGATATATTCTCAAAAAGGCAATTGACATTCCTGAGAAATGCCTAAAATATTGAACAGAAATAAAAAACTGGGGATGAAATGTAGCAAGTATAGAATTTTCTGCTGCTGTTGATAACTGTTCATACAGGTTTCTTTGCTGTATCACTGTAAAACTAATTCCATTTCCATAATCTTTCTTGCAATACATATTTTTTCTGGTTTAAATGATTGTGCACAGTTCTCATAGAAGGAAAAATAAACTTACATTTGATTGGAACTGCTCTGACTGGTTTGTTTACCCAATTTTCTTTGTGTGATTACCCAATTTGTTCCTAAAAGTCAACAAAATTGGAAATTGCCAAACACTAAAATGGACTGCAGTACCACTACAATATCATTATTCCTTCAGATTGGAAACTCATTTTACATTTTTAAGCTTTAAACATTGATTTTTCCATTTCTCTGTTAAAAATTGCCAATATTACCCCGCTGTACAAGAAGGAAGCAAAGCAGTATAGTGGGAACTGCAGGCCTGTTAGTCTGACTTCAGTGGTTGGTAAGACTTTTGAGTACATTATAAAGGATGAGGTTACAGAGTACTTAGATGTTCATGATAAAATAGTCCAAAGTCAGCATGGTTTTGTGAAGGGGTGATCATGCCTGACGAATCTGCTGGAATTCTTTGTCGGAGTAAATAGTAGGACAGACAAAGGAGAGTCAGTGGACGTTGTTTACCAAGATTTCCAGAAAGCCTTTGATAAGGTGCCACACGTGAGGCAGCTAAGGAAGGTGTTATCAAAGATCTCCTGTCAAAGGGCAGATACTAGCATGGATAACAGGTTGGCTGGATGGCAGAAGGCAAAGAGTGGTAATAAAGGGGGCTTTTTCTGGTTGGCTGCCAGTGACTAGCAGAGTTCCGTAGTGGTCAGCGCTACTCTTCACGTTGTATATTAATGATTTGGACGAGGGGATTGAAGGCTTTGTGGCCAAGTTTGCAGATGATAAGAAAATAGGTGGAAGGACCTGTAATGCAGAGAAAGCAGGGACTCTGCAGAAGGACTTGGACAAGTTGGGAGTGTGGGCAGAGAAGTGGCAGATGAAGTCATGCATTTTCGTAGTAGGAATAAAGGCGTAAACTATTTTTGAAATGGAGAGAGAATCCAGAAATCGGAGGTGCAAAGGGACTTGGGAGTGCTGGTGCAAGATTCCCAAAACGTTAATTTGCAAGTCGAATCTGTAGTAAAGAAAGCAAACGCAATGCTAGCATTTATTTAAAAAGGGCTAGTATACAAAACCAGAGATGTAATGCTGAGGATCTATAAGGCACTGGTCAGGCCGCATTTGTAATATTGCGAACAATTTTGGGCACTATATCTGAGGAAGGATGTGCTGGTTCTGGAGAGGGTTCAAATGAGGTTTACAAGAATGATCCCAGGAATTAGGTTAACATATGATGAGCGTTTGACCGCAGTGGGCCTGTACTCGCTGGATTTTAGAAGAATGAGGGGGGGGGGGGCTCATTAAAACGTACAGGATAGTGAAAGGCTTGGAAAGAATGGATGTGGAGAGGATGTTTCCACTAGTGGGAGTCTAGGACTAGAGTTCATAGCCTCAGAATTAAAAGACGTTCTTTTAGGAAGGAGATGAAAATAAATTTCTTGAGTCAGAGAGAGGATGGTGAATCTGTGGAATTCTTTGCCACAGAAGGCTGTGGATGCCAAGGCAGTGGATATAGACAATAGTAGACATTAGACAATAGGTGCAGGAGTAGGCCATTCGGCCCTTCGAGCCAGCACCGTCATTCAATGTGATCATGGCTGATCATTCACAATCAGTACCCCGTTCCTGCCTTCTCCCCATACCCCCTGACTCCACTATCTTTAAGAGCTCTATCTGGCGCTCTCTTGAAAGCATCCAGAGAATTGGCCTCCACTACCTTCTGAGGCAGAGAATTCCACAGATTTACAACTCTCTGAGTGAAAATGTTTTTCCTCATCTCCGTTCTAAATGGCCTACCCCTTATTCTTAAACTGTGGCCCCTGGTTCTGGACTTCCCCAACATTGGGAACATGTTTCCTGCCTCTAACGTGTCCAATCCCTTAATAATGTTATATGTTTCAATAAGATCCCCTCTCATCCTTCTAAATTTCAGCGTATACAAACCTAGTCGCTCCAGTCTTTCAACATACGACAGTCCCGCCATTCCGGGAATTAACCTAGTGAACCTACGCTGCACACTCTCAATAGCAAGAATGTCCTTCCCATATGTTTAAGGTAGAGATAGATTCTTGATTAGTACAGGTATGAGCGGTTATCGGGAGAAGGTAGGAGAATGTGGTTAGGAGGGAGAGATAGATCAACCATGATTGAATGGCGGAGTAGACTTGATGGGCCAAATGGCCTAATTCTCCTATTACATGATCTTATGATCACATGAATATGAGAGGAAAAGAATGCACATGTGGAAATCTGAATTAAAACAAGTACAAGTACAAGAAATATTCACTGGATCAGATAGCATTTGTAGAGTTTGAAAATTCATATTTAAATCAACAATTTTAAATAACTGACTTTTTCCTATGTGTATCAGAACTGACCAGTTCTGCTGTAAGGCTATGTATGAAGAGGGTCCCGATCTATCTATGTTCTGCAGAGGCGCTGCCTGACCCACTGAGTTACACCGGCACATTATGCCAATTTTTGAGAGCCAGCATCTGCAGTTTCTTATATCGACTGCTGTACGGTTATCCAGTTCTAATGCTTACTTAGTTTTTCTTTCTAAACATACACCCTGTTTTGACAAACATCTGGTGGGCATTTCCAGAACTCATCCTTTGGTTTTAGATTTCAACAGCTTTAATGAGTCACTTTGTTTTTTTATTCTCTCTTCTATCTCTCTTATTACTGTACTATCCAGTCGACCCTCTAAACAATTGAATCACCTGGGCAACCCTATCAGCGGTATTCCTTGTTTCCGATCCATATCTTTTTCCAAGCCATTCCATTTACATCACAACTTATAACTAGCTTGTTTTCTACTTTCCCATTCCTGATGAAGGGTCTCCAAACTGAAACATTAATTCTGTTTCTCTTTCCATAGATTCTGCCTGGCCTGCTGACTGTTTTGAAGGTATCACAAAATGCTGGAGTAACTCAGCGGGTCAGGCAGCATCTCAAGAGAGAAGGAATGGGTGACTTTTCGGGTTGAGACCCTTCTTCAGACCAGCTGAGTTATTCCAGCATTTTGTGATATCTTCGATCTGCAGTTATTTTCCTACACAACGTTTCTGTTTTTATATCATTTTCAGACTGATGATCTATCTCCATACATGGTATCTCCACATGCTTATCAAACTATAAATCAAGTTACTGTATTTAGCTTGCTGGGTGAAATGTAAACTCTCACATGATCTTGGAAGGATGTGGAATAAATAATCTGTCAAACCAATTGGACCAAAATGTATAGACTAAGGTTTATTAAAATTAACAGATGAGCAATACCACGAGGCAAAGCAGCATGTATTATGTCCTCACATTTTAAATTGAATTCTCTCAAGCACAAAAATTGCAACAGACAAATAAGACTAATTCTATTAATAATACTAAATCTGAATAGCCATCTATACCAGAAATCATGGCCATTTGCTTCAGCGCAAGGAACACTGTGGGGCGGCACAATGGTGCAGCAGTAGAGTTGCTGCCTTACAGTGCTAGAGACCCAGGTTTGATCTGGACGACAGGTGTGTGTACGGAGTTTGTACGTTCTCCCGGTGACTATGTGGATTTTCTCTGGATGCTCTGGTTTCCTCCCACATCCAGAAACGTGCAGCTTTGTAGGTTAATTGGCTTCTGTAAATTGCCCCTAGTGTATAGGAATCGAAACTGGGATAACATAGAACTAGTGTAAGGGTGAGCCGAGGGGCCTGTTTCCGCGCTGTATCTCTAACCAGACTAAACGCCTGGAGGACACTTCACAAGAAGTGTGGCAGAGCAACAGTTTCGAAATGGGGACATGACTTGGGAACACTCTCACAAATCTGTTGAAGACTATTCTGCAGTAGAATAGAAGGGGCATACTTCTATGCATGAAGTATGAAATCCCATATGTACTCCAAGAAACAAATTTCATGATCAGCTGAATGTGTAGTCCTCTCTATTGGAATGTACCTGCATAGTTTCCACATACAGTTTATTTTAGTTGCCCAGATTTTGCAATCTGCTGACTTTGGCAGAAGTAGTCCACAAAAATCTAACTATCTTGGCAGAATGGATCAGTTTCTAAAAACCTATTGCTGTCATGTTTCAATTCAAGGGAAAGCTTAGAGTTGGGCAACTGATGTGTCACAAAGGAGACTAGCACACTTAAATGCTTTCAGTCGGAAAACTAGGAAGGAAAGAATAGTTCAGCTCATACTTTGAATATGTATGAGCTAAAATTTTGAACTTTTTTCAAAACGTTTTCCCCAAAAAATCAGATGTTTGAAATATGTATCTAGAGGACTTACAAATTATATACAGTTTTTTGGGCTAGAGATAGAAAAATATATTAATGCTAAGCATTTATTATAGCTCAGTAATCCATTAAAAACGGAGGAGGAGCCAGCGCTGCCCTCGCAGTTGCGGCTTGCCTGCAGTCCGTTGTCTTTTGTGTTTTTTGTTGTTTTTGTCTTCATTGTAGTTTAAATATGATGTAGTGTTTGCGGTTGTGTGTTATGTGGGGGGGGGGGGGGGGGGTGGGAACTGTAAAAGTGTCTCTCCCGAACGGAGACCCGACCTTTGTTTTCTGTGTTGTGTCTCCATTCCCGCTGCGGCCTACCACCGGCCATGCACCTGGAGTTGGCGGGCTCCACCTGGGACCACCTGGGCTCTGGTTCGCAGAGCCCGCGGCCCGGACTCACCACCTGCAGCGCTGGCTGCCTTTGGATGCTGCGGGAGCGGCTGCGATTCGTCTCTGGAGGCTTCGGCGCGGGCCGCCTGGATGTCGGAAGCCCGCAGGCCCCTGGGTGGGGGCCGACATCGGGAGCTCCGGCAGCGGCAGCGTCTTCGCCCGCCCCGAATCGCGGGGCTTGGGTCGGCCCGCCGTGGACCTTTCACCGTCCGGCATGGCCTGAAATAGGCCGCGGGATTTTCTCCGCCCGGCGGGGGCTTCAATGTCGGGAGCCACGACCGCCCCGATGTGGCAACTCCAACAGCCTGACCACGGGTGAAGACGGCAGGGGAAAAGAAAAAGACATTCTGGCATTCCATCACAGTGAGGAGGTGACTGGAGGAGACTCACTGTGATGGATGTTTCTTTTGTTTGGTGTTAGTTTATGATTGCATGTGTTATTGCATTTTTATTGATTATTCTTATTGGTCTTATTGTTGAACTGCGGGTAATTTTTCATTTCACTGCACATTTATGTGTATGTGACAAATAAATGACTATTGACTATTGACTATTAAAAATAATATACAATTCATTCAACAAAGTACAACATTTTCACCATACTTAAAAGTGCCACATGTATAAATACGAAAAATCACCAATTTATTGACTAGATCATTGGAATTTCAGCAGTTAATCACAGATGTACTGAAATCCCAACATTGCTGTAGATTCATATACTTCTGCAGACCACACTGATTGTCGACCTCTCCACCCAAATCATGGGAAATCAGTGAACAGACAAAAATAAACCCAATAATTGCTCAACAGTTCTGCTGTGACAGCAGAAAGAGTTAATTACTTCATAATTTCAAGGTAATTGTGATAAATTGTCAGGTTCAGAAAGTTGCTTGGAAGAGGCACAGAATTAGAAACCAGGTCAAAATTTGGGCAGGATGAAGGACAAGGACTTTGTTCATTTCAATATTTTTCAGAAGGAAACTTTTGCTTATCCATTAGAAGATGACGGACAATGACCTGAAATGTTAAATCTGCTTTCCTTCCACAGTGTCTGCTTGACCTGCTCAGAGTTTCCTGTATTTTCTGTTTTTATAACAATTCAACTCTACCATTTTGTTCATTGACAAATTTAGCATAAAAACCTTGGATGGTTTCATATGATTAAATAGTGGTGGACACATCAATCAATTGTGATAACATTTGACTGTTAAAAAAGATCATGATCATAACAGCCCTTTCATGTCTTACTCATTCAAGCACAATTGACACATTTTGGTTTAAAGCATTGGTTATTTCAGCATTAAAATTTGATGCAACATCGTTACGTGACAGCTTTGAAACCTATCATGCTTTTTGAATCCCTATTTTACACACAGATTGCTGTTGACAATCTTTGACACTATATAGCTTTAAAATGTTTTTTAAACATGTAAATAAATATTTAAATACAGATAAAGAAAACAAATAGCTTACCAACTTTACATTCTAATTGACAATTTATAGATTCTATAGATATCGATTCAAAGACACATAGTGTAGGAAAAAAAACTGCAGATGCTGGTTTAAATCGAAGGTAGACAAAATGCTGGTGTATCTCAGGGGGTCAGACAGCATCTCGGGAGAGAAGGAATGGGTGACATTTCGGGTCGAGACCCTTCTTCAGACTGATGTCAGGGGAGGGGGCGGGACAAAGATAGGATGTAGTAAGAGACAGGAAGACTAATGGGAGAACTGGGAAGGGGGAGGGGAAAGAGAGGGACAGAGGAACTATCTGAAGTTAGAGAAGTCAATGTTCATACCGCTGGGGTGTAAACTGCACAAGCGAAATATGAGGTGCTGTTCCTCCAATTTGCACTGGGCCTCACTCTAACAATGGAGGAGGCCAGGACAGAAAGGTCAGATTGGGAATGGTAGGGGGAGTTGAAGTGCTGAGCCACCGGGAGATCAGATTGGTTAAGGCGGACTGAGCGAAAGTGTTGAGCGAAACGATCGTCGAGCGAAACGATCGTCGAGCTTGCGCTTGGTCTTGCCGATGGAGAGAAGTTGACATCTGGAACAGCGGATACTATAGATGAGGTTGGAGGAGGTGCAGGTGAACCTCTGCCTCACCCGGAAAGACTGTTTGGATCCTTGGATGGAGTCGAGGAGGGAGGTAAAGGGACAGGTGTTGCATCTCCTGTGGTTGCAGGGAAAAGTACCTGGGAAGGGGGTGGTTTGGGTGGGAAGGGACGAGTGGACGAGGGAGTTATGGAGGGAACGGTCTCTGCGGAAAGCAGAAAGGGGTGGAGATGGAAAGATGTGGCCAGTAATGGGATCCCGTTGGAGGTGGCGTAAATGTTGGAGATTAATTTGTTGCATATGACAGCTGATGGGATGGAAGGTGAGGACTAGGGGGACTCTATTCTTGTTACGAATGGGGAGAGGGGGAGCAAGAGCGGAGCTGCGGGATATAGAGGAGACCCTAGTGAGAGCCTCACCTTAAAAAGGTACACCACCGATTTTCTGACAATTGATGGTCTGGCACCTCCTTTAATCCAATAGCATTGCGTGTGACGCACGCTCTTGGGATGTGTTCCTCCGTCCTGAAAAAGTTCATTGTTTACTTATTTGTTCATTGTTAATATTTTATTTAAGTCTTTAGCAGTCCATGGTGCTTTGGAGACGCAGGAGGACTAAAATTAGTGGGTCAGAGGTGCATTGTCGAATTATTATTACATGACCTCTGTTGGTCCGGCAACATGAACAATCTGACAATGCTCTGGAACCAAGGATGCCGGAAAATCAATGGTGTACCTGTATGATATGCGAGAGAATACAGTTTGCCAGAGCATTTGAAACCACTGTTGCCGATATCCTGAATGGCTTGTAAAACTGGCAATCCAATTTATTTGTGCTCCTCATCAAAATGCAGGATCACTGATGCATGGAAATAGTTCAATGTCTAACTCCCAGGCAACACTCAATATTTGATGAGTACATAAAAGGGCAGAACAAATAGCGTTACAGTAGTGAATTATAGCAGAAAAAAAGTGCTGAGGTTCAGAAAGGAACCAAAACCTCAAAAGCTCTGGTTTTACCACCAAAGAAAGGAAAATTAAATTCCAAGACGATCAGGCATCTGAATTAGAAAAAACCCCCATTGAATTGTAGAGCTGGATATTCCTGATAGAGTAAAGGAAGAGTGGACCACAGATTTGAAAATAGGGGTGATTAAAGCCTAGGCATTCATTAATCAGGAGCCAATTTATGTTAATAATCACAATGATAAGAGTAAACAGGAATAAATCCCAAGAGGTCAGACAGCAAAGTTTTGAACAATGTTCTGTCAACACAGGAGATAACAAAGGAAGCATTGGATTATCACTTTTAGAAGTACCAAAAAGTACGAACGTGATATTCAGTATCAGATGAGGCAGAGATGGACAATGTTTCAAAGAAGGAAATGGGTGATCTTGTACAACTGATTCCATGGAGAAAGAAGATCCAGTTGTAGAGTGATGCAGCACAAAAACAGGCCCTTTGACCCATCTCACCAAGATAGCCTATATGAGCTTGTTCCATATACTCACCACTTAGTGGATGAAAAGGTTTCTCCTCAATTTCCTATTAAATCTCTCCCCCCTCACCTTAAACCTATACCCTCTAGTTCAATTCCCCCACTCTGGGAAAAAAAGACTTTTGGTATTAACCCTATCTATGCCCTTCATGATGTTGTACACCTCAGTCTCCTGAATTCCGAGGAATAGTCTTAGTCTGCCAACCACTCCATATAAGTTAGACCCTTGAGACTTAAATGATAGAATAGACATCTCGGAATACAGGTGCATGATTTCCTGAAAGTGGGGAGAGAGGTGAACAGGATAGTGAAGAAGGTGTTTAGTACATTTGCCCTTATTGGGAAAGGAGCACAAGGCGAGGCCACACTTGTGCGAGTACAGTGTACACTTTTCCTGCAATAGGAAGGATGTCATTACGTTGGAAAGATTCACCAGGATTTTCCCTGAACTTGCAGGCTTGAGTAGTAGGGAGAGACTGGATTGGCTACGACTTTTTTTTGGAGCAGAGAAGGCTGAGGGGTAATCTTGATGAGCGGTACAAGATCATGAAGAACAAGGATAAAGTGAATGCTCACTGTTTAGAGGGATATGTTGCAAATGCAGGCATATAAGACTAGCCTGGAATGCCAACTTGGTCGGCATAGACAAGGTGCACTGAAGAGCCCGTTTCCACCATGCATAGCTCATTAGCTCCATGACTCTTGGCAACACCTTTGTAAATCTTCTTTGCACTCTTTCCAGGCTAATGGCATCTTTCCTATTGCTGGGTGATGGAAACTGAACAAAATGTTCCAAGTGTGGCTTCACCATGTCTTGTACAACTGTAACATACTGTCTCAACTGCTGTACTCAATTCTCAGAGTGCCAAAAGTCTTCTTCACCACCCTATTTACTTGAGATGCCACTTTTAGGGAACTATGTCCTAGATCCATCCACTCTATCATACTCATTGTATTATCTGATCTAATTTATCTGATCTGATCAACACAAACTTTTCACTGTACCACGGTAAACATGACACCCAATAGCTCATTATTGGCTGTGGTATAGGTGACGAGTATATAGACAGAGAAACTCAACAGGACGACAGTAAAACCAGTACAACGACTAGGGTTGGGGAGGGACGGAGAGGGGATGCAAAGGTGACTTGAAGTTAGAAAAATCAATATTCATACCACTGGGTTGTAAGCTGTCAAAGATTGGCTGTCCACTTCCCAGTGAGCAAGCATAAATCTTTCAATCTCAGCCAAAAATGCCATTCAAAAAATGAATGGGAATTGTAAGTAGCACAATTCAGATTCACTTGACTTTTCATGTATCCTCGACACTAATTAAGAATGGTTGATGCTAACACTGGCTGGGCAAAAATTATCTTTTGAAACACTGATATCGCTCATGCCAATAAGCAAAAACTTCACACAGGCAATGTTTCTTAAATGGAAGTATGCATCTGTTAGTGGGAATAGACTGCACCAAAGCTTCCCGAATGTGCAATTACCATGTTAGGCATATACATGTGAATATATTCCCTATTCCTCAAGAAGAGAGAATTTCACCCTTGAGAATCCACTGGAAAATCTACTAATCCAAATTGCTAAAACAATATTTTTTTCAATTCCGGTACCGACTGCTGTGGTTTCTTTAATGCCTAATAATGCTCTTTTTAAAATCTCTTATCCTTGGTTAGAGAGAGATCTTACTTTCACAACATAATTAAACAAAAGTTTACATGGAATATTAAGGTATGTTGAAGCTTGAGGAGAATCTCTCTCCTGATTAGAACAGTCGTTATTCTTAGCATCATTTCTAGCAAAATAAGAATACAACCAACAGTTATGTTAATTTACCATGAAAATCCAAACTATTTATTATTTTCAAAGAGAAACTGCCAGGTTTTATTTTCATCCCCCGGGGTCATGTGTATCTTTGTATCTACATTTGTGTCACATGTAAGCAAATTGATAGTGGCAATGAATCGAATAATACTCATCTCACATCATCCAGTGCCCCCCAAAAATCCAATAAATAGAATAATGCTGATCTCAGATCCTCCGATACCCCCAAACAATCCAATCCATTATTCTCCCTACAACATTTCATAATCAGGACATATCTTAGACAATAGATGCAGGAGGAGGCCATTCGGCCCTTCGAGCCAGCACCGCCATTCAATGTGATCATGGCTGATCATTCTCAATCAGTACCCCGTTCCTGCCTTCTACCCTGACTCCGCTATCCTTAAGAGCTCTATCCAGCTCTCTCTTGAATGCATTCAGAGAATTGGCCTCCACTGCCTTCTGAGGCTGAGAATTCCACAGATTCACAACTCTCTGACTGAAAAAGTTTTTCGTCATCTCAGTTCTAAATGGCCTACCCCTTATTCTTAAACTGTGGCCCCTTGTTCTGGACTCCCCCAACATTGGGAACATGTTTCTTGCCTCTAACGTGTCCAACCCCTTAATAATCTTATACGTTTCGTGCAGCGTAGGTTCACTAGGTTAATTCCCGGAATGGCGGGACTGTCGTATGTTGAAAGGCTGGAGCAATTAGGCTTGTATACTGGAATTTAGAAGGATGAGGGGGGATCTTATTGAAACATATAAGATAATTAGGGGATTGGACACATTAGAGGCAGGAAACATGTTCCCAATGTTGGGGGAGTCCAGAACAAGAGGACACAGTTTAAGAATAAGGGGTAGGCCATTTAGAACGGAGATGAGGAAGAACTTTTTCAGTCAGAGAGTGGTGAAGGTGTGGAATTCTCTGCCTCAGAAGGCAGTGGAGGCCAGTTCGTTGGATGCTTTCAAAAGAGAGCTGGATAGAGCTCTTAAGGATAGCGGAGTGAGGGGGTATGGGGAGAAGGCAGGAACGGGGTACTGATTGAGAGTGATCAGCCATGATCGCATTGAATGGCGGTGCTGGCTCGAAGGGCTGAATGGCCTACTCCTGCACCTATTGTCTATTGTCTATTGTCTAAGATCTCCTCTCATCCTTCTAAATTCCAGTGTATACAAGCCTAGTCGCTCCAGTCTTTCAACATATGACAGTCCCGCCATTCCGGGAATTAACCTAGTAAACCTACGCTGCACTCCCTCAATAGCAAGAATATCCTTCCTCAAATTTGGAGACCAAACTGCACACAGTACTCCAGGTGCGGTCTCACTAGGGCCCTGTACAACTGCAGAAGGACCTCTTTGCTCCTATACTCAACTCCTCTTGTTATGAAGGCCAACATTCCATTGGCTTTCTTCACTGCCTGCTGTACCTGCATGCTTACTTTCAGTGACTGATGCACTAGGACACCCAGATCTCGTTGTACGTCCCCTGTTCCTAACTTGACACTTCAGATAATACTCTGCCTTCCTATTCTTACCATCAAAGTGGATAACCTCACACTTATCCACATTAAACTGCATCTGCCATGCATCCGCCCACTCACACAACCTGTCCAAATCACCCTGCAACCTCATAGCATCTTCCTCACAGTTCACACTACCACCCAGCTTTGTATCATCTGCAAATTTGCTAATGGTACTTTTAATCCCTTCATCCAATTTTTAAAAAGATCTTCATTTTTATTTGGGTTATTTAGAAAATGTGAATTTTACCCATGACAGAAACAAATATTCCACAAAACTTGGGACATAAGCATAACCAACATGGGAGTGAAAAGAAATAAGAATAACGGAACAAAATAAATAAGTGAATTCATATTTATATCGCTGAACCAGATATGGAATAAAATGTTTCCTGCAATGCTTTCTATAAGATGACCTCTCCTCTCTGGAAGTCAGTTTGAGCAATTCCATGGCAACAATGCACCTTTTTTTGTACAAGGACATGTTGTGTAACATAGATAAAAACCTGAATAGACATATCAATATACTATCAATAATATGCACCATCAGTACAGGATTTTTCTCAGTGCAGGCTTTGAGCTAATGAGCCTTTTCCCAGGATAGAAGGCACCTAAAATACCATTCCCCAGTAGTTAAGCTTGGGGAACCTTGGTCACTGAAATCAATTATTTCAATTGAAGAGCCATAATTGAGCTTCTTTGGTACTCTTAATTGTTTAAATGCATTTAAATGCATTTTGTATTTTCTTTTCACTTTAAAAAAAGTTTAAAATTCAATTTTCATCAACTTTCAATAATTTTTTTAATGGTTCTGAATGGTCACAGAAGTCAACACCAGAGATTTTGGCAAAAAGTATTTTGTGTTATGATACTTTAATGTTGTCATAATAAACATTAAGGAAGGCAGGCAGATGAGAAGGTTAATCCCTGCATAGAGCACTGCCCAATAGTTCAATGCAGAGGACAATAGGGAAGGTTTCATACACCCTGCCGCATTCCTGAACAGTCGCCGCGCGCACGCACACACTCTAACTGAAAAAATACAATGAAAGCTTGCAGACCCTCACACAGTTACCAAACAGAGGATGATTAAAGAGAGCATGTTTCATATATTTTGACTGCATTGTCACACATGGGCAGCTTCCATCTCAAACAAGTCAACGAAAGGTTAAAAGAAAAGCTGTTTAATCTTAGGCCACTTTATTTTTCCAAACAACAACGGAGCCAAAGGAGATTGGACACGTATCATCTTATCTGTCATTGGGATATAAAGAGTGATATGACATTAATTACTTAAAAAGCAAAAGAGTGAAGCGATTAGAGAAAGGAAATGGTATGACATTAAACTGTCGCAATCAGATATCTATCTATCTATCTATCTATCTATCTATCTATCTATCTATCTATCTATCTATCTATCTATCTATCTATCTATCTATCTATCTATCTATCCATCTATCTATCTATCTATCTATCTATCGTGTATGTGTGTGTGTATGTGCAAGTATCTCAGATTTGGTTATTGAAATACAGCCAAAACGGTAAACGATAGCGCCACAATTTCAGCACCACATAAATCACCCTTGTCCTGGCGATCCTTTAAAACAAGTTTCATTTAAATTGGTCTTATATTTTTAATGTTAGAGATTATAAAGTTAAAAAATTATCTTTCAAACCAATTTCTTCTCTTGCCATGTCCAGCATGTGACGTGTGCTCCCCAAACCCCCCCCCCATTGAGGACCAGGAGGACCGCTGCCAGTCCCAGCAGGCCTCACGCCTGACCTTCCTCCTGTGGTGCAGCGCGGCGCCAGAGGGTCTAACAAAATGGCCATCGCCGCCGCTCGCCTCTGGCTGCAGTGCTGTTCCCCCACGCCCGCCCACGGCCCCGGGGGAAGAGGAGGGGGAGGGAGTGGGGAGGGGTGAGTAGGGGGAGAGGGGGTGAGTGGGGAGTGGGGAGGGATGAATGGGGGTGGGGAGGGGGGATTGGAGGGGGAGGGGTGAATGGGGGTGGGGGAGGGGGGATTGGAAGGGGAGGGGGAGTGGGGGGAGGGGAGTGGGGTTGGAGGGAAGGGGAGTGGGGTTGGGGGGAAGGGGCGGGTGGGGGAGTGGGGGTGGGGGAGGGGGAGTGGGGGTGGAGGGAGGGGAGTGGGGGGAAGGGTGGTGGGAGTGGGGGAAGGGGGGAGTTGGGGTGGGGTGGAGAGGGCCAGTGGGGCTGGGATAGGGGGGATGGAGTGGGTGTGATACAGGAGAGGCTTTGGGCCCACAGCTCGCTCTGGCTGCAGCGCTGGCCCATGGGGCCGAAATGAGTGGCATCTTCTCCCCTTCCCTGTTTTCTTGGTTACACAACAAGTTGGACCACAAGAAAGAGAGTTTGTAGAGTGCCTCCGAGATGGATTCTTAGAGCAGCTTGTACTGGAGCCCATCAGAGAAAAGGCAATTCTGGATTTAGTGTTGTCCAATGAACCAGATTTGATAAAGAGAACTCGAGGTAAAGGAAACGCTTGGAGGCAGTGATCATAATATGATTAGTTTTAATCTGCAATTTGAGAGGGAGAAGGCTAAATCGGAAGTGTCAGTGTTGCAGTTGAATAAAGGGGACTATGAAGGCATGAGAGAGGAGCTGGCCAAGGTCGACTGGAAAGGGATCCGAGCAGGAATGACGGTGGAACAGCAATGGCAGGAATGGGCATCATCCGGACGATGCAGGACCATTTCATTCCAAAGCGGAAGAAAGATTCTAAGAGGAGTAGGAAGCAACCGTGGCTGACAAGGGAAGTTAAGGATGGAATAAAACTAAAAGAAAAGATGTATAACACAGCAAAGAGTAGCGGGAAGCCAGAGGATTGGGAAACATTCAAAGGACAACAGTAGGTAACAAAACGGGCAAAAAGATGAAGTACGAGGGGAAGCTGGCCAAGAATATAAAGGACAGTAAAAGCTTCTTTAGATATGTTAAGAGAAAAAGAGTAGCAAGGTCAAATGTGGGTCCCTTGAAGGCAGACCCGTGTGAAATTATTATGGGTAACAAGGAAATGGCAGAAGAGTTGAACTGGTACTTCGGATCTGTCTTCACTAAGGAACACACAAGCAATCTCCCAGATGTACTCGAGGACAGAGGATCTAGGGGGGTTGAGGAACTGAAAGAAATTTGCATTAGGCGAGAAATAGTATTGGGTAGACTGATGGGACTGAAGGTTGATAAATCCCCAAGGCCTGATGGTCTGCATCCCAGGGTACTCAGGGAGGTAGCTCTGGAAACAGCCCTCCCCCTCCCCTACCCTCACCCCCACCTCCCCCTACCCTCATCCCCACCTCCCTCCCTCTTCCACCCTCCTCCCCACTCTCTCCTCCCCCACCCCTCTCCCCATTTCCCTCCCACCCCCTCTTCCCCTCACCCACCCCTTTCCCCCACCCCCCTTTCTCCCCACTCCCCTTTCTCACCACCCACACTTTCTCCTCCCCCACCCCTTCCCCCCCACTCTCCCCTCTTCCCCATCGGAGGAAGGGGAGGGGGTGGAAGCAGGGCTGTGGGGTGGGGGCAGGGTAGGTGCAAGTGGGGATAGGGTAGGGGGGATGGAGTGGGTCAGTGGAGGGAGATAAGGGGGATTGAGTGGGGGGTTGAGGGTGCTACACCAATACAGGAGAGGCTTTGGGTCCAGTGCTCACTCACTCACATTGTCTCCTGGATATTTTAGGGGCACCTTACTAACCATTGGCCTGCACTGTGCAGTAGCAAGTTTCATTCAAATTGTTCTTATATTTTAAAAGTTATCCATCTTTTTAAATTTTAATAAATCGCTCCCACTTGCCGTGCCCGGCAGCCGCGCCTGCGCAGTAATATTTCTGTGTTCGGCATCACAATGGGAACCCAATGGATCATATATAAGATCACAATTTTGAGATCGCCATTTTGATATAATATGGCGTCACAACAGGAGAGGGTTTCTGGGCCCGGTGGCGGCACGTCTGCGCAGCAGCGCCGGGAGGACCGGTCCCACAGTGCCCCTTTTTTTTTTTTTTTTTTTAATCAAAAAATACTTTATTCAAATAATAAATATCATTCACAAAACATATTCTTAAACAAGCCCATCCGACATTTCCGGAGGTTACATTTGGTACAGGCATTCACTTAAACATTTACTTACATTTAGACATTTACCCAGTATCCCTTATTTGGAGGGGCGTCTCTCTCCACCACACCTTGCCCCCCATGTCCAGCAGCGGAAGGACCCTAGACTGTGGTCCTCCCCCACAGGGCCTTAGCATTGGCTGCACCAAGCTTCAGTGCGTCCCTCAGCACGTACTCCTGCAGTCTGCAGTGGGCCAGTCGGCAACATTCCTTGACGGACAGCTCGCTCCGCTGGGAGGTCAACAAGGATCGGGCAGACCAAAGAGCGTCTTTCACCGAGTTGATGACCTTCCAGCAGCACTCGATGTCAGTCTCGGAATGCGTCCCTGGGAACAGTCCGTAGCCCCGTGCCCCGTTCCTGACCTTCCTCCTGTGGTGCAGCGCGGCAACAGAGAGAAGGTGAAAGAAGCTGACAGCCGGCAGGACGAACATGGGACAGCACCTTGCGGCCGCTCTCCTGCTATTGGCTGCCACAATGGCCGCCCGGGGCCAGGGTGAGCGGCTCCCTCTCCTCTTTCCTCTCCCCCCCTCACCCGCCCCCGCTGGCACAACGGGGGTCCACGGGTCGTCTAGTAAGATATATAATTTAAATTATAGACCTTTTTAAAATTTAGTTTAGCAACAAACTTCACAGAAAATAAGCTGCACTTTTTCAACAGTACTCTCTGACCTTATACTTTGCACATCTGTTGTAAAAGGAATCAAATATTCCTTTCTTATTTCAAATAAACACTTAAAATACACACAGCTTGGATTATGATCGCCATGGTATGTAATTCAGGTTAGTTGTAATTTTTCATTGTAAATTTACCAGGTATATAATATTAGACCCTCTTAACTGAAGTCATCAAACCAACTTGTTAGGCTTTGTTCCCACAATTAATTGTTTTCTCTTCTCCTGAATTACTTAACTACATCTGTATCTTCTTTTGTATAATCAACGTTGATTAACGAAAGGAAAGGGCATTAAACTGCTTGCATGAAAACTGGATATAATAACACTATGATTTATATCCCTCAACTGCCAAAAGACAGCTGTTTTATTTTTATCATTCTAGGTCTCATGTAAGGTATCAACTCACAAAACTAGTTTTGCAAGATTCTACCAGTTTTAAATGGGTGTTAGGGGGTGAGCTGCAAACATGTCAAAAGGCGGCGCATTTTTCACCTTTGCCTCTAATTGTCTACAGAGAATTTGCTCTTTGTTTAGGATTTCTTCCACCTGCCACATGTTGCTTCAGTCCAATGTCACAACAAAAAAAAATGAACTGAAGTTCAAAAAGGGCCTTTGAATTTTTTGGATGAATCTCAATGAAAGTCCATGACAGGAAATCTAAAGAATAATTAAAACGTTGAAAATTCTTGGGAACCCAGTTCATTTTTCACGATTTTACACTGAAGGAAGATGGGGCAGATGGAAGTGCTAAACAAAGAGCGGATTCCGACGCTAGACACAAAAAGCTGGAGTAACTCAGCGGATCAGACAACAAAAGGAAAAGGTGACGTTTTGGGTTGAGACCCTTCTTCAGACAGTCTGATGCTGGTTTAGACACGAAACGTCACCTATTCCTTTTCTCCAGAGACGCTGTCTGACCCTCTGAGTTACTCCAGCTTTTTGTGTCTATCTTCGGTTTAAACCAGCATCTGCAGTTCCTTCCTACACAAAGAGCAGATTCCTGTTGACACCATAGAAGGAAAAAGTGCAGAATGAGGGTCCTTTTGGAATTTATTGACTATAGCTCAGCCTTCAACACCGTAATCCCAACCCAAGTCATCTCCAAACTCCTGGACCGAAGAGTCAGTACCCCCACCCACCCCTCTACAACTGGATCTTCAAATTTCTGATGCATTGACCACAATTAGTGATGACAGGCAACAATAAATACTCCATGTGTACGAAGGAACTGCAGATGCTGGTTTAAGGACACAAAAAGCTGGAGTAACTCAGCAGGACAGCAGCATCTCTGGAGAGAAGGAATGGGTGACGTTTTGGGTCAAGACCCTTCTACAGACTCCATGAGTCCTTGACTCCATGACTCCAAATACGCCATGATGATTCTCAACACTGGTGTCCCGCAAGGATGTGTTTTCAGCCTCTTCCTTTTCTATCTATACACTCATGACCGCTTGGCCAAATTCTGCTCTAACTCCAGTTACAAGTTTGAAGATTACACTACTGCAGTGGGCTGGATATCGAACAATGACAAGATGGAATGCTTAGTAACATAGTGTGTGGAAAACAATGTCTCCCTCAATGGTCAGTGAGACAAAGGAGCTAGTTACTGACTTTGAGAGACGAGGTGGTGTACAAGTCTCAGTCTGCATCAATGATGCCAGAGCTGAGATAACCGAGAGTTTCAGGTTTCCAGGCATAAGTATCACCAACACTTTGTCCAAGATCAAACACATTGAAGCTACAACCACAAAAGCACATCAATGCCTCTACTTCCTCGGAAGTTTGGCATGAATCCAATGACTTTTACCAACTTCTACAGATGCGCCATAAAAATCGTCTCATCAGGATGTAGCACAGCTTGGTTTGGTAACAGCTCTGCTCAAGACCGCAAGAAATTGCAGAGCGATATGGATGTTACCCTGTGCATCAGACAATCCAGCCTCCCCCTTCTACACTTCATGCTGCCTCGGGAAAGCAGCCAACATAATCAAGGCTAATTTACACCCCAGTCATTCCCTCTTCTCCTGTCTCCCGTAGGGCTGAAGATGCAAAAGCATAAAAGCACACATCACCAGATTCAGTGTCTTTCCCGCAGCCATCAGAATAATGATTGGTCCTCTAACAGCAAAAGGTGGTATCCTAAACAGCCAACCCACATTAATATGGCCCTTTCACGTTTTGTTTTGTTAATAGTTTTAAAACAGAATAAAGTGCAAGTAGATCTGTGCCGGATCAATGTGCGATGTGACCATCCGGCTCAGCAGGACCGGTTCATAGCAGCTATGGCCCTGGGGATGAAGCTGTTCCTGAGTCTGGAGGTGCGGGCGTAGAAGGCCTTGTATAGTCTGCCCGATAGTAGAAGTTCGAACAGACTGTTGCAGGGGTGTGAAGAGTCTTTGTGGATGCTGGTGGCTTTTTTGAGGCATCGTGTGATGTAGATGCCCTCCAAGGCTGGTAGCTGTGTTCCGATAGTCCTCTGAGCTCTATGGACTAACCGCTGAAGAGCTTTCTTCTCTGCCTCCGTGCAGCTGAGATACCACACAGGGATGCCATGTGTTAGGATGCTCTCTATGGTGCAGCGGTAGAAGGTCGTTAGCAGCTGTTGGGGTAGACCAGACTTTTTCAGTGTTCTTAGGTAGAACAGTCGTTGCTGTGCCTTCTTGACCAGCGCAGCAGTGTTAGTAGACCATGTTAGTGGACAATTCAACCTAGTTGAATTGAGTGAAAATATACCCGTTCAGTTTGAAAGTACTAAAATGAAAATGTTAAATTTAGATTATCAATCTGGGAGTGAAAATGTATGAACTTAGGAGAATATGAAAATAAAAGCCACGAGGGGCAAACCACAGTATTAATGCCAAAGTGTCGTGTTGTAAAACTAAACTGTTAATATTATATGCCATTCAATAATAATTTTTAAATAACATAATAATCACGGAATTTGGGCTCTACATTTGGAAGAGACCGAATGCTGAATATTTCTTGCATTTGCCACCCATATTTCAGATTTACAGTACAGTTTACCATCATCATTACAGACCTCTTTATAATGGATTTTGGTTACATCAAACGGAAGGTCTCCACAGTACAACTGCCTCTTTAAAAACACAGGATGTTAGTTACACTTCGGGCTTCAAGAAATTGACAAGCGATTGCTTCGATCGACACTTGTGCAATGATACTCTATTAAACAACATAACAAACAATCTTTAGTATTTTTAGCTTGCAGTAACAAAAATACATTTTTAGCTGTTAAATCGAACTTTGTATTTGAAAACAACTCGTTCTCTCACAGATGTGTAGGAAAGAAAACTGCAGATGTTGGTTTAAATCGAAGGTAGACACAAAATGCTGGAGTAACTCAGCGGGTCAGGCATTATCTCTGGAGAGAAGGAATGAGTGACGTTTTGGGTCGAGACCCTTCTTTAGACTGATCGTCTGAAGAAGGGTCTCGACCCGAAACGTCACCCAATCCTTCTCTCCGGAGATGCTGCCTGACCCGCTGAGTTACTCCAGCATTTTGTGTCGACCTTTGTTGTCTCACAGAATATTGGTTGGGTCGTTGGAGTGAATCCCTTACTTGGTTACAGTGGACAATCGTCAATGATGGATACCATTTACCATTTTGACTGTAGTTCAGGAACAAACAAACAAACAAACAAACGAGAGTTTTAGTACATAGATATTTTGCACATTGGAGCATTATAACACATGCAATATTTTAGAGTTGATATCTTATGAGAGTTTTCATTATGGTTTTAAATCTCTGATAAAATAGCGTGTTACACAGAGAGGGGGAGAGACAATGAACAAACGAAATGCCATTCATGGGAATAAATGTTGGACTTTAGAACTTAATAATATTATGGGAGCTCATTTGAATGCAAGGGGGTTCATACGTCTGGTGTTTGTAACTCAGGAATGGTCTGTATAAGCAGACGGAAAATTGAGCAACAACTATTTTAATTTCACAATCATTTTAAATAACCTTAACCAATTTCTGCTGTGATAGGAATATAGCAGATATCTAAGTTGTTCTGATAAATTGAAGCACATTTTGAACAATCTTGTTATAATGAAGTGAAACCAAATTATAATAACATGTGAAATTAAAGGAAACTCCAAATCTGTAAATAAAATGTCATTTGTTTTGTGAATTTTATATTTGTGATGTTTAAAATATATCACAGATATAAATATATATTTCAGAAAGATTGTAGAAACACTGCAGGAATATCCCAACAAATGGTCCATCAATTATCCACCAGTAGAAAAATATTTAAAAAATAGAATATTGGCTATACATTTTACAGATTATTATTTAGATATTGCCTGTACCAATACAGCCACCCCATAGGACAAGAAACAAACCAAAATGTATATTTTAAGCATATAGGAACATATATTCAAACACCTGCTTATATTTGCAATAAGTCATTAAACGTTTATGTTTGTAGTTACAGCTATTTTCTATGCATATCATTTCAAATGGTGCCTCTTAATTCAGTATATTCATCTTAAGTTTAATTTCCCAACTTATTTTGTTGGTGCTTTCACAGCACAATATTATTTTCTGACAGGGAACTAAAAATAAACAAATTATGTGTCAGTTATCTTTATACGTTTGAAATGTTTTCAACAACATTTTAAGCATGAGACTTTGCAAGACAAAATTACCATGTCTTCACAGTAGCTAAGTTTATAACACAGTCTGGTATCAGGTATTAAAACACTATAAATACACTTTCATTCTGCTCTGGATTTTCCTCTCAGTGGCAAAGATGTATGCCATTCATAGATATACTCTCCAACAACAAGCACAATCATTCTTAATCATAGATTTGGGCCAAGTGTATTTTTACTTTACCTTGGAGCAGCATGTGGTCATTTGATTTCACAACACTATTATGCTCCTTCATCTTTCAGTTTGGTTTAAATATGGGAAGGCAGGGCAATATCAATTCAAAAATGTACAAAATAAATACAAAATCCATTTGAGGAACACAAACAATAAAACTAATACAGTGCCACAAAAAAATCTTTAATCATTGAAAGAATCATAGTCACATCTTCGCATCTCCATCCCTTTCCGCGGAGACCGCTCCCTGCAATTCCCTGGTTAACTCGTCCCTTCCCACCGAACCCATCCCCTCCCCAGGTACCTTCCCCGGCAACCGCAGGAGATGCAACATCTGTCTCTATACCTCCTCCCTCATCTGTCCAGAAAACCCGACAGACCTTTCAGGTTAGGTGGAGGTTTACTTGCATCTCCTCCAATCTCTCTACTGAGTCCATTGATCCAGGTGTGGACTCGTATATATTGGTGAGATTATGCGCAGACTGGGAAATCATTTCGCTGAACACCTTCGCTCAGTCCAACTTGGCCTATGTGATCTCCTGGTTGCCAAACACTTTAACTCCCTCTCCCATTCCCATTCAGGAGTTTCAGTCCCAGGTCTCTTCCATTGTCAGAGTGAGGCCAAACTCAAATTGGAAGAATAGCGCCTCATATTTCGCTTGGGAAGCTTACAACCCAGTGGTGTGAATATTGATTTCTCTAACTTCAAGTAACCCTTGCATCCCCTCTCTCCATCCCTCCCCCACCCTAGTCGTCATACTAGTTTCACTGTCGCCCTGTTGAGTTTCACTGTCTGTATAATTCATTATCACCTAGCCCACAGCCAACAATGAACCATTGTGGGCTCCACATTTCCCTGATTATCGTTACTTTTTCCATATATTTCATTCATTTGTTCTATATCTCTCTATATCATCATCTATATCTCTCGTTTCCCTTTCCCCTGACTCTCAGTCTGAAGAAGGGTCCTGACCCAAAACTTCACCTATTTGTTTACTCCAGCGATGCTGCCTGACCTGCTGAGTTACTCCAGCTTTTTGTGTCTATCTTCAGTTTAACCAGCATCCCCAGTTCCTTCCTACACACTGTAGTTACAAGTTCCTATGTAAGAAGGAAGCTGAAATCTTACAACAAAGCTCATAAAACAAAGAAGTTCTATCCTGTGTTAGCTGCCTTTCACCCAGACAAAGCACCATGCAACTTAAATAATTCACAGCCTCAGCAGCGAAGTCCCAGAAATCTATTCACTGAAAACTTTCACTGGAAACAATGGACAAGTAAATGCATAAGTTTCATGAAGTTGCCACCAGATCATTGTGAGATGTCGTGATTAACATTTTAATAGCATTTACCAGTGAATATTCGTGCTGTTACAGAAAACCATTGAAACTCAAAAGTTTTAATGTGATATAGATAGCCAGATGTTTTGTAAAATACACAGATCATTGAAAATTGCAACTGGAATCTAAATAAGAGGAAATGAAGCAAAGACTTTTTGGGAACAAAATGGTAAATTTACTTTTCGAAATCAAACTTAAACTGTTAAATGAGCAGCTGAGAGGAGGAGCAGCGCGATAGATGTAAAAGCTGCTGTGAGTGCTCCTAGTGGCGTATGAAAGGAAGATCGGTCCTGACGGAGCAGCCCATTGGGAATGTCTATTTTGGGAGAGGCTGTATGTTTGAGGGTAAGTGCAGAGGCGTTAACTCGTGGGGCTTCAGCGAGGATGGCAAGATGAGCTAAGCTCTGTTTTCTCCCATAGCTTTTTTTTTTTGTCTTACTGTAGCAGAGATGAGAGTTAGAACATTGGTATGTCCTTCCTGCAGGATGTTGGAGAGAGACTTCCAGTGTCCCTGTGGACTACACCTGTGGGAAATGCGTCTACCTGCAGCTGCTGCCTGATCTTGTGCAGCTGGACGACCTCAGGATCATCTGGGAGAATGAGAGCATCAGTTACAGTATATTCAAGTGGTCACACCGATGGTACAGGCAGAAAGTTGTACATGCAGGATTCCCCTGTGGCCATTCCCCTCCAAAACAAGCATACCCTTTTGGATACTGTTCGAGGAGATGATTGTTCAAAGAAGAGTAACAGTCAGATTTGTGGCAGCCACTCAGCTCTGAGGCACAGCGGGGTTCGTCAGGCAGAGATCAGTCAAGAGTATACTGATGAGAGACTCAATTGTTTGGGAGACAGACGGGAGATTCTATTTCAGCGAACAGGGCTCCAGTGTGTTTCCGTGTTCTCCAGTGTGGGTGTCAGGCTCCAGGATGCCTCAAGAGAGACTACAGAATGTTCTCAAGGTGGAGGCTGAGCAGCCAAAAGTCGTGTGCACATTGGTGCAAATGACATAAGGAAGATATGGGTCCTGCAGTGAATGAAGGCTATTAGGCAAAAGGTCAAAAAGCAGGAGTCAAGGGTAGTAATCTCTGGATTACACCAAGTGCCTTGTGGTGGTGAGGGTAAGAGGTAGAAAATAGGACAGGTGAATGTGTGGCCGAGGATTCAGAATTTCAAATTTTGACCATTGGGATCTCCTCAAATAATTTTTTTAATAATCCGAGGGGCATTTTTTTCACACAGAGGGTCGTGGGTATGAGGAACGAGCTACCAAAGAAAGGTAGTTGAGGCAGGTACCATAAGCACATTTGGACCAAATGAGTAAATGGGACTAACATGGATGGAACATCCGAAGGACCTGTTTCCAATTGTATGATTCTGTGAGTCTAAAATGAAAAGTAGTGGCTAAAAATTCATTTTATGATGCATGCGATTATTTTAAAAATCTAATTTTCGTATTAAGCTAAAAAAAAATAATTGGCAGATGAAGTTTAATTTTAATAAAGAATAATTAATGATAAAATGATCTTGGCTTATTCAGATTTTTTTATTCTGTTACATTTGTAACAAAATAAATAAATATATTTTGCGTATAAATTGTATTCCCTTGCAGACTGGGAGGACAGATATAATCCCAGGTTTCCACCAATGCTAACATTGAAATGATGTGTATTCCTTTAAGTATTCAGTCCTCCATGCTGGCATCCAGCTTCCTAAATCTACAAGGGTTATTTTCAATAAAAACCTTACCGTGTGGGAAAATTACAGGTAGAACCAGATCCTGTCAATCAATAGCTCGGTACTCCAATGAATCAAACTGTACAATGCGGTTTTACTGGGCTAAGCACAGTCAATAAAAATTTCATGATTACTCTTGATATTCTCTTCAGGGAAAGTATTTTAATGCAAAAACTAGTACCTTTCATTCGTTTTAATCTAGAAGCTTCTCCAGATTTCAAAGGTTTCTCAATTAAGAACAAACACAATCAAGTTCCATCGACACAGTATTTTCTTTCAATTATATTTATAAAATCTACTTCTAATGCAAGTCAAGCACCATCATAATATAGTTTGAAATGGCATTTCAAATATATATTTTTTATAGATTCAGAATTCCTGAGAAATGCAACATTAAATTGTATCATAAATAAATTACATTCAACGCTTTCTTTGACACAAATACAATGATTTGATATGAAAGAAAAATATCGCTGCTGAGGGCTTTTACATTCTGCACATCAAGACATTTACCTGAGTTCATTAAAACACACATAGGAATTAAGGACATCATGTCATAGATTTTGTTAATGTACAGTTGCAAACAAAAGGCCAAATGCCATTTGATAGGTGCTATCGGTTTTATTATTTTTGAAAAATTCACCTCTACTTTGAAAAAATTCTTCTCACAATGTTATTGCTTTCACCGCATGGCTACACAACAAGAAATATCTGTATTACAAGTTATCCTAATAAGGATGTTGCATCCATGGTTGGAATTACAATTTCAGCTTGAAGATTTGCAGTCAAAGAAGTGGAGGAATGATAATTGTACCAACAGTGGTACTATTAAGTTTGTGTTAAACACGGCTTCACATTAGACTAGTTGTGCTGCATCCAATCAATGTCAAATTTCCAAGTTACTCAGCACTGCATGGAATACAGAACAAGGAAACACAGAATGTATCATTTCATACCCTTTGATGTCTCGTTCTTGCACCTTACACTTCCTTATTTATGTCTCCCTCTCCCCTAACTTGCAGTCTGAAGAACAGTCTCGACCCGACTGCAGAGACTGCAGAGGTTCGACTGCAGAGATGCAGTCTCTGCATCTTCTATCCAGAGATGCTGCCTGTCCCGCTGAGTTATTCCAGCATTTTGTGTCTGTCTTGTGTCTATCTAAAGCATCCAAGCCATTTGCCTTTCAAACTTTGCTTGGTAGCAAGCACTATATTCTAACTACTAAATAAAACATGTCCTCTTTGATTTATTAGCAATCTTCTCATATTTATTAAGTTTGGATTTCTCCTATGTGTAAAAACAATTGGGGGAATCTTAACAACGAGCGTGTGGGTTGGAAGGTTATAGAAGTGGATTAAATCTCATACTTGAACTATTTTTGAACATAAACAGATTATACGGATAACTGAGCCTGTTCTGCCATTCACTAAGATCATGTCTGATTCAACGTTCATAACATCCACTTTCCTGCTCTATCCCATAACTATTGATTCCCTTGCTCAGTAAAAATTAGAACACAGTACAGAAACAAGCCCTACAGCCCACAAGTCCATGCCGACCACGATGCCAAATTAAACTAATCTCCTCTGCCTGCACATAATCCATATTGGAAAATGCTCCTCCTCATTGCTTCCTGCCAGTTAACCAATCCTCTACCCATGCTAATATGTTTCATCCAACACAATGAGCTTGTCTTGTGATGTAGCCTTTTGTATTGAATCTTTGTGAATGTCTTTTGAAAATGCAAAATGCTACATCTGCTGGTTCCCCTCCATTCAATCTGGCCAATGTTTCCTGAATTAACTCTGATAAACACATGATTTCTCTTTCATGACACCATGCTGACTCTTCTTTATCAGATTATAACATTCCAAATCTTGCATCTAACATCTTTCCAAGAATAGACATCAGATTAACCGGACTATAGTTAAACACTTATTTTCTTACAACTTTTTGAATAAGAGCAGCTTTCCAATCTTTGGGAACCTTTCCTAAATCTAAGAATTTTTGGAAATTTAAGCCAATGGATCTACTGCTTTACAATAATTGCAGTAACACTTAACCACTTACAATACAGTAACCACTTAATTTAGGATCTTATGATGCAAAACTATTAGGTCTAGGGTACATCAGTTTTCAGCTCGATTGGTATGCCTACTACTAATTCTCTGGTAATGGCGATGGTACTTAATTTTTCTCCTGTATTGTTTTGAGTATTAGTGGGAGGTTTGTTGTATTTTCTCCAATACCTACAGATGTAAAATAATGTTTTAACTCCTCTGTCATTTCCTTGTTCTCCATAAATATTTCCACAGACTCAACAGGGAAAATCATTTAATATCTTTGTAAACCCTTTGGTAGCTGTGAGCTCATTAATATCAACTTCAGGTTTTATATTGAATACTGAGTCTAAAATAAGAATTTTATTATTGACAACATAATAAATAGAAACTATATTAAATGTTATTTTCCCCTATACCTTAGGTCAGATGGATACACAAACAGAACAAAATTGGCACGGTTAATTACTAAAATGCAATACAGTGGCACAACAGTTAGTGCAGCGGTCACACAGTTCCAGGAACTCAGGATCAATCCTGATTTTGGATGTTGTCTTGGAAGGGTTTACTCTTTCTTCAGGTCCCACATTTGATTGGCAAATAGGTTAAGATAGCTACATGCCAGTAAGATGCAACTATCTGCACCCATTTTCCAATCAACCCTTCTCACTCATATCCACCTAGTCCCCCACCCCACCTCTCTATCTCTGCTCTACTCCAACAGTCTGAAGAAGGGTCCCAACCCGAAACGTCGCAGATGCTGCATGACCCCCTGAGTTCCCCCAGCATTTTGTTCAGAGACACTGAAGGATGGATTGAGGTTCTGAGGAAGGGTTTTTAATCTGAGGAAGGGTTTTTAACCCCAAATGTTAACTGTTTCTCCTTCCTCAGATGCTACCTAACCTGTTGAGTTTTTCCAGAATTTCCTGTTTTAATTTGAAGCCATGGATTTGGTTTGTATTTACTTCCCGAAACGCAAGCCGCAAGATTGACCAGCTTCTACAAAAGAACCATTCTCAGCAAACACTGATGTCAAACAAAGGAGTGCCATTGTCTCAATACTTTTCTTAATCTTTGTTAATGCAATGTGACATCTCACTCCCAACAAACTTGCTGTGTGTGCAGAGCTGTCTTCAGGATTAATGAGTAGCTTTTTAACCTACTGCGATTTTACTCCGGAAGCAGGGTACGCAAACCTCAGCAGTTAAGCCGTAGTGTGCAGACAATGCTTGGGTTTGTGCATGGACAAAGGCCAAGCTCCAATTTTGTACTGAAGCACATGAGAGAACGGGGCTTTCACTCAATATCGACGCATGAAAAAGATCTTTTACCAATCAGCCTTTTTTGTATCATCCAGTCTTCCAATGAAAACTGCTCTTTGCAAGATCCTGGAAAATGTAGACCACTTCCCATATGTTGTGTGTCATCTGATTCAGTATGACAGAATTCATACTCTACCAGGCAGTAGTGATCCTGGCCCTCTTATGTATAACTAATACTTGAACTGCCTACAGTAGGAATTTCAAGACAATAGAAAAAATATTAACAATATCCCTGCCAAATTTCCGAAATTCATTTGTGGAACAAGCAAACAAACTTCAATGTCCTCAACCAGGTCAACTTCCTCAGTTCTGAAGATTTAAGGATGGATTGAAATCCTATTTGAAGAAGTGATATTTGAAACAGTAACATACTTACTGTTTCCTAGGGAATTGTAGGGAGATGGCCTATCAAAGGGGATGGGATGGCAGGAGAAATCAGGAACACACAGAATACTGGAAGAACCAAACAAACTAACCATCAACTGATCTGTCAGCGAACAACTGACCGACCTGCAGAAGAGTCTGCGGTTCCTAAACTTGCTTTACTATCCATGTCATAACCTGCAAAATTGGAGTGAGAAGTAAATCATTATCAATTCTGAGGGAATCCCTAATTAGAAGAAGTACAAGCAACAATTGTAGCAAAATTACGATCATCATTGCTGATGATACTCAACTCAATGCTGGCTGAATTTGCTGAGATACAGATCTAGATACATGAACTGATAAAAAAGTATTCAAGAGATAAGTCTGAAGTCTCGATCCTAAATGTCACCCATCCATGTTCTCCAAGGATGCTACCTGACTCGCAAAGGTACCAGCACTTTGTGTCCTTTTGTGCTTAACCAGTATCTGCAGTTCTTTGTTTCTATAAATAAGAAACAACATTAAAGTTAAGAAAAAAAGCACTCAGAAATGTAAAATCTGGCATAGATTCTGGTGACGGAGAGATACAAGGAACAAAATAGATTGAGCTACAAATAGATACTAGATAAAAATAGTCAATACTTATTCATTTATATTGGAAGAAAGGGATAGTAAGGAGCATTGTGAGCCTTTTGTTAAGTGTGATATCATTGAAACTAAGGACACGGCAGCCATGTTGAAGAATTTATTTGATCAAAGAGGAAAATGAGAGCATGCTGGATTATCTCATGACAACTGAATTTAATAGTAGCAATTTGCAAAAGAGCAGAAATTAAGAAGATAATAGCACTATTGACGACAAATCACTGGAACCAAAGTATTTCTATCCTTTGAAAGAAAAAAGATAAGAACAGCAGGTGTCTAAACCACAAGCATCCAGAAGACAGTCATTTAAATAGAAAAATGGTGCTTGTCAGTTCACTTTTTGAAAATAATGAACGGAAAACAGGGAACAATATCGCTGAGCCTCAAATCTTATGTCAATAAATTTCTGTTGAATTCTGAGTGAATTAATAATATGAGTGCCACCCGACCAGATGACAGGACACCAGCCTGGAACCTCTCAACAAGATTTGTATTTCTCTCTCATGACGTTGTATAGAATTAGGTCACATAGTTGTTGTTTTCTCGTGGAATGGTGGAATAGACAAAAGAGATCTATTGGCCTAAACTGGTTCCTATTTTGAAACATCACTCCGCAGGAACTCAATTAAACTTTAAAGTTCTCATTTTCTATTCTGACAATGCAGTAAGTTTTGTAAACATGTTTAGCATATTTTTGAGGTTATGTTAATGGCAGTCAAGAATCAGCAATTTAATTTCCTTTTCATCTCACCACATGCAGCATGATGAATCTAAGCAAAGGTATTTGAATTGCTGTTCTTAGTTTAGATGAATATTAGAATTAGAAATATAAATAATATTAATGTTGACAGAGCCTAATGGACTGTACTGTATTTTCTGACATTACAAATAGAAATCACTCTGAGCTACGCAAAGTTTTGCAGCTTGTTTAGCATCTCAACAGTTTGATGTAAAAAATGCAAGGGACTAATTTATAGCATTGGTTACTTGTTTTTAATTAAAGTAAAATTACTTTGAAACCTTAGCTTATGAATTTGCAATGTTAACAATATAACAGTACCTGTAAGAAATGTATGTTACTTTCACCCCTGTCTGCACAACTTGTAGTCTGTCCATACAACTTAAAGCAGAGGTCAATTGTTCTGGCAGTTGGAGAAGATAGAAAGCAGGATGGATGTCTTGTTTTCAGTGAAGGCATTCTAGAAGGCAGTGGGAGCACACATAGCAGAGGTCATTATTCGAGTTAAGTGCTGAAAGCCATACTGCAGTCCAACAAGTAGTTCCCTTGACCAAGGCCAGTGAATACATCTTCGAATGCCATCTCCTACCAAATGCACCACTACTCTAGAATTGCTGCTCAATTTACTACTCTCTCAGCATTCACCTAACAAAACTCTCCAAGAACTCCAAAATTCTCGCACAATTGACAAATATATGGATGAGAAGGTTTTGGAGGGTTAGGGCGTAATGCAAGCAAATGGAACTAGCTCAATATGCCAATTTGGTCTATTTTAGTTTAGTTTTCGATTGACTATTAGTTTATTATTGTTATGTGTACGGAGATACAGTGAAAAGATTTTGTTTACGTGCTCTCCTGTCAAAGAAAGGATGACACATGATTACAATCAAGCCATCCACAGTGCACGGATAAAGGATAAAGGGCACAACATTTCGCCAACTAATTTGATTTCTGGTTTTTAGAAAGAATTTGCAACATTTATTTGGACAAAGTTTTCACATTTTCATTCTTATTTTCAAATTCTTGTTGGCAACAAACCTTTCATCTCTGAATTCTTCGTGAGCACCAAACCATTTGAACCATCGGTGCTCTTCCAATTCTGGCCTTTTAGGTATCTTCAACTTCAATCATTCTACCACCACTCATTGTGTCCTCAGCCACCTGATACCTAACTCCAGAATTCACACCTAAATATTCTCTATCTCTGTTTCCTCCTTTAAGTTACATTGGACACATTAGAGGCAGGAAACGTGTTCCCAATGTTGGGGGAGTCCAGAACAAGGGGCCACAGTTTAAGAATAAGGGGTAGGCCATTTAGAACGGAGATGAGGAAAAACTTTTTCAGTCAGAGAGTTGTGAATCTGTGGAATTCTCTGCCTCAGAAAGCAGTGGAGGCCAATTCTCTGAATGCATTCAAGAGAGAACTAGATAGAGCTCTTAAGGATAGCGTAGTCAGGGGGTATGGGGAGAAGGCAGGAACGGGGTACTGATTGAGAATGATCAGCCATGATCACATTGAATGGCGGTGCTGGCTCGAAGGGCAGAATGGCCTACTCCTGCACCTATTGTCTATTGCCAATTTATAGAAGCTACAATAGAAGCTACAATCTCTGAACCTGCACTCTGGAATGTGGGAGGAAACTGGATCACCCAGAAAAAAAGCCACGCGGTCACTGGGAGAACGTACAAACTCCGTACAGACAGCACCCATTGTCAGGATCGAATGCGGGTCTCTGGCGTTGTAAGGCAGCAACTCTACCGCTGTGCCACTGTGCCGCCCCGACTCCACTGCACTGTGCTTGCTCTATAATATCATCTGTTAAATATGTCAAACATTTGGTCTACTGTCATGGAAGTAGCAAATGTTATTTAACATCAGTCCTTTGAAGCACTTTCAATGTTTTACAGTGATAAAAGGCATTATATAAATGCATTTTTGTTTGGTATACTTTTGAAGAATTAAGCTGCACAGCAGCAGACCTAAAAAGGAAAGCGCTGCCAAAAAAAGATTTGGTTTTCAGAATCTGAAACTTAGTCTATCGTTTCCACATTTTTCGTGATGAATATGAAATATACAGAATTTGAACAATGAACTTTATTCCCATTTGTACATTTCATGTTTAGTCATACATAAAATTCATATTACAAAACTGTCAGTCAGGCTCATGAATTCTGGATTGTTACTGATTAAAAAAACTCATCAGTTCCAAAGCAAACTTAGGAAGATAATTACAAATCTAAAACATAGAATATGTTTGATTAAGGCAGATAATTAATGCAGAGCATTGTTAACAGGGTGAAGACTGAATCATGCAACAAAGCAATTTTCATCTTTGCTGAGAGTCCTGGAGTGAAAATAGGAAATGCCCACAACCAGATAACTGATCTAAAATCATCAGATCCCTCACCTGTGTCTCCTGTTTCCCGCTGTTGGCCAAGGTGGGCAAGTTGGGCCAAAGGGCCTGTATCCATGCGTTATCACTTTATGACTCTGTTATAAACCTCCCACCACTGCAGCATCTTGCTTTTGTGATTGTACTGTCCTACATTTTTCAGTTTTGAAATGTGCAAAACAGACAAGCAAATTCCAATTTCTAATGAAACTGTTAGAATTGAAATAGAAATGGGGGAAAAAAAAGAAATCAAATATTTATTTCCCCAATGTGTCATTTCCCCAAATCTGAAATCAATTGACCCAGAATTAAAACTGCAGATCACCAAGCATTGATTTTTCTTTCGCTACAATGAAGATTTTGGAAACTAGTTTGTTTAAAAAATCATTTGTTTCCAAAGTGTGCAGATCCAGAGGAAAACAGATGACAGCAGTTGAGAAAATAGTTAAAATGTGTAGGAAAGAACTGCAGATGCTGATTTACCTTGAGGATAGACACAAAATACTGGAGTAACTCAGTGGGTCAGGCAACATTTCTGGAGAAAAGGAATAGGTGAAGTTTCGGGTCGAGCCCCATCTCAACCCGAAATGTCACCTATTCCTTTTCTCCATAGATCCTGCCTGACCCGCTGGACATCATGTTGTTTCTATCTTCGGAGAAAATAGTTAATGTGCTTTTGCCATTATTCTGTTTTGAATACGTATGTATTTTATTTTGAATCAAATCTTTCATCATTCTACCGAGAATACTTTCAAAATATATTATGTTCAGTATTTTCTTCATTCATTGCTGATTTGAAATGATGCTTCTGCACTTGGAATTACACCAAGAATGTGCCTTGGCCAAGCTTGGTGGTTGTTAACCTACTGAGCTGAATCTGTGCAATAAACTTCAAAAACTAAGGAAAATTGAATACTCTTGCCAAGAAATTGAGACCAACCTATGTATCAGCATTTCCTCCCTGCCAACTATCCGTAAAGCAATCATGCCAACCTATTTGGTTTGTTTTAACAATTCTTCGGCATTAAGTGACAATGCCGCCCAAGTGTTACAAGTTTTGTTTTCACTGAGCCAATTAATGCCAACTAAATGCAAAGAAATCAATTGTAAAGCTACACATTTCACAGTGGAGTAAAGGTCATATCCACTGAAGTAACTCAAAAAACAATGAAAATATTAGCTGACAAACCGGAGATAAAAGACTACTGTTACCATTATTATACATAATTAAATATTCTCCCATTTGTGATTTTTAGGTATAAAAATGTTGCCAAGTTAATGGAAATTTCCATGGGAATACTACGTTGTATCTTGTTGTATGGGCCTCCTCCATGGCCAGAGTGAGGCCACACGCAAATTGGAGGAATAGAACCTCATATTTTGCTTGGGCAGCTTAAAATCCAGCGAGATGAATATTGATTTCTCTAATTTCAAGTAACCCTTGCATTCCCTCTCTTTTCACCCCTCCCTCACCGTAGTCGTCCTGCCAGTTTCACTGTTGTATCCCTTCGTTATCACTTTCTCCACAGCCAACAATAGACCATTATGGGCTTCACCATTCCTTGGTCATTGGTACCAACCCTGATATGTTCTGCACCTTTTCATGCCTCTAGTTTCCCTCTCCCCGACTCACAGTCTGAAGAAGGGTCTTGATCCAAAACGTCACCTATTGCTTTTCTCCAGAGATGCTGCCTGACCCACTGAGTTACTCCAGCATTTTGTGTCTATCTTTGTTATTTTTTCAGTTTGTCTTTCCAAATGATTTAAGCTCCATTCAAAATGAATTTATGATAGATAAGTCAATAACTGCAAGGGCCATGCTTCATTTTGGTCCTGAATCAATGAACAATGTATTTTACAGATATAAACAAACTATTTTTGAGTGTGAACATATATTTTGTTACCATAATATAAACATTATAAAATGAGAATACCACAGTTTGATGATTGAAAGGCATAAGCTGTGATCTGGGATTTTATGAATAACTATAATTTTAGCAAACTCGTATGTTTTAATGTAATAACTGATTGATACCTTCAGTGTGTAGGAAAGCACTTTGTGTCTACCTTTGATAACTTCAGTGTTGAGAGAATAGTCTTGACAACAAAGCAACTTGCATTTCATTAACATTACAAATGTTGAAAAAAAAGGTGTTTTAGATAAATGCCATTGGAAACAAAAACAAGGTATTGGGAGTCTTCATGTAAGAAAGAATATAGAGAGATGCAAATGCCTGTGGATGGGATTTCAGCACATGACATTGGCAAACAGTTCTGACAAATAAAAAATACAATAACATTTTCAGAAACATCTCACTTGCTTTGAAGGCCTGCCTGAAATGACATTCTGGTTACTAAATATAATTAATCCTGTGAACAGATTTACCTAATCACAATTCATTCTAAATGCCAAAACATTCACAAAAATATCAAAACTCTCTATTTCAGTTTCCTCTTGTTTGGAAATGGATGACAAGGGCAAAACACTATTTATCAGCCGGTTTTCTGAGAGCACTTAGACTCACCCATGCAACGATGGATCGAGAATCACAAGTTAGCTTCCTTGGTTGCCTCTCCCAGATACTCCTTAGTAAACCAGTTACAGCAAACCAATGTCCTTTTTGACCAGCTGCTGCTGTTAGCCCATGAATATCTGAATATGAAATAGAGTTCAGATATTCATGGATTATGAAATAAAGATGGCATTTTATGATGATGGCATTACAATTTGCAACGCAAGTTACTGGACTTGAATCAAAGCCATTGGGCTGTTATATCCTAGAAGCCCTGTCTCTCAGACAGCCCCATTGCCGTGAGGCGGACTTAATTCCTGCTGGTTTAATATGCTCCCGGGCCTCCTTACAGAACTAAACCACATACCTTCAAGTTCCACTTCATCAATTTCCTGATTTAATAGAATGAAGCCTGCATTTTCACATCTCTCACTTTGTCCCAGATAAACAAAAGCAGCATATGTCAGGTACATCAGCGGCTTAAATTAAAGGCAGCACATGTCACACTTACTGTGCATAAAGTATGGTCATAAAGTACATCATAGGTGCGACTGCCAGTCTTCATTTCCCAAGGAGAAAGGTCTGAAGATATAAAATATGATTATGGGGTACTGATGATTTTGCAATCCTATTTATAGATTGGAATTTTTGATTCTATTATCCTAACGTAATAGTCCCATCCAAGAACCATAATCAGAAAGATTCTAAATTACAGACATTGGAGAGCATGGGATCAGCTACCAGATTCAGCCCATTGAATCTATGGAGGCTCACAATGCAATCCAGTTTCCCCAATGCTTTCCTAGTTAAATATTCTCTATATATCTCCATCCCATCTACAAAAAATAGTGCTGGAGTAACTCTGTTCTGTTGCAAAGTACTCTGGCAATGCAGGAGGCCCAGTACAGAAAGGTCAGTATGGGAATGGGAAGAGAAGTTTAATGGTCAGCAATGATCTATCTGGCAAGATCCAAATGGTCTTGCCAGATATAGCACAGGTGTTCACTGAAATGGTCGCAAATCTAAGCAGGAACATTGAATAAAGAGGATGAGGGTAAGAAGGTGCACATGAACCTCAGTCTTACCTGGAACAACTGCTGAGGACAATAGACAATAGACAATAGACAATAGGTGCAGGAGGAGGCTATTCGTCCCTTCAAGCCAGCACCGCCATTCAATGTGATCATGGCTGATCATTCTCAATCAGTACCCCGTTCCTGCCTTCTCCCCATACCCCCTGACTCCGCTATCCTTAAGAGCTTAAGGATCCTGGATGGATGCGAGAGATGAGGTATAGGGGTAAGTGCTACATCTTTTGTAGTTGCAGGTGGAAGTACCTCTGGAAGGGCTGGTGAAGGAATGAGTGAACCAAGGAGTTGTGGAGGGAACAGTCTCTGCAGAAGGCCAAAAGGATGGGGATAGGATGATGCAACTGGTGATGGAATCACGTTGGGGTGGTGGAAATGTCGAAGAATGATGTGCTGGATGCAGAGGTTAGTGTGGGTGAAAAATTATGATCGGGGAACTCTATCCTGTTCCATCTGGAGGTTGGGGGGGGGGGTGGAAAGGGGCCTAAGAGCAGCACTATGGGACACAGATGAGATATGGATAAGGGATCCATCCAACAACTGACACATAACACAAACCACCAAATCCCATGGTTATCTGGAACACACCTCCGCCCACATTGCCTACCCTCAATATCTCCAGCTCCATCGCATCTGCTCCCAGGATGAAGCTTTCTGTTGAGGACATCCGAGATGTCCTCTTTCTTTAGTTAACGTGGCTTCGCCCATGCTGTCATAGTTTGATCCCTCACCCACATCAGTGTCCCGTAAATCTTCTCATTCCCAGACTGATCTTTCTGTCCTGGGCCTCCTCCGTTGTCAGATTGAGGCCACATACAAACTGGAGAAACGGCACCTCATATTCTGCTTGGGTAATTTACAACCCAACAGTATGAACATTGAATTCCCCAATTTTAGGTAACTAATCACACCCCCCCCCCCCCCCCCCCTTTCTATGTGGCCCACCTGGACTCGCACCCATTTCTCACTTCCCAATCCCATTCCAACTACATTCATTACTCTGGCTTCAGAATTTACAACTCTTCTATCCTCATCTCACACCTTTTGTATTTTCATCTCTGGCTTTTGTACAGCCACCCGCCTATCAAAATACCTCCCTTAGGCTTTATCGTGCCCCTCGATAAACCACAATCAGTCTGAAGAAGGGTCCTGATCTTAAATGCCACATATCCATGTTCTCCACGGATGCTGCCCAAGCCGCTGAGTTAATCCAGCACTTTGGGTTTTTTTTGTAAACCAGCAAAGCAGTTTCTGGTTTCTGCAATTAACTGACCAATCGTACATCTTCAGCATGTATGAGGTAAGCAGAACACCCAGAGAATCCCCGTGTAAACACAGGAAGAACACTCAAACTGCACATGGACAGCACTGGAGATCAGGATTGCACCCTGGTCATTGGAGATGTGAGTTAAGTTCTGAGGCGATAAAAGCAAAAGGAAGATTTTTGCCACAAAATAGCCTGAACTGGGCAAAGATAAGGTTGGGGGGTGGGCGATGAATTTGCTAAGTAAGGTTTTTTAAATTTGCAATTCAACAGAATTCAGAAGAATCATAATATAAATACAAAGTGGCAAAAGACTTAAACGATTGAAGGTCTACTCATGTTCCTATATTCCAAAGAATAATTTTTTGCTAGTAAGTTTCTGATAAACCATTCAGCATTGAATATGATGTCAAAGGTGCAAAGAACCAAGTCTAGCTTGACACAATAGCCATAGAGGAGACAGGATATTAGTGACAATAAAATTATATGAGAAGCTAATATGAATTCGTTGGATTTGAAAAAATATGAAGAAACTAGGTTCTTTAGAAACTCAGACGTGTATATCTTTCTAAATGTAATATACTGTATCGGTATCTGGTTAAATTGAAATTTATTTAAAATGAGTAGCTCTGAGGTGTTTTAGGTAAATAAAAATGCACTCCCTAATTAGATGGACTGCTGAAAGAAATTTGTGAATATTTTTTTTAATGAAGTTTCACACGATTATAACAAAATAAGAGGAAGAAACTCCCTGTGAAAGATGACAATAAACCCTTAAATTTGGAGCTTTTTCATTTGGAGGAGGAAGATCATTTTCATTTTGAATTACCTTTTCAAATGATTCTTAATTCAGACAGAATAAAGCAAGAGAAATTTCCTAAACACAAATGAAAGATGACAAAAAATATTTAAAAGGAGAATCAGATGACTGTTCCTGTTCCACAGACACTCGTTTTCCTTGACTCCTCTAGGAGTGACCATCATCAATAATAGGCTACCAAATTTCAGTCAAGATGAAATGCATTCTGAATCCTTTTTTTACATTCCTCAAAGTGCAAACCAAAATAAACTGCAGATGCTGTATATACTTTTGTAATCGTTCCATCTCCAAGCAGATGCTATTCTCAACAAACTCAAGTAATGCTTAGTATTAATGGTAAATTATTATACCGGAGGAGGCTATTTGGCTCATTTTCCAGTATGAAGTCCATAACTTTGCAGATTACATTTTTTAAAGGATATATTGATTTAGTTTAAATAGCAAAGAGGATTTCTGGCCCCATCATCCACCAGCTGAAAACAATTTTCCTCTAGATGCCATAATAATCAAACCAACCACCATTATATGCCAGGTAGAAAATCATCAAGAGTTGGAAGCCTGACTGATCTTCACCTCTGGACCAGTGAGAGGCCAGGTCAGTGGAGCTAAGTCAGTGGATATTTTTAAGGCAGACATAAACAAATTCTTGATCAGAACGGGTGTCAAGGGTAATGGGGAGAAGGCAGGAAAATGGGATTAGGAGGCAGAGATCAGCCATCATTGAATGACGGAGTACACTCAATGGGCCAAATGGCCCAATTCTACTCCTATAACTTGTGAACATGATATTACAGCTGACTATAGCATCTTTATTGACAGCTCAAATCAAACCAGCAGCTGCGTGTGGTTGAGAAGTTACCCGCTAATGTGCAAAGCCACATTAAACCTTAAGAAAGCAAACTGAATAGGTGAATAAAACACGCAGTTTGCTATTCCCTTGCAAAAATAATAATCGTATAAATAGTTTAACTACAAACCAACCTTTCTCAGACACCCTTATTGTTAGTTTCGTGTTCTTGTTCTATGTCTGCATAAAACTTCAGAGTCACCTGCTGCACGGGAGGAACAACGGGTCCTCCCACCCCACACGGTCCACCAAACATCACACTTAGCTTGTGGAGCTTCCTAGGAGTTGCTTCCCATGGTATTTGATCCAAAATTTGGCAAGGATTCTTTGCAAGGAAAAGGTAAAAGGGGAGTTTGGGGCTGGAAGGGCAGAAGGAAGATGTGAAAGACAAACTTCTGGGCAGAAAAGTGTAATTGCTGCAATATCAAAATATACTAACTGCAACAAATGATAATCCAATAGAAGATCTCTGTATCTTAGCAACCTCAGTGATAAGCTGGGTTGTTCAATGCATCATTACGCCTACCCATTATTGTCATGCTGCTTTGTTCTAAATAGAAGAACTCACAACATTCCCGGCTCCCAACAGATTAAAATGCATGGCCAACAATAGCATGTGCTGACATCAGGCCTTCTGGATCTCTCACCAGAAATGAAACCATTCTCTGCTGCAACCAAATACAGTTAAATTTAAACAAAAAAAAGGTATCAAATAGCTATCTTCTTTAGGTAAAGTATTATGCTACTATGTTGCAGCTTAAATGACTGTTGAGTAGGATGCAATCTGGTACAATATTTCTTTCAGTGACGGTCAAGAACAATCAGGCTACAAGTCACGCTTAATGAACATATCACTGACAGATAAAGTAGAGCACTGATCGAGGCTGGCAAATAGTGTTAGGCTTGGATCACACTCATTACCCTCTCAATAAATAGGAAAAATGCACCATTGTGCAGAATTATAGCCTTCAATCCACACACAACTTTGAAAGTAATGGCATAGATCAATCAGCCAACTTATTAGATTTAAAAATACTAATTGGAGCTTTGACCATGAAAATATTTCATTCTGTTAAGTACATCAATCAGTACTGTGCAGTTTAATGAAATCTTAAAGTGAAAAGAGCATAACAATAACATAACCAACAAGAGCTATAATTTTATTTGGATAAACGAATAAATGAACATTAATTAAACTATACAATATTCTTAGAGTACTCAATCACATCTACAAGCAGTGCAAGCAAGGCTTGTTTCTGGATTCTTGCTGCACTGCATCTGAATGTCAATTTCATTTAATAGAGTCAGCCATCAAACAGATTTTCAACAACTATTCAGTGACACCTAGCAGCAGACAAACAAAGCATTTCAATTCCCTGAAAACTGCAAGTCATTTCATGTAATCATTGACACCTGTCACATACAAAACTGCCAATCCAAAAAGCGCAAGAACAGTGCACACCAGACCTCCCAACATTTGATTTTACAAATTCATAATTTTGATGTCCAAAATTCAGAATTTCACATCAAAATTCATAATATTCATAATGCAACTTTTCAGCAAAAAAAAGTATGTACGCCAAATGCGCATACGCATTGCGCTACATGCATGTGTGAAAAACAACTATTATTTCCAACAGTCTGTAGTTCTTGGCTTACATGTACAATGTCAGGCCTATCATGAGTATAATCTGCTATTTATAGAAAGGTTATTGAACAGAAAAAAAAAATTCAACACAAAGAAAAACATGTTTTGTTTTGTTTTTTCTATTTTGCTTTTTCCTTACACATCCCAATTCTCTTGGTATGGTATAAAAGAACAACAGTCATAAAATGAATGACTAAGTTATGAAGAAAGAGTTTCATTTAAAACTGCACGTACCTAATTTCATTGAAGACATACTTGCTCCAGTGGTCTTCAACAGCAAATCACAACGGTACATGTCCCCCCCACTCCCACTCCGCTCCCTCCCACTCCCATTCCCACTTTACCCCCACTCCCCCCTACCCTACTCCCCTCCCCCATTTCCCCCACCGCCACTAGGCTAGGCTAGCGGCGAGGCCAGGCTAGCGGCGAGGCCAGGCTAGGCTAGCGGCGAGGCCAGGCTAGGCTAGCGGCGAGGCGAGGCCAGGTCAGGGGCCAGGCCAGTGGCGAGGCCAGGCCAGCGGTGAGGCCAGGCTAGGGTAGCGGCGAGGCCAGGCTAGGCTAGGCTAGCGACGAGGCCAGGCTAGGCTAGCGGTGAGGCGAGGCCAGGTCAGGGGCCAGGCCAGGCCAGCGGCGAGGCCAGGCCAGTGGCGAGGCTAGGACAGGCCAGTGGCGAGGTGAGGCCAGACCAGGCTAGCGGCGAGGCCAGGCCAATGGCGAGCGGCGGGGCGGGGCGGGACGAGCGGCGAGGCATGTGTTTTGCAGAAAAATGTGAGGCAAAATCGAAATGGCGGAAATGAAATAAGCAAATTCGGAAGGGTTGGGAGGTCTGGTGCACAGTTCAGCACTTTAATTGTGAGGGAATGGATGAAAGACAGCAATGACTGCAATTCCAAATGGACAAAAATATTGCACAAGATGCAGTAGCTGACGAGCTTTCACATTGTAAGTAAGTGCATCTATCGTTTCGTACTTCATGCAATTTCATTGTAATATGAGCGCAAAAATTATTTCGGAAGAAAAAAAAGCAGCACATTTCCACACACAATCCTAAATGCCTTGACGATCTTACTCCTCGAAAATCTACCTGGATATCCATACAAAACTCTAAAACCTTGAACAATGTCATATCTAGCATGACATGCAAAAGTGTGGGCACATTCCACATTCACTATCTGGAACTTCCAATGTCTCTCACCACTGGTCTTAACTCACCACTTACAAATTTCCCCCATAACATGCTTGAAAATGGATTACAGTGTCCAAAAGTGGATTACAGTGTCCAAAAGAAAGAACAAAATATGTTTTAGAATTCTGACTCATCTCTGGTGACCTTCTCATTAACTGAAAATCTGCTTTAGTTTTCATGAGACTACCTATGATTAATTTTAATCAGTTATTTCTGATGAGAAAGATCATTAGAACAGTTAGTCATTCAATCATATAGAATTTGCTCCATAAAATGACCCATGGTAATGGCTTCTATCTTTCTCGTTGTTTTACACTGAGAAGTCATAGATTCAAATGGGAAAATAAATCAAATTACTATCCTCATCAATATAAATCTGCATTACTTAGTGATAGTGTCCTTTTAACTGAAGAATTTTCCCAAACACAAATGCTTAGCAACTAAGGAAGAAGATCATGGAAAAGGTTAATAATCCAAATAGATTGCCTCAATCATTGGTCCTAAGAAAGTTGATGGAAAAGAGGAGGTGTTTATGAAGTGAATTTCAAAGCATTAGACCCAGGACGTTAAAAAAAGAACTATTAATAGTGGAACAATACAGATGAGAATTCAAAGCTACTGCAGTTGCAAGAGTTGTAAGAGTGCAAAGTTAGCCACGAGCCTTTGGGGTGAATAAAAAGGATAACGAGATTGGAAGATGAAAGACCATGAAAGGCTCTAAAAACAGCAAGAAAACTAGATTTATTTTAAGACGATGGTTTGTGAAAAGGGATGATTGCCAAGTGGGTCTTCAAGAGATATAAAATATAGCTACCAGAATGATGTTATTGAGAATGAAGGGGGAAAAAAGGCCAATCAAGCATCAATGGAACAGCTGCAATGAGAAGAGACAAAGATATGGGTGGTTAGAATAGCAGGTGGAATGGGAGGCAATAGAAAATAGAAGGAAGGCTTTCTTTGACATTGCCAACGAGGATGAGGAACATAAGACAGGGATCAGATGCTGATGTGGTGAGTAGTGTGTAAACGGAATGGACAGAGGATGGAATATAAAGAAATAGGAAGAAAAACATCAATTTATAAAGCATCGTCTAGCGCATCAGGTAGTCCAAAAGCATTTTATAATTGATGAAGCCATGCATGGCACAACGTACAGCTAATTTCCAAATAGCAGTGAGATATGACTGGATGATGTTGATTGAGAGATAAATGTGGCATGAATGTCGGGTATCATTCCATTGCAAGAGCTAAGTCTCACTTCCTTGGAATTGGGCTTCAGTGAAAGAAAGGGAATGGATTTAGGCAATCCAGGAAAATAAGTGTGGATGCAGAAAATGATGAAAATACTTAATAGGTCAGCCAGTATCTGTGGAGAGACAATTGACAGCTCAGGTCAATGACATTTCATTCAGAATTTGAAAAGTTAGAAATTAAACAAGTTTAAAGAAACAAGAAAGCAGAGGGGACAAAAAGAACGAAAGAGTGCAAAGGGATGACAGGAGAGAATGAACAAATTGTGATAGCGCTGGTTGGAAGAAGGTGATGAAAGTGGGGCTGAAAGAGCTGTAAATAGGAAGAGATGAATGAAATCTTAAATACAAGAGTGGAAGAGAAAAAATGCTGGCTGGAAATGTGCAATACATGACTGGGATGTGTGATTATCCAAAATTGTTAAATTCCAAATGCACAATCAGAAAATAAAGTAAAAACAAAGAACCGCAGATGCTGGTTTATAAAACAAAAGACACAAAGTGCTGGAGTAACTCAGCAGGTCAGGCAGAATCTCTGGAAAATATGAACAGGTGACGTTTTGGTTTGGGACCCCTTCTTTATTCTGATTATGGGTAGGGGATGGGGAAAAAGAAGAAATCTAGAAGAGTGGAGGACCGGGACAAAGCCTAGCAAGTAATAGGTGGATACAGGTGAGTGGGGATTTTGATAGGCAGATAGTTAAACAAAGGCAAGAGGTGAAAAGACAGAAGGTGTGAGACAAATAGATTGATGAACTACCAATTTCCTGACTACTTCCTCAGCAGCTCATTGGCGGCCGGGGAGTGTCCTCCGGGACCGTTGGCGGTCGAGGGGGGACAGGAAAGGGGAGAGGGAGCCACGCACCTCAGCCCCGGGCGGGCATCTCGTCAGCCAGAGTGAGCTGTGGAGCCATTGGATGGAAACTTCTCTTGCAGCTGGAGCTCGGCGGTGAAGGTTGCACGGCGGGAGAAAAGTCAGGCACGGGGCACCGCGGGGGGGGGGGGGGGGAGCGGATTTATTAAAGTTTCAGCTCAACGGCTCACCAGTCGTCGTCCCCCCCCCCATTGGTTGCCACTCCCGTCACAATGGCGATTCCTGCCCCCGTCGGCCATCGTGCGCCACCCCCCCCCCTCCCCCATTGGCCGCCATTGAGATGTTGAACGCGGCTGGCAGCCAGGAAAAATGGAAAAGTTTGTTTTTTGACTTTAAAATGTCAATAACTTAAAAATATGACCAATTTGAACGAAACTTCCTCCAGCCCACCCCAGGACAATGGTGATTAAGGTGGGCCTAAAATTATTGCGCTATTGTGCACCGTTCTGGCTGTAATTCCGGATCAACGGACACAAACAAACGGCAAAAACAAACGGCACAAACGCCAAACGGCCAAACAAACAAGATGAGAGTGTTAGTAACATATACTAGATGGGCGTGGACCCGTTGGGTCCAAATCTATCCTGCGGGCCCAACAACCCTCCGTGCAAACCCACTCCATTCCCCCACAACCCTGCTTACCCCACCCTCCTCCCCATACCCATCCCTTACCCACTCACCCACTCCATCCCCACTCCATCCCCGCTCAATTCCCCCATCCCCCACCCCCCCACTCTCCCACTCACTCACTCCATCCCCCCTCAACCTTCCTTATCCCCCCTCCCCTCACTCCCACTTCACCCACTCCATCTCCCCTCAACCCCCCTTATCCCCCCCCCCCCCCCCCCGTCGCCGTTTGCGCCATCACAAAGTCGAAATATCATAAGTCGAAGCAACGTAAGTCGGGGAGCATCTGTATTAGTTCAACGTGCCCCATCTGCGCACGCGCGGACCTTCTCCCATTGTGACGTGGAAAACGCAGCTCGGCAGCGACGGCCATCTTGTTTGACCCTCTGCTGCCACGTTGCACCATGGGAGGAAGGTCAAGCGAGGGGCATGCCAGGACGGGCGCCGGTCCTCCCGGCGGGGTGGGGGGAAGTGCATTTATTAAAGTTTCAGCTCGACGGCTCAGGAGCCCCCTCCCTATTGGCCGCCACTCCTGTCACTCTGGCAGGTCCCGCCCCCGGCGGCCATCATGCCGCCCTCTCCTCATTAGCCGCCACTCCCGTCACTCGGGCGGGTCCCATTGTGATGTTAAACGCGACTGACGGTCAGGGAAAATGGAGAAGTTGTAGTGGGTGCCAATTTGAATGAAACTTAGGTAATACAGACCCCAGGACAATGGTGAGTAAGGTGGGCCTAAAATTGTCACGCTATCGTGTACCGTTTTTGCCGGCAGATTAACAGGCCCAAACAAATGGCATAAACAAAAGGCACAAACATAAGGCACAAATGGGGGAACAAACAAGATTAGAGTTTTAATAATATACTAGACCAAGTGGACCCATTGGGCCCAAACCTCTCCTGCATTGGTGCAGCACCCTCTCCTCCCCCTCCCCTCTTCCCCCTCCCCTCACTCTCCCCTTCCCCCTCCCCTCCCTCCTCCCCTCCCCCTTTCCCCTCCCCGATTCCATCCCCCTCAACCCCCCTTATCCTCCCCCCTCCCTCTCTCCCCCATCCCCTTCCTCCCTATTTCCTCCCTCCCTACCAAGGAGATAGATTTAAAATTTTAAATGTGAATAACTTTAAAAATATAACACCGATTTCAATGAAACTTCTTATTAGCCGCATATTACAAGATATCTCCGGGAATACATCAAATCACAGCTAGCAATCAGGATCTGAAGTGCCCCCTGTGCCTCTGCGGGAAACCATTGAAACAATACAGTTGCATGAAGGTTGTTACAATGTTACCACAATCAATACTGCTGCAAGTCAGCCGTAAGTACAAAGTTCTCCAGATTTCCAGACCTGAAGCACACACAGTGGTAAAACTGCAGAAGCAACATGACACCCTGTTTGTTCGATGAGCATTTTATTCAGAATGTTTGATGCAAAAACGGTTCACAGAAGTTAAAAATATCACTTGAGTCAGTCACTTCTGACCTTTGAGTTGCTCACTTGAGAACTTAATCCACATCATTTTTGTACTATATAGAGCTTATAAAAACATTTTTAAATTATCAGAATGCAAAAGCTTTAATGGAGTTCAAGTAGAATTAAGAATCTGTTGTCCAAGGTTGATTTATCAGAACAACGAATAGGATGGTAAGCCCAGAAGGCTTCTAGAATTTACCCTCCAGGTGCAGTGCCAGTGTAGCAACACCGAACCTGAGACCATGAGAAATTGGAATAGGAATGGACTATACAGACCACCCCCCCAACCCCTCTCCCCCCCCCCCCCCCCCCACACACACACACACCTCCTACTCTGTCATTCTACCACCTCATGGAAGATCTTCTCCCACAATACCATTTTTTTCTCTGCTATTACTAACGTTCTGGAGCCAAAGAGTCTTACAGTGTAGGATGACCTCAATTACCAATCAACACTAATCCCACATACCTGCACTTGGTTTGTAGACTACTGTGCCTTGGCAAGTCAGATGATCATCGAAATATTTCTTAAAAGTTGCAAAAGTACCCGCTTCCACCACCAACAGTGCATTCCAGATGCTCGTTGTCTCCGGATAAAGAAAGTCTTCCTCGGATCTACTCTAACTCTTTCCTCCCTTCCCCCAAGTCTGGGTGCTTCAGTTTGTATATGCTCTGTTACAGGAGCAAGATTCTCATTATCTGCCCTGTCTATGCCTGTCCTAATTCTTTTGTCTGTGTCTCTGTGTTTGTGTGTGTTTGTGTAAATGTGTTTGTGTATATGTGTTTGTGTATATGTGTTTGTGTGTGTGCGCATGTGTGTGTGTGTGTGCCCACCCCACATGTCCTCTGCTCCAAGGAACTGAACATATCCAGTCATCTAGTCCCTCCTCCTAGATGAGATATTCCACCCCAGACAACATCCTGGTGAATCTCCTTTAAACCCTCACCAGTGTGATCAATTTATTTCTATGGCGTGGAGACTAGAACTGTTCAAGTACTTCAGCTGCAGATTAAACATGTTTATAAACCAAAATCATATCCTCACTGTTCCTATATTCTATGACCTTGCTACTGAAGGGGAGTATTCTGTACACCCAACCTCACTAGCTTCTCAGTCTATGTTGCCATCTTCAGGTAAACTTGGAATTGTATGCCATAGTTCCTCTGTTCCTCTTTACTCCCTTGAGTGTTCACTGTGACTGCCTGCCCTTATTAGACTTCCCAAAATGCACCACCTCGCACTTATCAGGATTAATTGTATCTACCATTTCTCTGCTCATGTGCTAACTGATCTATATCTCTCTGTAACCTAAGACTATCCTCTGTACTATTAACAAGAATACTAATTGTTGTATCATCTGCAAATGTTACAAATCTAACACTGACATATCATACCACCTACATTCATAATGTACAGCAAAGGTCCCAGCACCAATCTCTATGGAACACCATTGTCATATGTTTTCAATTACAAAACGAATGCTCCATCATCACTCCCTATCTCTTGATGCAATTCAGTTTTAGATTCAATTTGCCAACTTGCCTTGGATCTTGTGAGCAACATCTCACATTTCGAAGGTATTTATTCACAAAATGCTGGAGTAACTCAGCAGGTCAGGCAGCATCTCAGGAGAGAAGGAATGGGTGACGTTTCGGGTCGAGACCCTTCTTCAGACTGATGTCAGGGGGGTGGGATAAAGGAAGGATATAGGTGGAGACAGGAAGATAGAGGGAGATCTGGGAAGGGGATGGGGAAGAGAGGGACAGAGGAACTATCTAAAGTGGGAGAAGTCGATGTTCATACCACTGGGCTGCAAGCTGCCCAGGTGAAATATGAGGTGCTGTTCCTCCAATTTCCGGTGGGCCTCACTATGGCACTGGAGGAGGCCCATGACAGAAAGGTCAGACTGGGAATGGGAGGGGGAGTTGAAGTGCTCGGCCACCGGGAGACCAGTTTGGCCAACGCGGACCGAGCGCAGGTGTTGAGCGAAGCGATCACCGAGCCTGCGCTTGGTTTCGCCGATGTAAATAAGTTGACACCTGGAGCAGCGGATGCAATAGATGAGGTTGGAGGAGGTGCAGGTGAACCTCTGTCTCACCTGGAAAGACTGTTTGGGTCCTTGGATGGAGTTGAGGGGGGGGGGGGGGGGGGGGGTAAAGGGACAGGTGTTGCATCTCGTGCGGTTGCAGGGGAAAGTGCCCGGGGATGGGGTGGTTTGGGTAGGAAGGGACGAGTGGACCAGGGAGTTACGGAGGGCACGGTCTCTGCGGAACGCGGAGAGGGGAGGGGATGGGAAGATATGGCCAGTGGTGGGGTCCCGTTGTAGGTGACGGAAATGTTGGCGGATAATTTGTTGGATCCGCTGGCTGGTGGGGTGGAAGGTGAGAACGAGGGGGATTCTGTCCTTGTTGAGAGTGGGGGGAGGGGGAGCAAGAGCGGAGCTGCGGGATGTAGAAGAGACCCTAGTGTGAGCCTCATCTATAATGGAAGAGGGGAAGCCCCGTTTCCTGAAGAATGAGGACATCACTGACTGTTGGGGATTGGCTCCTGGGTATGTTTGGAACAAAGAGTATTTAACATAACCAATGAAAAGGCATACATTGCTAGGGGCCTTGCAAGTATCCATGGCCACACCTTTGACTTGAAGAATGTGAGAGGAGTCAAAAGAAAAATTGTTAAGGGTAAGGCAAGTTCCAGCCAGTATCAATGTTACTGAAATTTCAAGCTTCAGGTATCTCAGAGAAAGACCACTGTTTGACACATACTTAAGTGAAAGATTTCATCTTGTGTGCACCATGCAGATCCATTTCATTGCAAAATAAAAAAATATTAATTGAGCAAAGTGAAGTGATCCTTTGCAGTACAACAGTGTGATCTTCCAGAAAAATATCTGCAAAGCATTAAATTTCACAAATTACTCACAATATCTCCCTTGTGTTTTTTCATAATAATTTCAGATGGGGATGGCCGATTTTTGATGTCATTGACTTACTTGTGGTAATGCATTCATGCAACAGTGAAGCCTTACACACTGACACCCCATATTTTACCACTTCAATACCACCCGCACCATTTTCCAAATCATCAAGAATTTCTCCGAACTTGTTGATGTAAACCCAATTATAACAAAACAAAAGTTTAATCCCTATTGCAAAGGATAATAAGAATCAGAATCTGTGTTCTGTTGGGTTGAACTTTTATCTCATAAATTTAATTTTTAATCCTGCAATTACTACCTCTTACAATGTAAACCATTTAGTTAGCATAAACACCAAACTACATTGGTTGAAATAATTACAAATGCTCAATGAATTATACAGCACCCCTAAAACTCCTAAGGTTTTTCACACGGATATTATTGAATAATATTTGAACCCAAGAGGTTTTGAAGGTGGATTCTGGAGTTTTGTGTCTGGGCAATTATAGAAATGGTCATCAAAGGTGGAGTTACAAAAATCAGAATAGCAATTTAATATGTTATTGGACAAAGAAATACAATAAAGTTGCAAATGCTAAATTACACAACTTTCCCTTGAAGTTGTTGAAATCCCCGGCAAACTGCTCTTTCATCCCAAGCTGTTCATAATAGTGCTCCAAAGGACATTCACAAATGCTCTTAGGATTGTAGTACTTTCTCTTGGGTCTCTCAGACATAAAGACAGTATAAAGAGGATGAATGCCTGGCTATAACTCCCGAGTATGTCATTTTCTACATCCTGTGTAGTAGCAATAAGTAATAAGGCATGACATTGCTATTTTTCTGTTCTAAGGCTGGAGTAAGCCAGTTGACAACCAAAGATTTCAGATGATCTGTTAGCTCTGCCCATTCTGTGCTGGTAACAACTCTGACGTATGTTAGCAATTCATTTGGTCCAATTAGCTTCTTCTCTGCATCAAAGTATATTTCTTCTCTGCATCAAGCTAAAGCACGCCAGAAGGTTTTTTTAATCCAGGTGGATGTGCTTGCAAATAGTACCTCATTGCGCTAGTTTTTTCAGATTCCTCCAGCATTGCTAAAATGTGTTTCCATTTTCAATTTTAGTGACTGGTATGCGGAAATGAATTCCTTTAAGTGCTGATGAAGGCAACATAGCTGGGCCTTTTATGATGTGTATATTAACATTTACTGTTATTCACCAACTTGTTCAGACATATTGTACATTTAATTCCAACTAGAAGTTAAAGGAATGATGAGAAATAATTTATTGTTGGTACACTCAGAAAATACTACCTCTCTAAGTTCTGACTTTAGATCTTAATAAGTTGACAGATGATCACGATAAGTTTTAACTGCCACTGGAAAGAAAGCCATATTATGATCTGAACTGCCTGCTACTGAAAAAAACCAAGTCCATAGCAAGAGAAGTGGTAAGGAAAGGACAAAAATATAAACGACTGAATTTAATAATGGTATCAGTAGGGAAAAGAAGCTGGAGTATATTACATTTAAACGTGTTGCACAGTACTCAATGTGAATTCAAAATTATGAGAGATAATTCCCACTTTCGCATCCGAGGGGTGATTTACCTGCAAACCTGCAAGTCTTTGGAACGTGGGTAGAAACCGGAGTAGCATCCGAAGAAAACCTGTACGATCACAGGGAGAACATACAAACTCTGCACAGATAGCACCCACAGTCAGGATCAAACCTTACTGTACCTCGGTACACATGACAATAAACTAAACTGTAACTGTTACTGTAATCTCTGGCACTGTAAGGCAGATCTACCGCTGCACCACTGTACCACTCACTACAAGATCATACAAGATACTGCAGAGAGCTGACTCTTTGGAGTGAAAACAAATGTGAAACAGCAGTCTGTTAATCGATTCAGTTCTGAATATGGAGATTGAAAGCATGGTAGGACACTCTAAATCCTAGTAGAACATTGCACCATTATCGCCTGAGAGACTACCTGATCTGCCGATTCAAGACAATGATTTCACTCTTTCAAAAGGATACAAAGTGCTGAAGTAACTCAGAGGGTCAGGCAGCATCTCTGGAGAACATGGATTGGTGACATTTCGGATCAAGAAATGCTACCTGGCCCGCTGGGTTACTCCTACATTTCGCTTCCTTTTGTGTAAGTCAGCATCCTTGTTTCTATAATTCCCTCTCTCACCTCATTCCACACAAGTTCACCTCCCATCATAATCTTTCAGACATCACCCTTATCTGTACTCCACAACCAGCTACCGTAAGACTGTTCCTTCAGTGCACTATTGGCAGAAGATTAAATCTTCTGGGCAAGAGCTTCACAAGCCAAGGAAATTCATCCAGCTTGTTATGAAAGGAAGCAGTCTACCAGGTGTCAGAATGAAGCCGTGCAGGAAATATGCTAGTACATCGAAACCCAATTACAAAGTTACTATGTATGAAATAAATTTGGGCATGTGGTCTTCAAGAAAAATGCTATGATTTTCCAGTATTGTATAATTTGATTTTGTGTAGTTATAAATGATCCACAGGATGCCAGTAACAGAGATAAGTCACACTTGTGTGATAGCTGTTTGTATTGCTGTATAATCTGCGATGTTTCATTTTAAACGTTTCCAAATATCATGAATGTCACGTGAATATGCCCAAGTGGAATCCTGTCTTTGCTAGACAGTGAGTGATGCTTTTCCATTAAAAGTAATAGCTTCACTGAAAAGGTGCAAGATTGTGAAATAATTTTACTGGAATAACATGCAGCTATGGCTTTGGTCATGTTTGAATAAGATCCACATTGTAAATTGATTATAAGTTTGCAATTATTCTCCCATGCTTATTTTTGCTATTACAATACTTATTGGAGGGACTTCTTGAAAAGAAGAGAAGAGAATGAAAGGTGGCATGGTGAGATGAAACATCTGCTCTACATTAACAATTCTTCACAAGTCCTCCTTTATGTGAGGGATGAGGAATGGCAGATACAGATGGGCAAGCATTTGACAAAACGGTACTTCTACCACTCATGCTTCTTCGCTTCAACCTTACTGTGTACCTTGAAATTGTCAGGTGGTAAATTGGCTGAAGAAGAACCTCACTTTTGAACTTTCATGAAGTATCGTTCACCATTGAATGATTGTAGATGCCAATCTGATCAATGCGGTGTGATGTGCATTGCCCTTAAATGCATTGGTTGCAAAGCTGACTAGCTATCATCAGCAGCAAACCAAGCTCTTGACCACTGCTTTAACCTGCGAAGCGAAGTTGCGCATGGAATGTGTATTTTGTGCATAGGTCGTAGTTCTTAGAGAAATATGCCACTCTGAAGGAAATACAGACATGTTGTAGCATCCCATGTTGTTGCAAGAAATTGGATCAGAAATAGGCCAGTGAACTTAACATCTGTAGTTGGTGAGTTACTGGAGAGTATTCTGAGTGATAGGATATACAGGCATTTGGATCGGCAAGGGCTGATTAGGGATAGTCAGCATGGTTTTGTACGTGGAAGGTCGTGTCTCACAAAACTGATTAAGTTTTTTGAAGACATGACCAAAAAGGTTGATGAGGCCAGAGCTGTAGATGTTGTGTACATGGACTTCAGTAAGGCGTTCGACAAGGTTCTGCATAGGCTGCTCTGGAAGGTTAAATCACATGGGATCCAAGGAGAGATTGCTGAATGGATAGCAAATTGGCTCCATGGAGGAAGCAGAGGGTAACGGTGAAAGGTTGTTTCTCAGACTGGATGCCTGTGACGAGAGGTGTGCCTCAGGGTTCAGTGCTGGGCCCGTTACTGTTTGTCATCTACATCAATGATTTGGATGAGAATATACAGGGCAAGATTAGCAAGTTTACTGATGATACAAAAGTTAGTGGTTTTGCAGATAATGAAAATGGTTGTGAACGATTGCAACAGGATCTGGATCTATTGGCCAGATCAGGTGGGCAGAGCAAATGTTGATGAAATTTAATGCAGAGAAGTGTGAGGTGTTGCATTTTGGGACGTCGAACAAGGGCAGGAGCTACAAAGTAAATGGTAGGACTCTGGGTAGTGTTGTAGAGCAGAGGGATCTAGGAATACAGATGCATGGTTCCTTCCAAGGTTGAGTCGCAGGTAGTGGGCAAATGCATGGCAGATGCAGTATAATGTGGATAAATGTGAGGTTATCCACTTTGGTGGCAAGAACAGGAAAGCAGACTATTATCTGAATGGTGGCCGATTAGGAAAAGGGGAGATGCAACGAGACCTGGGTGTCGTGGTACACCAGTCATTGAAAGTAAGCATGCAGGTGCAGCAGGCAGTGAAGAAAGCGAATGGTATGTTGGCATTCATAGCGAGGGGATTTGAGTATAGGAGCAGGGAGGTTCTGCTGCAGTTGTACAGGGCATTGGTGAGACCACACCTGGAGTATTGCGTACAGTTTCGGTCTCCTAATCTGAGGAAAGACATTCTTGCCATAGAGGGAGTACAGAGAAGGTTCACCAGATTGATTCCTGGGATGGCAGGACTTTCATACGAAGAAAGACTGGATAGACTCGGCTTGTACTCGCTGGAATTTAGAAGATTGAGGGGGGATCTTATAGAAACGTACAAAATTCTTAAAAGGTTGGACAGGCTAGATGCAGGAAGATTGTTCCCGATGTTGGGGAAGTCCAGAACAAGGGGTCACAGTTTAAGGATAAGGGGGAAGTCTTTTAGGACCGAGATGAGAAAGTTTTTTTTCACACAGAGAGTGGTGAATCTGTGGAATTCTCCGCCACAGAAGGTAGTTGAGGCCAGTTCATTGGCTATATTTAAGAGGGAGTTAGATGTGGCCCTTGTGGCTAAAGGGATCAGGGGGTATGGAGAGAAGGCAGGTACAGGATACTGAATTGGATGATCAGCCATGATCATATTGAATGGCGGTGCAGGCTCTCGAAGGGCCGAATGGCCTACTCCTGCACCTATTTTCTATGTTTCTATGTTTCTAGATAAGGTGGTCAAAAAGGTTTTTGGCACTTTGGCCTTCATCAGTCAGAGTATTGAGTATTGAAGTTGGAAGGTCACGTTGCAGTTGTATAAGGCATTAGTGAGACCACATTTAGAATATTGTGTTCAGTTCTGGGCACCATGTTATAGGAAAGATATTAGAAACATAGAAAATAGGTGCATGAGGAGGCCATTTAGCCCTTCGAGCCAGCATCGTTTGTCAAGCTTAAAAGGGTTCAGAAAAGATTTACGAGGATGTTGCCAGGACTAGAGGGTGTGAGCCATAGGGAGTGATTGAGCAGGCTGGGTCTCTATTCCATGCAGTGCAGGAGGATGAGGGGAGATCTTCTCAAGGTATACAAAATCATGAGAAGAATAGATCGGGTAGATGTAGTCTTTTGCCCAGAGTAGGGGAATCGAGGACCAGAGGACATATAAGGTATTTATTCACAAAATGCTGGAGTAACTCAGCAGGTCAGGCAGCATCTCAGGAGAGAAGGAATGGGTGACGTTTCGGGTCGAGACCCTTCTTCAGACTAGAGGACATCGGTTCATGGTGAAGGGGAAAATATTTAATAGTAATCCGAGGGGTAACTTTTTCACACAAAGGGTGGTGGGTGTATGGAACAAACTGCCAGAGGAGGTAGTTGAGGCTGGGACTATTCCATCATTTAAGAAACTTAAACAGGTACATGGATAGGACAGGTTTGGAGGGATATGGACCAAGCGCAGGCAAGTGGGACTAGTGTAGCTGGGACATTGTTGGCCGGTGTGGGCGAGTTGGGCCGAAGGACCTGTTTCTACACTGTAACACTCTATGACTATTCATGCTTTGATGTATTATTATCAGTGCAGATAAACAGAGCAGAACATGATGATATTTTTTTGTGTCATTTAAGTTTTCATGCATGATGTTCAATGTATTACATTCGTATTAATGGAGTGTGGAGAAGATAACTTGGTTCACACAGGGGCCAGTGATAAACAGGCTCTTTGTGAAAAGTATGTGCGAGAAAGTTACTGAAAGAATATGCGAATAAAGCCTCCTTCCTTCACTACGTTGAAAGATGAAGTTGTTGGTGTCCAACTGAGATATCCCCCTGAGTGCCCACATAATCTTCCTGGAACCGTCAGCAATTTGATCATTATATTATGAAGTTCACAGCAACTGCCAGTATTTACATGTACAAACAAGCACAAAATCAGAGAGTCGCAGAGCCAATGGGTCACATAATATGGAAACAAAGTCTTCAGCCAAAGTTATTCATACCAATCAAGATGCCCCATCTAAGCTAGTCCTATTTGCCCATATCTGTTTGGTCTATAGTCCTCCTATCCCTGTAACTGTCCAAGTATATTTTAAATGCTGTTATAGTACCTGCCTCAGCTACCTCATATGGCAGCTCGATCCATATTTCCACCACCTTCTGAGTGAAAAAGTTGCCCCTCCAATTCTTATTAAATCGTTCCCCTTTTGTCTTAAACCTAAGTCCTCTGGATATTGATTCCCTTACTCTGGATAAAAAAATATCTGCATTCCCCCTTTCTGTTCCCCTGATGATTTTATACACTTCTGCAAGATCAATCCTCAGTTTCCTGTGCTCCAAGAAATTATGTCCTCGCCTACCTAACCTTTCCATAAAGCTCAGGCCTTCGAGTCCAAGCAACATCCTCGTAAATCTTCTCCGTACTATTTGCAGCTTAATGATATCCTTCTTGTAGCAGTGTTATCAAAACTAAACGTGATACTGTACTCCAAATGAGGCCTCACCAACATCGTGTACAATGTAACATAAATAGAAGATGTTTGTTGGTGATACCCTGTTCTGTTACAAGGAAATTGGACAGAAAAAAAGCATTATAAATATTGAGCCTCATTGAATAAGATGCTCTTGCTTGCACAGATAATTACTGTTAAATAAGCTCTGCAGCCTTGAGAAAATTGTGTGAGGAGTCACCCTCACTCATAACAAGAAACACCCATATTTCTATAATTTAAAAAGTAATTTTTCAGTTTATTCATTTTATTTCTGATATCTCATGTGTATTTCACAATCTTTGCTCCCCGTTAAATAAATTAGTAGTTAAAAATCTGTACTTTTGTTCATTGTTCTAGCTTGTTTGCTGTGGCAGTATTTTACTTTAATTGGATGCTCAACTAGTTAGGTGACTTCATTCTTCCTGGACTCCTCGGAACCACTATAGATAATTTTTTGTTGCATATGCAAATGACCTTCGAGATCAGCCGCCTGAGCCACCCCTTGTTTGCTGGCCAGTAACCTGGGTCCTTCAGTTCACCAACATCACCATGTAATAAAGTGTTCAAGCATCGTTTGCTTAACTGCATTGAAGAAAACAGATTCCTATCAGCAGTGCAACAATATTATACAATAATTTTTCCTGTAATGTTTTTGTATAGGATTAAAACTAAATGACATCATTATTGGCTAGTTCTTCAATTTATGGTTGAAATGCCTGCATAGTAGGTCAAGGAAGTTAGTCCGCTCAGGGAAGAAAGAAGTAATTTCCCAAATCATATTGATGTTAAGAGGTGTTGCCATTCTTGAAGTGTATGAGTGGACAATTCCCTGGGGCCTAACCAAGAGTATCCTCGGATGTTGCTGGAAGCAAGGGTGAAATTGCTGGGGTCCTGGCAGAGATTTTTCGTTAGCCACAAGTGGCGTACTGGAAGACAGAGCAGTGGCTAATGTTGTGCCTTAGTATTTAAGAAGGACTGCAGGTACAAGCCAGAGAACCATAGGGTAGTGAGGCTAACATCAGTCATGGGAATGTTAATGGAAAGGATTCTGAGAGATGGGATTTACCTGCATTTGGAAAGACAAGGACTGATTAGGGATAGACTTTAGAGATACAGCATAGAAACAGACTCTTCAGCCCACCAAGTCCACGCTGACCAACGATCAGCCTGTACACTAACACTACCCTACACACTAGGGACAATTTATAATTTTACTGAAACCAATTAACCGAACAAATCTTTGGAGTGTGGAAGGAAACCGAAGCACCCGGAGAAAATCCACTCGTTCACATGACCGAACCTGGGTGTCTGGTGCTGTCAGGCAGCAAGTCTACTACTGCACCACTGTTGTTGAGGGTGTGGACAGGTTGACAGCAGAAGGGAGCATGAGTTGAGGGGAACTGATTTGGTCTCTGTTCAAGGAAGAACCAGAGGACCTTGAGACCTGACAGATGAGAAATGTAGATGTAAAGGGATTCGATGACCATGGTATCGATGAGACAATGGAGATCTATACAATACTCTGACTGATGAAGGACAATGTGCCAAACGTCTTTTTGACCACCCTATCTACCTGCGACTCCACCTTCAAAGAACCATGCACCTGCACTCCTAGATCCCTCTGCTCTACAGCACTCCCCAGAGCCCTATTATTCACTGCGTAGGTCCTGCCTATGTTAGACTTCCCAAATGCAACACTTCACATTTCTCTGCAAGCTAATAGAAAATCCTCTAGCAGCTTGCAGAGAAATGTGAAGTGTCGCAGGTAGATAGGATGGTGATAAAATCATGAGAGGCATAGAGTAGATTGGCTATCGTGGGGTAGATAGCCAGGGTAGGGTAATCTAAAGCTAGAAGGCATGTATTTAAAGGAGAGGGAAAAAAATGTAAAGAGAACCTGAGGGAAAGGTTTTTCACACAAACAGTGATGGGTACGTGGAACATGTTGCCAGAAGAACTGGTAGAGGTGGGTACAATTACAAAGATTAAAAGACAGCTAGATAGGAAAGGTTGAGAGGAATATGGGCCAAACAGAGGCAAAAGGAAATGGCGTCTAACTCAGCTGTGCACCTTGGTCAGCATCAACAGGTTGGGCTGAATGGCCTGCTTCCATGCTGTAATACTCTATGATGCTCTAACAAGTCAATTACACAGTCAACCTTGGAATGTAATGTCTCTGCACAAGACTGTAAGAGGAACTCTGGCAATTCTCAAAATCTAACAGATGCTCAGTGGGTGAAATGTAATGCTGAATCCCAAATGCAATTCACTACTTCATTATAATAAACACCTCACCCACCTTAGCATCAACATACAACCATATATTGGATAATTATTTCAGGGAAATAACTTGGAACAAACATGTCAGAAGCAGGAATTATTTTGTGTGACTGCCATCCTACATTAAGACCACGGAGTAATTGTCAGCATATACAAGAATAGCACGAACTCCCACTCATAAAACTGAAATTATTTACATTATAAATAGATCAGAAAAAATAAATTTAAGATGATGATTTAATATCTGCATACACAGAGCAGTCAGGAACAGCTCAAGCTTTTATTTTATATCAGAACCTTTACAAAAAAAAATCTTTTCGTGCAATTAATTGTATATATCCAGTACGATATGTGGAGTTATAGCAATTTTAATAATATCAGGGCCTTCTTAAAATGCTGCACCATACATTCATATGATTTAATATAATCTCTCCCAGGATGAGAGAATCCTCCGAGTTATCTATTGACTTTGATCAGAATCTATCGTTGTAACACATTCCTTCTCGCAACATTATAAAAAAACCTGCTTTCAAGCACTGTAACCATCAGCTCTCCCTGAAGCAAGAGATTTATTAAAATACATTGACGCATCATGTAACACCCCTCCCCACATGTTCTGTGATGCCTGTGGTCTATGAATAATTCACACAATGGCAGCAAATTAACCAAATATTTTGTTTTCTTCTTTCCTGATGTCCTCCAGAAAACATTCCCTAAGTTGACATGTATCTATAATTTACAATCCAACAATGAGCATGAGCGCTATTAATAGTGTTTTTGAATGCACAACACTGCAGCGTATCACTTGAGCATTGCAGAGTAGTGTAGAGTCTGCGAATGGCTTCGGCTGCATTTAATGAAGAAATCTGTCAGTTTTTTGTTTGAAAATCCAATTTCAGCTCAATGAACATACAAATAGAAATTAATAAAATTAATGCACAATCAACTACATGAAAAATATCTTGGCAGATTTCCTTTCAAATGCAAACCATTTCTGCAATTACACAGCTACAGCACAAAATATCTAATAACTGTGATTTAGAACCTTAATTTTAATCCGTAATTTTCCTGCTTTTTGTGAACTTAGAGGTGAATAATTGGGGAGAAAGGTGTAATGTAACATGGGAAAACAAGAGAGAAACAAGTTTAATCCATATTTGATTCTAACAGGATTCCAAATGTGTATACATTGGATTTTTTTAGATTTGACCCAGAGATTACAATACTTAATGAAAATTACCAGGGTTTGAAATTAAATTCAGATCACCATGTTTCCTCCCCCTCCTGTCTCTCAGTCAGGCATGCATATTGAATGTTGCAACTATTTATGATCCAAGCAAAAGGCTCAGCACGATTCTTCCCCAGTACCTGCCATTTTGTTTTCTATAGGAAACTGGTGGTGTGAAAAGGACAGGGAGTCCCAGTTTGATATTAAGGGAGCAATGGCGAGAAAAAATGGATCAAAGTTTGTAAGAGGACAAAGGAGCAAAATGTGGATGGAGAAGAGTACAGGAAATCAGAGTCAAGAAAGAAAGAAAGCAAAGAAAAATATCCACCAAAATTCCATAAACAATGCACTGCTCATATACCCCACACCACGAGTCAGTGGTGCTAATTAAACCGGCATGCATTGTTGGGTATGAAGGAATTGCAGATGCTGGTTTACACCGAATTTGACACAAAATGCTGGTGTAACTAACTTCGCAGGACAGGCAGCATCTCTGGATAGAAGGAATGGATGACGTTTCGGGTTGAGACCCTTCTTCAGACCGAGAGTCAGGAGAATGAGAGCATTGTTGTAATCTTTATGTCTAAATACACTTCAATGTTGCAATAGCAATTCATAATAATTGCATATTGACTTATGTTTCAGATGAACCTGTTAAATTGAAAGGCTGATGAGAACTTCTGTTTTACACAGGGGAACCTACTTTTATATTGCTCTGCATCCCACAATTTGGTTACCCAACCCAGGTATTTTTGATTCAATGGCATCATCACTGCTAAATCGGCACCACAAAAATCATCCTGGTGGCCGCAATTGACCGGGCACTCAAATATCGAGTTTACAAAAGCAAGTCAGAAGCTGGTTATCTAGCAGTGAGTGATTCTTCTCCTGACTCCCAAAGCCTTCTCATCTCCAGCGCACTTCAGATGTGTGATGGCCTGCATTCCACTTGCCTGAGTGAGTGCGTCACCAACAATCCTGAGGCAGCTTGACATCATTGGGGACAATGCAGGCTACTTGACTGGCAACCATTCCACTGTCCCAAACATTCACTGCTCCACACTCTTCTCTACAATAAACAAACTCCTCAGCCCCCTGGACACCATCTCCCAATCATTCACAGTTGACAAATGCACCACTTTCCTTTCATTCTTCCAAAGCAAAATAGACAACATCTACAGCACCTTAACCACCAACGCACCAGCTCCCCCTCAAACCACCTGCCCCCCCTTATCCTGTCAGCCCCTGCCTCAGTTCTCCCCAATCTCCACCACCGACCTCTCTGACCTCTTCACAGGAATAAAAACTGCCACCTGCTCTCTGGACCCCATCCCCTCCAGCTTTGTCAAGGCCTGCCTTCCTGCTCTCTTTCCACTTATCACTGCAACAATAAACTCCTCCCTGTCCACTGGCATCGTCCCGCCATCCCTCAAAATCGCTGCTGTCACCCCCATTCTGAAAAAACCTGGTCTAAACCCTGACACCCCAAACAACTTCAGACCAATCTCCAACCTACCCTTTCTGTCCAAAGTTTTGGAACGTGCTGTAGCTTCCCAACTCAAATACCACCTCTCTACCAATAACCTGTATGAAACTTTCCAATCCGGATTCCGCTCAAACCACTGTACTGAAACTGCGCTCCTCAAAATCACAAACGACATTCTCCTCTCCTCCGACGCTGGCAACCTCAACATCCTCATCCTACTTGACCTCAGCGCCGCCTTTGACACCATAAATCACTCCATTCTCCTCACCCGACTTGAAACCTCCTTTAACATCACCGGCACAGCCCTATCCTGGTTCAAATCTTACCTCTCTGACAGACACCAGTTCATCTCCATTAACAACTGTAAATCCCCCACCGCTCCCCTCCCCCAAGGTGTCCCCCAAGGCTCAGTCCTTGGCCCCCTCCTCTTCATCCTCTACCTGTTCCCCCTTGGTCAATTAATCCGCCGTCATGGTCTCAACTTCCACTGCTTCGCCGATGATATCCAGCTCCTCATCTCCACCAAGTCAATCTCCCCCACCACACACTCTACACTGACAAACTGCATCACTGAAATAAAATCTTGGCTTCAATCAAACTTCCTCAAACTCAATTGCAACAAATCTGAAATCATCATCATTGGTCCAAAAACGCTCACCAAATCCACCCAAAACTTCATCCTCAACATTGATGGTCTCCCAGTATCCACCTCACCTCACATCCGGAATCTTGGAATCATCCTTGATCAAACCCTCTCCTTCGACAAACACATCAAACACATCACAAAGACAGCCTTCTTCCACCTCAAAAACATTGCCCGTCTCCGTCCATCCCTCTCCTCCACAGCTGCAGAAACCCTCATCCATGCCTTCATCACCTCCCGTCTGGACTACTGCAACAGCCTCCTCTATGGCGCACCCTCAAAAATCATCAATAAACGTCAATACATTCAAAACTCCGCTGCCCGTCTACTCACACACACCTCGATCCGTGACCATATCACCCCCGTCCTTTATAAACTCCACTGGCTCCCCATCCCCCAGAGAATCCAGTACAAAATCCTCCTCATAACCTACAAAGCCCTCCATAACCTGGCCCCATCCTACCTGACCGACCTCCTCCACAGGCACACTCCCACCTGCACCCTCCACTCTGCCGCTGCCAATCTCCTATCCCCCCACATCCGGACCAAACTCAGATCCTGGGGGGACAGGGCTTTCTCCATCGCTGCTCCCACCCTATGGAACTCACTACCCCAAACCGTTAGAGACTCCTCCACACTCACCACATTCAAAACATCGCTGAAGTCTCACCTGTTCAGTACTGCCTTCAACCACTGAAGGTCACCTCACCTTCTGTCTCCTTTCTCTGTTCATTTATTTATTTACTTATTTATCTATTTATTCATTTCCCTATGTTCTCAAAATCTCTGTAAAGCGTCTTTGAGTATATGAAAAGCGCTATATAAATAAAATGCATTATTATTATTATTATTATTATATCATGGCAGCAATGTGTACTATCTACAACATTCGCCAAATCATTTCACCAAGGCAATGCTGATAGCACCTCCCAAATTTGCAACTTCCACTACCAAAGCAACACATGGGCATGACATTACCTACAAGTTCATGTCCAAAAATCAGGTATCACTCCTGACTTGGTAATATACGCTTATATTATTATAATATATATTAGAAGGCTTAGGATGTTTGGTATGTCCCCAGCAACCCTCAATAACTTCTCCAGATGCACCATAGAAAGCATTTTATCAGGATGCATCACAGCATGGTTTAGGAACAGCTCTGTCCAAGACCGCAAGAAATTGCAGAGTTGGAGACATCGCCCAGAGCATCAAACAATCAAACCTACCTTTCATTGACTCTACCTATACTTCACACTGCCTCGGCAAGGCCACCAGCTGAATCAAAGACCTGTCTCACCTCAGTCCCTCCCTTTTCTCCCCGCTCCCATCAGGCATGAGGTATAGAAGCTTGAAAATGGATACCTCCAGATTCAGGGACAGTTCCTTCCCAGCTGTTATCAGGCAATTGAACCGTCTTATCACCAACCGCAGAACAGTCCTGACCTCCCATCTACATCAAAGGAGGCCTATAAGCTATCTTTAATTGACCTTTACCAGATTTTAAATTGCACTAAATGTTATACCCTTTATTCTGTATCTGTACACTGTCGATAGCTTGATTGTAATAATATATAATCTTTTCACTGACGGGATAGTACGTAACAAAAACTTTTCACTGTACCTTGGTACATGTGACAATAATAAACTAAATTCAACTAAAATATATGATATTATCCATATCACCCATTACAGCGATGCCTAAATCCTGAAAATTTTTACTCAAGAGTAGTGGCACGTACCTTCATCTGGACTCAGCTGTTCAAGGAGGTGTCCCATGCCAAATTCCTTTCAAATGCAAATAGATAATAATTGTTTTATCTATGATGCACTTTATTAAATGGGATTTTAGAAAGATAAATGTAATTCTTAGAAAGGTTGTTTGGCAGTAAGAGAAAGAAACTAATTGAATAACTTGCAGTTATATATAATCTCTACTGTACAGAAATAACCTAAAGTCCTTACTGGTCAGATAATTAAATCAAACATCAAGCCTTAGAAAGCAATATCAGATCTGGTGACCCACGACTTGGTCAAAGAAATAGGTAGTAAAAGCATCTCAAGGAAATCATTGAAAATTTATGACATGAGAGACCATTCCGTTCACTGTGCTTATGCCTGTTAATAAAAAGCTATCCTGTCTAAACCCACCCTGCAACACTAAATCCTGGCTCTACAAGGATACATCCAAGTACTTCTACATGATGAAAATCTCTGCCTTTATCTGACTTTTCAGTGGTGAGGTCCAGCCCATAACACCTGCTGTGTAAAATCATTTTCCTCATTGCTTTTCTGATTCTTTTAGCTCTATTTTAATCATTTTAAATCTATGCCCCCTAGATTTTGATCCTTAATATTTATACTCTCAGGGTACCCCATCATTTTATATTCCTTCAGCAAGTCTCCACTCAACCTCAATGACTCCAAAGAGCGCAAGCATCCAATCTTTTCTCATATCCACAATTTTCTATTGCTGGCGACTTCCTCATAAATCTCCTCTGCGTCTTTTCCAATGCTATCGCATCCTTCCTGAATGAGGATGACCAGAGCAGTTTGTGGAGCTTAACTCATTCTGTCTACAGTTCCAGCATTAATTATTTGCTCCTTAGTTTTAATCCTGGGCCTCTTCCATTTTTTTTTTCAAGGCTCATCTGCAAACCTCAATATCATGCCCTCCATAGATAAGTCTAAATCAAGAGCCAAATCTTGTCAGTTCTTGATCATGAGGACTTCCGAGTTTTCAAAATTCCTTGGTCTATAGTGTTGAACAAAATTTTGAGAATGTTGCTGCACTCTTTGTGAAATAAACAAAAAGGGCATAAAAAGTTTCAAGTTTAGGGCAGTACAGTGGCGTAGCGATAGAGTTACTGCCTTACAGCATAAGAGACCCCCCCCCCCAATTCATTCCTGACAACGGGCATTGTCTGCAAGAGTATGTATGGTCCCCCTGTGACCGCTTAGGTTTCCTCCGGGTGCTCTGGTTTCCTCCCATATCCCAAAGATGTGCAGATTTGTATGTCAATTGGCTTCAGAGAAATTGTAAATTGTTCTAAGTGTGTAAGATAGTGTTCGTGTTTGGGGTGATCGCTGGTTGGCATTAACTCGGTTGACCAAAGGGCCAGTTACCACGCTGTATCTCTAAAGTCTAAAGTCAAGTTTAGTTATTAATTGGCAAATTAACCTCCCTGATGGATTCACTTTGAGAGCATCCACTGAAGTATTACATCTCGATTTTAGGTAGTCACATTAAGGAAAACTATTCACAAAGATAGAGCAATTCAGTGGTGTGAAGGAATTGAATCAATATGTATGTTACTTCATATTTGGTTAAAACCTATGCTGCTACCAGTGATGATTAATGAGCTTCCTCACGTCAGTAACTTTTTCAGGATATTATTCTGCGACTTTCATATCATATCATATCATATATATACAGCCGGAAACAGGCCTTTTCGGCCCACCAAGTCCGTGCCGCCCAGCGATCCCCGCACATTAACACTATCCTACACCCACTAGGGACAATTTTTACATTTACCCAGCCAATTAACCTACATACCTGTACGTCTTTGGAGTGTGGGAGGAAACCAAAGATCTCGGAGAAAACCCACGCAATTTAAATAAAGAAATTACAAATTGGTCTCAGAATTATTAACTACTTGATAGATGATACAACAATTTGGACGTAAAATTTTAACAATGAGATTGACTACACGGTTACAAGTGCATCGTTACCAATGACATTTTCACTGAGAGGTTGCTCCCTAGATAGATCATAACTGATTCACATGTTTCAGGGTCTCATCATTAACCTTTATTGTTGGTGGGGCCATGTTATGCATTAGAGGCATTAACATAATCTTATTGTTAAGTAAGTTTTGTGCAATGTCTATTTTTTGTACACCTCAGTGGATGAATCACTAATGATTGGAAGCTTGGCTTCCAAGTAGCACATATGCAAACATCAGACAGGCACAAAATGCTGGAGTAACTCAGTGAGATAGGCAGCATCTCTGGAGAGAAGGAATGGGTGACGTTTCGGGTAGAGATCCTTCTTCAGACTGAATGTCAAGGGAAAGGAAAACGAGAGATAGAGACAATGATGTAGAGATATAGAGAACAAATTAATGAAAGATATGCAAAAAAGCAACAATGATAAAGGAAACAGGGCATTGTCAACTGTAGCTAGGTGAGAACGAAAGATGGTGTGACTTGGGTGGGGGAGGAATGGAGAGAGAGAGGGAATCCAGGGGTTACTTGAAGTTAGAGACTTCAATATTCATACCATTGGGTTGTAAGCTGTCCAAGCGAAATATGAGATGCCTCCAATTTGCGCTTAGCCTCATTCTGACAATGGAGGAGACCTAGGACAGAAAGGTCAGTATGGGAATGGGAAGGGAAATTAAAGTGTTTAGCAACCGGGAGATCAGGTAGCTCCAGGTGGACTGAGCGAAGGTGTTCAGTGAAATGACCGCCCAGTCTACCTGAAAGGACTGTCGGGGTCCCTGGACAGAGTCGAGGGAGGAGTTATAGGCACAGGTGTTGCATCTCCTGCAGTTGCAGGCGAAGTTACCTGGGGAGGGGGTGGTTTGGGTGGGAAGTGAGGTGGGATGAGTTAACCAGGGAGTTGCAGAGCTAACAGTCTCTGAGGAAGGTGGAAAGGGGTGGAGATGGGAAGATGGCGTGGCATGGAGTCTTTGCAGGAAGCAGGGTAGGAAGAATAGTGTAAGAAAATAACTGCAGATGCTGGTGCAAATCGAAGGTATTTATTCACAAAATGCTGGAGTAACTCAGCAGGTCAGGCAGCATCTCAGGAGAGAAGGAATGGGCGACGTTTCGGGTCGAGACCCTTCTTCAGACTGATGTCAGGAGGGCGGGACAAAGGACGGATATAGGTGGAGACAGGAAGATAGAGGGAGAACTGGGAAGGGGGAGGGGAAGAGAGGGACAGAGGACAGAGGGAATAGTCAAGATAGTTGTGGGAATCAGTGGGAATCGGCGAAACCAAGCGCAGGCTCGGCGATCGCTTCGCTGAACACCTGCGCTCGGTCCGCATTAACGCAACTGATCTCCCGGTGGCCCAGCACTTTAACTCCCCCTCCCATTCCCAGTCTGACCTCTCTGTCATGGGCCTCCTCCAGTGCCATAGTGAGGCCCGCCAGAAATTGGAGGAGCAGCACCTCATATTTCGCCTGGGCAGTTTGCGGCCCGGTGGTATGAACGTCGACTTCTCCAACTTCAGATAGCTCCTCTGTCCCTCCCTTCCCTTCCTCCTTCCCAGATCTCCCTCTATCTTCCTGTCTCCACCTATATCCTTCCTTTGTCCCACCCCCGACATCAGTCTGAAGAAGGGTCTCGACCCGAAACGTCACCCATTCCTTCTCTCCCGAGATGCTGCCTGACCTGCTGAGTTACTCCAGCATTTTGTGAATAAATCGGTTTGTAATAGACGTCAGTCGATAGTCTATCTCCTGTGATGGAGACGGTGAGATCAAGAAAGGGGAGGGAGATGTCGAAGATGGTCCAAGTGAATTTGAGTGCAGGATGAAAATTGGTAGCAAAGTTAATTAAGTCAACTTAAATTCATTTGGACCATCCCTGACACCTCCCTCACCTTTCTTCATCTCACTTTCTGTGACTTTCAGTCTGAAGAAGGGTCTCGACCTGAAATGTCACCCATTCCTTCTCTCCAGAGATGCTGCCTGTCCTGCTGAGTTACTGCAGCATTTTGTGTCTATCTTCGGTTTAAACCAGCATCTGCAGTTCCTTTCTGCACATAAGCAAGCATCATCTGGATATTGCAGCTCAATGGGTAAGGTTGGAATGGAAACAACAAAGGTTTAACAATTTCCCATTGCCCTTTAAATGAGCTCCACTCTAGCAGAAAGTTTCTTGGTTCAAGAAATACTGAGAAAAGGTTGGAATAATGATATAACAGTAAAAGGCAGCACGGTGGCACAGCGGTAGAGTTGCTGCCTTACAGCGAAAGCAGTGCCGGACACCCGGGTTCGATCCCGACCAAGGGTGCTGTCTGTACGGAGTTTGTACGTTCTCCCTGTGACCAGCGTGGGTTTTCTTCGAGATCTTCGGTTTCCTCCAACACTCCAAATACGTACAGGTATGTAGGTTAATTGGCTTGGTAAATGTAAAATTTGTCCCTAGTGGGTATAGGATAGTGTTAATATGCGGGGATCCCTGGTCGGCGCGGACCTGGTGGGTCGAAAGGGTCTGTTTCCACGCTGTATCTCTAAACTAAACTAAGACTAAATCTTCTTGAATTCTGCTATTGTACATTATATACAGGTCCCTTATAGGTTATGAACGCCCCACTTACAACAACCCTTACAAATGAACAAGCATTTGAGAGCTCGACAGGATGGTCTGAATCCCCAGCTACTGGGGAACTTCAGTCAACTTCTGCCATCTGAGAATTAAATACACAACCACATTTTAGACTTGAGAATTGTTCAGGATATCAACAGTTCACAGGATCAGAATCCTGCCATAACCTGGAGAAGAATGGTATATTGAAACATGCTCCAACCTCATCCCCCAAATCCTTCCTGGTACCCCCACCACTCAACTTTCCCTCTCCTTCATTATTTTTGTATTTTAATGACAAATATAAATATGCCACAAGAAAAATAATTGTGGAAATCCTGGTCACCTATTTCTTTTACACAGCCCAGACCTTCCACCATTGACTCCATCTACACTTCATACTGCCTCAGAAAAGCACACAATATAATCTACTATGGTCATTCCTTCTTTTTGCCTGCTCTTATCTGGAAGAGGGCACAGAGGCTTCAAAGCATGCACCACCACTCCCAGGAACAGCGTCTTCCCCTCTGTTATCAAGTTTCTGAATTTTCCTTCAATAAGCTATATTGTTTGTTCCCCTTTGCTCTATCTATTGTACCTGAGTTTGACTTGATTGTATTTATCTACAGTCTATCTAAACTGGATAGCATGCAAAAAATGCTTTAAACTATACCTCGGTACACGTGACAATAATAAACCCAAGGCTAAACCTAAAGTGTGAATGCACAGCACAGAAATTGGTAAAAAAATAAATGAAACTGCAAAAGTCCAAGCAATGACCAAGTGACTAGACATTGAAAATAGCCTTTGGTTTTGTGGAATATTTGTGCTCTTTTCTTCTCAAGTAATATTATTCTTCAAGGTCACAAACCAGAGAACGATAAAAGGGTAACTTAACTTATATACTATTTTTAAGTGGGGGAATGAGTAACATAAGATGTTTTGTACTTCACAAACTGGCTGGAAGGGTTTATCTTTCTTTCCTGGCACACATCCACCCAGTTTTTAAATATATTGCAACAAAGATCAAAAATAGAATTGCACATTATGTTCCAACCAACTTACTCCCCACCACCCCACTAGTGTAGCTTATTCTGAATTTCCTGCCATAAGTCCACTTATTCATCTACTTTCAGAACAACCATCTGTTTATCTCTATGATTCCTACATTTATCAGAAAACACATTCAGAGAAAAGACTTTTCAGGTCAATCCACATTATGATAAACTCTAAATTGTTATCTTACACATGCAGACTGCTGCATGGTGTCTATCTGACCACCCAGAAGCACCTATATAAAACACCCAGTTATTATATTTGTCCATTTTGGCATGATCTCATTTCCATACATTAGTTTGTGCTGGAGCAAAAAAAAACCATAACAAAATAGACATATTTGAGGGCCAAATACCACAATTAGAGAATTCTTGTTTCAACCAATCTTTCCACCACCAAGCACAAGAAGCACAAGACACCATTGTATGCAGATGCCGAGAAGTGTGTTCAGCTCTGGCTGAACAATTTCTAATCTTGTGATGTGGACTTGATAAGAAGTACCAAATGTCTTTAAACTCTCTGGAGACATAAGCAACTGCATTCATGGGAATATTGAGCAAACAACAAGTGCTGGAGGAACTCCGGATCAGGCAGCATTTGTGGAGAGAAGTAGACAAATAACGTTTTGGATTGGGTCCTTTTCTCGGGCTGATAGAGTATCGGGTGGGGGGCGGGGTGAAGCTAAAAAAGAGAGATATGAGTGGGGCTAAGTCTGGCAAGTGATAGGTGGATGCAGATGAGGAGAGTGATTGGTGGATGGGAATTTATTGGGAAATGTCGTCTGTTCATTTCCCTCCACGGATGCTGCTGCTAAGTTCCTCCAATAATTTGTTTCTTGCTTTTTAAAGTCTCTATGACACTTACTTATTATTTGAATAATTTGCACACAAAATGCCTCAATACCGCATCTCCAATTATTTGGTCCATGAGAGCATAGCGATTAACTGACCAGCATGATATTTTCACAGCTCATGATTGACTTTCAGCATACAAATAGGCTGAGAATAGTTAAATGAAATTTAGTGACTGTATGCAAATTAGGGTACCAAATTTACTGCATTTGGACATTTATGCTATTTAGTTTGTGCTACACAATCAGATTTTATCAATCAATTATTTAGAAAGCAAACAAGTTCCCCTACAAAGAACAAGAAAGAAAACAACAAATTCCAACAAGGCTCCTCTGAAAACTCAGTTGAGTCCTGCAAAACCAAAAGCAACAGTTTGATCATTGGCCTGCACTGTTAGCTGGAAGGGTTCATGAGTGCGCTCTTAAGGATAAGGCCAAACCATATTAACTTTATCACAAACTGACATTAAATCTCAAAGTCAGACACAAAAAGCTGGAATAACAGCGGGTCAGGCGCATCTCTGGAGTTAAGGAATAGGTGACGTTTCGGGTCGAGACCGTTCTTCAGACTGAGAGTCAGGGGAGAGGGGAGCGAGTGATATAGACGGTACTTAGGACTAATAAATGGAAGATATGCCGAAAGCAACGATAATCAAGGAAATGCAGAGCCCACAATGGTCCATTGTTGGCTGTGGGATAGTTGATAATGAGTTTTACGGACAGTGGAACATCGCAAGGTAAGTTGACAAGTTGTGGAGGAAGGAACTGCAGATGCTGGTGTACACTGAAGATAGACACAAAATGCTGGAGTAACAGCGGGACAGGCACTACCTCTGGAGAGATGGAATGGGTGACCTTTCGGGTCGAGACCCTTCTTCCGTCTGAGTCAGGGGAGAGGGAGACAATTCAACAAGTGAGCAAAATACTCACAAGCACTTGAGCTGCCTCCAGTGAGAGACGAAATGTTGAGGCTTCAAATGTTTGGTTCAAATTTGAAGATCTTTCAGAAATGATATAATGGTAATGATATATCATCTAAACCTTCTACTGAATATTTCTTTCACCAATTGAATTCAATCAATAAAAAAACCCACAAATTTTAATTGTTGCTTATCAATTCGGATTTGTAAAGAGTAATAAACAACTGGGTTTCATGACTTCGAACAGAAAAATAATGGGAAGATGAGGGTAAAATACTTTTTGGATGGGAAAATCTCGAATAGAATTTCCCTCATGTCCTTCAGACTGTAAAGACAAGATGCAAATGGGACTTTTTCAACCAAACTGGACAGGCTAGATGCAGGAAAAATGTTCCCAATGTTGGGCGAGTGCAGAACCAGGGGACACAGTCTTAGAATAAAGGTGAGGCCATTTAAAACTGAGGTGAGAAATAACTTTTTCACCCAGAGAGTTGTGAATTTGTGGAATTCTCTGCCACAGAGGGCAGTGGAGGCCAAATCACTGGATGGATTTAAGAGAGAGTTAGATAGAGCTCTCGGGGCTAGTGGAATCAAGAGATATGGGGAGAAGGCAGGCGCGGGTTATTGATTGTGGACGATCAGCCATGATCACAATGAATGGCGGTGCTGGCTCAAAGGGCCGAATGGCCTCCTCCTGCACCTATTTTCTATGTTTCTATGTCTGTGTTTCTAACCAGCATGATAGATTGATATATTGACAGTAAATTGTGGTGGGGAGCAGGTGAGAAGAAGCTAAAAGGAATCTGACATTGTAGGAGTAGGTTGAGATTAATTATTACCATTATTACAGGGAAGGTTGAAAACTAGATGAATCAGTAGGAGATTTTAACATCTTGGGAATAGGGAGCAAAAGTGGTGAATTGTACGTCAACACCAAACATTGGATAATAAAGAGGATACACCGGGTGGCGCCACCAGCAATGGCTGCCTCGCCAACAGTCTGTCCTTTCTTCTTTTTGTTATTTTTTATAAAAATAACAAAAAGTATGTTTTAGTGTTCCTTGGTTTGTTTTATGTGGGGAGTGGGGGGGTGGTTGGGGGAAACATTTTTTTCAATCTCTTACCTCGACAGAGATGCGATTTTTTCCCGTATCGAATCTCCGTCCCCACAGCGGCCTAACATCGTGGAGGTGGTGGCCTACCCTGGAGCTCCAAGCTGCGGGAGTCTGCAGGACTTTAACATCGCGGAGCTTGCGATCCCTTTGCCGGGGATTGAAGTAACAACCGCGGCCCTGTGGATCTTAACATCATGAACCCCGCGGTATCTGGTAAGAAGAGGCCCACTCGGGAGCTCCATGCCACGGAGAGAGTTTCAACCGCCCCGACGGGGGCTTCGATCGTTTGATCACCCCGAATGCGGATGGTTTGACTGCCCAGACCGCGGGAGAACAAGAGGAAGCAGATTAAACTTTATTGCCTTCCATCACAGTGAGGAATGTGGCATCCACTGTGATGGATGTTTACAGGTTTACAGTGCCCTCCATAATGTTTGTAACAAAGATCCATCATTTATTTATTTGCCTCTGTACTCCACAATTTGAGATTTGTAATAAGAAAAAAATCACATGTGGTCAAAGTACCCATTGTCAGATTTCAATAAAGGCCATTTTTATGCATTTTGGTTTCACCATGTGGAAATTACAGCTGTGTTTATACATAGTCCCCCCATTTCAGGGCACCATAACATTTGGGACACATGGCTTCACAGGTGTTTGTAATTGCTCGGGTGTGTTTAAATGACTCCTTAATGCAGGTATAAGAGAGATCTCAGCACCTAGTCTTTCCTCCAGTCTTTCCATCACCTTTGGAAACTTTTATTGCTGTTTATCAACACGAGTTGTGCCAATGAAAGTCAAAAAAGCCATTATGAGACTGAGAAACAAGAATAAAACTGACATTAGCCACACCTTACGCTTACCAAAATCAACTGTTTGGAACATCATTAAGAAGAAAGAGACCACTGGTGAGCTCACTAATCACAAAGAGACTGGCAGGTCAAGGAAAACCACAGCTGATGACAGAAGTATTCTCTCTATAATAAAGGAAAATCCCCAAACACCTGTCCGACAGATCAGAAACACTCTTCAGGAGTCAGGTGTGGATTTGTCAATAACCACTGTCCGCAGAAGACATAGAAACATAGAAAATAGATGCAGGAGTAGGCCATTCGGCCCTACGAGCCTGCACCACCATTCAATATGATCATGGCTGATCATCCAACTCAGTATCCCATACCTGCTTTCTCTCCATACCCCCTGATCCCTTTAGTCACAAGGGCCACATCTAACTCCCTCTTAAATATAGCCAATGAACTGGCCTCAACTACCTTCTGTGGCAGAGAATTCCACAGATTCACCACTCTCTGTGTGAAAAAAAACATTCTCATCTCGGTCCTAAAAGACTTCCCCCTTATCCTTAAACTGTGACCCCTTGTTCTGGACTTCCCCAACATCGGGAACAATCTTCCTGCATCTAGCCTGTCCAACCCCTTAAGAATTTTGTAAGTTTCTATAAGATCCCCCCTCAATCTTCTAAATTCCAGTGAGTACAAGCCGAGTCTATCCAGTCTTTCTTCATATGAAAGTCCTGCCATCCCAGGAATCAATCTGGTGAACCTTCTCTGTACTCCCTCTATGGCAAGAATGTCTTTCCTCAGATTAGGAGACCAAAACTGTACGCAATACTCCAGGTGTGGTCTCACCAATGCCCTGTACAACTGCAGCAGAACCTCCCTGCTCCTATACTCAAATCCCCTCGCTATGAATGCCAACATACCATTCGCTTTCTTCACTGCCTGCTGCACCTGCATGCCTACTTTCAATGACTGGTGTACCACGACACCCAGGTCTCGTTGCATCTCCCCTTCTCCTAATCGGCCACCATTCAGGTAATAGTCTGCTTTCCTGTTCTTGCCACCAAAGTGGATAACCTCACATTTATCCACATTATACTGCATCTGCCATGCATTTGACCACTCACCTAAGTCACGTTGCAGCCTCCTAGCATCCTCCTCACAGCTAACACTGCCCCCCAGCTTCGTGTCATCGGCAAACTTGGAGATGTTGCATTCAATTCCCTCGTCCAAATCATTAATTCTGTACTTCATGAACAGAAATACAGAGGCTACACTGCAAGATGCAACCACTGGTTAGCCGTAAAAATAGGATGGCCAGGTTACAGTTTGCCAAGAAGTACTTAAAAGAGCAACCACAGTTCTGGAAAAACGTCTTGTGGACAGATGAGACAATGATTAATTTATATCACAGTGATGGCAAGAGCAAAGTATGGAGAGAAGGAACTGCCCAAGATCCAAAGTATACCACCTCATGGCTGCTGAAGATACTGGCTCACTTATCTTCATTGATGATACAACTGCTGATGGAGGTAGCATAATGAATTCTGAAGTGTATAGACACATCCTATCTGCTCAAGTTCAAACAAATGCCTCAAAACTCATTAGCCGGCGGTTTATTCTCCAGCAAGACAATGATCCCAAACATACAGCTAAAGCAACAAAGGAGTTTTTCAAAGTGAAAAAATGGTCAATTCTTGAGTGGCCAAGTTAATCACTGAAGAGAAAACAGAAGGGGACTAGCCCCCAAAACAAGCATAAGCTGAAAATGGCCGCAATAAAGGCCTGCCAGAGCATCACCAGAGAAGACATCCAGCAACTGGTGATGTCCATGAATCGCAGACTTCAAGCAGTCATTGCATGCAAAGGATCTGCAACAAAATACTAAACAAGACTACTCTCATTTACATGACATTGCTGTGTCCCAAACATTATGGTACCCTGAAATGGGGGGACTATGTATAAACACTGCTGTAATTTCTACATGGTGAAACCAAAATGAATAAAAATTGCCTTTATTAAAATCTGACAATGTGCACTTTAACTACATGTGATTTTTTTTCTATTACAAATCTCAAATTGTGGAGTACAGAGGCAAATAAATAAATGATGGGTCTTTGTCCCAAACATTATGGAGGGCACTGTATATTAACTTTTATGTGGTTGTGTGTCTTGTTGCTTTTCTCTTAGTATGGCTGTTTGGTAACTCAAATTTCACTGTACCTTGAAACCTTGATAGCAGGCCAACCTAATGAAGTTAAGCTTATGGTGTTACTGGCAATACTTAAACCTTCTGCCTGTGACTAGTAGTGTGCCCAGGAATTGGTGCAGGGTCCATTGCTGTTCGTGGTTTATATTAACGATTTGTACAAAGCATGATTTGTATGTTTGCAGATGACACACTAGTGTCTGGCATCATAGATGGTGAAGATGGTTATCAAAAATTGCAGCAAGATCTTGATCAACTGGTATTGCATTCTACGAAGACAAACTTGGGCAGGACCTTCACAGTGAATGGCAGGGTCCTGGGGGATGTTGTAAAGCAGAAAGATCATGGAGTGCAGGTAGTGCACGTCCTCGAAAGTGGTATCACAAGTAGATGGGGTGAACTAAGAAGGCATTTGGTACATTGACCGTCAGTCAGGGTATCGAATAGAGAAGATGGGATGTTATGTTACAGTTGTGTAAGACGTTGATGAGGTCCATTAGGAGAGTTGTGTTCAGTTTTGGTTGTCATAAAAAGGATGTCATTAGGTTGGTCAGAATGCAGACAAGATTTACAAGGATGTTGCCAGGACTTGAGGCCGGAGCTATAGGGAGAGGTTAGGCAGGCAAGGACTTTATTCCTTGGAGTACAGGAGGCTGAGTGGTGATCTTATAGAAGTATAAAATCATGAGGGGATTCATGATAAAATCATGATAGGATGAATGCAGATTTTTTTTCCCCCTGAATTAGGGGAATCAGAACCTGAGGACATAGGTTTAAGGTGAGAGGGGAAAGATTTAATAGGAACCCAGCTTCTGTGCACGGAGTGTAGGAGCCATTTTGCTACGAAATCAAGATACAGCTCGACAGCAGCTGATGGGATGAACTCTTATTTGAAAGGAGGAACTGTCAAAGGCCCTACCTTAGCTAAGGCAAGAGAAAAGCCGCAAACAGCCAAAAGCAGTTTGGCAACGACTACAGAACCTTTAGAAGCACAGGTGCAAGAAGATCATCCTGAAATATTTCATATTGAACAAAAGGACAAGGAAAAGAAATCAGAACAGAAGGAAAAGCTAAGTTCGGTTGATGCTGTTCTCCCATCTCATATCGGGGTCAGTGATGAAACCTGCATCTTCTCCAAAGCAGTCCAAGCTGATCCATTGGCTGGAGAATCTGATCCTGAAAATACTTGTCTGAGCACAGAGATGACTGACACCAACTCTGAACTAATACCTGAAAATTGTGAATCTTCAGATCAAGAAATGATAGAATTGGAAACTTCAGGGGATCCTGCACCAGAAAACCCAGCACACCTTGAAGACATTTCAACCAAAGTAATTGCTGAAAAAACTAGTTCCACAGAGAACTCTACCGTTTTTGTCAATGGCGGAAAACTAAATTAGTCCATCACTAGCGAAACTGAAGAAGACCATCCAGAAATCTCTGTTACAAATGGAACTACCCTGGATGGTGAACTGAGAAAAGACCAAGACAGCAGGGATGGAAATGGCTGCCCTGCCGCTGCTGTCAATTGAATATCTATTGCAAGCCAAGAGGAGCTTCTGGTCAAGCAATGCAATCACGACTTCATAATGGGAAAATCCAAAGTTGACACAATGCTGTGAAAAGAATTACAGCTTCAACTGGATAAATCCATCTTCTGGACTGACAGCACAATGTTGCTTAAGTACATCAACAAAAAAACCAAACGCTTTCAAACATTTGTAGCTAACAGAATCTCCTTCGTAAGGGATGTTAATGATGTATCACAATGGAGATATGTTTGCACAAAGGAAAATCCTGCAGGTGAAGCATCAAGAGGACTGACAGCAGACCGCTTTTTAAGTTGGAAGAGAAGAAGACTGGAGAAGATTCTGTCTAATGGGCAGAATATTGGAGACTATACCAGATGCACAAGGTTTTGTGCGTACTGTTCGACTTCAGACCAGAGCAACATCTTGGAAAGACTGATAACCAAGAAATTTCTGCTACTTGAAGCTGATACCTGAATACCACATGGACTGGTGATCTTGAAGATTGAAGAATCACTGTAATAGATTGGATGCCAATATATAGTGCATGCTTTTTGATTATGTATGACGTTTTTATGGCTCCTTTTAATGTTTATTAGTAATTGTTGCATTATACACCTAGAACAATTAGGGGCCGGTGTGTCATAGCCATTTTGCGTTTATTAGTTATTTTAGTATATTATTGTATTACTTTGTATCCAGCTGTATGTTTGGGCACTAAGAGGTTAATACTATGCTTACGGGACCAGGGAGCTGGGCGGGGCCAGGGAGCTTCCAGCTCCGACGTATTTCTTGAGTTCACGCGAAGAAGGGGCTGATAGAAGTTCAGCCAAAAGAAACTGCTGATATAAATCGGCTAAAGAGCCTACTGACAGAAGATCAGTAAGAAATCTCTGCCGGAGATAAGACCTGGCAGTTTCATACAAGACAAGAAGAATCATGGTAGGATATTAGATCCTTACCAGACTAATCAATAACAAGTTGATGACAAGAGAGATGCCAATATGTTATATTGCAACTTCAAATAAACGACTAATTCTTACGTCGTGGAGATCTCTGTTGTTGATTGTTTGCGTACAAGAACATTTCGTTCCAACTATCCTACGGCAGCTTTAGAGCTTGATAACAAAGACGAGAAGCTGGCCGTAACATGGAGGATGGAGGGTATAGGGAACAAGGTGTCAGAGGAGTGTTGAGGCAATTACCATAACAACATTTAAAAGACATTTGCACAGGTACGTGGATAGGAAAGGCTTAGAGGGATATGGGCCAAACACGGGCAGATGGGATTTGCATAGGGCATCTTGGTCGGCATGGGCAAGTTGGGCCATTGGGCCAGTTTCCATGCTGTATGACTCTATGACTAAACAGTCAAAGATCTGAAACATTAACTCTGTGCTTTGTCCAGAAATGCAACCTGGGCTGATGAGTACTATTTTATTTTGCACTAGGGAAATGTTATAACTTATTACGGGGAAGAAATTATGCCTTTTGCATTCAAATCTTTTAAAGCTTTTTCCTATTTCTATGTTAATATTGATCTAAATAACAGCACTCTAAAAATAAAGCTTTGAGACCATTCATCACCATCAAAATATCTGAAGCATTGTTATTAACTTTAACCTTTGAATTTTTTCTGCATATGCAAATTATTACATTTTTTATTATTGACTTTTTGTAACAATCCAAAGAATAACTACGTGCAAGAAATAGACACATCAACTACATATACCAACATGGAACAATCATTAGTTCACTCAATCACAAGAAAAATAATGTAAGCACGATTATTTGGTGTTCAGGATGAAATGAAACTTTTGCATGTTAGTTATGAATTACTCAAATTTAATCACGTCATGTATATGCATTTCTTCATAACATTTGAATTAAAACTGAAACTGCAGATGTTTTAAAGATTTTACAAAGAATTGTCTTTATTGCAGGCCCTGTTAAAAATTAAAGAACTAGTGAACTGAGAAGGACAATGTGCTATTACCAAGGCAAACTGATGTTCCTTTATCTTTCGATCATAAACATTTTTGTATACACACTATTAGAAATGATTCCAGGGATAAATCATATTCTTGCAAATTAGAAATATTTTCCTAGCTTTTTTAAAAGAGTTAATGTTAGCCACCCTCTCAAGCATAGATGAAATCATATGTCTGCATCTGTTAACATTAAAACTATATTTTACCCAACCATTCTGAATTACACTTTTCTTTGAACTTCTGTAAAATCAATACTGGTCAGGTATTGGGCAAGGATACACATTCACGAAAGATATAATCTAATTAATTCCAATTTTAACCAATTTCAGATTTAGAAAAATTAGTTCCGATTGCAAGAGTAATACGTACAATATCTATGTACTATCATACTTTGTCACAGGAGTAGATTTGACAGCCAAACGGCTTAAATGGAGCAGACTAAAATATTTTTAGCATTCTCCAAACTATTAAACAATTACTTACTTTTTTATCATCTCAACATCAGACAACACTTTAAAGAAATTAATAACAGGTACAATTTGTCTTCATTAAATCTGAGGACTACAACACCCCTACTTCTTTTGAAGATTGAGGAGCTTTGGTATGTCGACAAATACTCTCTTGAACTTCTACAGGTGTACGGTTGCATCATTATTTTCCTATACCTTCTTCCTGATGGAAGGAGCTAAATGAGAGCATGACCAGGGTGGCATGGATCTTTGATGATACTGGCTGTTTTTGTAAGGCAATGCCTCCTATCGATCCCTTCAGTGACAGAGAGGTCAGTATCTGACTGTGGTGGGGAGGTCTGTACCCATGATGGGGTTCAGCAACTCAAATGCCCAGGAACAAAGAAGATTACAAAGAGTGGCAAACACTGCCCGCTTAGTATTTTTTTAAAATCTGAACTAATTAGTTGGTAAATTTTACTGAGAAATGACAGGAGATTGTACGAGAGAGCAACTTTTCTATAAAATACATGAATTCCTGTTTTAAATACCCATTTTTCACCTTATATCAAATTAATAATGGATAAAATTATGGCAAGAATTAATGCTTCAGAAAATGTGACCCTTTTGCTAATGTCTTGAGGCCAGTTTTCTTTGTGTAGGAAGGAACTGCAGATGTTAGTTTACACCGAAGATAGACACAAAATGCTGGAGTAACTCAGCGGGTCAGGCAGCATCTCTGTGGAAAAGGAATAGGTGACATTTTGGGTTGAGACCTTTCTCAGTCTCTGAGTCTGAGGAAAAGTCTCAGCCACTCAGTCTGAAGAAGGGTCTCAAGCAAAAACGCCACTTATTCCTTTTCTCCAGAGAAGTTGCCTGACCTGCTAAGTTACTCCAGCATTTTGTGTCTAGCCAGTTTTCTTTGTTCTGTTTATAGATCACGGGAGATCAATGAATTCTGTTGCTTATTATTCCTGACTTGCTGTTGCCCTGTCCCCTTCTTTGTCAGTCCTGTAGAATACAAAATTATGATATCCTACAGCAAAACCAGTAGTATAGTGAGCAGAATAATCATTTAACAAAATTGTGAACATCAGTACAGAAAAGGTGCCTGTGCAAATTACAGGTGTGATCGTTGGCAATCTGTATAAAGCTTAGGAAAGAATGTGTCATCAAACATTTTATCTTCTTAGATTAATGATTGAACGTGTGATTGAGGACCACATGTCAAGATCCATAATTCCCAGGATGAGTGCAACATTTCCTTTTGCATTATTTTACCTTTATCTCAAGAGAGTAAAAACTTGTGAAGGATAGAGGCCGAGGAAAGCAAAGAAATGCAAATAATATTGGAGGGAAATGACATTCATTTTTTTCTTCTGCAAAAAAGAAAGTGCTAGAGGAACACTGTGAGTCAGGCAACATCTATGGAGGAAATAATCGACATTCTAGGTCGGGACACTTATTCAGCCTGGCTCACTGAGTTCACCACCACTTTTCTTTGTTCACGATTCCATCATCTGCTCTCTCTTGTGTCATCATGTATTTTTTCTTCTTAGAATAATGATTGAACATGTGACGGAGGACCCCAAATCAAGATCCATGATTCCCAGGTTGAATGTAACATTTCCTTTTGCATCATTTTATCTTTATCTCATGAGAGTAAATACTTCAGTTTTGTTGTCCTGGAATTTTTGGCTTGTACAACAGTACAGCAGTCTGACAGCTGTAGAGCAGATATTGGAAGAAAACTAGAAAACTGACATTTAGCATCGGAGACAGGATTTGTGGTTACCAATCAGTAAGTTGATTCCCCTCCCCCCCCCCCCCCCCCCCCCCACCATTAAAACAACTAATTCCACATTGTGGATTTTATGCATCGATCCACTGCTCCAGATGTCAACTTCTCTACATCGGCGAGACAAAACGCAGGCTCACCGATCGTTTCGTTCAACACCTTCGCTCAGTCCGCCTTAACCAACCTGATCTCCCGGTGGCTGAGCACTTCAACTCCCCCTCCCACTTCCATCAAAGGAACAACAGATCTTCCAGAAATGCTTTTGAGAAGATGATATTGAAGCACAAGAACACTTAATTTAGGGCAAAGAAGAGTGCAAGTTGTCACAGAGGCTATAATCAAAACGATAACTTTAAGGAATCAAATTGTTGAACAAGCCAAAAAGTGATGAAATCATTACGGCTATGGAAGAACTGAAACACAAATAGCACAGAAATAGGAAATATGAAATATAATGGAAAGTGCTGAAAATACTAAGCAAGTCACAGGAAATAGTGTTAACATTTCATGTGGATTACCTCATATTGGCACAATTCAGGATATCAGCCTGAAATATGAACTCAATGTCTCTCTCCATAAACGCCGCCAGGCCTGTTAAGTATATTTCTATGTTCATGGCCCTAGAGGAAAATATCTAATGCCTTAGAAAACATTGGAATCTAAGGGGTTAAGGAATATCCAGTTCTAATTTCTGTAAGTGTCAGATGCTTAAAGTAAACCAATACTATGACTCAGCTAACAGCACTTCACGTTTGAATAAGGTGATGGAAACCTCATTATATATTCGAGGGACAGGTGCACAAAACATTAGGTTGACACTCTACAAGAGTACTGAAGGAGCATTCGCTGTATTAACAGTGTTGACACTTTTCAGGTGAGACATCAAACCAAGACCCTGACTGTACTCTTGGGCTTTCCACAAAATATCCCATGACAAAATCTCAAAGATGATCAGTGAAGTTATACCCAGTATCCTGATGAATACTGATTCAACTCATCACTTAGAGATTATTTGTCTATTGTCACACTGCTGATTAACGAAGCTTGCTCTGTGCAATAAAAACTGCTGTATTTTCTAAATTGTAACAGGAAGTAGACTTCAAAAGATGATGTATTTTCTGTAAACTACTTTGAGATTGCAGATGGCCAAAAACTGAGGCTTTCTTCAATAAATTATTTTTTAAAGAACAATGTGAAACTACCAATTGCTGCAGGTATACTTATCATAATCAAAGAAATCAATGGTGAAGCATTTCAAACATCATTATTATTTAGCAAAGAAGGGCAGTATATGAGTAGGCCATTTACTTTTCAACTTTGAAAGATCACACTTTACCTCCAACAAAAAATAAATTAAATAATAAAAATCAACCTGAATAAATGCAACAATAATTTTCATATTTAAAATTAATCTTGGTACAATATGAATACCTGCATCGCTCAATTCTCGTCATACATTGTCTGGTGACATTCATCACCAACATATAAGCTCAATCTGGACGCCACAGTTATCTGAAACTCCAAGAGTGAAGCGATAAATGAATTATCCCTCTTCCCAAACGGCATGGCACTGCTTTTTTACTTTTAGTAAAATGTGATTTGGAAATCATAGAAATTGAGTTGAGGTATTAAATATAAGAAATACTTTCTATCAAACAATGTTCTCTGCGTAATCACATATCAGTGGAAAGTTAATTCTCATTCTAAATACTGATCAACACACATTCGGTTGAAATCCAAGCCACTTACTGCTGTTTGAATCTTTGTAACTAGTTTCAGAAACTGCAAACAATCTGAGAACAACATAGTGATTCAAGGTATAGCTAAAACTGTGATTAAAGAGTTACAAATGCATCACAGCAAAGATTGCTTCGGTGATTCCCAATTTCCCAATAGTGCCTAAGTGACTGCCAATTATTACCTCAATGATAACAAGTCTCTTCTATTCTCAATCATACTACTACAAAAGTGTTTAGCAATAGTGACTCAAGTATTAATTTTGGTGAATCAATGATGCTGTAGAGATTTGAAGAGTTATAATTTGTTGTCTACACTTAAATTTGTGGAAAAAAATAAACAATGTTATCTCTATGTATGCACATGCTATGAAAAATGTTAAACCCACAGACAGTGCCCAGCATCAATTTATGGTACATTAATATGCAGGTAAGATTTTACACCATACTCTACCAACCAGTAAACCCAAGTTGATTTATTTAAATTTATTTTTGCTGTAGTCAATGATGACACAATTATTTTTATGGCATGGGAAGACTATTTAAACACCTTCTTGGCTTGTTTCAAGTAGATTTTGGAAACATTTTATGTCATCCCCACAGTGTTTATTTGATTGGTTCAGTTAAGCTTTAGTCAAAAGGCAGTTCCCAGTTTGTCAATATTGGGGGGAATTTGGTGATGCTATTGAATGTCGTGGTGGTCATTAGACTCCTTTTTGGAGATGGTCATTGCTTGGCACTCTGTAGCACAGATATTATTTGCAAATTATATGTCCCAAAGTTTGAACATTATCTAGTTTTGATGAATGTAGGCATGCACTGCTTGATTGATAATTCTGGTCTGAATGATCTTGGCAGAAGCCAAATGAGTTAGAGAAAGCAGTTATTTTAATACCATGGTTTTATGGTCAATACTACTGATACTGAGGTCAAAGCAGACTACTGAAGGAACTCAGCGGGTCAGGCAGCATCTGTCAAGGGAAATGGACAGTCGAATGTTTCGTGTCATGACCCTTCTTCTGATTGATGAAATCAAGGGGAGATATCTGGTAGAAAGTGATGAGAGGAAGGGGTGGGGCAAGAGTTGGTAAGTAATAGGTGGAGGGGATGGTTGGCAGAGGAGTCAAAGAAGGTGGAGAGTGAAATGTAGAACCAGAGAGTGGGATGGTAGATAGAAGGGGAATGGAGGGGGATGAAATGGGGGACCCCGAGAATGGAAGGGTGGGTGATGAGTGGGTGGAGGGAAAAAAAAAGACAGGAGTAGGTGGAGTGGAAATAAAGGTGTGCTTGGTGGCGAGGAGCAACTGGGTAAACAGGAGGGGAGAGGTTTACCTGAAATTGGAGAATTCAATGCTAATACTGTTGAGTTGCAGGCTACCAAGCAGAATATGATGTGCTGTTCTTCTAGTTTGCATATGGCATTCTGGCAATGGAAGGGGTCAAGGTCAGATAGGTCTATATGGGAATAAGAAAGGAAATTGTACTGTAGTGGCTAGCAATTTTGAGCTCCAGATGGTTCTGGCAGTTAGACCTCAGTTGTTTGGCGAAACAGTCACCTAGTCTATGCTGTGACTCACAAATGAAGAGGAGGCCACATCGAGAGCACCAAATGCAATGAACAAGATTGAAGGAGATGATACTGTACGGATTATAGATACTAAATTTTATTCCAAGTTATATAATTAATTAATTTTAAAATTTTCCAATTGCGATGGTGGGAACTTACTGATCCAGTAACACAATCAAGCCTATGATTGAATCATGCACTCATGGCTCACGAGAAGTAACCCCTCTGGCAGCATATGATACTTCACAGAGGAAACTAATAGCAGAGGATCATTGCAGGTTACTTCTGTAATCCCTTTAGAATGGATCCTCAGGTTGAAAAAGCTTGGAAGGCCATCAATAATGCGTGCAATGTAGGATAAAATAAATAGTTCAGATAAATAGACATGGAAAGTATCAGTGGACAAATCTATTTACTAGAAACAAACAAGGTTTTGTTCCACTCTCTCCACCTATTATCTGTATAATCAAATCATTCTGTTCCATCAATAAAAGGAAAGTTAACAAAGTCACGGGCAGGTTATTCAATTTTCCACTTTGAGGTCTATGCTCTTTTTGTGCGTCACATCAAGCCAAATATTTTAATTAGATAATTAAAAATAAAGTTATTATGATAATGTCACCAGTGTTTTTTTGCTGCATTGTACTAATGCATGCACAATTCCAGTTATCTGTGCACCTAAAATGTATCATGCTTTTAAACAGGAATTATTATATTGCTATTTGAACATAAATGTAAATGATCAAGATTCATGTTCAACCATTTGCAGTGTCTGCATTTAATACTCAGCAGGAAGGTGAGAAAGTATATACTGAAAATATTTTTCTAACGTTAGATCATTTAAATAACTTTCTACTTTTAAGGGTGGCACAGTGGTCGTGTTACTGCCTCATAGTGCCAGGAACCTGGGTTCCATCCTGACTACAGATGCTGTCTGTACAGAGTTTGTACATTCGCCCTGTGGGTTTTCCCCGGGAGCTCTGGTTTCCTCCCGCACTCCAAAGACGTACAGGCTTGTAGGTTAATTGGCTTTGGTAAAATTGTACATTATTCCTCTTGCGTAGGAGAGTGTTAATGTATAGGATGATCGCTGGTCGGCACGCACTTGGTGGGCCGAAGGGCCTGTACATCTAAGGTCTAAGTCTCATTCTTTCAAAAAAAAAATTAATGACCCAAAAACCCTCTCTAAAACCTCAATCTGCACATATTTTTCTGCATTATCTTCAGCCATGTCCAAATGTTATCCAATCTACCAAGGGCTCAAAGAACGCTATGTTTTCAAAGGTATATTACACAAAATTGTATGCAATATTGCAATAGCAGTTTCAAATGATCATTGAACAGTTGTGCAACAACCCTTTTTAACATATAATCAAGTGTTCTCAGCATATAGTTCAGCATTATTTCATCTTTTTGATACAACTTTACATTGAGTCTATACTTTGTGAATGATAATGACAACAAATCTTTATCCTCTATATCCCGCAGCTCCGCTCTTGCTCCCCCTCCCCCATTCGTAACAATGACAAAATCCCCCTTGTCCTCACCTTCCACCCCATTAGCCAGCGTATCCAACAAATTTTCCTCCAACATTTCCGTCACCTCCAACGGGATCCCACTACTGACATCTTCCCATCTCCTCCCCTTTCTGCATTCCGCAGAGACCGTTCCCTCCGTAACTCCCTGATCCACTCGTCCCTTCCTACGCAAACCACCCCCGCCCCAGGCACTTTCCCCTGCAACCGCAGGCGATGCAACACCTGTCCCTTTACCTCCCCCCTCGACTCCATCCAAGGATCCAAACAGTCTTTCCAGGTGAGACAGAGGTTCACCTGCACTTCCTCCAACCTCATCTATTGTATCCGCTGTTCCAGATGTCAACCTCTCTATCTCCTCCAGTGTCATAGTGAGGGCCACCGCAAATTGGAGGAACAGCACCTTATATTTCGCTTAGGCAGCTTACAGCCCGGCGGTATGAACATTGACTTCTCTAGCTTTAGATAGTTCCTCTGTCCTCTCTTCCCCTCCCCCTTCCCAGTTCTCCCACGGTCTTCCCGTCTCCACCTATATCCTTTCTTTGTCTCGCCCCCCCGACATCAGTCTGAAGAAGGGTCTCGACCCGAAACGTCACCCATTCCTTCTCTCCAGAGATGCTGCCTTACCTGCTGAGTTACTCCAGCATTTTGTGATACCTTCGATATGTACCAGCATCTGCAGTTATTTTCCTACACAAATCTTTCCTTTTGTCATCTTACATTGAGTACCTATGCAAGTTCTTTCAGTTTTTCTACGTTTAAAAAAATAATGTAATTCCATTACATATCCATTTATTTGGATCATATATCTCTTCCAATGTCATTAGTTTTACTGGTATTAATTTCTTATGAAACATGAAACTTCTCCAAAATTAAATAGGTCCTTTCTCGCTCTTACAAGCTGTGCCTGTTATCCCTCTCACATAAACATCAAACAAAATTTACATACTCCATTGAGGATGGTGGTTTATAATACTTCTCAACATTGCTTCTGCTTACCATTACACCATTTATTTTATTCTCATATAATCAATGTGACATTGTACAATTCATCTTGGAAACTTGAATAACGATACAAGCTTTTACACAGAGAGTAGTAGGTGTCTGGAACACACCGTCAGAGGATGTAGTAGAAGCAAAGGTGGTAGCAACGTTTAAGAATGGGGTATACAGACCATGTACAAGCAGATGGGCAAAACCAAAGCAGTAGAGGAACTTAGCAGGTCAGGCATCATCTGTGGAAGGTGAAGATTTCAGCATTTACAGTTCGAGGCAGATGGGATTTGTTGCACTGGCACCCTGTCCATTACAGACATGGTACGCCAAAGGTCCTCTTCCTTTACTGTAATGTTGTATGTTTTAAGCTTTATACACACAATTTAGTGAGCACTTGTGGTAATTGCTTTGCAATGTAATGACCACACATACACACACACGCGCGCGTGTGCGCACACACACAGACCGAATTTTGAGGTAAACAGAGTACAGGATATTTCCCGAAAATGTCAACTACCACAATTGACATTTAAAGTTCTAGTTCTGATTATTGTTTCTTTAATTAACAGCAAAAAGCTCTATTTTTTTACCTTCAAATATTCCATATATAATAAGGAGAAGGAAAGAAAGAAAGAAGAAATAAACATGTTTAAATTAAGTGTTTACGTCTGCAGACATTTTTTAGCAGTAAGTGAAATAGGTTTTGGAGAAAAAAAATAGACAGATTACATCATGTCATAGACGATCTCTGTCAAACATGTCAGTGTCTCCAACTACCAATTACATTTACATTTGAGAGTCGTGGCAACAAACAAATGTAGTCAGGATGACAGATTTTTTTCTTTTTTGTCCTCACTTCAGAACTCAGATTTTGGAATCAGGGGGCAAAGAGACAAGTTACTTATTGTAAAAGTTATTTATTGAAATCTTTGCTTGTTTTATTTGAACTTTTATTAATTTTGTATGTTGCTTACTTCAAATATATAAATTTCAAATTGGGTTCTCAATTTCAGAGAAGCTTTAAAAACCAAAATTAATATTAACTTTCACAGCCCTGCTTCTTCCAAAAGCTATCAAGGACATTGCAGAGATTGGTCCACCACACTGCCCTGCCGAAAACCATTAACCATTCAAATATATCACTGGACTCCAAGCTATGGAAGCAGTTCAATGGAGTAACAGATAGCAGGTAAACTCCAGGTGGGGATTCCTGGTGAATGGACCAAGTCAACATGATCTTGTCTGAGAATAAAGTGTGAATGAGATGAACCTGACAAAAAAACTTTGTTCCTTTTCACTTATTTCACCCAGCAAATGACACTAAATTCTGCCAAATATGTCAAGCAGTTCTACTTAATTAACCTGTATAAGAAAATAACTGCAGATGCTGGTACAAATCGAAGGTATTTATTCACAAAATGCTGGAGTAACTCAGCAGGTCAGGCAGCATCTCGGGAGAGAAGGAATGGGTGACGTTTCGAAGAAGGGCCTCGACCCGAAACGTCACCCATTCCTTCTCTCCCGAGATGCTGCCTGACCTGCTGAGTTACTCCAGCATTTTGTGAATAAATACCTTCGATTTGTACCAGCATCTGCAGTTATTTTCTTATACTACTTGTTGCTCCACTGCGATTTCTCCTCAAGGTATGTCCACTTTGAAGACGTTCTCCTCCTCTCTTTGACGAGAGTTTAGCAACATGCTCTCTCGCTGTTCCCCCTCTGTGATTTCTCCTGCCCTCCTACTCTACGACCACATTTTGAAAATTTACTTAATTAACCTGTTCTTTAAACAATTCAAGATGAAATCAAGAACATTCTGTTTAACAGCATAAACCCACACATCATCATTTTCTAACAAATGATCAACCAATACTGTAAGTATAAGAAAATAACTGCAGATGCTGGTACAAATCGATTTATTCACAAAATGCTGGAGTAACTCAGCAGGTCAGGCAGCATCTCGGGAGAGAAGGAATGGGTGACGTTTCGAGACGAGACCCTTCTTCAGACTGATGTCGGGGGTGGGACAAAGGAAGGATATAGGTGGAGACAGGAAGATAGAGGGAGATCTGGGAAGGAGGAGGGGAAGGGAGGGACAGAGGAGCTATCTGAAGTTGGAGAAGTCGACGTTCATACCACCGGGCCGCAAACTGCCCAGGCGAAATATGAGGTGCTGCTCCTCCAATTTCCGGCGGGCCTCACTATGGCACTGGAGGAGGCCCATGACAGAGGTCAGACTGGGAATGGGAGGGGGAGTTAAAGTGCTGGGCCACCGGGAGATCAGTTGCGTTAATGCGGACCGAGCGCAGGTGTTCAGCGATTGGCTATGCTCCAAAGTCCACACTAAGTTCGCATTAAATAAACATTTCTTCTTATTTCTAGGTTACTGTAACATGCCATACCGTAGCATGTCGTTTTACTTCAAATAACCTAAATGCTGATGCAATCTCTTAAAGTAATTTTACATACGTGCAGGAAAAGCAGTATTTTTTTTAAAATAGGTTAAAGTTAAAATCGGTTAAAAAGGTTAAGGCACCAATGTTGTGGCGCAGCGGTAGAGTTGCTGGCTTACAGCACTTGTAGCGCCGGAGACCTGGGTTTTTAAAGCTCCTCCCTATAACTAAATTAGTTGAGAAATGAGATGAGAAAACATTTCTTCACACAGAGAGTGGTGAGTCTGTGGAATTCTCTGCCGCAGAAGGTAGTTGAGGCCAGTTCATTGGCTATATTTAAGAGGGAGTTAGATGTGGCCCTTGTGGCTAAAGGGATCAGGGGGTATGGAGAGAAGGCAGGTACAGGTTACTGAGCTGGATGATCAGCCACGATCATATTGGATGGCGGTGCAGGCTCGAAGGGCCGAATGGCCTACTCCTGCACCTATTTTCTATGTTTCTATTATCAGTTCCAGTCTGGAATCTTTTCCATTTCTCTTGCTTAGAACACAATTTTCCCATTTGTCCTTAAGAACGTTACACAGTAAAAATCACTGAAAAGTTAAATAGACTTTCCACATCTTCAGTATGTCAATCTTTTTACTCTCAAAATAGCCTATAAAACTACTGCACACTATCTGAGCTTTTTTTTTGCAAATAGAAATTTAGAAGTAGCTCAGAGAGTGAAAATGTACATGTATTACTTTCTTTACACATAAAAACTTGGATGTTGCCAACTTACTCTTCATAACTCAAGTATTCTCAGTTTGAAATATCTAATAGATCAAATGCTTTAATCACTAAAGTCCCACTTTAGGTATCCTGGCCAACTGGTAGTGTTCCTGTTAGTAGGTTGTAAATTGATTGTTCTGAGCTCCACATTGAAATACAAACTCAAACTGGGATGACATTGCATATCATTAAGCTCAAGATTTTAGGCTGAAATTTTAATGGGCAGTATAGGTTTCAAAGCATAATTTCCAATTCTCCTGATGTCGTGAATAACAATTTTCCTTCACTCTTTCATGGCAATAAAAAAAGAACTAAAATCTGACACTCATTTTTGGGTTATAGACAACATCCTAAACCTCAAATTAATATGATTCCAATCTCGTAATATTGGTTACAAGGCATTTCTGGTATGTTGCCATATTGTGTTGTGTACCTCACATAACTCGTAACTAAAAATGGACTTGTTGCATATTAATAATTGATGCCAGTAAGAAGCACAAACGGATAAGTTCAGGGAAGCATGGTTAACAATGGACATTGAAGGTTTGATCAGAAATAAGTAAAAAGCATACATCAGGCCTTTGAGTCCTTTGAGGTTTATAGAGGATGTAGTGAGAACTAAAGGAGAGAAATTAGGAGGGTAAAAAAAGGACATTAATTGGTCTTGGCAACCACGGTTAAAGAGATTCCTTTTACAAGTATATCAGAAGCAAGAGTGCAGCTAAGGAAATAATTGGTTCCTTCATTTACCAAAGGGTAATCTGTGTGGAGCCAGGGACTATCAGTAGGATTTTAAGCCTCTCATTGATATTCATTAGAGAGATGGAGGTGGAAGATGAAGGGTTTGAGGAGGAATACACTGACATTCTGGAACACGTCAGTGTCAAAAGAAGAAAATGTTAAGAAATATTGGCAGACAAAAAGGATAAATCCCTAAGGCTTGAAGGGAATTTATCCCTGGATACTCTGGGAAGCAGGGAAGGAAATTTGTGGGGCTGTAATGTAGATTTCTGGATCTTCATTCACCAGAAGACTGGAGAATAGCTAATATTGTTTCCATATTCAAAAAAAGCAACAGGGATAAGCCAGGAAACTACAGGCCAGAAAACCTTACATCAATAGTCAGGAAAAAGACAGGATTTATGTTTAATTAGAAAGTTAGGGAGTGATTGGGAGGGGTCAATAGACAATAGACAATAGACAATAGACAATAGGTGCAGGAGTAGGCCATTCAGCCCTTCGAGCCAGCACCGCCATTCAATGCGATCATGGCCGATCACTCTCAATCAGTACCCCGTTCCTGCCTTCTCCCCATACCCCCTCACTCCGCTATCCTTAAGAGCTCTATCCATCTCTCTCTTGAAAGCATCCAACGAACTGGCCTCCACTGCCTTCTGAGGCAGAGAATTCCACACCTTCACCACTCTCTGACTGAAAAAGTTCTTCCTCATCTCCGTTCTAAATGGCCTACCCCTTATTCTTAAACTGTGGCCCCTTGTTCTGGACTCCCCCAACATTGGGAACATGTTTCCTGCCTCTAATGTGTCCAATCCCCTAATTATCTTATATGTTTCAATAAGATCCCCCCTCATCCTTCTAAATTCCAGTGTATACAAGCCCAATCGCTCCAGCCTTTCAACATACGACAGTCCCGCCATTCCGGGAATTAACCTAGTGAACCTACGCTGCACGCCCTCCATAGCAAGAATATCCTTCCTCAAATTTGGAGACCAAAACTGCACACAGTACTCCAGGTGCGGTCTCACCAGGGCCCGGTACAACTGTAGAAGGACCTCTTTGCTCCTATACTCAACTCCTCTTGTTACGAAGGCCAACATTCCATTGGCTTTCTTCACTGCCTGCTGTACCTGCATGCTTCCTTTCATTGACTGATGCACTAGGACACCCAGATCTCGTTGAACTCCCCCTCCTCCTAACTTGACACCATTCAGATAATAATCTGCCTTTCTATTCTTACTTCCAAAGTAAATAACCTCACACTTATCTACATTAAACTGCATCTGCCACGTATCCGCCCACTCACACAACCTGTCCAAGTCACCCTGCAGCCTTATTGCATCTTCCTCACAATTCACACTACCCCCCAGCTTAGTATCATCTGCAAATTTGCTAATGGTACTTTTAATTCCTTCGTCTAAGTCATTAATGTATATCGTAAATAGCTGGGGTCCCAGCACCGAACCTTGCGGTACCCCACTGGTCACTGCCTCCCATTCCGAAAGGGACCCATTTATCCCCACTCTTTGCTTTCTGTCTGTCAACCAATTTTCTATCCATGTCAGTACCCTACCCCCAATACCATGTGCCCTAATTTTGCCCACTAATCTCCTATGTGGGACCTTGTCGAAGGCTTTCTGAAAGTCGAGGTACACCACATCCACTGACTCTCCCCTGTCAATTTTCCTAGTTACATCCTCAAAAAATTCCAGTAGATTTGTCAAGCATGATTTCCCCTTCGTAAATCCATGCTGACTCGGAATGATCCCGTTACTGCTATCCAAATGCTCAGCAATTTCGTGTTTTATAATTGACTCCAGCATCTTCCCCACCACTGATGTCAGACTAACTGGTCTATAATTACCCGTTTTCTCTCTCCCTCCTTTCTTAAAAAGTGGGATAACATTTGCTATCCGCCAATCCACAGGAACTGATCCTGAATCTATAGAACATTGAAAAATGATCTCCAATGCTTCCACTATTTCTAGAGCCACCTCCTTAAGTACCCTGGGATGCAGACCATCAGGCCCTGGGGATTTATCAGCCTTCAGTCCCATCAGTCTACCCAAAACCATGTCCTGCCTAATGTGGATTTCCTTCAGTTCCTCCATCACCCTAGGTTCTCCGGCCCCTAGAACATTTGGGAGATTGTGTGTATCTTCCTCAGTGAAGACAGATCCAAAGTAACGGTTTAACTCGTCTGCCATTTCTTTGTTCCCCATAATAAATTCCCCTGTTTCTGTCTTCAAGGGACCCACATTTGCCTTGACTATTTTTTTCCTCTTCACGTACCTAAAAAAACTTTTGCTATCCTCCTTTATATTATTGGCTAGTTTACCCTCGTACCTCATCTTTTCTCCCCGTATTGCCTTTTTAGTTAACTTTTGTTGCTCTTTAAAAGAGTCCCAATCCTCTGTCTTCCCACTCTTCTTTGCTATGTTATACTTCCTCTCCTTAATTTTTATGCTGTCCCTGACTTCCCTTGTCAGCCACAGGTGTCTCTTACTCCCCTTAGAGTCTTTCCGCCTCTTTGGAATAAATTGATCCTGCAACCTCTGCATTATTCCCAGGAATACCTGCCATTGCTGTTCTACCGTCTTCCCTGCTAGGGCCTCCTTCCAGTCAATTTTGGCCAGCTCCTGCCTCATGCCTCTGTAATCCCCTTTGCTATACTGTAATACCGACACTTCCGATTTTCCCTTCTGCCTTTCCATTTGCAGAGTCAACATTGTATTGTGCAGGAGAAATCCTGTCACAAAATTTGCTTGAATGTTTTAAGAAGGTAAGTAAGGAAATTGATGAAGGCAGGGCAGTGATGTGATTTACATGCACTTTAGCAAGGCTTTTTACAAAGTCTTTTTACAAAGGTATGCTGGCAAACTGGATCCAAAATTGACTTGGTAATAGGAGGCAGAGGGTAGTGGTTGAAAAGTGTTTTTCTAACTGTAAGACATTAACCAGTGGTGTACCAAAGGGATTGGTGTTGGGACTATACTTGTTTGTCTCTGATATATAAATCACTTCGATGAGAATGTATGTGGACTGATTAATAAGTTTGCTGACAACACAAAAAAATTATTAGAGTAGTGGACAGTGAAAGGATACAGAGGGTTATAAATAAGTGAAAACATTGGCAGTTAAAAGCAGTGGCAGATGGAATTTATTCCAGACAAGGATGAGATTATGTATTTTAAGATATCAAATTGTTTTAGTACATATATAATGAATGGCAGGAACCTCAGAGGTATAGAGATACCTTGGGGTACAGTTCATAGATTCTCGAAAATGGCAACAAGGGTGGAAAGGGCAACAAGGAAGGTATTGGGCATGCTTGAATTCATAGGCCAAAGCATTGAATACAAGGGTTAAAAGTTATTCATATTTTAAAGTTTAAATCTATCTCCGAGGGAGGGAGGGGGAGGGAGGGAGGGGAGGGAGGATAAGGGTTGAGGGTGATGGAGTGGGGGGAAGGGGAAGGGGAGGAAGGGGAGGGGGAGGGGAGGGAGGGGGTGTGCAGCATCAAGTTTTGTTCAAATTGTTGAGCTCTCGTGTACCGTTTTGGCTGTATTATAGACACATTCTAATAAAATAAACATCGCCATTTTGATCTAATACTTCCGTGTTCATCTTGCGACACAACGAGAACCCAATGTGTATCCGAGCGTGTGCAGTTGGGGGAGGGTTGCCGGGCTCGGCGGCGGCACGCCTGCGCAGCATCGCCAGGAGGACCAGCGCCCGTCCCAGCATGCGCCGCGCCTGACCTTCCTCCCATGGTGCAGCGCGGCGGCAGAGAGAAGGTCAAAGAAGATGGCCATCAGCAGGACGAACATGGGGCAGCGCCTTGCGGCCGCTCTCCTGCTGCTGGCCGCCCGGGGTCGGGGTGAGTGTCTCCCTCTCCCTTTTCCTCTACCCCTTTGCCCGCACCCGGCCCTGGGGCTGTCACAACAGGAATCCAACGGGTCGTGTTTCGTTCAAATTGTTGCACTATCGTGTACCGTTTTGGCTGCTTTATGCCCAACCAATTGTTCAAGCGCTTTTGATTGCAACATGCCCCTTAATTTAGTTCAACAAAGTAACTGACAAGTTACTAAAGAACCTTTAGTAACAACGGCAACCCAAAGGGTCCACGGGTCGTCTAGTAGTAAATAAAAGGCTCCAATAAAATTGCAATGAGCATTTCCAATAGATAAATCACAAATGCACAGGTAACTTCAATAATTTTCCTGGGAAAGTTAATTTTGCCTCAATCATATTCCTGGTCTTATTTCTCAGACAAAACCTATGCATAGTAGGAAAACAAAAAAGAGTAATACCAAAATATACCAGGAGCAATCTCATTCGGTCAATATTGGTATCTTCCAGCTCATCGCCTTAGTAATTGTTATGTTGGTATAGGCAATGAAATTGTTTCTGTGACTTGTTTATTACTATTAACCAAATTCTTCAGTCATGATATATTGCTTTTGTTTGAATTCAATCAGATAAAAAAGTAACAGTGTCACAATTCAAATTTGATACGACCTTGAAGTTGGGAAGCAAATGTTCATCACTTGACTATATATTAAAGAGTAAAAATCTATATGCACAGGTGCAATGGATTATTACCACGTAGGCATTTCACTGCAGTAAGCAATGCTTCAATAAATCACAGTGCAAACAGTACAGTCTATGAACTAGCACCTACTAGAATAATTAGTGAGAGTCAAAAGTTGATCAAACCAAAACAGAACTAAAACTTGATCGAAGAAATGAGCAAATTGTCTTTAATATTGTAATTCCTCGGCTTAGATGCCAGGCAAAAAAGGTTGTTCTTACATTTTAGAATGCTGTTTGATCCCTTTCTATCACAACAAATGCACTAAAAGATACTGGGCTGCTGGTGATGTATTGATGGATTTCAAAGGACTTTTATCTGGAACTAAGTAATTCACTTTTACCTGTGACACTCATGAATTACTCACTTAGAAAATACGACAAATAATTCTCTACCATCCATCAATTATCCTGTGTCCTTGATCATCATTTTCTAAGATTCTGCTGGTGGTATTTCATTGCCTCATAGCAAATATTGAACAGGTGAAAATATTACTTGTAACATCGACCATCCATTGCAAATAGTCCTTTACCGCAAAACACTCCACTCACACTTACCTGAAATAATAGATTTCAATTCTGGAAATAACGCAAAAATATTAACATTTTCAATGACTCCAACCAACAGCAAAAATAAAAAATAAACAAAATCCATAGTCACTGCATAAATTTTGTTAAAACTTCAAAATGTCATCAAAAGATCCTTCAGAAATTCAAACAAGGATTCCACAAAGAGCACTTTACTAATGGTAGTGCATGGCTGAAGCTTTATTTTGCAAGCATGGAAACTGCTTTAATCAGGAGCATTATTTTCTCAATGCATTGAGGACTATATATATATATAATTAACTTTTTATTCACAAAATGCTGGAGTAACTCAGCAGGTCAGGCAGCATCTCGGGAGAGAAGGAATGGGTGACGTTTCGGGTCGAGACCCTTCTTCAGACTGATGTCGGGGGTGGGACAAAGGAAGGATATAGGTGGAGACAGGAAGATAGAGGGAGATCTGGGAAGGAGGAGGGGAAGGGAGGGACAGAAGAGCTATCTGAAGTTGGAGAAGTCGACGTTCATACCACCGGGCTGCAAACTGCCCAGGCGAAATATGAGGTGCTGCTCCTCCAATTTCCGGCGGGCCTCACTATGGCACTGGAGGAGGCCCATGACAGAGAGGTCAGACTGGGAATGGGAGGGGGAGTTAAAGTGCTGGGCCACCGGGAGATCAGTTGCGTTAATGCGGACCGAGCGCAGGTGTTCAGCGAAGCGATCGCCGAGCCTGCGCTTGGTTTCGCCGATATAAATAAGTTGACATCTAGAGCAGCGGATGCAATAGATGAGGTTGGAGGAGGTGCAGGTGAACCTCTGTCTCACCTGGAAAGACTGTTTGGGTCCTTTGATGGAGTTGAGGGGGGAGGTATAATAAAAATTAACTTTCTTTCTCTCAAGAACCAAATTGCTCTTGAAGTACGAATTGGTCCAATTAATATATTTCAAAAGTCCTGATTTTCCATGAATGAACAAAAGATCTGCAGTTTAAGAAATACATTCTTCTCTTTACATAAATTATTGACTGATTCGGGACAAAATATAAAAATGCAAATTAGAAAGGAAAGATTAACATGAAAAACTGTGCTTCAAAGAGAAAGCTGGGCAGGAACTGGACTGGGTTGGTCACCAAAGTATCTGCCTTCATAATGCATTAGTCTGTGTCAACCAACTGTTGTCCTTTAGGAGCCAAGAACAGTTATGAATCAATTAGTGGTTGCTATATTATCTTGGTAGTTGGATGCTTTGGCCAGTATCCCTGACTTTGTTGTCAAGAATGACAAAAGTTTGCTGATATCTTTGAAGTTATAGATTTCTGATATTGTTCTCAAGTCTCCAATTTAGAGAGGGTGGTTGAGAATTGGTCCACAACCACCACCAGAATAGGGGTTGCTGAGATAGGTAGATATAGAGCCTCAATCCAAATTGGGTACATTGGCAAAATCTGCAAAATGTATTACCTGAATCATAGCAGACATCTCAATTTCATAGTGCCTTAAGGATACAATGCACTGCAGATGTTGGAATTTTGAACAAAAAGGGTTTTGATAAAACACAACAAAAAAATCACATAATATTGTACATAAAAGACAATAAATACACTAAAAATCAACGACCAAACCATGTTGATGCAATCCAAGATGGCAAATTTATCAGGTGCAATAAATTATCTACCAGTATCTGCAAGTCATCATCAAGTATCTTTCTTTTGACCACAATTATATACATTTTAAACTATTTTCAGTCAATTAACTTCCTTCTGAATTATCTTTTAAAATATTCTGATACACTCAGATCTGAATGACTAAAACTGCATATAAAATCATTCAATACAAAAATAGGAAAAACCCCATCATGGAAACACAGTCTTTCATCAATCAAAGTGCCATGAAAACAGTGATTGTTCTGATCATATATTTGCAGCGCTTGCTGCAAATATCTGGCATGAAACTATGTGACCTTAACCAAACAAGCAGAACAATGTTAATATATATAAACCAATGGGGACATTTGTCACAGGTATTAGATTTAATAAAAACGTACCGAAGAGAGGAATGAAGGAAATAATAATACAGAACTCTTCAGATAAATATGGCCTGCATTCATCTCTTAACAAAAAGCCAAATTGCTATACTAGAAAATGCACAAAGGAAAAAGTCAGTTCATAATTCAAGAGAGTAGAATTAGACCATTCAGCCCATCTAGTCTGCTCTGCTATTCTTTCCCTCTCAATTCCATTGTCTTGCCTTTTCCCCATAACCTTTGACACCCTTACTAATCCAGAACCTGTCAATCTACGCCCTCAAAATACCCAATGACTTGGCCTCCACAGCCTTCTGTGACAATGAATTCCACAGATTCACCACTCTCTGGCTAAATAAATTTATCCTCATCTACTTTCTACAGGTACATCCTTTTATTCTGAGGCTATGCTTGCTGGTCCTAGACTCTCCTACTAGTGGAAACATCTCCTCCACATCCATTCTATCTAGGCCTTTCATTATTCAGTAAATTTCAATGAGATTCCCCCCTTATTGCCTCCCTTCTTACAGACTCAACCTGCAAATTAACCTTTTGGGAATCCTGCACCGGCAAGCCCAAGCCTCTTTGCACCTCCGAATTCTGAATCCTCTCCCCCGTTTAGAAAATAGTCTACATCTTTACTACAACTGGCAAGTGTATGGCCACACATTCTGCGACACAGTATTCCATCTGCCACTTCTTTGCCTACTCTCCCAACATGTCCAAGTCCTTCGGCAGACTCCCTGCTTTCTCTACACTTCCCTAACCTAACCGTATCATCTGCAAAGTCAGGAAAGACATACATTATGTGGAGGATACTGGAGGCCTGATCTAGTTGAATGGATCTAGTTGAGAAAAAGTTGTTGAAATCCAAGAACCAACACACCCATCTGATTTGATACAAGATAATTTGTTGTTTACAAATTATAATTTATTTTGATGCATTGACAAAAGACCTTAATGACTAATCAAAGGTATTTATTCACAAAATGCTGGAGTAACTCAGCAGGTCAGTCAGCATCTCAGGAGAGAAGGAATGGGTGACGTTTCGGGTCGAGACCCTTCTTCAGTCTGAAGAAGGATCTCGACCCGAAATGTCACCCATTCCTTCTCTCCTGAGATGCTGCCTGACCTGCTGAGTTACTCCAGCATTTTGTGAATAAATACTTTCGATTTGTACCAGCATCTGCAGTTATTTTCTTACACTTAATGACTAATCAGTTCATCCTGGGTGAAAGAAACATAGATCTATCACATAATACAGATATCATGAGGAAGCACTGGATATAGAAAAGGCTAATAGACCAAACAACATCTCAGTCGAAGAACCAAAAATCAGTGATACAGAACAAGCTATGCCTCTTGTCAAACTGTTCCAAGACAGTTAGAAAACATGGGGAATATGGGAAATTGCCAACATCTGTTCAGTTCACAAGAAACAAGACAAATCCAATACAATTAACTCTGCTCAATCAGCAAACATTCAATCATGAACAATGTGATGGAAGGTGTCATCAACAATGTTATCGAGTGCCAGTAACTCACAAAAACCTATCTTTTTGGATTTTGCCTTGAAAATTCAGCTCCAACCATTTTTAATCAAATCTTTGACCTAAAGATGTGATCAAAGAGTTGACTTCCAGCAGTGAAGCAAGTGACCACCAAGGCAGACGTCGACAGAATATGGCATCAAGGAGCACTGGTATGACAAGTCAACAAGAATTAATGGGGAAATGCACACCCATTATAATGCTCACATCTTTCACCAAAATCATTTGAGATCAACCATCCCAGTATTGGACATTAACACGAGTTCCTCAGAACAGTGTTTTAGACACAACTTTGTGGGTATGAGACAGGAATTCGCTCATGTAGAATGGAGTAGGTTGTTTGATGGAAAAGGAAGTCAGGAAAGTGGTATGCTTTTAAAAGTGTACTGAAAAGAGTTCAGGACTGCACGTCCCTATTAGAGTGAAAGGCAAGGCAGGCAAACGAAAGTAAGCCTGGATGACGAGGGAAATTGAGGCTTTGGTCAAGAGTAAAAAGGAGGCATGGGACAGAAAAAGGCAGCTGGGATCAAATGTATCCCTGGAGGGGTTTCAGAAACTAAGGAGTAAGCTAAAAAAGGAAATCTGAAGGGCAAAAAAGGGGACAAAAGATAGCTCTGGCAGAAAGCATTAAGGATAAATCCACTGCGCCACTGTGCTGCCCGTGATCCTGTAGAGGTGTATAAAATCATGGGAGGAATAGATCAGGTAAATGCACAGTCTCTTGTCCAGAGAAGAGGAATCGAGAACCTGAGGACATGGGTATAAGGTGAGGGGGGAAAGGTTTAATAGGAATCTGAGGAGTAATTTCTTCACACAAAGAGTGGGTAAATCTTGCCTGGGTAAATTTGAATCTTCCAGATGCATATTCCAGCTTGTGGACTCGCACTCAGACTGACGGACACACACAATCTTTTACACAGGGTAGAGAACGTGCCAATGCATCAATGATAAATTGTAACATATCATGTTAAATGGTAAATGATAGGCAGAGAGCACCATCCCTGTGGCTGGTCCCACCTTGCATGAGGCTCATTTCCTGACCATTCCGCTCTTGTAATTGTAATTAATTTATTGGCCAAGTATGTAAACATACAAGGAATTTGATTTGCCAACAGTCATACAAAAAGCAACAAGATACATAACTACATAAAAACTAAACATAGACTTTAACAGCCACCACAACGGCATGTGATAATCCCCAGGGCACACAGCATAAGCAGAAACCCACAGCCATCAGTTCAAAGTCCGGGCCTTCACCGTGATGTGACCAGAGTTGTACCTGTCGCACAATCTGGAGTACCTGTCCGCCCGAATAGTCAGAAAACCGTCCACCCTCGCACTAGACTCTGGGATGTCCTCATGGAGCCATGTCCCCGCAAACACCGAGATCATTGCACTCATGGCACTCCCTCCGAGTCCTCACCAGTGCAGGCAGCGGGTCCATCTTGTTTATTTGGCGACCCTCACATTCCCCTCTGTGATGGAAGGCAAATAACCTATACCTTCTTTCCTCCTTTTCTCCCGTGGTCGGGGCAATCGAAACTTCCGCAGTCGATGCGATCGAAGCTCTCGCATCGGGGCGATCGAAGCTCCCGTGATCGGGACGGTCAAAGCTGTTGCGTTTGGAGCTCCCGCAGTCAATCCCTAATGAAGGGATTGCCAGCTCCACAATGTTAAAGCCGCAGTGCAGACTGAGATACGATGGAAAAAGTCGCATCTCCGTCGAGGAAAGAGATAAAAAAGGTTTCCCCCAACCCCACCCCCACATAATACAAAAACTAAAGATACACTAAAAACATACAAGTAACACAGTAACAAAAGAATAAAAAGACGAGACAGGCTGTTGGTGCGGCAGCCATATATGGCGCCAGTGCTGGACCAACACTGGATATCTGCGATGCTTTAATGTTGCAGTCATTTACAATTAATGCACTGTTTCATTTCATTGATTCATGGGAGATTTTAGAATCAAGCAAACAGACTTCCCAACCAACCGAATAGATCATCAACGTGCCACGATTATGACCACATTAGACTTTTTAAATTCTGCTATTTTCATAACATTCTTATTTTTAATCCACCCAGACTGTGCTACTACAACTGTGGAAATCATGTAGAAACTACATGTTTAGTTTTGTGTCAATGCTGGAGAGTTTGCGCATGTCTGCAAACATGAGCTAACCATGCAGAATGTCCATTGCAATCTACCGACTACTCCACTTCAAGATATTGTGACACTGGATACCGCAGATGCATTTTTCTACCTGGGCCACATTTTTTTACTCAAGCGAGGCATTTCAAAATATTTCAATGTTGAGCCTGAATTCCAACTCAGGTCAGTCCTCCCAAACTACCAGAGCCATAAATGCAACTGACTCAGATTGGAATGTTAATAATATCAGCCACCCATTCAGCATTATACAACTTATTAAATGGTTTGACTGAAGAGGCTAGAATGGTTCCATTGAAAGGGAGAAAGCCGAGACATGATTTAACAGAAGTGTACAAAAGTCAGCAAGGGTCCAAATAAGATGAAGAGAAATGTTCCCATTGACAGAAGGACACAGATTTAAAGTGTTTGACTAAAGAACCTGGAGAGACCCCTGGAGAACAATGGGACAAGTGACCTCCTTGCTTCCACTTCCTAACAATCAAATGAAACAAAACTGCAGACTTTGTTGCAGGGTTATAATTACTCCTTTTGATCAAAATGTTCCATACACCATGAAATATTAGAGCAAAGGCTGTCCTAAAGCCTCCTTTCCCTGTTTTTTGCTATAAATTGTTCTGCCATGTCTTGTTAATAAATGTATTTGTACTCTTGAATTATTACTTCCATAACTAAACTTTGCATCATGAAGGTTTTTCCTGGAACATAATGAGGTATTACTGTAATTTATCCTTAAAGTGTGCTACTTAACAGTACCAAATGCAAAATACTGTAATCCAAAAGCCTTGGAGGATTCATCAACTGTGGGACAAATATTCATAGTTCAACCATTTGTGCCATAATTCATATCACACAAGTTTTAAATACTTAAGCAACCCTTGTAAATTTGCAGTGCTTCAATATAATCATGTGACCCTGACAGAAAGCATAGAAATTTAATGTAAAAAGATAATCAGACAAAGTCCATGAATAATTTGTGCCGTAGACCAGTGTTGAGTGCCCAAATTAAAGTTGCAGGAAATAAATTGAAGAGGGTCTCTTAAAGCCAGACATGGAACTGGAAGCAGTGAAATGCTTTGGTGGGCCAGATGGAGCCCAGTAAAATGCTAATCGTATATTATCTCACATTAACCTATCCAGCAGGCTTCATCTGAGAGAGCCTACAAGTGCATGTGATAGTGTATGCAAGAGCAAGTGTGAGCATGTGCGCGAGAGAGAATTTGTGTGTGCGTGTGTGGTAGCAGGTTTGTCGTCTTATGCTAAGGACTATTGCTGACTCTGCTTTTGCACACATGCTGAGCTGCAGAACCCTGACTTTAAAACCCATGATGCCAAAGAAGGAAATAAATTGGTGACGTAACAGCCGTCAGATATCGAGCTACCAACAAGAGCTACCATGCAGTGAGATGGGGGTGGGAGGCAAAGAAGGGTATTAGCAAATCTTTACATACTTAAGTACTTAGCTCATCATGCAAGCAATCTTCACTCTTTCCCTGTCAATGGATGCGATCTGAGCTAGTCCCTGAAGTAGAAGGCAAAGGGCGACTATTACTGATACAGGAAGCACTAGTTATTTATGCAATAATTGACAGATATAGAATAATAAATAAGAAAGAAGATATTTTACAAAAAAAGTTAAGTGTAAACAATAAAAAATAAATGCTAGATATACTTATTTGGTTTCATTAAACAGCGTTCTGTAGCATGATGAAATAATTACACAATCATAAATAACTTTGCAAGACACTATTTTTGGTGGAATGTGCAATCGTGTGCCTGTTCCCACCATCAAGGAGCTTCGATTGCAGCAACTCTTTGAGGCAACAGCACCACAAACTGAAAGAAAAATAAACTAATAGATGATTCTCCCTCCCACCTCCAGGTACCCAAGCCAAGCGACTCGTGTTTGCTGGTCACAGAAGTGTATCTGCAATCACGCATTACAATCCCTCCACTCTTTTATACCTCAATTCCAACAGCAATTCCTTTTATCCTGTATCTATACACTGTGGTTAGCTGGATTGTAGTTCTGTATATGCTTTCCCCTGACTGATTTACATGCAACATCAACTTTTCCCTGTACCTTGGGACAGGTGACAATAAACCAAACCTCCATAATCATGTACAAAGTAATTAACTATAATTGGCCATGGTCAAATATTTAATGCCAAGCTCAAAGGGAAGAAGGGTCCCGACCCAAAACATCACCTATCCAAGTTCTCCAGAGATGCAGCCAGACTGCTGGGATACTCCAGTACTTTGTGCCTTCTTTGGTAAACCAGCATCTGCCGTTTCATTTTTGCACATCAAAGGTAATTCCTTTCCTTCTACCGTCTTCAATGATTGAATTACAAATCAGCAAGAGTCAAGAGTGTAACCAATACCACGAACACATAAACATCCAAGATTCCCTTGGTTTTGCAAAGCTCCCCAAACTTATAGGATTTTTTTAACATTAACCGCACTCGTGTATTTTTATAATATTTATCATTCACTAAGAAAAGCTCCAGAACTCAATCTAACGTGTTATTCGTGGATGCTTTTATTATTCACGAGGAGGAACGGGCATTTTGAAGACGCTCTCGTGTAATTTAGTTGCAAGAATGTGCTACTGCACATCTTGAATATCAAATACCTATTCGTGACATGAAGAGAATCTTACGATCGGAGCTTATCTCGGGCACTAAACCAGATGTCAAGCAATTCCAGCTAAGTTATGTAAACAAGATTGTGATTATCCTGTGGTTTCTTCTGAGAGTACAACTGTCCAGCATCGTACTTAAAAGTACGTGTCCGTACAGCCCGGTTCACACAGCAAGATGTCCCAGCGCGCTGCACACAGCACGACCGGACTTGAAGACATGGGGCGATACGAGGGTAATTGGTCGAAAACTTGGTTCAAGAGTTCTGTGTGCCTTAAACGGTATCTAGACGGAGGGGTGAAACGTGCAGGTTGAAGGACTAAATTCCACCGTTTAAGGGGAACTTGTGTTCCTTTCTATGCCAAACAACAAGTCTGCGAATGCCGAAAAAGGCGTATGTGCAAGCTCTCAGGCAATCGCAAAGAAAACTTTCTTTGGGTGGCAGCCCACTGGCATCAAGCTTTTTTTTCTAATTTCGTGTACGAATCTGCCTGGAACTAATCTTCACACGGTACCAAAAAAAAGTGACCTTTGCATTTTTTTTCATAAACTACAGTGTAAGTTTCAATGTCATCCGAGCAGCCAAGATGTTGACACTCAAAATCCCCAAATCCATCCTTTCAAAATCGCATGCAGTAAAATGAAAATAAATAACGTATCTGCTCATCAGAAACACGGGGCTGTGGATCAACATTAAACTAGCGATGTGCCAATTGGCGATGGAACCTTATTGCCAGAATTGAAGCAAGCTGTTCTCGGCTCAAAAATATGTGCGATTTATACCGATTATAGTACCTCATCTCCGTACATAAAACTCAACAGGGGAAATATTCAATTTCCTCTGTATTTAGGGACGGGGGCAATAAATACGATGAAACAACGATCAGATGAGGGGTGCTCGATGTTTCTTTTAAATTAAAATTATTACAGTGTACAGCCACACAACCAAATCAACAGAATGGATGTGTATATTCTAGTACATTGAACAAACTTTTAACATGTATTACTGGTGAAAACCTATTATGGGGAACAATATTTAAAAATTGAATATGCAAACAATATTTGCACCAATGGTTCAGACGCACGGTATCATTTTCTAGTGTACAAATTGTAGACATTTATATCCAGTAAAATGTTAGTGAAGATTTTTTCTGGTATGTAAGGGAGCTAATTTGAAGCTTGGACGTCAAGAGTTGTTTTGGCTGGTTTCAACAATTAAAGTTATAAAAGCACTGAACTTTTTTTTCACTCGTAGATGCTGACAACTTTCCAGAATGTATTTTTGAAATGTGCTATTCAAACTTTCAATACCCTTTTTTAAATTCTCGGCGAGCCTTGGGCAATCGAAAAGGTTTTTAATGACTTTCTCGGATTTCTGTTGAAGCAGGTATTTGATCAAGAAGGTTTGATTTGGTAAACACCTCTTTAAAGACGCGCTACTTCAATGTATTATTCCACAATCATATTTCCTGAAAGATCGGTAACACCTATTCCTCTTGGCGAGCTTCTGTCGTCACTGGTGACACCACCTGCATGGAAAGTCTAAAATCTCGGTATGTATTAATTTTATTGCCTCCTTCCGCTGCCTACAACAATATCAAAACAAGGAACGATACGCAACGAAAAATTAAATAAAAAAACAAAATCAGATTTCGATTCCATCTATTGGAAACCGCCAACATGGTTGAGGTTTGAGCACAATTTTCACCGAACACTTCTGTCCCTGTTTCAGCACCACGGCTGAAGAATAGCAGACCATCCATTTCAACCTAACGCAATCGTTAAAATTACGCGGTTGAAATTGGAACTCGGAATATTTATGCAAAAAAAACCCATGGGTTACTTGTATTTTATTTTATGTTACAATCGCTCTATTTATTCACTCACTTCCCCTCCCCCCCCTCCTCCTCCCTTCTCCCCACACCCACCCTGAAATTAACGCTGGAAATTGACAGCTTGCATCTTGAAATCTGATTATTTAAAAACATGTCCCGTAATCTACCAACACAAGCGCGTTTCTCACGAGTGACAGTAAAAACAAATCACTGATGAAAGAGACACACGGGAACACACACACAATCTCTCTGCTTAAACCGTTTCGCCATGTGATAAATATCACCGGCTGGCAAACGTGAAGGAACGGGGGGAGCACGAAGGGGTCGGGGATCCCTGCAATCACCAAACGTTGCAATCACCATCCTCCTCCTCCTCCTCACCGTGTTCACCTTTCCCGTTGGTAATTGCGCCCTGACTCCGGGCCGGAAGATATCTGCACCAACCTTGACAGCACTCAACCCTCACTAATATTCCCATCACAAACAATCTTCCCCATGCAATTTCCACGGTAGCCTCGCAGGGATTTCTGCAGTGCTAATTCGGCACCCTAGGTGCGTTTACACTACAACTGCCAGCGTGCAAACATGCTCCACACTCTCTCCCTTTGGTTTCCACAGCTCGCCCGGCTCCCCCCAAACCCACCTGCACTGACCCCGGCCGCCAGCCCCGGCCTTGTGGAGCACCGACCCCTCTCCCCGGGTCACTGGGGTCTCAATGGGTCGGAGCCCGCTCTATCCGAGCAAACTCCCCGGGCCGGCAGCGCCCGGGCACCGAGGCCCACAACCGCGGGCTGGCGGAGGCCGGGAGCCGTGGGCCGAGCTACTTTACCCGGGGAGCTGCGGCCTGCTGCATCTTCCCGGAGGCGGAGAGGGAGGGAGGGAAGGAGGGGACGGGGGAGCCCGGAGTCCTGCAGCTGTCGCCCGGGAGGGAGGGGACGGGGGTCCGGGGAGGCCCCGCTGCCATCGCCCGGGCTGCGGCGCTGCTCGGCCCCGGCGGATGAGGGTGAGCGGGGCCCCGGGCGGGAGGGCGGGCAGCTGGCGCTTACCTGTCAGCACCCCGACCCGGACCTGGTGGTCGTGGTTGGTGAGCAGCAGCCCCTCCGTCGCCATGTTCGCCAGCTCGGGCTCCGCGAGACTGCGGGCAACGGCCGAGCACACGGGCCAGGCGGCGGCAGCCGAGCGCAGAGCACATCGAGCCGCGCTGCCTCAGCCAGGCGGAGCCCAGAGTCACGCTGCGCGCTGGCACACGCCCACAGCCCACTGGCACACGCCCACAGCCCACTGGCATACGCCCACCACTCACTGGCACACGCCCACTGGCACATGCCCACTGCCCACTGGCACATGCCCACTGGCACATGCCCACCGTCCACTGGCACGCCCACTGGCACACGCCCACCGCCCACTGGCACATGCCCACTGTGCACTGGCACACGCCCACTGTACATTGGCACCCACTCACTGTGTCTGTGAGCACTGACACCCACTGATTGTGTGCTGGCACCCACATCCACTGCATGCTGGCACATGCTCATTGGGCTCCATTGGCACATACCCACCCACCCACTGTGCACCTTCTTCTTCTTTCGTATGGCGTGTACAGTCTAAAGTGGTAGGTCAAGGCCAGGCCAGGCCAGGCCAGGGCAGCATCAGTTGCTGGGTGGATGGCCTTGATGCAACCAGGGAAAAGCCTCAGTGAGCAGTCATTCACGATGTGTGGGATGGTCTGGTCTGGATATCTGCAGTCGCAAGCAGGGCTGTCTGTCATCCCCCACTTGTGCAGGTGATGGGCCGTTCTTGCATGGAGGGTGCGGATCCTGTTCAGGGTTAGCCATTGCTTGCGATGGAGGTCAAATCCCAGTGGTTTCACTGTGGGGTCTGTGATGTCCTCTCCATTGTTGGTGTTGACATCTTTCCAGGCTCTGCGCCACTCAGTCTTGGGGTTAAAGTCTTCCAGGGATTTGGCTGAAGACCAGAAGGGTTTATGGGACTTCAGGCGCATGTTGGGCAGATTGTTCAAGTCAGCATGGATGGGAAGGTCAGGGTTAGGCTCGATGGTGCACCAATCTTTCAACATCCTCTCCCTTCTGTGTATGCTGGGAGGGGCGATGTGAGAGAGGACAGGGAGCCACTGCAAATGTGTTGACTTAAGTATCCCTGTGATGACCTGCATTGCAGAGTTAAGGAGTGTCAACTCGTTTGGTGTGGCAGCTATTAGCCCAAGCTGTTGAGCAAAACTCGGCTGTTGAGTAGACTGGGGCCAAGCTTGTGGTACGGAGGGTGTGCGCATTGGATCCCCAGTTGTTGCCTGCAAGTTTCCTGATGATGTTGACCCTTGCTTTCAGTTTATCAGCCACCCTCTTCAGATGTTCACGATAGGTGAGGGTGTGGTCCAGGGTGACTCCGAGGTACTTGGGGAATTCCTCATTCTTCACCGGCTTACCACAAAAGGACACTCGGAACTTTGCATTGACGAACCGATTGCTGTGGTGAAAGGCAGTGACAGTTGTCTTAGATGGGATGGGGCGAAGTCGCCAGAAGGTGAAGTACTCCTCCATCCCCTTCAAGTCTTGCGTTAGCACTCTGCTGATATCCTCAAGGGCAAGTCAAGTCAAGTCAAGTCAATTTATTTGTATAGCACATTTAAAAACAACCCACGTTGACCAAAGTGCTGCACATCTGACCAGGAAAAAAAAGAAACATACAGTGGCAGCTCCCTGGTGCAATCTTCCTGGACGAGGTAGTTGGCATGTCACTCATATAGATGTTGAAGAGTAGGGGAGCTAGGACAGAGCCCTGGGGAGGCCATCATTCAGGGTCCTGACAGAGCTGGTCTGGTCGCCAAGTGACCTGAGGATGACTGGTGGGCGTGTGACCAAGTGACCTGAGGTTGCTGAGGATGAATGAGAGCACACGTATGGTGGTTTGGCACTTCAAGATTCTGGAAGTTTTCAGCAACAGACCATGTCTCTACATGGTGTCATAAGCTGATGACAGATCGATGAGAGCAACACCAGTTTTCAGGGCATGTTGGACGCCAGCCTCTATATTGGTAGTGAGGTCAAGGACTTGATCTGTGCAGCTTCAACCAGGTCTAAAGCCAGCTTTCTCTCTGGGCAGAACAGGTTCCACCAATGGAGAAATCCTAGCAAGCAGGAGGCGTTCAGGCTTGTAGGATGTACACAAGAGGGAGATGGGTCGGTAACTAGCTGGATCATCAGCAGATTTCCCAGGCTTGAGGATGGCGATGACCTAGCCTGAGGGATAAGTCCTCTACAATGGGCATGGGTGAAAAAAGCAGCCAGCCAGTTGCTTCCTTGGGGGCCAAGGTTCTTCAGAAATTCCGGGTAAATCCCATAAATTCCTGCTGCTTTCCCAGCTTTAGCAGAGGACAGGTCTTTGTCTACATCAACTGGAGTGTGTGGATTAGAAAGGCTGTTAGAGGATGGTGAAGAAGAGATGGACTTTGTCAAGCTCCGTCTCACTTCTTGTCGGACTTTTTTGGAAATGGCGACCTTCGAGTTTGCCAGCAGGCGAGAAGTTACAGCATTTGCTGACACCGTGGGGGGTTGTACCGGGCAGGGGCAGCTGAACCAAGATGGTGAAGGAAAGTCCATGCCTTCCTGTTGGAGTGTGTGAAGTTCAAGTCATCTACAGTCTCTTGCCAGCACTGTCGTCTTGCTGCATCCAGGGAATCTAGCAGTTCTGTGGCAGTATCTGTGTCACCTGTGGCCTCACACTGCTTCAAGATGCTGCCCGACCTGTGGAGAATTTCCAGCATTTTCTCGCTCACTTGGCGCTCCGACACGCTCGCCCACAGACTGACTGGATGGATGCTGGAAACGACTCGCTCCCTCGACCGGACCTGGGGACTCAGAAACTCTTCCATTCACTTGCTGAGCGGGACCCTCTCACTCACTCACTCGCTGAGAAATGGGACCAAACTCACTCTCCCACACGGGCACTCCCAGTCAACCCCCTCCTTGCATCTCAAACAGGGGTTAGTGACGCTGCACCGAGCTCCCACTCACATTATCATAGCAGGCGAACAATAATTTTCCTGACAATTTATTCAGTAACCGTGCAACGATCTGGATCCCTAATATCGCTTGTTTAATTTTTGCCTTGCTTCCATTTCGCGACATTTGCCTTTCTCTGGTATTCCCTCTGTCAGTTATTTCACTGCCTGCATCTGTTTTTTTTTTCATGTGTGTTTCCCCAGCCTCACGCAACAAGCCGAGCACCGAGTGCATGGATCTGCGAGCTGGATGGTGTGTGTTTAATTTGTGCGGCATGTTGAATATTAATTTCGCAGCCTGCCGAGATTATTGTTTTGGTGCAATGAAATTAGAGCTCGGACACCCGAGTTCATTAATGATACCGACGTTAAGGCCACTTCTGGCAGGGTGACTGTTGAGGAGATGGGAATTTCCCCAGCAATAAATAGAACATTCAGTGGCACCCCCGACGTCTATTCGTGTCATCATTTGAGCTGCCATGGCACTGCTCAAAAATGTGTTTTCCTGCAACAGCTTTTTTCTGTTCGGTTCCTGCTTAATAAACGGCACTCTCGGTAGTATTTTTAATGGATTATTAGCTTAAAAAACATGGTATAGTTTTCTCCCTTGGCACAATGGACGGCCAGAATTATGACATCTCTAATTTGGCTGATTTATTTTTCATTCTGAAAGTTCCACCTTTTCATCTCTATTTATAAATGTTTACATGGCTTGGCGAGGTATAATTTTCCTGATTTTGCACACATCCTCCCGTTCAATTTTTTTCCTATTTTTTCGGGTTATTTTTCATTTCCACGTGTTTTGGAGACCAGACGCAACATTGCAACACTTGATATCCATTTCCCTTGCTACGTGGCAGAGGATGGATACCTGGGCCATGAGATGTATCAGGATGGGTTTCTTGGGCAAAGGACTTGGATGCAGGATTTATTCCTATTTTCTTTAGGTATTCCTTTGGAATTTATCTTTGATCTACAGTATCATCAGTAATAGGTGTTCAGTATTTGTTTGTCTCCTGCATGGGTGACAGCAAAACCAAGGCAATGAGGATAGATTGTATCATGGAATTTATGGCTCAGAAGTATAACATTTGTATCTGCAAACGGGGCAAAAAAGGATAAAACAAAACAAAACAACAAAATCTTATTTTTCTCCAGTAGACAGATTTTGTCACTTAAAATTCTATCGTTGTCAGGTTGAGATTTTTTTTTTCTTCTGAATGCAGGCAAGAAACATCCAGTTCCAAAAATTGTGCTTCCAGGATGTCAGGTAATTCAAATGACAAATTATTCTTTTCATTTGTTAACCTTGTTTCTTCATTTATCATTCAGGTAACAAATGAATGTTGTTATAAATGATAAAACAAAACTAAACACCATGGTCAGGTTCATGAAAGGATGTGCACACCATTGTCAGATTTTTTTTTGCCATTTACTTTTCATGTGCACTTTCTATAGCAAGATCATACCTTCATAAATAAGAACAGTTTGTTGCAATGTTACACATGTCAATTCAATATTCAGTAATTCTGATACAAACCTGCATACATTTTAAAATAATTATAGTTCAGACTGATAAGACTTGAACATTTCATTATTTCCCATCTTCTGTTAGATGTAACTACCCACGTTAAAAAAAACCCCTCAGACTAGAGTTTATAGGAAGGACAGCCCAAGGGGAGAAGTTACTATTCAAAGTGCATTTTACTCTAGATTCAAAAATCATATTCTGTTTTCTTTTAAATCGCAGGATAATTTCTCCAGCTTGTTTTTCATCTTACCAAATATGTGCAACAAGCCCAAAATTTATGCCTGGACTTTATCTGTACACTGTGGACGGCTTTATTGTAAGGTGGAAAAAGGGTAAATAATTATCGATCCTGTGATCTCCACCACCAAGATGAATTCAGACAGCATGTGCCTGGAGAAAATAGGAGTTTCTCCATCAACATAGGCAATTATTCCTCTTCCCCAGCTAGCCTCTCCTGTGGGGTTCCACAAGGCTCCATCTGAGGCCCCATTCTCTTCTCTCTATACATGCTCCCCCTCAGCCAAATCATTCAAAGGCACAGCATTTCTTTCCACTGCTATGCGGATGACACACAGCTTTATCTCCCCCTGAAACCCAACAACCGGTCAAATTTAATCAGCCTCATGCACTGCCTTGAGGACATAAAATGTTGGATGGCACAGAACTTCCTTCAACTACACGAGAGCAAGTCTGAGGTCATCCTATCCCCCCCCCCAGACTCCATCAAAACAATAACAGGCAGCCTTGGAAGCCTATGCTCCCTAGTCAAACCGCATGTCAAAAACCTTGGCGTGATATTTGACTCTGCATTGAAGTTTGACAAGCAAGTCAACGTTGTGGTAAAAGCCAGCTTCTTCCAGCTTCGTACCATAGCTAAAATGAAACCATTCCTCCAATTTGACGACATTGAAAAAATCATTCACGCATTCATTTCCTTCCGCCTAGACTACTGCAACTCCCTATACACTGGGATCGGCCAATCATCCCTGTCCCGCCTGCAATTGGTCCAAAACACTGCAGCGAGACTCCTGACGGGTACCCGTATAAGGGACCACATCACCCCGATTCTGGCCTCTCTCCACTGGCTCCCAGTACGGTACAGAATCAACTTCAAGCTCCTCCTATTCATATACAAAGCCCTAAACGGGCTTGCCCCCCCATATCAAAAATCTTTTAACCCACCACTCTATCTCCAGGTCCCCCAGGTCGGCCGATTTGAGGCTACTCACTATACGGTGGTCTAGGCTTAAGCTCAGGGGTGACCGCGCTTTTGCGGTTGCAGCTCCTAGACTGTGGAACAGCATCCCTCTCCCCATCAGAACTGCCCCCTCCATCGACTCCTTTAAGTCCAGGCTCAAAACCTATTTCTACTCCCTAGCGTTTGAGGCCCTCTGAGGGGGCACTGTGAACTGTTTATGTATGTGCTGTTATGTTTGTGTGCCATTGTATGTTCGTTTCTTAGTACCTGAACTGATGTACAGCACTTTGGTCAACGTGGGTTTTTAAAAAATGTGCTATACAAATAAAATTGACCTGACTTGACTTGGAGATGGCACCACCTGCAGGTTCCCTCCAAACCACACACCATCCTGACTTGGAAACAGATTACCATTCTTTCATTGGCCTGGTTTCGGCTGAGGTTTATTATTGTCACATGTACCAAGGTACAGTAAAAGGATTTGGTTTACATGCTACCCAAGCAGATCAAATATACCATACATTAACACAATCAAGTCATAGAGTTTGAATAGATAGAGTCAAGGGGAAGATACAGAGTGCAAAATACAGTTCTCAGTATTGTAGTGCATTGTGGCGCATTAGTCCATAGACAAGGTCTCAAGGTGAATAAGATAGCACCCTGCCTTATGGAAGGACTTTACAAAAGCCTGATAATAGAGGGGAAGAAGCTGTTCATGAGTCTGGTGATGTACACTTTCAAGCTCCTGTAACTTGGAACCAGATAACGCGATCTGATCCTGATCCGGAACCTGATCTTTCTGTCCTGGGTCTCCTCCACTGTCAGAGTGCGGCCACATGCAAATTGGAGGAACAGCACCCCATATTTTGCTTGGGCAGCTTGCAACCCAGCGGTATGAATATTGATTTCTCTAATTTCAAGTAACCCTTGCATCTTCCCCTCCCCTACCCTAGTCCACTGTTCGCATCCGTATATCCCTTTGTATCACCCACAGCCAACAATGGACCATTGTTGCTCTACCATTCCTTGGTCATCGGTGCTGGCTCCCATTTGTTCTGAACCTTGTCATACTTCTAGTTTTCCCTCTCACCTGACTCTCAGTCTGCAGAAGGGTTTTGACCCAAAACATCACCTACAGGTATTCCTTTTCTCCAGAGATGTTGCTTGACATGGGTGAGTTACTCCAGCATTTTGTGTCCAGCTTCGGTGTAAACCAGCATCCGAACTTCCTTCCTACACCAGATAATAACTGTTCACTGGACATACTTCCAGATAGTGTATACGTAAGGAACAAGGTTGAGTACGAGGCAGGCTATTATTCTGCATGATCATTTGTGTGTTTTACTTCCTTGGCCTTTATCAAATGACTGACAGCAGTTGCCTCCAAGATAACAATCTGCAAACAAATGTTTAACATCTCCAGAATACTTTATTCCCATTATAAAAACTCTCACTGCAAATCAAATCATGATTTGATTGTCGGATATGAATTGATATTTGAAAAGCAAATGTCAAAAAATTGTTTTTGACGCAATAGGTTTACTGGTTTCTTCTTGACTACTGCTGTCACAGAGTAATTCTGTTTCTTTGCCAGTTCTGTTACACTGATGCCCATTTCAACACAAAAGGGAGATATCAGGTAAATGCAGTCTTTCGCCCAGAGTAGGGGAATTGAGAACCAGAGAACATAGGTTTTTTGGTAATGGGGGAAAGATTTAATAGCAATCTGAGGTGTAATTTTTTTTAACATAAATGGGGGTTGGCGTATGAAACGAGCTGCCAGAGGAGGTAGATACTGTTGTATTTAGGCAGGTACCTGGATAGGATCAGTTTAGAGGGATACGAACCAACCGCAGGCAGGTGGAACTAGTGTAGATGGGGCATGAAGGTCGGCGTGGGGAAGTTGGGCCAAAGGGTCTGTTTCCACGCTGTATGAGTCTATGACTCTAACAATTAATAGAGAATCCATGTGCCTGCAAAACATACATTATTGTATCATAATCTGTTGTTCTTATCATTGCCAGCCCATCAAGAAATCATTTGACTGATAGCTTTGTATCAATTATCATTTGGATTAGTGATAATACTTTTCCTGCTCCATCTTAACCATTAGACAACTTTTTACCATCAAATTTCAATAAAGCACCGAAAATGGTTAAAAGGACACAAAGTGCTGGAGTAACTCAGCGGGTCAGGCAGCATCCTTGGAGAACATTGATAGGTGATATTTCAGATCAAGACCCTTCTTCACACACTTGCTCAGGTACCTGCACTGAATTCAGACTCAGAGAATAAATTAAAGTTGGGATCCATTGCAGGTCTGGGGAGTGGGAAAGTCAGAGCGAGGGCTTGCTGGTGCAGCCATTGTCGAACGCAGGGTAGACAATAGAAAATAGGTGCAGGAGTAGGCCATTCGGCCCTTCGGGCCAGCACCGCCATTCAATGTTGTCTTGGCTGATCAATCACAATCAGTACTCCGTTCCTGCCCTCTCCCCATACCCCCTAACTCCGCTATCATCAAGAGCTCTATCTAGCTCTCTCTTGAAAGCATCCAGAAAATTGGCCTCAACTGCCTTCTGAGGCAGAGAATTCCACAGATTTACAACTCTGAGTGAAAAAGATTTTCCTCATCTCCGTTCTAAATGGCCTACCCTTTTTTCTTAAACTGTGGCCCCTGGTTCTGGACTCCCCCAACATTTGGAACATGTTTCCTGCCTCCAGTGTGTCCAATTCCTTAATAATCTTATATGTTTCAATAAGATCCCGTCTCATCCTTCTAAATTCCAGTGTATACAACCCTAGTCGCTCCAATCTTTCAACATACAACAGTCCCGCTATTCCGGGAATTAACCTAGTGAACTTACGCTGCACTCCCTCAATAGCAAGAATGTCCTTCCTCAAATTTGGACACCAAAACTGCACACAGTACTCCAGGTGCGGTCTCACTAGGGTCATGTACAACCGCAGAAGGACCAGGACCTCTGCTCCTATACTCAACTCATCTTGTCATTAAGGCCAACATGCCATTAGCTTTCTTCACCCTTATCCACATTACACTGCATCTGCCATGCATCTGCCCACTCACACACCTTGTCCAAGTCACCCTGCATCCTCATAGCATCCTCCTCACACTTCACACTGCCACCCAGCTTTGTGTCATCCGCAAATTTGCTAATGTTACTTTTAATCCCTTCATCTAAGTCATTAATGTATATTGTAAATAGCTGGGGTCCCAGACCGAGCCTTGCAGTACCCCACTAGTCACTGCCTGCCATTCTGAAAGGGACCCGTTAATCCCTACTCTTTTTTTCCTGTCTGCCAACCAATTTTCTATCCATGTCAGTACCCTACCCTCAATACCATGTGCTCTAATTTTGCCCACTAATCTATGTGGGACCTTATCAAAGGCTTTCTGAAAATCTAGGTACACTACATCCACTGGCTCTCCCTTGTCCATTTTCCAGGTTACATCCTCAAAACATTCCAGAAGATTAGTCAAGCATGATTTCCCCTTCGTAAATCCACGCTGACATCCGGAACAATCCTGGTACGCAAGGAGAATTGTTGCGGGAAGCAATGGATTAAGTGCAGGTACCTGAGCAAGGGTGTGAAGAAGGGTCTCGGCCTGAAATGTCACTTATCGCGTTCTTCAGAGATGCTGCCTGACCTGCTGAGTTATTCCAGCACTTTGTGTCCTTTTGTGTATTGACCAACATATGCAGTTTCTCGTTTCTACCAAAAATGTTTAGCTGTTTTCTGGCAATTGCAACAGTTTGTCACAGAATTTCCAGTCAAGAATGGAAACACTTATCTTCATTGGGCTGGGGGGGTCTCCACAACTGGGTTGCACAAGCATGTGTTCCTGCCCTTCCTGTTGTGCTCCAACTCAGCCAGGAAGATCAATGAAGAGATATTTCCCCCCTACCTGCAGCCATAATCACCATGGAGAACAGGATGAATTAAGTTAATCTGCTTTGTTGATTAGGAATGGTAAATATTTAAGCAGACCACAGGAGAGATACAATATAATTATATTCCTGTAAACCAGAGTGTATTAAAGTCTTGGGGAATTCACAGGTAAATAGTGAAAGGAGATTAAATTTAAGCCTAAACAAGCATTCAGCTCTGATAGGAAACAATGTAACTGTAAAAGCCTGAACAGAAGATAATGTCTGAATGTTTTGAGGTCCCTTCTATTCTTCCTAGCTGGTATGTTTCGACAAATATTCCACTCGGTGGCGCCGTCAGCGATGGCAGCCTCACCAACGGTCTGTCTGTCTTTTTGTTTTTTGTTATTTTTAGTGTGTTTTAAAACTTTGTGTTAATGTTCTCTGGTTTCTTTTATGTGGGGGGTGTGCGGGGGAAACTTTTTTCAATCTCTTACATTGCCGGAGATGCGATTGTTTTCTGGATCGTATCTCCGGTCGCTCTGTGGCCTAACATCATGGTGCTGGCGGCCTTGCTCGGGACTGACTTTGAGCCCTACCGCGGGGACGTGGATTTACCATCGGAACCTGCGATCGCTTGCCTGGGATCAAAGCTCCAACCGCGGTCTGCGGACTTTAACATCGAGGAGCTCACAGTCTCGGGGAGAGATCGATGTCGGCAAGCTCCAAAGTCACAGAAGGTTCAACCAGCCCGGACCCGGGTCAGATCGCCCGGAGCAGCGTAGCTCAGATTCCCCACCGATGCAAATGTTTGATCGCCCCGACATGGAGGGATTATCCAAGCGACTTGGATAAATGTGGATGTTCTGAACTTGCTGTGTTGGCAATTCTGTCACTATTTGCTTCTGGTCTCCACATGGAATTCTGTAGCAGAGCAGGAACTTGCTGGAGTTCTCCAGTGGAATGGTGCAGATCGAAACTCAGAGTCATAGAGTCATACAGAGTAGAAACAGGCCCTTCAGCCCAACTTGCCCATGCTAACCAATGTCCCATCTACACTAGTCCCATCTACCTGCCTGCATTTGGCCTATCTATCTATCTATCTATCTATCTATCTATCTATCTATCTATCTATCTATCTATCTATCTATCTATCTATCTATCTATCTATCTATCTATCTATCTATCTATCTATCTATCTATCTATCTATCTATCTATCTATCTATCTATCTATCTATCTATCTATCTATCTATCTATCTATCTATCTACTATTAAAACTCAGATCTTGTGTATTTTTTGGGGGTTTGACCTTGTATGCACGTAACAACGGTTTCTCTGATTTTGTCAAAACGGTGAACCGTAGCGCCACGATTTTTGCACCACCTTAATCACCACGCGGTTATCTGCTGGAAAATTATTTTTTATTTAATTCGGTCGCATGTTTTTTAAGTTACAGAGGTTTTAAAGCGCTCCCCCCCCCCCCCCACTAATTTATAGAGGGCGCTGTGGTGCGGATTTATTGAAGGTCTTCAGCTTGTGATGTCACAATGCCCCTGTGAGATGGGTGCAACATTGTTGCGAACAGCGTGTGACGTCACAATGGACAAGCAGCTGCTATTGGGTGTCTACTCTTTACAAATTTACATTTTTTTATGAGAAGCACTTGGTCAAGTCAAGTCAATTTTATTTGTATAGCACATTTAAAAACAACCCACGTTGACCAAAGTGCTGTACATCTGATTAGGTACTAAGGAAAAAAATGAAACATACAGTGGCACGCAAACAGTTCACAGCACCTCCTCAATGAGCCTCAAACGCGAGGGAGTAGAAATAGGTTTTGAGCCTGGACTTAAAGGAGTGGATGGAGGGGGCAGTTCTGATGGGGAGAGGGATGCTGTTCCACAGTCTAGGAGCAGCAACCGCAAAAGCTCGGTCACCCCTGAGCTTAAGACCGGAAGCTTAGTGACCGGAAATTTTGTGAAAAGACACTGAGAGTGTGTCTGGGGGAGAGAGATCGTTGCGGAGGGGGCTTGGTGGTGGGGGGAAAGAGGGGTACTGGGAAAAGGGGAGGTCCCCCTTCCCCCCTCAACCCCTTCCTCCCCCCTCCTTCCCACCTCCACCCCCACTCCCTCCTAAAACTCCTCCTCCCTCCCCAACTCCCTCCACCCTCCCTCACCCCTCCCCCCTAACTCCCCCCCGTCCCCTCCATCCCTCCCTCCCCCTCTCCCTTCCCCCTCCCCTCCCCCTCCCTCCCCCTCCCTCCCCCTCCCTCCCCCTCCCCCCTACCCCTCTCCCTCCCCTTCCCCCCTCCCCTCCCCCCTCCCTCACCCTACACACCTCCCTCCTCCCTCCCTCCCCTTACCCCCCCCCCAATCCCCTACCGGTTACAATGGAAACCCTACGAAGACGGGCCCAACGGGGAAAGAGGGGTACTGGGAAAAGGGGAGGTCCCCCTCCCCCCTCCCCTCCCCCCCTCACTCCCCCACCACCCCTACCACCCTCCCTCCCCCCTTCCCCCCTCCCCTCCACCCCTCCCCCCCTCCCTCCCTTCCCTGCCTCCCCTCCTCCCGGTTACAATGGAAACCCTACGAGGACGGGCCCAACGGGGAAAGAGGGCTACTGGGAAAAGGGGAGGTCCCCCTCCCTCCCCACTTGCCCCCTCCCCTCCCCCTCCCTCCCCCTACCCCTCTCCCTCCCCTCCCCCCTCCCCTCCCTCCCCCTTCCCTCCCCCTCCACACCTCCCTCCTCCCTCCCTCCCCTTACCCCCCCCCCACTCCCCTCCCGGTTACAATGGAAACCCTACGAAGACGGGCCCAACGGGGAAAGAGGGGTACTTGGAAAAGGGGAGGTCCACCTCCCTCCCCCCCCCCTCCCTCCCCCTCCCCCCCTACCCCCCTCCCTCCCCCTCCCCCCTTCCCTCCCCCCTCCCCTCCCCCCCTCCCTCCCCCTCCCCTCCTACCTCCCTTCCCTGCCTCCCCTCCTCCCGGTTACAATGGAAACCCTACGAGGATGGGCCCAACGTGGAAAGAGGGCTACTGGGAAAAGGGGAGGTCCCCCTCCCTCCCCACTTCCCCCCTCCCCTCCCCCCTCCCTCCCTCCCCCCTCCCTCCCCCCCCTACCCCGCCTCCCCTCTCCCTCCCCCCTCCCCTCCCACCCTCCCCTCCTCCCTCCACACCTCCCTCCTCCCTCCCTCCCCTTCCCTCCCTCCCCTCCTCCCGGTTACAATGGAAACCCTACGAGGATGGGCCCAACGGGGAAAGAGGGGTACTGGGAAAAGGGGAGGTCCCCCTCCCTCCCTACCCCCCTCCCTCCCCTCTCCCTCCCCCGTCCCCCCTTCCCCCCTCCCCTCCCCTCCCCCACTCCCTCCCCCTCCCCTCCTCCCTCCACACCTCCCTCCTCCCCTTCCCTCCCTCCCCTCCTCCCGGTTACAATGGAAACCCTACGAGGACAGGCACAGCGGGGAAAGAGCGGTACTGGGAAAAGGGGAGGTCCCCCTCCCTCCCTACCCCCCTCCCTCCCCTCTCCCTCCCCCGTCCCCCCTTCCCCCTCCCCTCCCCCCCTCCCCTCCTCCCTGCACACCTCCCTCCTCCCCTTCCCTCCCTCCCCTCCTCCCGGTTACAATGGAAACCCTACGAGGACAGGTACAACGGGGAAAGAGGGGTACTGGGAAAAGGGGAGGTCCCCCTCCATCCCCCTTCCCCTCCCCCCTCCCTCCCCCTCCCCCCCTACCCCTCTCCCTCCCCCCTCCCCCCCCTTCCCCCCCTCCCTCCCCCTCCCCTCCTCCCTCCACACCTCCCTCCCTCCCCCTTTCCTCCCTCCCCTCCTCCCTCCCTCCCCCTTTCCTCCCTCCCCTCCTCCCGGTTACAATGGAAACCCTACGAGGACGGGCCCAACGGGCACACTTGTGCTAGTATACTATTAAAACTCAGATCTTGTGTATTTTTTTGGGGTTTGACCTGGTATGCACGTAACAACGGTTTCTCTGATTTCGTCAAAACGGTGAAACGTAGCGCCACGATTTTTGCACCACCTTAATCACCACGCGGTTATCTGCTGGAAAATTATTTTTTATTTAATTCGGTCACATGTTTTTTAAGTTACAGAGGTTTTAAAGCGCTCCCCCCCCCCCCCCCCCTAATTTATAGAGGGCGCTGTGGTGCGGATTTATTGAAGGTCTTCAGCTTGTGATGTCACAATGCCCCTGTGAGATGGGTGCAACATTGTTGCGAAAAGCATGTGACGTCACAATGGACAAGCAGCTGCTATTGGGTGTCTACTCTTTACAAATTTACATTTTTTTATGAGAAGCACTTGGTCAAGTCAAGTCAATTTTATTTGTATAGCACATTTAAAAACAACCCACGTTGACCAAAGTGCTGTACATCTGATTAGGTACTAAGGAAAAAAATGAAACATACAGTGGCACGCAAACAGTTCACAGCACCTCCTCAATGAGCCTCAAACGCGAGGGAGTAGAAATAGGTTTTGAGCCTGGACTTAAAGGAGTGGATGGAGGGGGCAGTTCTGATGGGGAGAGGGATGCTGTTCCACAGTCTAGGAGCTGCAACCGCAAAAGCTCGGTCACCCCTGAGCTTAAGACCGGAAGCTTAGTGACCGGAAATTTTGTGAAAAGACACTGAGAGTGTGTCTGGGGGAGAGAGATCGTTGCGGAGGGGGCTTGGTGGTGGGGGGAAAGAGGGGTACTGGGAAAAGGGGAGGTCCCCCTTCCCCCCTCAACCCCTTCCTCCCCCCTCCTTCCCACCTCCACCCCCACTCCCTCCTAAAACTCCTCCTCCCTCCCCAACTCCCTCCACCCTCCCTCACCCCTCCCCCCTAACTCCCCCCCGTCCCCTCCATCCCTCCCTCCCCCTCTCCCTTCCCCCTCCCCTCCCCCCTCCCTCCCCCTCCCTCCCCCTCCCCCCCTACCCCTATCCCTCCCCTCCCCCCTCCCCTCCCCCCTCCCTCACCCTCCACACCTCCCTCCTCCCTCCCTCCCCTTACCCCCCCCCCCCCAATCCCCTACCGGTTACAATGGAAACCCTACGAAGACGGGCCCAACGGGGAAAGAGGGGTACTGGGAAAAGGGGAGGTCCCCCTCCCCCCTCCCCCTCACTCCCCCACCACCCCTACCACCCTCCCTCCCCTCCCTCCCCCCTTCCCCCCTCCCCTCCACCCCTCCCCCCCTCCCTCCCTTCCCTGCCTCCCCTCCTCCCGGTTACAATGGATACCCTACGAGGACGGGCCCAACGGGGAAAGAGGGCTACTGGGAAAAGGGGAGGTCCCCCTCCCTCCCCACTTGCCCCCTCCCCTCCCCCTCCCTCCCCCTCCCTCCCCCTCCCCCCCCTACCCCTCTCCCTCCCCTCCCCCCTTCCCCCCTCCCCTCCCTCCCCCTCCCCTCCCCCTCCACACCTCCCTCCTCCCTCCCTCCCCTTACCCCCCCCCCCACTCCCCTCCCGGTTACAATGGAAACCCTACGAAGACGGGCCCAACGGGGAAAGAGGGGTACTTGGAAAAGGGGAGGTCCCCCTCCCCTCCCTCCCCCTCCCCCCCTACCCCCCTCCCTCCCCCCTCCCTCCCCCTCCCCCCTTCCCTCCCCCCTCCCCTCCCCCCTCCCTCCCCCTCCCCTCCTACCTCCCTTCCCTGCCTCCCCTCCTCCCGGTTACAATGGAAACCCTACGAGGACGGGCCCAACGGGGAAAGAGGGCTACTGGGAAAAGGGGAGGTCCCCCTCCCTCCCCACTTCCCCCTCCCCCCCCCCTCCCTCCCCCCCTACCCCGCCTCCCCTCTCCCTCCCCCCTCCCCCCTTCCCCCCTCCCCTCCCCCCTCCCCCCCTCCCCTCCTCCCTCCACACCTCCCTCCTCCCTCCCTCCCCTTCCCTCCCTCCCCTCCTCCCGGTTACAATGGAAACCCTACGAGGATGGGCCCAACGGGGAAAGAGGGGTACTGGGAAAAGGGGAGGTCCCCCTCCCTCCCCTCCCTCCCTACCCCCCTCCCTCCCCTCTCCCTCCCCGTCCCCCCTTCCCCCTCCCCTCCCCTCCCCCACTCCCTCCCCTCCTCCCTCCACACCTCCCTCCTCCCCTTCCCTTCCTCCCCTCCTCCCGGTTACAATGGAAACCCTACGAGGACAGGCACAGCGGGGAAAGAGCGGTACTGGGAAAAGGGGAGGTCCCCCTCCCTCCCCCTCCCTCCCTACCCCCTCCCTCCCCCGTCCCCCCTTCCCCTCCCCTCCCCTCCCCCCCTCCCTCCCCCTCCCCTCCTCCCTGCACACCTCCCTCCTCCCCTTCCCTCCCTCCCCTCCTCCCGGTTACAATGGAAACCCTACGAGGACAGGCACAACGGGGAAAGAGGGGTGCTGGGAAAAGGGGAGGTCCCCCTCCATCCCCCTTCCCCTCACCCCTCCCTCCCCCTCCCCCCCTACCCCTCTCCCTCCCCCCCCTTCCCCCCTCCCTCCCCCTCCCCTCCTCCCTCCACACCTTCCTCCTCCCTCCCTCCCCCTTTCCTCCCTCCCCTCCTCCCGGTTACAATGGAAACCCTACGAGGACGGGCCCAACGGGCACACTAGGTCACCCTCCCTCCCTGTTCCCCCCCTCCCCCCTACCCACCTCCCTCCCCTCTCCCTCCCCCCCTTCCCCCCTACACCCCCTCCCCTCCCTCCCCCTCCCCTCCTCCCTCCACACCTCCCTCCTCCCTCCCTCCCTCCCCCTTCCTCCCTCCCCTCCCGGTTACAATGGAAACCCTACGAGGACGGGCACAACGGGGAAAGAGGGGTACTGGGAAAGGGGAGGTCCTCCTCCCTCCCCCTTCCCCCTCCCCTCCCCCTCCCTTCCCCTCCCCTCCCCCCCTCCCTTCCCCTCCCCTCCCCCCTCCCTCAGTTCTGATGGGGAGAGGGATGCTCTTTCCACCCTCCCTCCCCGTTACAATGGAAACCCTACGAGGACGGGCACAACGGGGAAAGAGGGGTACTGGGAAAAGGGGAGGTCCTCCTCCCTCCCCCTTCCCCTTCCCTCCCCCTTTCCTCCCCCCCACTCCCCCTCCCGCTTACAATGGAAACCCTACGAGGACGGGCCCAACGGGCACACTTGTGCTAGTATACTACTAAAACTCAGATCTTGAAGCGATGTTTGTATATATATTCCACTGATGTCGGCTGAAGGCAATTCCGGCAAAACGGTGAACCGTAGCGCCACGATTTTTGAACCGCCTTAATCAGCATGCGGTTCGCTGCTGGAAAATGATATTTTTTATTAATTCGGACGCATATTTTTTAAGTTACAGAGGTTTAAAAGTGCTGCCCCCCCTGATTTATCGAAGTTTTGACAGAAGGGGGCGCTGCGGTGCGGATTTATTCTTCATTGTGATGTCACAATGCCCCTGTGAGATGAACTCGAGCAGACCCCCCTTCCCCCCCCCCGTGGTATTCAGCGTGTGACGTC